>NC_140934.1:146594240-147261740 GCF_014529385.1 Adiantum capillus-veneris
CATAACATCCTATGATCCGATTCCGGATTCCATTCACCAAGTGTAAAGCTTTGTATGCATTCTACAGTGGCTTCTGAGAACAACATATAGTCAATCACGCTAGCACCATTGTGCTTTCTACATGTAAAGTCATTGGTGCCTTGCCATAGAGATACACCATTTGCAATGAGCATTCCGGTACTATTGCACATATGTAGAAGTGACTTTCCATAGTGATCCACTTCTTTTGCATCATTAGAACTTCGATTATACATGTATGAGTCATCCACTCTTCTTGATACATGCGGCATGTCGACTTGTTGTGTGTCGTGTTGTAACATATTTGTGCGAGCATTCATGTCTCCAAAAACAATGACTTCACCTTGATCCTTGTAATGAGCAATGTCTTCCTCTAGTTCAACAAAGGGCTGATCTCTATCCATATTCAAGCGAGCATAAAAGTTGGAGTCATAGTGAGGAATGTAGCAGCCGGCCACAAACATGACTTGACCATTTGGTGGGCTGATTTTCAGCCATAAGTAGCGTTTATACTTATCTTGACAATGGAAACATCTTTCAAACCCTTTTTGGTCATACATGCTACACCTCCTTGGCCTCTTCGTTGCTTTGCATTTTTGGCCCACATCAAAGAATGTACATCGTATTTGTCAAATCCAAGAATTCGTTGTGCGCATCATGCTCCCATGTTTCGACAAGAAGTATCACATCGGAGTCATTGGTAAGCTCATCAATGCCAATTCCCGCATTCCATGGATACCCGTTACAATTCCAAAAGCTTATTCGCAAGCGTGAGTTGGTCTCATAGATCATGTGTCCCTATTTGTTGGGTGGACTTGCATCCTCCTCAAGTGACTTTTCTTCTTGAGATGATACCTTAACCTTCTTGCTTCTTTCCTCGTATGCTTTGCGACGTACATTTTGTTGCATAAGAGTGCGATCCTCATATACATTACAACCCGTTCCTTTGAGGTAGATCCAACCATTGTCAAGGATGATCTTTCTCTTTACCTCATCAGCCATGGTACATACAATAGGTCTTTCTCCCGAGCGAGGGACTCCTTGTTTTCCAACTCGATGTGCACCATAAGCCATGATTCCTGACATGCCAAAGTGTGTAGCAAAAAACTCTTCAATAGCAACCGCAAGAGATTGGGGTGTTTCCATGCTTTCGTCCTTGATTCCACGAATGACGATGTTCTTTGAGCGTTTTTGTCGTTCTTGCAATTCTTGAGTGTCCACATTCTCTACATTCTTTGCTTGGACAACGGCTTGCGTGATAGGAGATGTAGAAACCACATTATCCTTACATATATCAGCCCATGATTTGGATGCATTTCTCATCTCACATACATCATGTCGTATTGTATCTATCGTTTCCTCTTTCAATACATGATCACTCTCAACTTTGCTCAAGCGCTCTTTCACTACATTCATGTCCACAAGAGAGTGTTTACATTCTTGAACTTCATTCTCAAGATGCATCAAGCGTGTTGTTTGCATTTCAAGAACCTTCTTGAGGTGCTCATTCTCCACAACGAGAACTCTTAAAGTACCATTCTCCATTGCAAGTGCGCGCAACTCTTCACCTTGCTTGTTGACGGTTTCTTGTAACGAAATCAAGTAAGCCATGATCATTGCTTCCGTTGTTGTAGACGATGTGGTTGGATTAGCATCCAAATTCCTTGGAGATTTTGCATCATTCTCCATGGCGAGTGTGGCTTTTCCACCCTTGCAAGTTTTGTCTGACATTGCCTTCAAGTCGGCAACAAAAACGCAAAGTTTTGACAGTTTTTTCAGTTCTGAGATGCTGTTACAGCAAAGCCTTTCATTACACAGAAAAATTTTGTCTTTACATCAATGCGTAGAGGGCTTCGTGCTCTTCGATTGAGGCTATAGATCACCTAAATCGGAGTTCGGATGAGCAAGTTATGGTCAAAAGAGTGAACTGCTGCCTACTAGGTCAAAAAACGGCTGTGTGTGTGTGTGTGTGTGTGAGAGAGAGAGAGAGAGAGAGAGAGAGAGAGAGAGAGAGAGAGAGAGAGAGAGAGAGAGAGAGAGAGAGAGAGAGATCATGATGGTTTGGTTTTGGCAGAGTTGTCATGTTTCCTGATGGTTTTGACTTGTCATGTTTCATGATGAATAGGATTAAGGTCCAGTAGGCAGAAGAGGCTGAAACCTGATCCAGAGCTTGTGCCAGGATTTCAACCCTTGCAGGCTCAGTTGCTTAATGTATCCACCAAAAGAACTGTTGACTTTTGTCAGGACATATCTGAAGAAAAGTCAATTGGTGAAGATCAATCAGAGAGGTCACCAGGGCAAGAGGATCCCTCACCCTACAAGGCTGTGGTGCCCTCTACAGTACTTCTGAAGAAAAATACAAGAAAGAGGAATATAGACTTCTCAGATGATACAGATGTGCTAGACGGAAGTCCCTGTGCAACTAAATGTAAAGACAAAGAGGATGTGTCTTCTCTGGAAGACCCAGCTGCAACTTATGAGAGGCTGTTTGATTTTGCAGCATCTTGTGGTGCTGGGGACAAGTTTGATCTAGTTCATTCTATGTTTAATCCAAAGTTTGACATTGAAGACGTGTTAGCTCAGCACAGTAATTTCTTGCAGTCCTACAGAGATAAGTTTGAAGTGATGGTGCAGGTAGGAAGGGTTGTTCTGCCTACTATGACTCTTGTGCATTTAAATGACTGTGGTAGAAAGGGACAGGGACTGAAGAAGTATAGGGAATTACCACCTTCTTGCCGACATTCAGCTTGCCCTTTGCATCAAAAAGAATGCAAACTCATTCAGGACGCCTTTGGCTTTATGATTTACCTGAACAGCCCGTTTGGATTCTTCATGCAGAATCCTGATGAGGTGTTAGAGGAGCAGGATGCAACACCAGATGAAGAATGCGAGGAGACAACTCATATGCAAGAAGTCGAGGAGGTTGAAGACACAGTCGACCTTGAGGTTGAGGCAATTGAAGTACAAAGAAGTAAGATGCTCTCTTTGAAAACCACAGAAATCAAACTTCCATTGGATGTCAGTAACTTCACTGAGAAGCATGCTCAGATGATGTTGCCTGCTGTGCCTGACTTCAGGATTGGAGACAGGACCTATATCTTCTTACATGATGTGCAAAGTGTCTTTTATTTAAGGGAGGATTTCTCCCTGGCTATTATTTCCAGAGTCCAAGAGGAGAGGAGTGGATTTGTTTCAGAGGATAGTAGTGATGATGAGGCAATGGAAACATCCAGCAATCCAATGGAATGCCTTCGAAGATGCTTTGAGAAAGCTGAAAAATACAAGGAGACACTACCTGATGAAGCCACCTTCCAAGCAATAAGACAAAGCCTAAGACCATCGAAAAGTAACAAAGAAGTGGAGGATTGGTTTAACCATTCAGGTCAGGGGTTAACTACATCTGTAGACCTGTGGCAAGAAAAACGCTTTCTGCAGGATGAGAGCTTCATGGTAACTCTCTCTCTCTCTCTCTCTCTCTCTCTCTCTCTCTCTCTCTCTCTCTCTCTCTCTCTCTCTCTCTCTCTCTTTGTGTCACTTCTGACATGGTATGTGCAGTCTTGGATTGCTGACAAGGATGACTTCCTTCGGCGCCGGACAAGAGAGTATCGAGGAAGGGATGCGGCCCTAGCACAGTACCTTTCAAAGCTTTGCGAGTCGCCGATAGTAGTTTTTCACAATTCCATGTCACAAGAGGGTTCAATAGCAACTTACACATTCAAGACACTATCACGCTTCTTGGGTGGACCGGTGCTGCCCAAAAGTGCAGATAAAGTCATTCTTGTGGACAAAGTGTTTGCTAGAGATTGTTTTGGTTACTGCCCAGGCTATACAGGTGGTTGGGCAGCGTATTACTACACCTACACAGCAATGGCACTAGCTCTTGGTAGACAAAACCCAGATGAACTTTTAGAGTATGGCAAACATCTCATGATTCGTTACAAGGGTGATGTGCCAAAAAACAAAATTGAACCTTCAAAATCTTGATACACTTCAAGTAGCAATTGTATAAGATCATGTATTACATAAATTTTGTACAATGTCATCCACTCAGAGTATCTTTCTCCACTTGTGATTCACATACACCATTGTCTCTCTCCACCTTCGTTGACTTTCACGAGCTCCGGAGTTGTTGTATGCCATTGATCTTTTAACTTTTTGTTGTTGTAAATGTCTGATGGCTTGTGCTGTTGCTGAATTTGCCAAGACTTCTTTTGCCTGCATTCGATGAATGATTCTACGATAGAACCATTCAAATAGTTCTCTCAAAATGTTAGCCTTGATTAGAGAGCCACCATGTCGTGTGTGCCTAAAATAAGCATTTCTCGCCATGTAATGAGACTTTTCCATCCCTTGGGTATTCCATATTGCCGGGTTCCCATACTTCTGTATAAAATATGGCAAATGATTGAAGATGATGTGCTGGATATGAAAACAGATTAGTTAGAATGTTTTACAGTCACATATTTGCACATAAGAGAGAAAGAAATACATGATAATACCATGTAGTGAGTAATCTGGGTGTCTGTCCATGCTGTCTTGAATGATTTTTTCAGAAGGTTGAGATTTTCCTTGAACTTGTTCATATCACCTTGTGACCAGTCATCTTTGTCGCACATCAAAAATAGGATGTCTATTGATCGCCAAACCTCAGCCTTCGCGTTACGAATAGTTGGTTCGTGGTCTTTGACTGCAATATTCCAGCTCTGATACTCTACCTTGCTAACATAAGATGTGTTATATATTTTTCCATGTTTTGTTAGCTTTGGATCTCTTGTACCTTGGGGCTTAAATAAAAACCTCCGTGCCTTCACCCCACCGATGGATGGTTTGCATGGGACATCCTTCTCAGCAGTTGATCTCTTTTCATCCCGCTAGATTTTCACACTGCCACCATGAAGCCCCATATCCGACAGTACCATTTCTAAGCACTGCAGGGCTACTTGTCGTTCTGCGGAGTTCTTAATCTTCCAAGCAAACCCGATGTATAAGTAGACCAATTTCTCCACAATTCTACAAAGGGCATGCATTATACAAATGTGGACATTCACAAGTGGTATTTTCAAAACCGGTCGAAAAGCAGGATCCTCAATGTGACGTGTTGGAGCTTTTCTCCACCACTTTGGGTCCATGACCTTTGCAGGCTCCATGTAGAACAAACATGGTGACTTTGCCATTGCACCCATTCCACAATTATACATGCACTTTAATGTTTTAAGGTCACTTGCAAGATGCCACTGAACTTGAAAGTCTCCCCTTCCATCTAGACGTAGTACCTCTCCCTCGTTAGTTTGTCGATCAATCACCTCCGGAATATTAGTTCGATGGAACACCCAATATAGAATCTCATGATCTTCTTTCTTTACCTGCAACACAAAATAAATGAGACTTAAGTAGATCTGAACATTTGAGCTTACTTGAGAATCTCGCTTACCTCAAACGCACCAAGCCACCATATGTTAGATTCTGATTGAACACTAAAATATAAAGGATCATCACTGGGACACTTTGAGAGGGCTCTATTCATTAAAGTAATAGTAACACGCTCTAGCTTTTTCTCTTTAACAAGCTCACACTCATCCAGTTTTAACACAAAATGTAATACCCCACGTGACTCTTCAAATGTGATGTTGTAAAACTCCACCATTCTCTTCTGTAATATCCGCAGGTCCATAAAAATATTGTTGAACTCATCATATGCCATGTTTGCTCCATGGCCACTGTAAGTTGCTTTAATATGAAAGGGCTGTCCAAGATAGTCTCCCTGTGCCTCGTTAAGCTGAAGCCTCTCTTTCCAAACACTTGAGGCTGGTGGTAGAAGTTTGGATTTTATACCCTTCCTAACAAAGATGGATGAGACAGACTTTTGGATAGCCGAATATCCTCTTTTGCTTACACCAAGTGAATCAAGTGTGCCTTGTATCTCTTTTGCAGGCACTAAGTTCTCTGAAATAAAGCGGTCTACTACATTTCGTTGTAGGACCTTAAACTTCTTGTCATGTACTATATCTACTGCCACGCTTCTACTTATAAGTGGCTTCAATCTCTTTCCTATATTGGCTTTGGGGTCAATGTTTTCCTTGTCAGGATAGATTGAATCTCTACATGAAGACAATGCATAAGTAAATAACAGAAAATTTGCTTCACTAACAGTATTTAGGCACATGAAAACAATGCATAACAAGAAAAAACAAAAAGATTACTTAACTAAGACAATGTAGCCAACCAAGAAGCATCACCTTAATGCTCGGATTCTTTTCTTGAGAACTCCTGATGCAACCTGCAATGTTTCAAGATTGCGCATGAAAACAATGCATAACAAGAAAAAACAAAAAGATTACTTAACTAAGACAATGTAGCCAACCAAGAAGCATCACCTTAATGCTCGGATTCTTTTCTTGAGAACTCTTGATGCAACCTGCAATGTTTCAAGATTGCGCAATTTCTTCTTTCGGATACGACCACCCAAGATGGTGTCCTTCATTTGACAACTTCGCACCTTTCCTTTCAGTTCTTGTAGCTCTGTTTTATGTTGCAAAATGGTAACCTGATCTGTAGAATGTAAATGTGAAAGGCGAACAATCTCACATTGTTGAGCTTGGAGAATGCTCTTGTAAGTTTCAGCTTCTCTTGTAAGTGATTTACAATAACCCAGAAGGCCCTTTTCTCCATCACCAGCAAAGGTCAATAAGCTTGTAGGATTGACAAACGGTGGAGACGCATTAGTCATTGGATTCTTAGGGTAGAGAGAGCCTCTCGTCCAGATATCTATGTGTTTAGCTCCTTGAGCTCTGAGCGTGTCTATGGAAGCGGGAGGTATATGTGTGTTTGTTTTACTGCGCTTAATCAATGGTTGGTACTCATTGTCCAAATCAATGTGAAGGTGATATTTGGCTCGTTTCTGGGTAACATTTGTGCCATTTGAGGAGTGCGCCATTAGCCAAATGTGCAGGTTTAATGGAAAGTGAATAGCGGCTGCGGATTCGTCCCTCCATGTTAGCCTCATTCCCTCCATATTGACGAGGTTCATTCAATGCAACTGAAAAGAGGATTATCCCTCAATCACTACGAACGAATGTTCAGAAGAGTAATGAATCTACTTAAAGTACACTTTTTGAACTTTTACTATGAAAGACCCAGCTCTTTTATTTGCCATTTTTTCTAGAGAGAGAGTGTAAAAAATACATTTTCTTAGAAGGCCCTCCAAATGACCTCCGAAATTTCCTAATGTGGCTACTGTCCTCTTGCTCCAATAGCTTCATATGAAATTTTGGTTAAGATTTCTTCTCCACCAATGTATTTGGGCTTATTAGTTCCCAAACACTCTTTGTTCATGTATATAGTGAGCATAATTTACATATTTTGGTACACTGCTTCTCAGTGCCCAAGTAAAGGTGGTGGCAATGGCATGAGGTGTTGTAGTGTACTTTTGTGGCCGCTTGTTGCAAATATGGAGAAAATGGTTGTACAATTTACAAATTCTAATGGCTCTTGGGTCCACCATGTCTTCAAAAATTGGGTTGGTTTCCTTATGAGAGTACACCTCCACTGCGTCTCTTCTTTCTATGACTTAGTTGCCACCATTGTGTAACCCCAAAGCATCTATGATGAGCTGAGGTGTAATGGTCACTTCTTTACTTTCTCCCTAAAGCGTGGTGAGGACCCGGGGGATTCACCGTGGAAAACTTATCGCACAACGTAAGTGCAGTGGGGAGGGGGCTTTTCTTACAAATTACATAAGCGTATAAGATAGGGGCAGACCCCCAATAATTTATCTCCCAAGCATCAAAATAAGGGAGGGGGGTATCATTTTTTTTTTTTTGGGGGGGGGGGGGGGGAGGGGGGACCTGACCTGGGTCGATTACTTGTAACGATTGTTCACCAATGTGCACTAGAACTCAGACAAATTTTGGGGAATTTTTTTTATCAGGTCACACATCAAAGTTTTGCATCAAGACGGTCATAGATAAGGACTGATTTGGAGCAGGTCAAAGGTTGATTTACACCAGCTTTGGATGGATCAGAACTGGATGAGTAGCCAGAGTGCAGGTTGATTCGGCACATAGTTTGAAAGTCAAGCTAAGGCAGATTGAGGGTACATCTAGTTATCAAGAGAAGTGGTTCCTTAGTAGATTTCCACTCACTATGCTACACACTCTTTGACTAGTTTTACTCGGTTAGATCATGTGACCTAGATTTTATACGTAAGATAGGGGTATGATAATTTTCTTCATTGATTGTCGTATAAGTGTAGAAAGTGGGGTCATATTCCCTAGTATGATTCGTATATAGGGGTTTTATCAAAGTTGTACGCTCGCATGTGGCGTCCATTTTGTATGTAGAGTGAATCCCTCGGGGGCGAGGACTGCTTTTCCATCTTTCTTGATTGTGGTAGTCAGCTCATAGATTCTCTGAAAATCAACTCCTGTTGGCACAAATGTAAAGAATCCATATAGATCTACCCTTTCCAGGTGATTGATGATGCCCTCTTTACTTGCATATTCAATGAGCTCTCTTGGAATCATCGGCACATCCAATGTGTATTGCATTGTGGATCTCGGAAGGTCCCTTGGTATATCTTTATACCCTCCGCTTCTAGAGTTGTTTTGTCCATCCATGCTTTGATTAGCTTCAGTGTTTCATTGGGAATTGTGAATGGATCCTCCACTACAATGATGTCTTTCAAGGCAAGCCTTTTCTTATTTATTGGTGATTTACTGACTTCCATTGATCCTACGTACACTCCAAGTCCAAAAGGTAGCATCGTTTACTAAATCTAGCAATTGATCAGCTTCTAGCTATCCACATGATTTCAAACTTGAATCACAAGCTAATTAGAGCATGAGGATGCCATGCAAGTTGACAAAAGTGCATTTAGGTGCTCATTTTATGCTGTGAGACATCATACACGTATGATGTCTATGTGCTCTGAATGAGATGAGGTTTAACGTATGCATAGCTCATAGCATGTATATCACACATATATGCTTGGAATGAGATTTGAACATGTAATGAGAAAGATTTTAGTTTAGAAACTCTTTTAGACTCTGAAATAGTAAAATGACTATATTTTGGATATATGAGGTTCAAATGGCTTGAAGCTTGTGGCATGGACTCATAAGCATGTAATAAGAGTCAAAACCACCTCAGACTACCAATTTGACACTTTGAGACATCATACACGTATGATGTCTTTTGTGCCCAAATGACTTGAAACTCACATGATAGGATGTCCACATCATGTGTATAGCGTCTATAGCATCATAATTGAATTTGAGCTTGTAATTAGATATCAAAAGCCAAAAATGGAATTTGTACACTTAGATTTCCATCATAACGGTGAAAATAGGTCAAATAATATCCGAATATGATGAAAATTTACTGGAAATCTAACAAGGATGTGATAAAAGTGATGGGATTGACAGTAGTCTCGTAACCTAATAGGACATAAAAGTGTCCTTTCAGGGTTTTGGAAAAAAATTCCAAACCATGGTAGATCGGCTCATTTTGAAAAAACCTTTCATGAGCTTATAGTTCAAAGACTACTACATATGGGAAAATGAGAAATTTGTAAAATTTCTCATGTCTTGGTCACAACAAGCCTCCAAAGTTGATGGACCATTGCATTTTGCCCAAAACATCCATTTCTTATGGTTGATTGCATATAAATAAGAGTGGGGATTTTTGTAGAACATGATTTAAAACTCCCTGTTAACTTCAATGGGTTGGTGATAAAAAAATTTGGTTACTTTTGACTCACTATTTTTTTGGGGGCATAAAAAATGGGTACAAAAACGTTGCATTTTTGCCATTCTTCAGACCTATCATCAAAGTTTCTATAGTCATGCTCAATACAGATACTATATACATATTTTCTTAGTTACCTTTGGGCCTTTGGATGCAAAAGGAGCCATGGAGCATGTCAAAACAATAATGGATCTCTGGGCTCTTATTCATATGCAGATCCTTTTGAAGGTCTGCATTCATCAGTGCTTGGATGAATATCAACATGAGTCTGGATTGCATTGGTAACTCTTTCACATGGCAAACTTTTACGTAGCATTTCAGTCTTAAAGCTACTTTTCTTACATATTCTCCTTCTTTTTAGTTGAACTTATGGATCTGCAAGACTGTATTGTGAGCTATCCCTCTTTGATAGAAATCCTCGATAAACTCATCAAATACCTCCTCCATTGACTCAAAATCTCTACGTTCAACGGAGTCAAACCATGTGGTAGCATCCTCCTCTAGAGTTAACCCAAATCTTGTGGACTGCGTGAAAAATTCTAGGACTTTCTCAGTTCTAAAGACACGTAAGAATGCTACCATGTGATCCATTGGGTCCCTATCTCCAAAAATTTTCTTGTTAACCCATTTTTGTACTTGAGATGGTCTGATTCTATCGTGATCCATCGATCTTAGCATAGTATCTCTCTTTCCTCCTTTATGATCTCTTTCTAGCCTTGGATATGGTACGTGTTTTGCACCTAGCGGTGCTTCTAATCCATAATTCTTGATTGGTCTAGCAAGTGGTCTCTCCTCTGCTCTGACCCTTTCTTCTCGTTCTCATTCTTGATGTGTTCTTCAGTCTTGGTTGGATTTGGCATTCTTGTTCTACTCTCATCTTGGTATTGTAGTGGTTTTGGTGGTGCTTCCAACCCTGACATGGCTTGATATCCACCCCCTTTCTTGTTCGGGTCTGTTGTGGCAAACTTCTCAAGCCATGCTTGAAATGATAGCAGTCAGTTTTGTGAGTTCTGAGGGTTGGGCAATGGCTATCTATTTGATTGTGATGTGGTGTTGTAATCATTTGAGAAGGGATTTGTAGATTGTTGGAATTAGGGTTGCAGAGAAACACACACATCTTGGAGGAGACGAAGGAATCTCAAGGCACACAATAGAGAGTGTGTTACTTAGTGTGCAACGGAAAGATAGATAGCCCTAGAGTGATGGGCGTATATACAATGCACGGGGGAAAAAACCTCCTAAAGAGGAAAAAAATGCCCCGGCAGTCCTAGTGTGTTCACACACATCACTACCACATGTATATGGTAACAAATCCCCCCTGGAGTGATGCGGTGAATGAGAGCTGGCACATGAGCAAAGGGAAGTGTCATGCCCTGAGGACAGGATCAGTCCACAAAGGGGAGTAAGCCCAAAGCTTTGCGGAAAGCTTCAAGCTTCTCACGAGACAATGCCTTTGTGAAAAGATCTGCAAGGTTGTCCTGTGTTGGCACATAAGCCAAGCTGATCTGTCCTGCTGAGAGCCTCTCCCTGACATAGTGGTAATGCACCTCAATGTGCTTTGTGAGAGCATGAAAAACTGGGTTCCTCGCAACTGCCAATGCGCTCTGATTGTAAGTGTAGATAGTGTTGGCAGTGTCCTGTCCAACACCCAAATCAGCCATAAGGCGTCTGAGCCATACACACTCAACCGTAGCTGTGAAGACTGCCCTGTACTCAGCCTCACAACTCGAAGTGGCCACAGTAGGTTGCTTCTTGCTCAACCATGATATACATGAACTGCCAAGCATGAAACAAAAACCACTTGTGGACACTTGCGTGTCAAAACAACCAGCCCAATCTGAGTCCGAAAAAGCATGTAAGTCTGGCGGCAATGATCCCCCCTTGGGATAAAACAAGCCAAGATGTAAAGTGCCACTAAGGTAGCGGAAAATCCTCTTGACAGCCTGCCAATGCTTACACCCTAGGCTATGCATAAATCTGCTGACCTGTGAGACTGCAAACTGAATATCCGGCCTCGTGTTGCATACATAAATGAGGCAGCCAACAACAGTTTGGTAAAGAGTGACATCAGCGGGATCACCAGCATCATGTAGACTTAACTTCAAACCTGTTTCCATGGGAGTGGCAATAGGTTTGCAATCCTCAAGTCCAAACTTACATAGCAATGTCTCTATGTAACTTTTTTGACACAAGGCAATACCACCATCACACTGCTTAAACTATATACCCAAGTAATGATGCAACATCCCCAAATCTTTCATCTTGAAAGTAGCATTCAAATCAGCCTTAAATTCAGCAATATGTCCCTCATTTGGTCCAGTGATCAGCAAATCATCAACATAAAGAACCACAAGGAGAAGTACATCACCCTCACGCTTTACATACAATATGCTTTCTGTTGGACTGTTACGAAAGCCTCGTTTAACCAAATGAGTGTCAGCTTTCTCATACCAAGCACGAGGAGATTGCTTCAACCCATACAAAGCCTTGTTACATTTGCACACTTTGTCCTCTTGTCCTTTTATGACAAAACCGCGAGGCTGCGTTACATAAACTTCCTCAAATATGTCATCATTCAAGAAAGCAATAACAATGTCTGATTGATGTACATCCAAACCAAAATGAGCTGCCAATGCACATAGAAAATGCCTAGTAGTCATACGACAAGTGGGAGCAAAAGTCTCTTCATAGTCTATGCCTTTTTGCTGTGCATAACCTTTTGCAACAAGTCGAGCCTTATGGCAATCGATCTCACCATCCGGCTTGCGTTTCAACTTGTAAACCCATTTCATACCAATGGCCTTTTTGCCAGGAGGCAAATCACATAAAGTCCATGTGTCATTTTCTATAAGTGCATCATATTCTGATTGCATGGCAGTCATCCAATGTTCTGAATTCTGTGCTTCATCAAAAGACAGAGGCTCCTCAACATCATGTAAGCTAGACACAGCCAAAGCATAACAATTTGATGCATAAGATGCATGGCGAGAGCCTAAACGAGTACGACTAGACAAAGGTGCATCCAATTTACTGTCACGCAAAGTGTGCACCAGCCATTTTGGCATACCTCTAGCCTGCTCATTTTCAGCCCTTTCCTCATCAAGTACATCATGTACATCTGCATCAGTAATAGGCTGATCTAAAACATTTTCAGAAACCCCCATAGGCTGTACATTTTCCTCATTGGAACCTACATTCGTATTTCCACCACTGAAAAGAGGCAACAAAGTGTCATAAATGTCCAGTGAGCTTACATTACTGCTTCTAGTACATGACAGCAAGGGCTGAACAGAATCTTCCACAAACACTACATCCCGAGTAACCAGAATACGTTTTGTTTGCGGATGATACAACCTGTAACCTTTGCTTTCAGCACTATAACCAACAAAAATACATTTGACAGCCTTATCATCCAATTTTATGCGTTGCACTTGTGGCACCAAAGCATATGCCAAACAACCAAAAATACGCATGTGCTCAATAGAAGGCTTTCTATCATGCCATGCTTCATATGGAGTAATAGACTGCAAAGCTTTCGTAGGACACCTGTTAAGCACATAAGTGGCACACATGATGGCCTCAAGCCAAAAAGAATGCGGAAAAGCTTGACTTTTGACCATACATCATGCCATTTCCGTTAGTGACCCGTTTTTCCTCTCAGCAACATCATTTTGCTGAGGCGTATAAGGCACTGTACATTGGTGTTTTATCCCACGACTAGCGAGAAATGCATTAAATTCATGAGATATATACTCCCCCCCTCGATCGGAACGGAGGGTGCCCGTAGTACATTTCGAGACATTTTCAGCCATAGCCAGAAATTGTTTGAAGCACATAAAAACTTCGGACTTCTCTTTAAGCGGAAATACCCATGCATGCCTGGAGTAATCATCAATGAAAGTCACGAAGTATAGGTAATTGCACAAGGACGGAGTTTGCATGGGCCCACAAACATCACTATGCACAAGCTGCAACCTGCATGTGGCCCGAATTGAACCATCCTTTGGAAACTTAGAACGCTGCATCTTACCCAAAACACAACCTTCACAAACATGTTTGACAGGTGCTTCAAGAGGCGGCAAAGAAGCAACCATATCAGATTTCTGCAAACGAAGCAAACTGGCAAAATTCAGATGACCAAAACGTGCATGCCAAAGTTTTGCATCTGAAATAGCCCTTGAATTTGCAACAACATTTGCAAAATTTTGTCCACACTTGTCATACAAAGTGAGCTTATACAGCCCACGACACAAAAGCCCAGATGCAACAATTTCATCACCAAAACTGAGATCATGAACTGTACATCTGTCATCCACAAATTTGACTACAAGTCCAAGTCTAGCAAGTGCGGATACAGACAAGAGATTATTCTTGATCCCAGGTACATAAAGGGCATCAACAAGTGTGAAGGAACTGCCATTAGCAGCAGTGAGCACAATCTTTCCAACTCCCTGAATTGGATAAGAGGCGTTGTTGGCACAAGTGACTGAATTCCCATGAGGGACAAACTCAAGAGAGGTAAACAATTCACGATGTGAGGTAATGTGCTTTGTAGCACCACTGTCGAAATACCACACATGTGAATCTGCAGCAACTGACAAGCATGCATCATGGAAAACAGGATTGTAAGTGCACTCTGCGCTAAAAGCCCATTCTGCATCAACATCAGCAACACAGTCTCCTTTCACAGAAGACTCAACAATGGCTGCATTTGTAGTGGAACTAGCATTTGCAGTGGAACCACCCTCTTTCTTCTTAGCCTCTTTGGCCTTCAACTTAGGACACGACTTGATCAAGTGATCATTGGCTTTACAATAATGGCAACGCATCTTCTTTTTGCCCTTATCACCAGAATTGCCAGACGAAGTACTACCAGCAGAAGCATTAGGAACAGAATTTTTGCCACTCACAGCAGAACCATAAGAAGTGGCTGCATTACTTTTACCACCCTTTCTTTGAGAAGCAATAAAAGCCTGTTCAACTGCACGCTGCCCTTCCCCTCTTTCTCTCTCCCTCTCTCTCTCTCTCACACACACACATACACACACACATAGTGTTTTTGAGAGTGAGTGAGAGAGAGAGAGAGAGAGAGAGAGAGAGAGAGAGAGAGAGAGAGAGAGAGAGAGAGAGAGAGAGAGAGTAAGAGTACAAACAAAAACAGAAACGCACACACACATACATAAACAAAGTATGCACACACACATTGAGAGAGAAAAAGAGAGAGAGCATGCATAAACAAAAAACGCACGCATTGAGAGAGGAAAAGAGAGAGAGAACATGCATAAACAAAAAACGCACACATTGAGAGAGGAAAAGAGAGAGAAAACATGCATACGATCCAAAAAAACGCACACACATTGAGAGAGAAAGAGAGAGAAACTAATTTAACGTCGTAGGAAACTAATTAAAATTAAAAGACCTAAAGATCTAGCCGACGAGGAGTTGAACTCAAGACCTATTATTCAAGAGGGAAATGACATAATCAATCTATCATACTTGGCATGGGTGATAGAAAGGTTATACCATTTATCTCTTTTTATTGGCACACACATCCACACACGCGCACACACACAAGAAGAAGAGAGTTATAACGTCGTAGGAAACTATCTTAAAAGACGTTAAAGATTAGGTTATATGTAGACTTACATTAAATTAGATTTAGGTTTATTTTTAACTAGATTTACGTTTATTTAAGCTAGATTTAGATTTACGTTATATTAGATTAGATTTAGGTCTCCATAGACTGCGATGCCTGCATGAAGCGGGTGAAGAAAGCCCTCAATGGAATATAGGGTATTGCTGCCTTCACTCATGGTGGGCTCCGTCGATCCAAAAGTACTGGTGAAATGTCTTCAGAAGATAGGGAAGAAGGTGGATCTTCAGGGCGGCAAGAGTCACTACATCCCCGACACAATGACCATCTAGACAACCTCTAGTCATTAGACTTACGTTAAATTAGATTTAGCTTTATTTTTAGTTAGATTTACGTTTATTTAGATTTACGCTTACTTACGTTAGATCGAGTCCACGCAAGAATTACTTACGGTTTAGGGTTTAGAGTTAGACGAACAGTGAAAAGATCTACTGTGAAAAGATGTTAAGATGAAGTGAAGTGCTACAGCTAGAGAAGAGGCAAAGGGGTTTTGTCCACTACATGCAGTATCATGTAGACGTGGGTGTGTAGATTTCTTGTACCCACAAATATAGGTATTGACCAATAAAG
This sequence comes from Adiantum capillus-veneris, assembly GCF_014529385.1. Taxonomy (NCBI): domain Eukaryota; kingdom Viridiplantae; phylum Streptophyta; class Polypodiopsida; order Polypodiales; family Pteridaceae; genus Adiantum; species Adiantum capillus-veneris. The sequence continues at coordinate 146,610,226 of NC_140934.1, forward strand.
ACGAGATTATAACCCGGTGGTTCTGATCTCCGTGCACCTCTAGACCGAGGTGTGCGGGGATTGGACATGACTAGAGAATGTGAGGTAAGAGAGAGAGAGAGAGAGAGAGAGAGAGAGAGAGAGAGAGAGAGAGAGAGAGAGAGAGAGAGAGAGAGAGAGAGAGAGAGAGAGAGAGATAAGACAAAGAATGTCAATAGAATATTAAATTTGTTGTCCAGGTTATAAGTTTTTTATCCTCATTATGAGTAGCGACGAGGATGTGGGACCGTCCAACCGAAACACCTATCTCTCAACGAGGGTCTTATGTCCTTGTAATCAATGCAAGCATGCTGTGCGACGGACAAGACGTGTTTCTTTGCAGCACGTTCGCGAATTTGGCGAGTTCGATCCATCTATTATAGATCGAGTTGTTGCCAATTATAACTCGTCGGACTCTGACGCTGGCCAACAAGCAGCAATCTTGCAACCCAATAGACGTGTTCGCAAGCGCTTTGGTCAAGCAGCATATGTGAGGCCACAAGATGTAGCCTCTGACAGCTCGGGGGATGATCATGCAGAGCACATTCCCAATGAGGCAATGTTTGAGCCCGAGATTGATGAAATGATCGAGACGATCATGGATTCAGAAAGGCTTATCTATGATGATATGAAAAGTGAAGCCGATACGCCATTGTATAATGGAGCACGTATGTCTAGATTGAAAGCACTCCTGGTTCTTCTCAACATGCAGACAAAGTTTGGATGGAGTGACACTAGCGTCACAGCGCTTTTCAAGTGATCTATTACAATTAGTTTACTTTAATAGAACTCTAAATGTACAATGATCTGATAGATTTTTACACGACTGTATCATATTTTTATGTTGTGTAGATTGCTGAAAGAGCACATACTACCAGCTGACAATGTGATGCCAGATTCCCGAGATGAAGCAAGAAAGATTTTGCGAAATTTGGGGATGGATTACAATTCTATCCACGCTTGTCCTAATGACTGCATTCTTTTCAGAGGGGAATACACAGACATGGAGAAGTGTCCGAAATGTGATTCCGAAAGATATCGAGTAGATCTCCACGGGACAAAAATTCCACAAAAGCTTTTGCGACATTTTCCTCTGTTTCCTCGCATCAAGCATTTCTTCGAATGTAAGTCCATGGCCGCCCTAGCATCATGGCATGAGGAGAATAAATCTTCGGATGGTGTGCTACGAATTCCTGCAGATTGCGCAGCCTGGAAACATATAGATGGAACATGGTCGGAATTTGCCAGGGAAGCTCGAAATTTGCGCTTAGGCCTGGCTATGGATGGCGTAAATCCATTTGGTCAAAGATCAACATCTTACAGTGTATGGCCCGTTGTCATCGTCAACTACAACATTCCCCCGTGGTTGACTACGAAGAAGGGGCACCTATGGCTAAGCTTGATTGTGCCAGGGCGATATAAAGTGGGGAATATGGATGTGTATCTTCGTCCACTATTGGAAGAGCTACAACAATTGTGGATTGGCATAGAGGTGGTGGATATGAGCCGACACACAGGACGGCGGAATGCTTTGATCAGAGACATTCTAATGTGGACCATGCATGACTATCCCGGGGTAACAGAATGCTCAGGTGATGATCTATTGACACTCCTCACTCAGACACTGTAAATATTGTTTTTTCCCATAGTTGATCTATTATCATGTGTATACATGCAGGGCTTCAAACAAGCGGATATAGAGCATGTGTCACATGTGGACCTAGACTGAATACCATTCGCCAAACTAAATGCTGCGGAGCTTGTGTGCATGTTTGAGAAACATTTTCCTACTACAATGCTAACCATTCAGGTGCATCTTCTTGTTCGCATAGTTGATGAGGTGGAAATAGCTGGCACAGTTCATTCCAGATGGATGTTCTTCTTAGAGCATTTCATGAAAACGCTTAAGGGATATGTGCGTCAAAAGGCACGTCCGGAGGGTAGCATGGCAGAAGGTATGGATGATGAGGAGTTTCTTTCTTCTTTGTCACCGCAGCAGAGACAGTGGTACGTGGAGCGTCATCGCTCTGGCGCATCATCGCGCGTTCCTACACCATCTGCATCTCCCTCTCTTTCGGAGCATTCGGCGTGCTCCGAAGCTTCGGCGTCGACGAGACGAGCTTCACACTCGTCTAGACACCGGCGCTCTAGTGGTGGCGGTGGCGGTTGTTGTGGGGATTCCGCCACCGATGCCTCCACACCGCCTCGTGTTCGACGAGGCTCTTTACCCTCCCCTTCTTTGCCCGCCCCCACACCAGCCACAGCATTGCCATCTACGCCAGGTTTTGCACGGCTGACTGTTCCTAGAAGCTACACACCTCTACCTACTCCGCCAGGAGCCACCCCACTCGACACTCCTTGCTTCGGGGCCCTGACGCCGGTGGAGACACCTGACGTCCGTACCCCCATCGACACGCCGCTAGAGACCCCTGCCGGGACACCCAGGTTCACGCGTCACCGGCCAGAGGGCTTGCCTTACTCCGTCGACATCAGCGGCGGCATCATCATGGATGATGACGGCAAGAAGGTGATCTCGCGCATGCGTGGTCTTTGCTCTCAGCTGTTTAGACACTACATACTAAACAAATGGAGTGAAGTACCAAGTGATTTAAAAAACAGAGTCATCAGCATACTTCATGATGAGTTTCCCGTTCCAACACGGGATCAGCGCTTCAATGAAGACCTGATGAAGATTCGAATGCGCGAATACTGCAAACACAAGCGTTCCGAAGTGCAAAAAGCAATCAAGAATGGGTGGAACAGGCCAGATTGGCTGGCCAAAGAAGATTGGAAGAATGCGAAGAAAGCAGCGCGCGAGAATCCCGACAACTGGAAGCAACAAAAGGATGTAGCCAGAGCGCGAGTAGAGGCAGGGAGCTCGCACCACTTGGGGAGCCGTGGATGGGCATCATTTGAGGCCTATTTTGTAAGTCTTTTCACATTGCTCTTTATGCATGTTCGATAGTTTAGGGTTTATGAGTTTTTTATTTCTAACATAATGAAATCTTTGTATGTTTTGACAGTGGTCGATGACAGGACGTGATCCCACACCGTATGAGCGCGAGTACGCAGGCAGGAAGGGCTCAAACGCCCTTATGGACATTCTCAGTTCTCGCGACGGCATGGTTAGTATTAGGGTTTACTCTTTTTTATTTTTTGTATTGTTTTATAAATGTCGTTATATGTTTATACTTACTGAAAGCTGTCTTATTGTCTTTTTTTGCAGAATCCGACAGATACGCCGCTTGGACGCGATGAGACGTCTGACTAGACGACGTCAGTTTAGCCGTAGCTAGATAGCATTAGTTTAGGGTTTCTCATAGCTTATGTATCATGAGACGGATTTTATACGTCTTTTTGAACCATGTATATTATTACATTTGTCACCGCAGTTCCTTTTGCCAATCAATTCTTTATGCCTATGATGTTGTACAATTGTCATTATTACATTTGCCAATCAATTCATTTTGCCTATGATGTGTACAATTGTCAATTTCGCAAACAATGCGTCTTGTGGGTGACTATTTTGGGTCTATTATCTACCTTTGCACTTTTTTTAAAAAGTGAATCAAGTACAATATGGTTGATGGGTGGCAGGGCATTCAATGCCCTGCCACCAAAAAAATATTCTCTCGGGCGTCGCTATGAGCGTCGCTATTTATGGCTCTGTAGCGTCGCTATGAGCGTCGCTATAGTCTTAAGTGTAAATGTCGCTATATAGCGACGCCTATAGCGACGCTCTCGTAGCGACGCTCGTAGCGACGGTTTTAGCGACGCCGGGGGTTATAAAAACCCAATGTATTTCCGTCGCTAACAGCGTCACAAGAACACACAACCTCTTGTAGTGAGTGTGTTACTTAGTGTGCAATGGAAAGATAGATAGCCCTAGAGTGATGGGCGTATATACAATGCACAGGGGAAAAAACCTCCTAAAGAGGGAAAAAATGCCCCGGCGGTCCTAGTGTGTTCACACACATCACTACCACATGTATATGGTAACATAGATTTGCTAGTGGTTTCTATAGGGTTTTACTTCTCTTCAAAAGCTTGTGCCAACAGTTCTGGCATTACCACTCTCCCTACATCTTCTAGGTGAATTGGCTCACATTCTCGTCCGTACTTATTGATAGAAATTATATGGGTTCCAGTTGCAGAACCATACAAAAACAAGTACATGACTTTGTCTTTGCTTAATCAAAATCAGGTGGGATTCATTCCAAAGGTCTTCCACCACACAAGTAACTTACAGTAGCTTTCAAAACTCAATTTCAACACTTTTAGTGCTAGATATGATCAATTCAAGCATTTACTTTGCATACATACACCTCTTGGCCTTTACAAGCCCAAAAATGCTCCAAATTCAATGGAATTTTGCCTATTTTCTTCCTAAATGCTCTAGATTACAAGGTGCACACATATGTGTCCTTTGATCCCAAATCTGGCCTCTAGGACATCATACATGTTTGATGTCTTTCTGGTCCGATTGAAGCAATGTTCCTACCCCAGGTGCCCCTTGATGTGTACAACATGCACATGTGCTCACAGTAAATTTTGGAAGTCAAAATTGCAAAAAAAACACCACTTTTTACCAAGAACTTTCCAAAAAGAGTAAAATCCATGCCCGCTCGCTGCTGCTGCTCGCACCCCCACCCCCTACAGCCATCATTGCCCCGTCCCCCTCCTCGCCATCGCTGCCCGCCCCCCCCACTACCCTCGCATACCCCCCTTGCCTGACCTCTCGCGCGCAGCACCCCTGCCCGCCCCCTGCGCGGTCTCCCAGCCCGCTGCTGCCATACCCGTTGTCCGTCATCGCCTGCCCACTGCCTTTCACCAGCCACGCCTGCTGCCCACGCCTTCCCCACTGCCCGTCACCAGCACCCCCTCTTTCTGCTCATCCCGCTGCCCGCCCACTGTCCCTCGCCATTACCCTGCCCGCCTGTCGCCCCCTTTGCGGCGCCCGCCTTCCTGCACTTTACCTTTAGCCATTGCCCCTCCTGCTCCATCTTACCTTCAACCTCTCTTGCTTGTCGGGCCTTGCCAACATACTTGACGTGCTCGGTCCCGCAGAAGTTTCCCTCTTCATTGACATTTCTCTGCCTTTCTTCACAGCATCAGACACAGATGGAGGCTCATGCTCCATCATGGAGGAACTCCAATGAAGTTCCCTTGCTTGACCACACTAAGACCACCATTCGACTTGCTCTTTCACCGACATAGCAAGCAAGCCTAGTCGCAGAGGTAGAGCGTATGCAGGCAACTTCTATCATTTGCAAGATTCTCGGAACCAGACCTAGTAGAGGAGAGCTGCGTGATCTCTTCCAGGCCCGCCTTCTCGTAGAGGTGGGCAAGATCTTGGACGTTCAGATCCTCGGATGAGGATACTACTAGATTGATTTTGAGACCTCCGAGATGGCGTCCAAGGTCATTACCATGAGCCCTTTGACCACTCGAGCAGTTTGAGCCCACTTTTGACAGTGGAGACATGTTTTTGACCCTGCTTCAAATGTTTTGCTAGAGGAGATAGACATTCCCATCTCCGTCTGCTTTCCTGGTTTGCGACTTCAGTACCTACCACTTTTATTCAGGATAGGCACAGTGATTGGGACTGTCCTAGAGACACCTCGCACGGCAGCCTCAATAGCTGCCAAGGCGGCCGACATTCCCTCAGTTCGCTTTCAGGTTAGGGATACTCACACTCTCCTGAAGGTCATCCTACTTGCTCGGGTGAGTGGGGGTTGGTTTAGACAGAGCGTGGAGTATTTGGGCCTCCCAAATTAGTGCTTCATTTGTCAAGAGATGGGCCATCTTGAGAAGGCCTGTCCAAGGAGGAGGCCCCGACCCACACCACAGGCCCAGTCCTAGCCTGCACGGGCTGGCCAGTAGCCATACGTAGAGACGCAGAGCACACAGGTAGAGCCACCCTTTGAGCCTGGGGCTCCAACTGAGAAGAGATAGCAACAGGTTTGTGGTCGACGATGGTAGGGGCCACCACGACTGCCTAACACTCAAGGTGGTTCTGAGGCGCCTGCCCATCAACAGTGGGTTCTCCCGGGGAACCAATTTAGTCCTCTTGAGCAGGACGAGGTCCCTGCTCCAGCCCCCACCTCAGTTTCACCCTTAGCAACCCCCCCTCCCCCCAAGTTCCCCCCCTCCTCATCAACCCCCCCCGCCTCCTGCTCGCGCCGCCTCTCCTCCTCTCCCCTCTACCTTTGCCGATCTCTTCTGCTCCTCTTCTCCCCCACTCCCACCTCCCTCTGCTCCTACAGCCCCCCTCCCGCTCCACTTCCATAGTCGACCCAGGGGGTAGGGCCATTCCCGGCTGCTAGGAGATCTCTTGGCGAGAGAGGGACAGCCTTTCTTGCGACCCCCTCTACAGGTACATACGTCTCCATTTTCAATAGTCTCTTGTGGGGACAACCAGCCATTAAACAAACTTGAATGAAATTGCAATTGGATGATGGACACATTGAAAGACCCTTAGGACTGCTTGAAAAAGTGATAGTTAATTCTTGTGGGATTGAATATCAACACACTTTTGCCATAGTAGACTTTGGGAAGAAACTCAATTACAAAATCATATTGGGAAGACCTTTCATGCGACAAATACATCTTATCCAAGATTGGGGGAACAATTATCTGTACTTGAAGCAAGCGGGATCTATCACAAGGGTTAATCTAAAAGATCACACTTATAGAGATGTCATGAAAATGCCCATACAAGAGTTTGATTTAGTCTCTTCGAATGAAACTAAGCTTCCATTGTGGTTGAACAAAGACACTCCTATTTGGATGTGCGGAGCTTCAAAAAACGGGAGCTTAAAAAGAGAAGAATGTATCTTAGAAAGGGATTGCACAGACAAAGCCTATGTACCTGAACGCTTTGTAGAACATTTATTTGAGCCATTTGAGTGGACTCAAATGTTAGCGACAATGGATGTATGTGTGAATACGTCTATGCCTACTCAATTTTGCAATGAGGACGGCTATGATGTAATTCCCATCCAAATGATTTCAACCCTCTACATTGAAGATAAAAATGAGGAACCCAAGGATTTGATGAAAGCTCAACAAGTCTTTTCAAACCTCTACTACGATGCAACAGATGAGTTAGAAGAACACTCAGCTACCTTAGAAGATTCTGGGTTAGAAAAATAACATGTGAGAGCTAAGCTACTCATGAAAGGAGGGGAGAAAAAGTTTTTGACTTTCCTAACCAGAAATCGAGAAGACAAAAATGGTATAGACGAAAAAGAGACACCAGAAACGTGAAAGCTAGACCCATGCCATCAGTCTCCAGTAGAACACAGTTCCTGATGCAGATAGATGCACATGATTGTGTCAAGGACAAAATCACTGACAGATATCATTCAAACAAAAATCCATAAATATCAAAAACATCGAGAAAAACGAGAAAGACACTCAAGCAAAGCCAAAGAAAGAGGACAAGGAGCTAACCAGGACACGAGCTGAGTGGACAAAATAAGTATAAAGAGTTGAAAAAAGCTCTAAAGGAGATATATACAACCAAAATGGAAACCACAGAAGAAAATGGTAAAGATATAATGAGTGTTCCATCCCATGAAAAGAAATATACTCTCCAAGATCCAAAAATCATAGTCGAACAACCTGTTAGAGAACTAAGAAAATAGGGTGAGTCCTACAAAGGGCTTGAAAACGCGAAAAAGATAGATTTGGCTGAACCAGGAGAAGAGCCTAGGCCTGTCTACATTGCAAATGACCTAACAGAAGAAGAAGAAGAGCTTTTGATAAGCTTACTAAAGGAATCCTGAGATATCTTTGCTTGGTCTTACAAGGATCTCAAGGGTGTTGATCGAGAAATCTGTCAACACACCATACCCATGAGAGATGATGCAAAACCAAGTAGACAAAGGCCATACATATACAATGAAACATTTGCGAGGAAGATCAAAGAAGAGATTGAGAAACTAAAGGAAGTCAAATTCATTTATGAAATTGAACATACGGATTGGGTGTCTCCAATTGTGGTAGTACTCAAGAGAATGGAAAATTACGAGTGTGTGTCAACCTCAAGAAAGTGAATGCAACTACCATTAGAGACAACTTTCCTCTTCCAATCACTACGCACGTTTTAGAACAAGTTGCATGGAAAGAAGCTTACAACTTCTTAGATGGCCTTTCGGGATACGATCAACTTTTGATTGACCCAAAAGATTAGCATAAAACTGCTTTTGCAACAGAATGGGGTATTTTTGTCTATCGGGTTATGCCTTTTGGGTTAACTAATGCTCCTGTCACCTTTCAAAGATTGATGAGTCATGCCATATTTCCTATTAATTTTGGGAACTATTAATTGATTTTCCTATTTCTTATGCTAGCCAATAGTTGAACATGGCGGAAAAGAATTATACCACCAGAGAAAGGGAAGGATTAGGAATGATCTATGGCGTCAAAAAGTATAGACATTACCTATTAGCAAACAAATTTGTGTTCTTTGTGGACCACCAAGCCTTATTGTACTTGGTCAAGAAGCCATGCAGCATAGGAAGAATAGTGAGATGGTTCATCATTCTTCAAGAATTTGATTTCACTGTAGTTGTGAAAAAGGGCACCACTCATCAAAGAGAAGATCATTTGTCTAGGATTGTTTCAGGGGAATCACCTAAAGGAGTAGACGATAATCTACCAGATGCATATCTGTTCTCTGTGGAAATAATACCTCGATGGTCGGAAAATGTGGTAGCATTGATGACCATAGCTCAAGTGAATTCGCAAATACCAGTTCTTATTACAATCGGATTAATTGAGCAATTTTCCATGTATCAATTAATGGTTGGTAGGCTATACAAAAGAAACCGAGATGGAATATTGCTCTTATGCATTAATCCTGAAGAGGAAACCCAATACTTAAGTTAGGCACATATTACCATAGTAGGACTTCACTTTGCAAAAGACCAAACTATGCAAAGGATCTTGGAGTATTTTGGCCAACTATGAGGAGTGATATTTGCTCTTTTGTAAGGACTGTCCTCAATGTCAAAAACAAACACCCACACCTCATATAACATTTTTTTAAATTTCACCTGTTCCTAAGTGGAGTAACTATCTAGTCACTTACTTATCGAGCCGAACATTTCCTAAGGATATGAGTAAACGCCGTCAAAGATCAATTGAAACAAAAGCAAGAGACTATGATCTTATTGGAAACCAATTGTATCAGAGAGGTAAGGATCAACATTTGCGTCTTTGTGCAAATGAAGATGAATATATTCCAATTATAGAACAAGCACATGCTGGATAAGCTGGAGGTCACTTTTCTAGTGAGACCACCACAAGAGAAATCTTAATGACAGGCATATGGTGGCCAACGCTTTTTGCAGATGCCAAAGAATATGTTCAAATATGTGATGCTTGTCAGCGAGAAAAAATGCCAACACGAGTAGATAGCATGCCCTTAAGACCAATGATGGGAGCTAGAGATTTCGCAAAATGGGGTATAGACTTTGTTGGGCCAGTATAGCCACCTGCTTATACAACCGAAGCTCAATATGTTATTGTAGCTACGTATTATTTGACAAAGTGGGGCCGAGGCTAAAGCAAATCAAAATAATGATGCTAGAACCACTGCCGCATTCTTATATGAGTATGTATTCACAAGATATGGACTACCAAACAATAGAAATTGTTAGTGATAGGGGAACTCATTTCCTCAATGAGGTAATCAAGTATTTTCTTAAAGAATTTATGGTCATCCATAACAAATCAGCTCCCTATCACCCACAAGAAAACGGAAAAACTGAGCATACAAATAAGATTCTTAGCTCGATATTGACTAAAGTTCTTAGTTCAGGAAGGACAGACTGGGAAATGAATCTCCATGAAACTCTATGGGCTTATCGAGTTTCATTCAAAACAGCTTTAAATGCTATATCCTTTAACCTTGTTTATGGTCTTGGTGCCATACTTCCAATAAAATTTCTATTGCTGACACTAAGGGTAGATAAGGATCTTGAGTGGACAGGACATGAATTGTCAAAAAGACTTGAAGATTTAGAGAAGCTAGATGAGCCAACGGTAAATGCCGTAGCTCACATCTATACACAAAAGCAAAAACAAAAACAGTTTTTTTGATTCCCATCTAATTACAATAATCTTTAAAAAAAGGACTTAGTTTTAATCTATTCCCTTAAGCAACACATTCCCAAGTTTAAGAAAAAAGAAAATGGACCGTCTATCATTGAAGATGTATCTCCAAGTGGAGCAGTTAAGTTGTCCAACCTAGATGGTGAACCAATGGTTAATTAAATGAGTGGAAGTCGTTTAAAGAAGTACAATTTGCCGCTAATCAATGAATTGCTAGAAAGAATGTATGCAGCCAAGCAAAGGAAGATAAAACAACAATAGGTTATTGATGAAGCCCAAGAGGAAGCTCGACTTTGGGTACTCAAAAGAAAAGCTGCTCTCAAGAATCAACAAATACCTTTTCCCACAACACCCTGGAAGTAGATGACCAACAATGGGAATTGCAGAAAGATGCAGTGTCAACGGATGATGAATGGTTAGATGGAATGGACCTTTTTATCGATGTACAACTCAACAATCATAGCACAAATGCTTTGGTTGATATAGGAGCTAGAGTAAATGCAGTCAGTTATTCCACGTACAAGAAAGCAACAAGTCAGTCATTGACAGCAGGAATAGCGACTATCAAAGGATGCAACAAGAACCCAACACCAACATTGGGAGTAGCAAACTTGAATGTGATAGTACATGGATGTTCATGTCCTCATCAGTTTGTATGCTTACCAGATGAACACATGAATGAGACAATGAGATTCTTGGAATTCCATGGATGCGGACATACAAGGCAGTACTAGATTGGGATACCAATCATCTCAAGCTATCACCTAAAGGTGGACAACTCATTGTTCCAATTGCACCAAGCAAGGAGGAATGGAAAGACAATTACCTATAGAGCAAACCACGAAGTAAACAATCTTCTCCATCCTATGGATAAGAAAATGCTACAAGTAGCATGCAAGGAGTCAGGAAAATTTGGGTACCAAAAGCACAGCTTAAGGACAAGCCGAATCAAATATGGGTGCCCAAAACATCATCAACAATACCAAAGACGGTCCCAAGGGTCAAAACACAGAGACAAGTATCTCTGAGTAGGGAACCTAACAAAAAATGGATTTGGAAGAAAAAGGAGCACTTATCTTCTTCGCAAACTCGAAAACAAATCAAGCAATGGAGAGTTAAGTCTCAAAAACCTCAACCATACCATTCTGACCAAGACAAACCAAGATACCAATGGCAAGTAAAAGATCGACAACAGTCATTCTTGATACCAAAAGCTCAGGAGATTAGCGTGCTGAAGCATCCTAATGGCACAATCAAGCAAAGAGCACACATGCTACAAAACTTGCTCTTTGGAAGACAACATCAGCAAGCCTCGATATCAGAAACCCTTGAGTTAATCACTCAAGACCCACCTCTTGCACAACATAATGGTTTGAACTGCATTGACCTTCAAAGCATGGTAGAGCCAACCAAGGATATGTATAGACACGGTTGTTCAACCCATGCACACAGTTGTCCTAGAGTACGCCATCTAGGAGGGGTGGAAGAGTACTAAGTAATTAAGGGCAATGTTTGAAGAGGGAGGAAAAAAGTTTGATGTTAACGTGTGATTTTTTGCAAAATTACCTAATAATGCCCTCATAAGTCATCACCAGGGGAAATTTAACTGATAAGATCTCCACGATGAGTGTAAGTAGTGTATATACTATCAGAAAATCATAAAAAAAAAGTCCTTTTTGGTTATTTTTTTTCATTTTTCTTGATATTGAGACTTAAAAATGGAGAAATCCAACAAAAAACAATAAAGCTGGGTTTTTCAATGGATCTTCTTAATTATTGGATTTTCACTTTGCTTTTTTAGTGCATTTTGTTATTTTCTTTGATTTTTCTAATAAACGGGTCAAAAATTAATAATAAATACCAACGGAGCTCAGTGGAAAAATTGAAGACACGGTGGTGATCAGAAAGACAAGGTGGACAAGCACAAAAAATCTCGATCAAATCGGCAGATGAAAGCGAGAAGCCTAAATTAGGCGACCAAACCTACTTTTGCAGAATTCTTGCAGAATGAGCTACACGGATCCGATTGGGGAAATTTTTGAGTCTAACATAGATTCATGGCCTAGTAGGAGTAATAGGGGAATTTGGGAAAAATTGGTTTGGGAAGTTCGAGTATAGATACCCAAGGTAGGCTAAAATCACCTCATTTCCACTTGTTACCTTTGGAGAGAGAGCTTTCGACCCTCTTCGCGCGTATTTTCCGGAGCCCACAATCACCTGTTTTCAGCGCCGTCTCACACGAGACATGTGGGGTAAGTTCTTTACTCATCAATGATCGATTTTGTATGACCGGTGGCTAGTCTAAACCCCTAGAAAAAACCCTAGAATCCGAGCAGTGCACGACCAAAAATCCACCATAGCAGCCTGTCAGCTCAACCAAATCGGATGAGATTTGAACTGTAGCATGTCTCAACATATTAGAACACTTCTATAGCAATAGTTGACCATTCGGCAAGGGTCGAGGGGGTCGCAAGTAGAAAAGCTAGGTTTTTGGCAGATGCCAGAATTGGATTCTGACTCCATAGACAGCTTATCTATGAGGTTTATATATAATGTATATGATTGGTTTTGTAAAATCAATCAAGCCAAGCCCTAAAGCAAAAAAAGGCTCAAAGGCTACAAAGCATTAAATTCGATATACAAGGTCAAATTGACTCCAAATGGACCAAAATTGGATGAGTTGCTTCACGACTATGTTGCGAACAAGTCCATAGCCTCAAAAGTGACTAACCAACTCTACGGGCCGTGTAGTCACAAAAATCAGAGATTTTAGAGTCGACAAAGCACGAAGTGATACCGGAAAGACCAAAGTTGTTTTAGGTGTATAAAATGTGTTTAAGTCAAAATTTACAAGTTTTACAAGAAGTGTTGACTGTTGCAAATAATCGTGATTATTTACTTTTGCACTATTTTGGCTTGAAAATTGCATCATCACCGCACCTATCACTTGTACACACATATTACATGCCAAATTTCAAGCACGAGCCAAAATGATCAACTATAACTTGGGAAATTGCCAAAAAATGCAAAGGAGTCCTTGCAAGCCAAATTTTGAGTTATGAGCCACAATGTTTTGATCCAAATCACCTCATATCACATACACAGGGTCTATACCATACCTAGAACCAAGTTGCACCAAAAATGTTCATTTTGATGAAAAAGTTAATAATCACGATTATTTACTTTTTTACCAAGATGAAGAAAATTTGCAACTTTGCCATCATAGATCCAAGGTAAATGATGTCCTAAGCCCACTAGCCAAGTTTGAACAGATTTGGAGCTCAAAATATCAAAATCTCTTTACATCTATTGTTTCAGAGACCTAAAGCCCAAATTGGGCACCATTTTCACCCTGTGCATCCAAATGAGTCCATGTTTCACTCAGAGTATCTATTTGGTATATACTTCAAGCTTGTAATGCCAAGTTTGCAAAAGGTTGAAAAAATTACTCAGCTATAAATAATCGTGATTATTTACTTTTGTTACATTTTTTTGTTGGACTTCATAATTTTGTTCTTTACATGTTTTTATGTGTCTATGCATGTTCAAAAAATTGATTTGAAGCAAATTGGACCAAATTTGTTAGCATTTCAAACTGAAGGACATTTCAGAGAAAATCTGCCAAATTTAATAACTTTGACACCTATTCACTCAACAGGAGCCATGCAAGCCGCAGAGAGGGCCAAGAAGAAGCTCTCGCAAAAGGAGAAGCTGCAAGAGCTACCGCCATACCAACTGGACCCCGATTCAGTCAAGACCGCCAAAGCGACCTACCTATCGAAGGAATAGCTTGAAGAGCATAACACCACAGTGTTCACAGGAAGATTCAAGAGCGAAGAAGGACATCAGGTAGAACTCCACCTTCTACCAAAAGAAGTATATGATGTCGCACCAAAGCCCGAGACCAAAGAAGCCAACAGGAGGCTTGGTCTCAGAGAATTTTATGAACAAGAGCCATGTGAAGTGGACTTCCTAAAAGCTTGAGTTCTTCTCCACAATCAAAGAAGATGGAACCGCTCAAATCTTTGACCAACAAGGGAACAAAGTTAAAGTGGTGATTACCTAAGAGATAGTGGCAGACGCACTCAAACTGCCAATGGAGGGAATGAACATGAGGGCACGAGATAGAAAGACGACAGGAACCTTCACCAAGGCGCCGCTGTCACATTTTCGACCTTATCCAAAAACAAGTGGAAGAGCCCGCAAGATGTACCACCAGCACTTCCACTTCCTTGCCAAGAGACCGCCAAGGTATATGACACCCAATCATGCGGTTGCCACAACCTTTACACAAGTTCTCAAATCAACAACCAGGTAACCAATTGACCATGCACAATACGTATTGTCCACATTGAAGGGGACAAAGAAAGAGAAAAAAATAACATATTTGGGAGCACCAGAGGTTCTGACCACGATTGCCTACCATGCTATCGGCATGGTCGACAACTTTCCTCCTTCCCTAGATCAAAACACTTGGATAGTGTCAGGACAACCTTCCCCTCGAGCTACAAGATCTATCAAGAGAACATACAAATCAGATGAAGAGTCTGCTGAGAGCTTGCCAGGACGGCATAGTAGTAGTGAAAACTCTAATAATGAGGAAAGAAGAGCACGGATCGAAGAAATGAAGAGAAAAGCGGTGGTAGCACACCAGGAGAAACCGGTACAGAAACAAGCCATGTTTGAAAGAGAAAAGCACTCTTACGAATGCAGCTGCCAAGTACAAGGCAAGGACCCGGCAAAGTGGGTACCCATTGAACTCAAAGAGGCAAGAGCAAATCACCATGCCAGGAAACAAGCCGAAGACCCCACAAAATTACTGGAAAAAATGTATCAGAAAGCAGAAGCTTTGAAATTGAAAGAAGCCTAAGAAGTAGAACGGAAGGCTAAAGAGGCGGCGGAGTAGCTAAAGCAAGCAAAGGAAGCAACTGCACAAGGAGAAGCACATCATGATGAAGGTGATATGTCTCCATGACCTTCTTCACCTGCTTCAGAACAACCTGATCACCCCATGCCAAGCCCACTACCTTCCCCTCGAGCAACAAAAACTGAACTCACAAAGGAGACAGAGCCTGAACAAAGAGAAATAGCTTAATCTGCACAACAGAAAGCTACTACACAAGAGAAACACAAAGAGCAAGAAACAGAGCCGGAAAGAGCAGCGAGTCCTACACTAGAGGACACCATAAAGTTTGGGCAAACAAAAGAACAAGAGTTCGAAGAAACCCCTTCTACCTCTACCCAGCAAGAAAAGGCCGAGGCATCCACGGAGCCTCAGGATGATAAAGCGGAAGAAGACCAGCCACACAGCCTCAAGGGCAAGAACAAGTAGCCACCGTGACTCCTCCGAAAGATACACAAGAGACTGCAAAAATATCAAGGTAGCTAGCATGAAATGAAGATTGGCAATCAAATGATGAAATGATCTTGCAAGTCAATGAGTATGCCAAGCAAATGCAGTACATGACTCCGAACAACCGTACTTAGCCGTAGCACAAAGGACAAAGACTTAGAGATGGTGATTGATGCACTCCAAGGGGAGTTAGACGACAAATTAAATGTCATCACCGATTTACAAAGGCAAGTGCAGGAATTGAAAGCTGAAGCTGAACAACATCAGCTAGTAAGGAATAAAAAGCAGAAAGAGATGGAGGAGCTCGGTGATCTGCTTACAAAGTTGTCAGATGCTTGCAAAGCAAAAGATGAACAACTGACAGAAGTCACCAACGAACTTCTAGCTGCAACCCTGTCAGTTCAAAAGCTGCAAATACAGTTAGATGTAGCGAACGCCTCCCTACAATACTCAGTGCAAAGAATAAATGATCAGGCAATTTTCTTGCGGTAAATAAGAGAAAATCCCGCAATGGCCTTGATCAAAGGAACATACGAGGTCTACAAAACATTAGAGAAATAGAACAAAGATCTCGAGCTGGAGCTAAAACTAGAGCAGTCTCAGTGCAGAGACTTGGCTTTAATGCGGGTGCAAAGAGAAGACGAGGTGCTAAAAGAAATAACTGAGCTTAAAAGAGTCAACCAGCTATTGAGAGATGGACGGCCAAAAACACAAGAAGAGGCAAGAAATTTAGATCAGCCATAGATAGAGATCCCCATTTATTTTGCTAAGATGGAGACAAGCCAGCAGAAGAGCTAGGTGGCAAGGAGGAATTTTAAGTACAAGTAACAGAAACGGATATAGTGCCAATGGTCCAATATCGAAGGTTGAGGAAGATGCACTAAAGGAAAAGATTACACAAAAGGTAGATGAGCAGTGGAAGGCAGCGATGGATATGGAGTTGAGAGTTCTTCACTCTGTTAACGTTACACAACTCACTCCTAATCAAATCAATGCGCAATGGCACCGGCAATCCTTGCCCTATCCTTTGATAAAGGTGGAGTTGCTCCAGGTCAAAGAGAGACTTTACAAAGACATGCAGATAGAAGGCGCAGATCAAGACCACCCAAAGTGGATGCTGAGCTGGTTGAACAAGAATCTAAGGTATTTGATTCTATTCACAAGAGCACCTGCGGCCCTACAAAAAGATCCTACGTTTTGTCTTGTACCAAGAGTAAGGACTTGGAAAGCACATGAGGCATTAACAAAGAAGCGGCCAACTTGGCTGAATTACCCAAGATTGCCTGCTCTAGAAAAGGGCCGCCGACAGAAGAGTACATGGTGAAAACCCTAACGGGCACCATGTCCTTCCTCAAAAGTCTTTTGGATCTATTATGTGCGATGCTATATAAAATCTGTCGAATGCTGCTCACTGCATTGAAGTTTGCCATGAGCCAGAGCAAGTAGGCACCCCATGGATGTCATTCCTCGAGGGTAATAAAGGTTTATGCTACGATCTCAGTGGCCAACATTTTGAAGAAGTCCTCTTATATGGCTTCTACGCCAAAAGTATGTTTTTACCTTCTCACAATATACTGGCATTTGAGGAAGCGTTCTATACCGGGTTCTTCACTTGGTGAACGAAGATATTTCGGCCAGTGATCAACAACCTGACATCAAGATTTGTAGGCTACTCCGCAGTAGAGCTGAAAAACAGCATCACTATGCAGTTCTTGCAGGTGCAAGATAAGGAGAGGAAGATGAGATATGAAAAGGCCCTAAATGCGCTTAAAGACCGCCTCGCCAGCCATCAACCCGAAGACTACTTCAGCCCATAAAGTTGTGTCAAGGGACGACACAGGCGAGGAGGGGGGGAATGTTACCAGCAAGCTAACTCAAATACCATTTTTTGGAGCTCTTATTGTAAAAACACTCATTATTTTTGATAAAGTAGGAGTATTGTAACTCCTACTTTTTTGGATAAACCTTGTAGTTGATGAGTTGGGGCTACAAGATCCAGATTGTATCAACCTGTCATTACCCATCTTTAGTTAGAGCTCCCAAATTATTAGTTTTGACCACCAAAAACCTTGGCTAAGGTATAAAAGACAATTTTTGTAAGTTACTATTAAGTTTTGGATAATGAAATACACAGCGTGAGCTAACGACGCTCATTTCTCTCCTTCTCATGCTTCCTACTCCCTCTCCGGTTGTTATATTGCAGTCGTGTTTGTTGCATTGCAACCGCAGGTAAGAGCTCTACGCATTGACACAAACACTTCATGGTATTTTATAGATTTTTGCATCTCTGACCCGCGGCCTAATTTCATCATAAGTAGGCATTTACACTTCAAAATAAAAAGAAACCTATGAGAATACCCTCATTCAATGGCCTTCTCCTAAATCACACACATTTCCAGCCTTAAACCCTTAGAATTGTTTTGAGGGTTTTCCAATATAGGATTGATTAGAGGATTCCCTTGCATGTATGCATATATTAATATTAATATTTATAATAACTCAAAACACTACGGTAGTTTCCAAACTTAGACTTATCTAGTCCATTAAAGGCTCAATAGGACATAATTAATCATTACTTATCCAATCCATTAAAACTCAATCACTACAAACCGTCTACAAGGTCTACTCTTCCTCTTGGCTTTTGCATCTTGACCCTCTTTCTCTTTCCCTTTCTTTTTGCTAGGACCTGGTACAACATAGCCTTCCCTCTCTCTTTTGCCCACGGGCAGTACATCTGCTTCTTTCTTTTCAACCTACACAATACCTACATGACCACCAGAGGTTGGAGCCTTATTTTCCAGCTCAGTACCTTGATCTCCCTATATATCCAACACATAATCATTAGCCCTGTTTTAGGAATCTGTTGAGGGAGTGGGAACATATCACCTCCCATCCTTGGTGGCTTTGAACAATAAGTGCTGATGTGACCAAGCTCACCACAATTATAACAAGTAGGAATGAACCTCCTATGCGGCTCAAATACACCTTGTCCCACGACCCGCATTGGCATTGGGCTGAGATTCACATGCCTTGGCCATTCCTCCACCATGTCCACGACCACGACCGCCTCCACCTCCAAGAACACTAAGTCGCACTTCCTCCATCATGGTCATCATGTCTTGCATATTTTGCTGTAACTGTTTTAGTATTAGCAGCCCTTTGAATAGGTTGGCCTCCAGCTTCTCCCTCAATTTCCTCCTTTTGGCCACCATTACTTTGCACAGGGACCGCTTTTCCATAATCATTAAGTCTTTGAGCCTTCCATTCTTTCTCTCTAGCAATAGCGACTGCCTCCTCGAAGGTGGCGGGCCTTTTCAGCTCAACTTTGAACTTCAGACTTTCTTTTAAGTTTTCCACAAAATAGTCCTTCTTTAACATGGATGGAGGGATCTCATTTCCCAAAGCTAGGGCCCATTTATCCCATAAACGGGTGAACTGCATGACAAAATCATCAACAATTTGATTAGACTTCTGAGTTTACCCCAAAATTTCATGCCAAATTTCATCAGGTACTTTGATGGATTTGTACTGTGCCAGGAAAGCTTGCTTCACACGATTTAGTCCAAAATACCCCTGGAGTTTGTGCCTCTATCAACTCTTCATTATTGTGTAGCCAAACTTTTGCCTCATCTTGAAAACTGTATTGCATCAGCCGCAACAATATAGCTTCGTATAGTATATTCTGTAGTAAGCAATTGACTTCCAAATTTTCAATAAAAGTGTGTGCATTCTCATTAGGCAATCCATGAAACTATGGGAACTCGTCTCCCATGTTTGATTGCCGCTGACAAGAGCAAAGCACGACACGTACCGCGACAGCCTCAAACGCTAGGGGTCGATGCACGTCGAGCTGGCCACGATAAAATGAACAGGGGGCACCACCTAGCTTTGAGCAGCTAGGACGCGGACAACGGTGATTTGAATAAACACAAAACATTACACACCAAGAAAGAGAGAGAGAGAGAGAGAGAGAGAGAGAGAGAGAGAGAGAGAGAGAGAGAGAGAGAGAGAGAGAGAGATAGAGAGAGAATGATGCAAGTGATGAAAACCCCTCAGGGTGTGAGGGAAACTTATTTAATGCAATATTTACAGCAACCTTATCTTTGGTAAGGTGGCAACCATGGTGACAGAGAGAGATAGTGAGCCTAATAGTGCGTTCTCTAGAGGTGACTCATAGACATAGAGATTTCTACTAGCGTGAGTGTGTGGCGATCGTTGGAGTCAAGGTGTAGACATGGCTTCTTCATATAGTACTAATTCCCAAAATTCTACACTAAAATCCCCTCTCTCTTGATACAAGTGTTGCCAATCCCTCCCACCAAAATGCTACCAAGTGTTGACCCCCCCCCCCAATAGTGACCTCTCAGTGCCTTTTTATAGGTGCACGCTGCATTAGATTAGGGGAATCTGATTAGGTTTAGGGCCCTAATCAGGAGAGACAAAGCAAGGAGGTGGGTCCCAGATGGTTGACCCTTGCTTTATCTTTGAAGAAATTTAAAAATGAAAACTCCTAGGTGGGCCTTTGTGACCATCACCTAGAGAGAGGTGGAAATTTACAAATGGGTTTTTTTTAACAAGTTTTTGATTTGAAACTGGAAAACAATGATAACCTATGGATATTATTGCAAAGATGGGTCGTGGTCGAGATGCCGGCAAACGGCGGGCCTTGCTGGTGCGTCGGTGTAGTACGTTCGCCACTTTCGAGGCCAGAGCATGCCTTCGGCATCTTTTCTTGTTTTGGTGTCGGCATCGCGCAACTTGGCCATTTTTCTTTTTTGTCGACGATGTCGATCCCTTCGTTTTTTTTAATAGGTGCGTATGGCGTGAGTGTGCTTTTTTTGAATATGCGTGTACACGTAGGCGTGTGTGCTCATATATATATATATATATATATATATATATGGGTGCGTATGTTCAAGTGCGTAAATGTGTGTGTGTGCTATTTGTAATCGTGTGAGGGTGTGGGTGTTGTGAGTACGTGTGCATTCGGCGGCAAGAGTGTGTCAAGAGTGTGTGTGTGAACGATAGCATAGGGAATTATATATATATATAAATGTCCCTATGCTATCGTTCACACACACACTCTTGCCGCCGAACGCACACGTACTCACAACACCCACACCCTCACATATATACATACATATATATATATATATATATATATATATATATATATATATATATATATATATATATATATACATACATATATATATAATTCCCTATGCTATCGTTCACATACACACTCTTGCCGCCAAACGCACACGTACTCACAACACCCACACCCTCACATATATATATATATATACATATATATAATTCCCTATGCTATCGTTCACACACACACTCTTGCCGCCGAACGCACACGTACTCACAACACCCTCACACGATTACATGCGGCTACACAGAGGACGGGGGGGAGGGAGAATTGAGAGCGGGAGCACGTGCAGGAGTGAGAGGGAATGGAGATGGTGTATGTGTGGGTGTGTGTGTGTGTGTATGAGAGAGAGAGATGGCTCGGCTGCGCCTACGGGCTGACGAGTGGAGAGAGTGCGGAAGAGAAAGAGAGATGGTGAGCGAGACAGAGAGGGGGTGTGCGAGGGAATGGTGTGTGTGTGGGTTATGAGAGAGAGAGAGAGAGAGAGAGAGAGAGAGAGAGAGAGAGAGAGAGAGAGAGAGAGAGAGAGAGAGAGAGAGAGAGAGAGAGATACTACAATGCGCCTTCGGGCTGACGAGGGGAGAGAATGGGAAAGAGAGAGAGAGAGAGAGAGAGAGAGAGAGAGAGAGAGAGAGAGAGAGAGAGAGAGAGAGAGAGAGAGAGAGAGAGAGAGAGTCCTCGAGCCTACTGTTCACAGGAATGAGGGGGGGTGAGGTCAACGGGATGCAGAGAAGTAGTGGCCCAAGGGGGGGCGGGGGGTGTGGTATGAGGGGTGAACGGGGTGAGCGGTGGTGTGTGTGTGTGAGTTATGTGTGTGTGTGTGTGTGAGTGAGAGAGAGAGAGAGAGAGAGAGAGAGAGAGAGAGAGAGAGAGAGAGAGAGAGAGAGAGAGAGAGAGAGAGAGAGAGAGAGAGAGAGAGAGAGAGAGAGAGAGATTCTATAATGTGCCCTCGGGGTCGCTCACACGAGGTAGAACGAGGGAGATGAGAGAGAACAATGGAGAGAGAGAGAGAGATAGATAGATAGAGAGATATGAGAGAGTGAGGGCTTGGGTGAGTGGCGGCCTACCAAAGGGAGAAAGACAAGAGGGGAGAGGGAGGGGGTGGTATGGCGGCCTGCCAGGGAGGAGACTATGACGAGAGAGAGAGAGAGAGAGAGAGAGAGAGAGAGAGAGAGAGAGAGAGAGAGAGAGAGAGAGAGAGAGAGAGAGAGAGAGAGAGAGAGAGAGAGAGAGATAATATGAATAATGAAAGAGAGAGAGGGAGACTTTTGTAAACGCATGGCGGCCCGCCAGTGGAAGAAAAAGTGTGGTAGCCTGTTTTATGCACCCATTGGGCTAGGTGACACAAAAGCAAGGTAAGAGAGAGACATGGTGGGTTGGCGGAGCCAAGCAGGAGAGAGAGGACTTTTCCTCTGGTGATAATGGAGGGGTGTGGCCAAACTGAGGGGAGGCCTACCGTGCGCAAGCATAGAAGGGGGGGTGGTGAATGTTAAAAATAATGTTTTTATCATTTTTTCGGTATTGTGCTCCTCCCCGATTGGGGTTGATTCTTTCGGCCGCGGTTTTGAAAACCGGCCGTCATTAGCCCTCCCTTCTGGCTAGAGGCATTCATGCTTCTAGCCTTACTTCTGATTCTTTAGCATTGGAGTTGGAGGGTTTTCCCTTCTTTGGAATATCTAGCATGAACTCTGGGTCAAACCTTAAAAAGTACCTCTTGAGCCTCCATCCATTGACTCTGGTCTTGTGAACTCTACCATCTGCGTCCATCAATTTGTAATTGCCGTTGGAGTTGTCATTCCCGTTTGCTTCCATGACAAGAAAATGAGCAAAGGGATGCCAATCAGGTGTATTTGAATCCTACATGATTATTCAACAGTTATAAGGGCTTGCTAACAAGCCAATTTTAAGCTAAAAGTGTGCCAGATGCGGCTCTCAGGGCCAAAAGATGTCTTGGTAATGCTAAACAGTGAGTATGCTTGAAGTGGTCATAGCTGGGGTTTTATTAATCAAAGTTGAAGTAGTTGAAAGGCTCTACATGCCTGTCTTTATGGCTCGTCAATTGGAGCTACGGATAAGAAGTTATGACAGTTTTAAGTTGAGGCAGTAGCAGATCCGTACCGGATTGAGCACATGTTGATAAAAGGTCAAAGATGAAAGAAATGCATGAGTCCAAAGTGCTCACTTTCAGGAGCATGTTGGTCTTTTCAGTTCGTCAATCGGGGTTTCGGTTGGCAAGATATGGCCAATTTAAGTATCGCCGGGGGCCGGCTTCGAACCACCCTGGTCGTCCTGATCAGTCACATTCATCTGGCTTATGCAGTGCGGTGCCTGATGTGTATGCCAAATGTGGGCCAATGCGGGAGCATTTTTTATAATATGCCTAGCCTTGACAGGTCAACTCTCCAAAAGCAATCACTTACACTTGCTTCTTGCAGGAAGATTTTTTATTCATGATGATATTGCTAATCGATGGCAATTGAAGAAAGATGTTGTGCTTGACAATGCTTGTCCGACATTTGTGCCCAATGTTACGCCTTATAGTATGGAACGCCAATGAAGGAAAAGCTTGGCATTGCCTTGGCCGACATGTGTACCGAACATGAAGTCCCAAGCTTTGCATGGCCGGTATGTATGCCCAATGTGAAGCCATGAGGAGTTTCGGCCGCCATCTAACTTGAAAGGGCCACCCAAAGGCACATCTAATGGCTGCCTACCAAAAAAACCAAGGCCGCCTGCTGTGTGAAGTAAAAATTGACCTTGTGTGTGAAGGGAAGGAAGGTATGGTGAGCAGGTCGACGGCGACAGTGCAACCAACTGCTTTTTCACTCGCGCTGGCCGGCATGGCTCTCAAACGCCCTCGCCATAGAAGCAAAAATTGCAGGGAATCTCCTCACGCACAGGACCAGCGGCACTGATTTTTGTGAAGGTCGATTTTGCGTGCCACATCACCAAGGGGGGGTACCCATTAGCAACGTCGCTAATGGGTGCCTAAGCTTTTTTAAGCAAGTGAGAAGCCATGCAAGTATAAAAGGAAAAGGAGGGGCTCTACAAGGGGAATCATGTGGTTATTTTTTGCTCCTCCTCATCTCATGGAACTCTCTCTCTCCGGGAGAAGGAGCAATTAAGCTATCTCAAACCTCATTAAGCAAGCCATTAGGAGGGTTTTTCATAGGAATCTCTTGGGCAAGCAGTTAAGCTACCTTAAGCTATCATCGATTTCTTAAGCGAGATCCATGCTAACCTTCATAAGCTCTCTACTTCTCGAGCTTCTAATCCTAAGCCAATTACCTAAACCCAGCCAAAGCTTCTAAGCCTCATTAGCCATTCAATTTCTCAAACTTAACCTCCATAATCAATCCTAATATTGCTCTAAGCCCATAGCCACTCGAATTGGGAAACAAACCTTCCATAACCCGTAATAATCCTAAGCTAAACCTCCCTAGTGATTCGAATCTCATTGAAGTCCAATAATGCTTAACTCGATTCATCTCAATCTTAAGCCAAATCAGACGGCCATTGAAAGAAGAAACTCCTATGGCTTAGCGGGAAGAAGTAGAAGGCAGTGCAAATTAGGTCATTGATAATTTTCTTGATTAGCACCTGGATTAAGCCAGGTTTCATCTTGTAAGGAGCATTAAGCCTCCGTTAATGATTGATTAATGACATATACTGTTGATTAATTGGAATTAAGAAAACTGATTGTTTTGAGCTCTGTTTCTACTAATTGTGTCTGTTGCACCTCTTTTCCCTGCACCTCTCACAGCTAGGGGGCCGATGCCTTCCAGGCTCACCTTTCGCACATTTATCCCCCAACAGCGTAGCGCCTCTTGACAATGAATGGACCTTCCCATCTGGGTTGAAATTTCTTGTCTTTCCTAGTGTCAAATCTGTTGTCGTATCTCAACAATATCATGCCTTTTTCTAGATCCTTTTCCTTAAGCCCTTGATTGAATGTGAGTCGACGTCACTTTGCTTGTGCTGCATAGTGATTGATTGCATCCTCTCTATCTAGTTGGAGCCTTTCCAGATCTAGGATGTGGTTATGGAGATTGAGAATTGGGCGTTGTAAGTGACTAGCCATGACCCGCAAGCTGGCTATCTGTACCTCGATGGGTAGAGTGGCCTCCTTTCCATATACTAGATGGAAAGGGGTGAAACCTAGTGATGTTTGGAATGTCGTGCAGTAGGCCCAAAGATCGGCCATGAGATGTTTATCCCAATCACTTGTGTGGTTATTCACCTGCTTTGTGATGATCTTACAGATCATTCCGTTTACCTTTTCCACTAGGCCATTGCAGTATAGATAGTATGGGGTGGAATGTCGGCGTGTAATGCCTAACTTTTTCATTAGTTCTCCCACCAGGTTGCCTCTGAAACCAGGTCCTCTATCAGATATTATCTCTAGAGGTGTGCCAAAATGGCAACAAATGTGAACTTCGCCACCTCTTGTGCTGTAATGCGCGTGGCGGCTGCTACTTCCGCCCATCGGGTCATGTTGTCTACACCAACTAGAATGTAAAGTTTAGCTGATTGGGCCCTTGGTAGAGGACCAATTGCGTCTATTCTTTACTTTTCAAACGGACCATATGAGATGATAGGAGTCTGTGGCTCATAGGTTAGTGTACGATCACTGGATACTTGACTGTTAAGTATGGAGCCTGATTTACCCTTGTAATTTTCTGTGGTAAAAGCGCACATTTGTAAGGCCCCCATTATGAGGAGAAGCCATCGTGCGTAAAGGAAAATCACTCGCCGAAAACCAAATTTTTCACGGCAAAAAATCAGGGGCAACTTTAGGGGCCCCCGAGACTTTTTTTCCCTCGCCGGAATATTCCTTTTCGCCGAAATATTATGGTCGGACGGCGGCCGGAAAGTGGTCGGAAAACAACCGTCGGTTGGCCGGTGGCCGAATTCAATGGCTGGTGGCCGAATTCAAAAGCGGATTTGTCTACACAAGGGCGGCCACACATGGGCGGATTGGAGGGTCCGATTTGGACTTATTCACACAAGGGCGGCTGCACATGGCTGCCTCTCGTAAGAGAGGGCAGCTCTTTTGGCCTATAAAAGGAGGCCATTTCTACACACATTTCATAGTGTGAAGTTGATGCAACAAGGTGAGTGTGAGGTGGTGAGAGTGAAGCAAGGCAGGAGCTCCATTAAGGGTATAATCCCTTTGTAAACTACTTCTTGTTTTGAAGTACTAAATCCATTGAGTGGCTGCTTTCCCGTGGACGTAGCCCACATTGGGTGAACCACGTATATCGTGTGTACTCTCTCTCTCTCTCTCTACTCTATAATCTCTTGTGTATGAAATCTACCTCTCTCCATAATCTATTCAAATATCTATTTAGCTACGTCTTATTTCCTAACAACTGGTATCAGAGCAAGGTTTGCTCGTAGCTAAATTATCTCAAGGAAAGGATTCCTTGAATTGAGTGGGAGTTATGGCGGAGGAAGGGAAGCTCAAGATTGAGAAGTTCAACGGAAAAAACTACCAACATTGGAAGATGCAGATTGAAGAATATCTCTACCAGAAGGACCTCTATTTGCCACTAGGCGGTCTTGCGAAGAAGCCCGCAACAATGGCAGATGAAGCATGGATTGTCCTTGATCGAAAGGCACTGGGAACAATCCGGTTAAGCTTGGCGTCAACGGTGGCCTTCAATGTTTCGGACATGAAGACCATGGAGGACTTAATGAAGTCACTTGACGACTTCTACGAGAAACCATCGGCATCCAACAAGGTATTTCTTATGAAGCGCTTGTTCAATCTAAAGATGGAAGAGAATGGTCCAGTTGCAGAACATCTAAATGACTTTAACACAAACATAAGTCAACTTAGATCGGTGAAAATCAATTTCGATGACGAAGTGCAAGCTCTCCTTATACTATCATCTCTACCGGATAGTTGGGACAGCCTTGTGATGGCTGCAAGTAATTCTATCTCTGGTACAAATACTCTTAAGTTTGATGATGTTGTGGGTGTTCTCCTAAGTGAGGAAATACGAAGGAGAAGCACAAGAGAATCATCAAGTGCTGCATTGTCAGTGGAAACAAGAGAAAGGCCTAAGGAGAGGTTCAAAAGCCAAAAGGATCGTGATCGCTCAAGACGGAGCAAGTCACGCACAAAGTCAGTTCTTGAATGTTGGAACTGCGGCAAGAAGGGCCACGTCAAGAAGGATTGCTGGTCAAAGAAGAAGAAGGAGACTGGGTCTCAAGACAACAAGCCAACATCAGAGGCCAATGTGGCAGGTAAAGTAGAGCAAGATGCTCTAATTCTCTCATTAGACAATGTGTCTAATTCCTGGATAGTAGATTCCGGGGCTTCATTCCATGCGACACCACACAAGCAACATTTCCAAGACTACACCAAAGGTAATTTTGGGTATGTATACTTGGGAGATGATGAAGCTTGTGAGATTGTCGGCAAAGGTACAGTTTCTATCAAAAATGCTAACGGAAATGAATGGAAGCTTAAAGATGTTAGGCATGTTCCTTCTCTTCGCAAAAAATTGATCTCTATAGGACAATTGGACGATGAAGGTCACAACATTGCATTCGAAAACAAACGATGGAAGATCTCAAAGGGATATTTGGTGGTTGCCAAGGGAGAAAAGGTCGGTACACTTTACTTGTGTACTGTTAGCACGCAACCTTCAGCTTGTGCAACAACTACAGAAGTTGACAGTGCGGTGTGGCACTACCGACTTGGGCATATGAGTGCCAAAGGAATGCAAATCCTTCAAACAAAGAAGCTTCTACCAGGTTTGAAAGAAGTGGACTTAGAGTTCTGTGAAGATTGTGTTTATGGTAAACAAAAGAGGGTAAAATTTCAAAAATCAGGAAATGAAAGAAAAAATAAAAAACTTGAGTTGGTTCATTTTGATGTTTGGGGTCCTGCAAGTACACCATCACTTGGTGGCTCATTGTACTATGTAACATTCATAAACGATGCGACTAGAAAAACATGGGTTTATGTCATGAAGAATAAATCGGATGTATTTTCCATATTTCAAACGTGGAAAGCCTTTGTGGAGAATGAAACAGGTACCAAGGTTAAATGCCTCAGATCCGACAATGGAGGCGAATATTGCAGCCAAGCTTTTGAAAGCTTTTGTGCTAGCAATGGCATTCGGAGGCAAATGACAACCCCAAGGACACCTCAACAAAATGGGATTTCGGAAAGGATGAACAGGACAATCATGGAGCGAGCACGAAGCATGCAGCTACATGCTGGCCTACCTCTTGAGCTTTGGGCGGAAGCTGTAGGTACGTCTGTGTACTTAATCAATCGGTCACCCTCAACGGCATTGGATGGGGGAGTTCCAGAAGAGGCATGGACAGGTAAACCGGTGAATTATGCATTTCTCAAAGTGTTTGGGTATGAGGCTTTCATGCATATAGATAGAATCCTATGATCAAAGCTAGATGCAAAGTCTAAAAAGTGTTTCTTCATTGGATATGGAGAAGGTGACTTTGTGTATCGCCTATGGAATCCTAAAGATGGTAAAATCTTAAGGAGTAGGGATGTAATTTTTAATGAACAAAATATGTACAAAGATTACTTGGAAAGAAAACAAACAAAAGAAACAGGTGATGAGTACATGGAGCTTGAGGACGGTGAAGACTCAAGGACTGCAAACGGTGACAATGTGCAACAACGTCAACCAAATGAGGAGCCTCAACCTATTCCCCAAACATCTACAAGAGCAAGTAGACCTCCAGAAAGGTTTGTTCCTTCCTTCAACCATCTCTTGATCTCAGATTCTGGAGAGCCAGAATCATACGAAGAAGCTATGCAACATGAATCCAAAGAAGAATGGACGAAGAGCATGCAAGTGGAGATGGACTCACTACATCGCAACCAAACATGGGAGTTGGTTGAGTTTCCTAAAGGTAAGCGGGCACTTCAAAACAAATGGGTGTACAAGCTGAAGGAAGAAGAAGGTGGGAAGAAAAGGTACAAGTCTAGGCTTGTGGTAAAAGGGTTTTCTCAAAAGAAAGGTATTGACTTCAATGAAATATTTTCTCCTGTTGTAAAAATGAACTCAATTAGGCTTGTCTTAAGCCTTGTGGCTGGTCATGATCTAATTCTCGAGCAAATGGATGTAAATACGGCATTCCCTCACGGTGACTTAGAGGAGAAAATCTACATGCTTCAACCAAAGGGGTATGAAGTAAAAGGTAAGATGAAAATGGTTTGCAGATTAAAGAAGAGCTTGTATGGTTTAAAACAAGCATAAAGACAATGGTACTTGAAGTTTGATCGATGGATGTTGGATCATGGATTCACAAGATGCAACTCGGATCACTGCGTCTACACGAAGAAGTTGGGAGATGGGAAATTCATCATCCTAATGTTGTATGTTGATGACATGTTGATTGCAAGTGCTAACATGCAGGACATCAAAGACCTAAAAGAGGAGCTATGTAAATCTTTTTCAATGAAAGATTTAGGTGCTGCAAAGAGGATACTTGGTATGAAAATATCAAGGGACTGGACGAAGAAGACAATAAAGCTATCTCAAGCAGATTACATCAAGAAGGTACTAGAAAGGTTTGCAATGCAAAATGCAAAACCAGTTTCTACACCTTTGGCTGGTCATTTTAAACTAACGAAGGATATGTGTCCAAACACACAAGAGGAGATAGACTATATGTCTAAAGTTCCATATGCTGCAGCGGTAGGTTCTCTAATGTATGCTATGGTCTGGACAAGGCCAGACATTGCACATACAGTGGGAGTTGTGAGTAGGTTCATGGACAACCCAGGTAAACAGCATTGGCAAGCTGTGAAGTGGATACTTAGGTATCTAAAAGGGACAACAACAAATGCTTTGTGTTTTGGAGGAACTGATATTTTTCTAGAAGGGTATGCTGATGCAGATATGGCAGGTGACAAAGATACTCAAAGGAGCACTACTGGCTATGTGTTCACGGTTGGAGGCATAGCAGTAAGCTGGGCTTCAAAGCTGTAGAAAGTGGTTTCACTTTCTACCACGGAAGTAGAGTATGCAGCAATGACGGAGGCAAGCAAAGAAATTCTGTGGCTTCACAGATTCTTAGAAGAGCTTGGATTCAAACAAGACAATTGTGTCTTGTACAGTGATAGCCAAAGCGCTATCCATCTTGCGAAGAACTCAGCCTTTCATTCAAGGACAAAGCACATTGAGGTGAGATATCACTTCATACACACTCTTTTGGAAGAGGGACAGCTAAAGCTAGGAAAGGTGCATACAAGTGAAAATCTTGCAGACATGTTTACAAAGGTGGTCAACAAGGAGAAGTTGAGCTTTTGCTCATCTTCAATCGGCACTCAAGGATAAGAAGCCAGGATGGAAAGCAGTCACAGGTTTGGTTTGGAGATCAGTCTCCAAGTGGGAGATTGTTAAGTATGGAGCCTGATTTACCCTTGTAATTTGCTGTGGTAAAAGCGCACATTTGTAAGGCCCCCCATTATGAGGAGAAGCCATCGTGCGTAAAGGAAAATCACTCGTCGGAAACCAAAATTTTCACGGCAAAAAATCAGGGGCAACTTTAGGGGCCTCGGGGGCGGAAGCCCCCGAGACTTTTTTTTCCCCTCGTCGGAATATTCCTTTCGCCGGAATATTATGGCCGGACGGCGGCCGGAAAGTGGTCGGAAAACAACCGTCGTTTGGCCGGTGGCCGGTGGTCGGAAGTGAATGGCCGGTGGCCGGTGGCCGAATTCAAAAGCGGATTTGTCTACACGAGGGCGGCCACACATGGGCGGATTGGAGGGTCCGATTTGGACTTATTCACACAAGGGCGACCTCTCATAAGAGAGGGAAGCCCTTTTGACCTATAAAAGGAGGCCATTTCTACACACATTTCGTAGTGTGAAGTTGATGCAACAAGGTGAGTGTGAGGTGGTGAGAGTGAAGCAAAGTGGGAGCTCCATTAAGGGTATAATCCCTTTGTAAACTACTTCTTGTTTTGAAGTACTAAAGCCATTGAGTGGCTGCTTTCTCGTTGACGTAGCCCACATTGCGTGAACCACGTATATCGTGTGTACTCTCTCTCTCTCTCTACTCTATAATCTCTTGTGTGTGAAATCTATCTCTCTCCATAATCTACTCAAATATCTATTTAGCTACGTCTTATTTCCTAACATTGACAAGCCTTGCATGTTTTACACCAATGATGCACATCCCTGTGCAGACTAGGCCAAGAGAATCTGCGTGTAGAATCTTCCTACTGGTGATACTAAAGCAAAATGGCCGCCACAGATGCCTTCATGGTAACTTGAGATTACCTCCGTGATCTCACTGGAGGTTGGCACTTGCCTGAGAATCTGGTCTTTTCCTTTGCAATACAAGTTGTTGTTTACAAGGTGTTATCTTGTAGCCTTCCTAACAAGCCATTGTTTTTGGCCCTTGGTGTACCCTTCAAGACATTCTTCTGTATCTAAGAATTTGAGGATATCAAGCATAGCATCACTACCTTGAAAGAGGGGTAGTTCCAGTTTGATTGCTCCTATAGAAACATCTTGTATTCATTCCTTGGCTAGAGCATCTGCCTCTTGATTTTCTACCCTAGGGACATGAAATAATTGCACTGCTTTGAACTTTATTAAAAGGTCCTTAACTTGGCGTAATTGGCCAAGTAAAACCTGTTTTTTACAAATCCAAGTGCCATTTATCTGCTTTATCAAAATCATAGCATCGCCAAACACATTTAGGCATTGAATCCCTTGCAAAATACATTGTTCTAATCCAAGAATGAAAGCCACATACTCTGCTTCATTGTTGGAGTGGGAGTGTAACAGCTGCCCAATAGAGAATACCTTCTCCTTTTGCTCATTGAAAATGATGATGCCAGCTGCAGACTGGTCCATTGTTCTTTTGTATGCTCCATCAAAGAAAAGAGAATGAGGTTCTTCTAGCTTAGGAATTTATACCATTGGTGTCACTTATTTACCCTCTGTGTTGACCCTTAGCTTCTTCTCATAGTGACAATGAGTAAGAATACCTGTTAGACTAGCCCTGGTGGAGTTTTCTACCTGCATGGTGTAGTCAAACTCTTGTAATCTAACAAGCCACTTAGAGATCCTAGATGAGACATCCATGTCTTGCATTACATACGAAGAGACCTCTTCCATTGTTGGAATTACAAAGGGTCTCGGCAATAGATAAGAGTGAAACTTCGTAGTGGCAAACATTAATGCAAGCACCATGTGCTCTACTACGGTGAATCCTTTTTCTGATGGGGTCATGACACAACTAGAGAAGTAGATAGGATGCATGAAAGAGGTTTGGGGGTCCTTTTACATTAGTACGGCTCCAAGTGTATCACTTCCTACACTGGGGTTCACATAAAATGGCTAGTCCCATCTAGGGGTGCAATGGTGGAAAGTGTGGCCAGGATTTGTTTCACTTCGATAAGCTGTTGATCATTTTCTTCACTTCACGAGAAGACATCTCTATGGGTGACTTGTTGTAGAGGGAGAACCACCTAAGAGAGAAAGTTAATGAACCTGCTTAAATACCTTACCTTCTGAAGGAAAGAGACCAACTGCTTAGCTATGGTGGGTGATGACAAAGATACCAAAGCTTGAATCTTGATAGGGTCAGCCTTGATCCATTTTGCTGAAATTACGTGGCCAAGAAGAGTGACCTTACTTTCACCAATGTGGCACTTATCCACGTTGAGTTGGCCACCCAAGGTTTGTAGCCTAGCCAGGCCATCATCGACCTTGCTCAAATGGAGGGAGCGTGAACTGCAGATGCAAAAATCATCTATGAAGACTCGTATTGACGTTTCAAAGTATGGTTGGAAGACAAAAGTTACATAGCATTGGAATGTGGCCGGAGCTTTGATGAAACCAAAAGGCATCACTTTGTAAGCAAAACATCCCCATGGTGTTAGATAGTTGTTTTGTTCTGGTCTTCTCCTGCAATACTGAGATGAAAGTAGCCTGAGTAGCCATCACATACTGTGTAGTGCTCATGACCTACTACCTCATTGAGAATTTCAACTTGAAATGGGGGGAAAATGATCCCTCTTTGTTGCTGCATTGAGAGGTTTGCAGTCTACACAAACTCTCCACTTACCATTCTTCTTTAGCGTGACTACCACTGGGGAGACCCACTCTGAGTCCTCGACGGGGTAAATGAAACCTGCCTGTAGCAAAATCCTTACCTCTTTGAGAAATGCTTGTTATTGAATTACCCAATCCTTCTAAGCTTTTGCATTATGGGCTTACTCCCTTCCTTGAGTCTTATGCGATGTTGTACCACTATGTTGCCTGTGATCTTGTCATAACCATCAACGAACAATGTGGTGAAGTTACCTAGCATAGAGACATATTCTCTCCTTTATTCACCAGTTAACTCATTGGAGAGCATCTAATGTAACTTACTTGTATCCACCAAGGGTTGCGTACCTGATGGTCCCTCTTGGTTTGTTGGTGGTGTTTCAGATTGTGTCATTCTTTTTGGGTCTTTGAGGATGACCCCCATTACTTCGATGCTACCATCGCTCTCTTCAGTTGTTGTTCACTGGTGGAATCAAATTTCGATGCCTCCAAGATCATGTTGTGTTGCTTTCCAGTCTTCATATAATAGAATATGGACTTCCCTTTAGCATCCTTCATTTGAATCATTCCGGTAC
Source organism: Adiantum capillus-veneris (assembly GCF_014529385.1). Lineage (NCBI taxonomy): Eukaryota > Viridiplantae > Streptophyta > Polypodiopsida > Polypodiales > Pteridaceae > Adiantum > Adiantum capillus-veneris. The sequence goes on from NC_140934.1 coordinate 146,643,507, forward strand.
TCCAGTCTTGCTTAGCTTCCATAGCCATGAGCCAAGGTCTTCCAAGAATGATAGGGTAGACCTCCCCTTTGTGTGGCATGACAAAAATGTCTACCTCCTCTTCTGTGTTGAATGCCTTCATTTTGATCTCATTTACAATGCCTACGCATTTCACTCTGACGTTATTTGCCATTTTGGCTCAGCAGGGTGCCGACCTACTTACCTCTAGGCCAAGATGGTGCATCATCTTTTCACTCATGACGCATATATGTGTGCCACCATCTATGTAGACATTTGAAATACGTTGCCCCTTGATATGGGTGTTGGTGCAGCCAAAGTTGGTCTAAGCTTGGAAATGGTCTATGCCAGGCAGAGACAGCAGACAAGTGCAGTGTAGAAGGCTAGGGTAGGTGCCAAGATCCTGGGCAGCCAAAGGATAGAGGAAGTGTATGCTCCATGCGTATTTTTAGGCCAAAAGAGATGCGGGATGGTCCAGATAGGATGGCAGATGGAGGTGCCCAAAATGCCAAGACAATTCTCTGGAATGTAGTGTTCAGTGTGTCCTAGAAGCCGGTCCAGACGGCTCATCAAACGGAGCCCCGGTGCTCAAGATATTGTAGTTCAAAGTTAGAAGGTGTTGCAGATCCCCGACGGATAGGGCAGATGGGGACAGGTGGCCCATGCAGGTGTGAGTGGATGGATGTGTAAAGCTCAAGTCACGGAGCATGTTTGTCTTCTCGGATTGGGAATCAGAGCTTTGGTTAGCAAGTTATGGTCGATTGAAATTTTTTCGGGGGCTGGGTCTGAGCCCACTTGACCGCATTGGGGATGTGCCATCTGGCATTTGTTTTGGCCTTACCAAGGTTCTTGGTGATAGTGTGCATCATGTGGAGCTAACACGAATCGATGGTTCGTCCATCAGATACTCGGTCGGCTAGATACAACAAGATGAAGTTGGGAGCATTTGGCAGTGAAAGGTTTGCAGATGATTTTCTTGTTTTTTGGCGGCCTTGCTGAGCGGGCCTGGGAAAGTCAAGAGACAATGAGGATTATGTAGATCTAAGCCAGCAATACGAGCTTTCATTCGGGTCTTACGGCTCGGGTATCAGACTTGGGAGCAGCAAGTTACACTTGCTTGAAAGTGATAAAAAAAGGGAGGTTTTTCAAAGCTTGAATGGGTATTGAAAGGAGTTCAAAAGAGGGAGCCCTATAGAGCCGCCACGTGGCAGAGGAGGTAGTCCCACATGGCAAGTATGATGGGTTGATGGTAGGGCATTTAGCCTAGCTCGTGAGCACCATTAGGTATGCATGAGGGAGTGAGAGCTCTCTTGAAAGGTGGGCTATGGCGTGCGTTGCGCAGGCGCCGTGCAGGCGGCCGGGGTGGGCGACGTGCGGGTTTTGGCCGGGATTGGTGGCATGGTGGCATGCCCGTGTGGGGTGGGCTGGTTGTCGGTGGCGGAAATTTTCCAGGTGATGATGTGGCACGCACCCTACGGGGCCATTCCCGCGGCCATTGGGGGCCCTACCTTTTGAAGGCAAGAGGGGAGGCAATAGTGAGGTCGCTACTGCCCCCCTCCCTAGTGCATAGTAAGGGGTGTGTCCCGCGGTGGAGTAAAGCAGCTGAAGCCCTCAGGAGAGTATCAACGCCGACCAAGCTGAAGGAAAGGGAATGTAGCCACGGCCAGGCCACATCAAGGCCAAGACCAAAGAGAAAAGGCCGTCTGAGCAAAGAGCAAAGCCAAGGCAAAAAGCAAAGGTAAGCCAGGACAAAGGGCAAAGCGGAAGCCGGACCAAATAAAGAGAGAGAAATGGAGAGAGAAGGTAAGTGGGAGTCGGACAAAGAGAACCAAAGCACGGTGGCATGCCCGTGTGGGGGGCTGGATGTCGGTGGCGGCAATTTTCCAGGTGATGATGTGGCATGCGCCCTACGGGGCCATTCCCGCGGCCATTGGGGGCCCTACCTTTTGAAGGCAAGAGGGGAGGCAATAGCGAGGTCGCTACTGCCCCCCTCCCTAGTGCATAGTAAGGGGTGTGTCCCGCGGTGGAGTAAAGCAGCCGACGCCCTCAGGAGAGTATCAACGCCGACCAAGCCAAAGGAAAGGGAATGTAGCCGGCCAGGCCACATCAAGGCCAAGACCAAAGAGAAAAGGCCGTCTGAGCAAAGAGCAAGCCAAGGCAAAAAGCAAAGGTAAGCCAAGACAAAGGGCAAAGCGGAAGCCGGCGGACCAAATAAAGAGAGAGAAATGGAGAGAGAAGGTAAGTGGGAGTCGGACAAAGAGAACCAAAGCACGGTGGCACGCCCGTGTGGGGGGCTGGATGTCGGTGGCAGAAATTTTCCAGGTGATGATGTGGCACGCGCCCTACGAGGCCATTCCCGCGGCCATTGGGGGCCCTACCTTTTGAAGGCAAGAGGGGAGGCAATAGCGAGGTCGCTACTGCGCCCCTCCCTAGTGCATAGTAAGGGGTGTGTCCCGCGGTGGAGTAAAGCAGCAGACGCCCTCAGGAGAGTATCAACGCCGACCAAGCCAAAGGAAAGGGAATGTAGCCGGCCAGGCCACATCAAGGCTAGGACCAAAGAGAAAAGGCCGTCTGAGCAAAGAGCAAGCCAAGGCAAAAAGCAAAGGTAAGCCAGGACAAAGGGCAAAGTGGAAGCCGGACCAAATAAAGAGAGAGAAATGGAGAGAGAAGGTAAGTGGGAGTCGGACAAAGAGAACCAAAGCACAGCCAAGGAGGCAGTGTGAGCTAGGCTCCCTAGAAGGGGTCAAAGGTAAGGAAAATATAAAAATAAAAAATAAAAAATATAAAAGTGCCTAGGGGTCAATAGCGACATCGCTAATGCCCCCCCAGTGCAAAGGGGGAAAGAGAGAGCAAAGGAAAGAGTAAAGTGGTTTCCCCCTTCCAAAAAAAACCAAATCAAGGTGCCAAATGGACCGATCAAAATGTAAATTCCAAAATTAAAGGCCCTTTTTATAAAGACCAAGTTTTAGTCAAATTAGGGGCTTTGTTGGTGCCGTTTGAAGCCTGCAAAGAAGAGTTCTCTGTAAGATCAACCCCTTTGTAACTTTTTCTTGAAAATGGCCATGGTGATGGCAGTGCAAACCAGTACATGCCTTTTGAAGTGCAATCAAGCCACCGTTGCCCCCTATTGCTGTTGTTTCCCCTTCCCGCCTTCTCTTTCTCCTCCTCGAGTGTTTCCCCTCGGTGCTGGCAGTGTGGAAGTGTGTGCCCCCCTGGACCGACGGTGTTTTGTGTGAGAGAGTGAGATTGAGTGGCTGTGAGTGTGTGTAAGGGTGGAGACAAATCGTGGCAATAGGTATGCTTGGTGTGGTGGGCTTGTGGAGTGTGAGAACAATGGAAATTGAGCATAAGGTGGTCTGCTAGTGTAAAGTGTATTTTTGAAGGTGTTTTCTGAGAGGATAGGGGTTCTGTGGATACCTGAGCTATAGAGAAGCCCCGATGTTTGTGCCGGGTGTGTTTCCCATTCCCCCTCTCCATTTTCTGGTGCCCCCATGAAGGAGCACACTGATTGCTCCCAGTTAATCGAAAAGAAGCGGTTTTTTGCGTTGGAAGTCATGGCAGCTAGAAGCTATGGACAAATTTTCACAGGCAAAGAGAGCCCTGACAAGTGGATGTCAGATTTTGAGCTATATATGCTATCAATGCGTATGCCAAACGAGGATAGAAAAATGCAGACTTTTCCTTTGGTGATGTGTGGTAAAGCTCAAACATGGTATGGAGTGTTGGAAGGCGAGCCGAAGCAAGCATGGCCGGCTGTACGGGTGAGGTTTCTTCACAACTTTTGCAAGGAGGCATCCCTAATCGAGATGGATGCAAAGCTGAAGGCGCTTAAGCAAGACGTAAGTGAAGAATTCAATCTGTTTTTAGGTCATTTCGAAGAGTGTTGGGCAGAACTAGCGACAAGAGAACTAGCGACAACCATGCAGTTGGCTAATGGAGACTACTTTAAGCTGGATAAGTTCATGGCGTGTCTACATCCCAAGGTGAGAGAGAAAGTCAATTTTGAGAGCCCAGAGAATTACAATGGTGCGGTAGCGATTACAATGGTGTGGTAGCAATTGCCCGATCAAAGAGCAAAAAGATAAAGAAGAAGATAGAGCAGGGTGTGTCAGGCTATGAGACGATGGACCATGTTCAACCGCAGAGTCCGAGGGAGGCTATACACAAGGAAAATCATGGAAACCGAGGTGTAGCTGTTGTGCCACAGAATTGGGTATGCACGGTGCAAGATTTGTCCAAGAAAATGCAAGAGCTACGGCTGAGTGTGATGGATAGAGGACAGCCAAGAGGAGCAAGGGGAAGGGCAAGGCCGGTGCCAGGTAGGTGTTACAATTGCGAAGAAGAGGGGCACTATGCACCTGATTGTCCTCAACCACAAAGAGAAAGAGGAGGTATCTATCCGTTGTTTGGTAGAGGTCGAGGGCAAGGGCCATTCAATGGTCCAAGAGAGCAAGCGGTGGAGAATTATGTGTAGCTAGTTCCACCAAATGGAGGCGAAGCCCCAAGAGTGAATATCATTGGGGTGGAGAAGCAGATGTCAAAGTCTTGGTTAATAAGAGAGTAGGACTTGAGGGAGAAATAGAGACAGAGTGGGAAACTAGAGCTTGCAAAGGCAAAGAGAAGGTGTACGAAGGTAGAGAGCATCCCGAGCCTAGCAAAAGGAGGAGGCGTCACAAATTCAAACAAGCGGATTTCAAGCTAGGGCATGGCTATCCCGAGTACAATCTGGTAAGTGATGTTCAAAATCAAAAAGCAAACCTTACTTTTGGTCAGCTGTTAGCTTTAAATCCAAAATTGAGGAGGCAGTGGTCCACAAGTGTTAGTACCAAGCTGCCAAGAGCTAAGGGGAATGTGCAAGCAATGTGAAATATGGCTTTGAGGGTAGGTAACCCCACCGATTTTCTTCTGCTAGTGGATGCAATTATAGAAAAGAGGATGCATGTACAAGCCTACATAAACGGTGGAGCTCAGGTTTGTGTCATGACGGAAGCAGCAATGAAAGAAACAGTAGTCAAGTCGAATGTGCGCATGAGGATGGCTAACCATACTAAAGCCAGGTGTTTGGGTGTGGCTCAGGATGTGAAGGTCAAGGTCATGGGCATAGAGTGCATGATATTTTTTTTTGTGATGAAGGCAGGAGATAATGCTTATCCGATCATTTTGGGTAGGCCATGGCTTTGGCAATAGGTGCTAAGCAAGATTGGGAGAGCAAAGTGTTCACCTTGCCTGACAAAGAGAGAGGAAGGCAGATTGTTCTTGATTTGAAGAACAAGGAGAGAAGTTCTTGTCCGATGACAGTTAAAGATGAGGGCGAAACGGCGAGCTACAAGTACGAGACAAAGACGAGCTATGATGAAGGCTACACTAGCACAAAGGAAGAGGAGAGCAAGGACGACATGCTAAAGATAGATGCAAACTTATTTGGAGTCACCATAGACGACTCCCCACCTAAAGAAGAAGGTATGGAGCCTCAAGCTCATGGTTTAAGCATAGAGGAGGTTTTGAGCATGATAAGTGAAGATTTAACCAAGGGAGAAAATAAGGGTTATGTTCAACTGTGTGAGTCCTATCCAAATCTATTTGCGACGGAATACAAGCATTTGCGTAGTGCAAAGGGGGTAGAGCACAAGATTGTTCTTAAGGAGGGGCATAAGCCTAAAGCACAAAAGCTGAGAAGACTAGGGGAAATCCAAAAGGAGGCCCTTTGGCAGGAGATCAATAAGCTGCTGGATGCAGGAACCATATACCTTGTGAAAGAGTCAGAGTGGGTCTCGCCAGTGGTCATAACCCCTACGAAGAATGGGAAATGGAGAGTGTGTGTCGAATACAAGCCACTGAATGCGGCAACCAGGAGAAATCACTATCCATTACCATTCCAAGACGAAATCCTAAACCAGGTGGCTGGGCATGAGAGATCCTCGATTATGGATGGTTTCTCGGGGTATTTTCAGATAGGTATTGCACTTGAAGACCAGTTGAAGACCACATTCATATCTCCATGGGGTTGTTTCGCTTACCCCACAGGATGCCGTTCGGATTAGTGAATGCATATGCCACCTTCCAAGATTGGATGAACAAGGTATTTGGTCCATACTTGGGCCGCAAGGTCTTTATGGATGATATAGGCTGCTATACAGTTCAAGATTGGAGCACCTATTGAAACTGCAATTGTGCTTTCAAAGGCTTGATGAAGAAGGAGGTCAATTAAACCCCAATAAGTGTAAGGTAACACAACCTTGAGTGCAGCTGTTGGGTCATGTGGTGTTGCAAGACGGTATAGAGGCTGATCCCGAAAAGGTGAAGGCATTGGTGTTGATGGAGGCACCATCAGATGCTCAAGGTTTGGCTTCATTTGTTCATAAACACGTTTCTTTTGTATGTTGTCGCAATATGTGCATCCTCTTCAAAAAAGAGCTCAGCAGGTGCATGGTTTTGAATGGGATGGAGAAGCTCAGGAGGCTTTTGATAAGGTCAAGGAGATTTTGTGTCAGTTGCTAGCAGTATGTCCTCCCAATCAAGAGGACAACTTTTATGTGTCTATGATGGTGGGCACAATTGCTATTGGAGCGGTTCTACTACAAAAGGTAGGGAGAAGCTACAAGACGATATACTTCAAGAGCAGGGTGATTAGCCCAGGAGAGGTACCTACACCGAGGCAGAGCAATGGGTGATGGCTTTGGTCTTTGCTTTTTGCAGGAAGTTAAGTTACTATTTTTAGTAGTTTTCCAAATTCTGTCAGTGCCATGATGTTTAGAATGTTTTAAAGCTTTGAAATGTGAATTAAAATAATTTTTGTAAAAAAATTCCAAAAATAGCAAGTTTTTAATCACCCGACCCGTCCAGTTTTGATCGTCTCGAAAAGCTACACCCGTACCCCAAATTTGAAAAAATGCATTTTCGGACCCCGGTGGCTGCTAAATATGGCAGGTATTCGGGCCAGTATGTCTTAGTTAGAGCTTCGTATAGCAATTTTTGGCATCAAAATCCAACTCATCTGAACCGTTTTAGCCTAGAACCAATTTTCCTAAAAATTGTCCGGGGAGGTACCGGGGGCCCGAGGCTGTGTGGGAACAGGTTCCAGCCCACTCCAGACCAGCTTTAGCAGCTAGGGGGTGCCCTCTTGCCTTGTGGGAGTCCTGGGAAAGCTGCCAAGCCAGTAATTTAGTCTCAGAGCCAGTTAACCAAGTCTACCTGACACTTGGTGGGTAGAGGAACTGAACTTGCCAATGGACTTGCCAATGCAGAGACTGAGTGCTCCTTCAGATGCTAATAGCAAGGCTGGTCGATTTTCAGCCTGTAGGAGTCTATTTAAAGGCCTGCATACACACACACACAGACACTTATGCTCATACACACACACACACACATTGCATATACACACACCTACACACATTGGGAAGGTGTTGCCGGTTCACCCACCTTTTGAAGGAGAAGCAAGGAGGAAGGTGCTGCCGAATTCTCATCTCAAGAGGCTCGATTAGATCAGAAAATTGAGAAGGTTATCAGCCCTTAATCACGGTAACCACGGTTTAATTAATGCTATCTGTAAATTCCTTTCTCTACCATCTAAATTCCTCGTCTATTATGCTTATTCCAGGTCGTACTTATCTATAATTACTCTCTAAATTCTCTTTAACCATATTCTATTATGTAATCATCATTCCATAGCTGAATTATCAGCCATTCATCATTCTCGATTAATGATCAGTGTATAATTATTAGAATTTTCTCTCTCTAGGCGGCATAGAAATTAGTCGATAAGCTAGTAATTGTGTAGATTTAAGAGAATCACTTTTTCTATCACCCATTAATACTGTAACTAAATTAAATTCATTTCCTTTATGCATTAAGGTGTAATTAAGGAAAAATTAATTTGTTATTAAGTCTCTACGAGTTGACTTTCCTCACACATATGCATAAGATAAATCTACATCATCTAGTTGCTAGGAAAGAGATTAATCATACTTAATTCATCTCTCTGATAATTCCATCAGTGAAATCCTACTATTCTTAATCATGTAAGTCGAGTAATTATCTTTAGAGCAGGTTCCCATAGGAATATGCACCATCCATAATGATTGCTATATGGAAAAATCTAAACCTCTCATGTAGCAGGCATTGTTTGATGTTGGTAATCTATCATTTGGATTGTTATGACGCTTGCGGACATTAGCTCTTTTATCCAAGTTAATTATTTAAAGTAGTGAGTTAAAATGGCCCCGGTTAAGAGGACTCGCTTTGGTGGAGCCCACGACCACGAGGCAGGAACGAGCAAGGTGAATGGGAAGGGAAAAGCTCCCATGGACGATCAAATACCGGCCATCTCACGGGCCATCCACGAGGAAATGGAAGAGGTAGGTCAGAATTTCATTCAAGTTGTTTAATTTAACATTGCACACATTTAGCTAGGAATGAACATATCCCCAAACATGTTGGAGAAATCCGATGGAAACCTCGGCATTGAATTCATTGTACATTAAGTTCTAAAGTAGGAAGGAAATGATTGATGGGTATGCTGTTTGCAAGAGGAAAGAATGTCTGCTAGGGAAAATTTAGCTTGACATGTTCATTTTATTTCCAATGTTGAATCAGTCCTGACCCCCCTACTGATCACAGGGTGCAGAGTTCCTCGTTAAGGACTCTTGAATCCACGACTTGCTTTTTATGCGGTGGATACCCACGACTTGCTTTCTATGCGGTGGGAACCCATGTCTTGCTTTCTATGCGGTGGGAGTGTCCATGGCGTGCTTTCTATGCGGTGGACATACCTAGTTGTATGGGCAGCTAGGCGACAACGGGAGGAGTGAACTCTTGCTGGAGGGGGGATGTTGTACCTCCCGAACATTGGAATTTTAATGAATAAGTTTGAGTAGAATTTTTACTAGAGTACTGTCTTAGTGTTGTTTGCAATACTGGTTGAAGGGCTTTAGAATTAAAACAAGGAATGTTTATGTTGAACAACCTTTGTGGTAGTAATTAGGTCACACAAGGAAGTGTGAGTGTGGGGGTGGAAAGTGGGGGCTTGTCTCAGGTTGCCAATGCCTACGAGATGGGTGGTCCCGATTGGTCGGGAACTCTCTGTCCCCATAGTGCTTACTTCGATATTAGTAATACTCATTGTCCCTAGAGCGGTGAAATCTCGAGGGTACGTGCCTCTGAAACATGGGGAAAAAGGCGCTCGGGGTTTCTCTCCTCTTGGAAGGTGGGTCTTGGGATCGCTAGATAGTTTAAGTACGCTTCCCGTGCGAGGTGGAGCTAGATCTCCCTGCTAGTAGGCTCGAACTCGACTCAGCTTGTGATGAGAGATCGTCCGCTAGTCAAACCCTGAACCATTTTGTTTGCTTCCGCAATAGATCTAGTGGCACCAGGTTCACCATCAAATCCGCTGGTTGATACGGCGGGGTGGGGACCTCACACCTGGTATCAGAGCTAAGCCTAGGTTAGGCTGGGAAATAAAGTCGTATTGTTTGAACATTTAAAAGGAACTGAAAGTATATAGGTAGCTCATCCAAATTCCTTGCATTGGTGTTGCATGAAGACCCCGTGCTAGAATATCGGAAGTTCCAAGTGTTTGTGCTTATTTATGAGCAAGCTCGAAGATCCTCTGTTTACCAGTTCAGGCGAGATGTCATGGAGATACTATTGAAGGCTTATACGCCACACTCCACTCGCATTGATAGAGGATGGGAACTTGATTGGACATTTCCAGGAGGGGTATACTATATCAACGCTCGGAAGCTAGGATGCCTGGCTACCGACTTGAAGAAGATACGTTGGGGAGAAGAGTTGAGGGTAATAGAGATATTCTACTTGGTGCCTACACGAATGGACCAGACTGTTTCAGACAACTCCAATCAAACCATCAATGACTGGCTCTTGGAGAAGGTCACGAATGTGATCCCAGCGAACCGAGTCAAAACGTTTGGATTATTGAAAGCGGAACTCCGGCTCGATATCTTAGCTTATTATCCACTCAAGAATGAGTATAGGAGCTATTACACGAATGAAGTAAAGCATCATGTCAATACCATCTCCTAGGTGTATGTTATACGCAAATCCATAAAGCCATGTAATAAGTTGATCATCAGTTATCCTAAACCTTGAAGGGTTCCATTGTAATAAATTTTCATCAATAAAGCGCTTTTTGTCTGTGAATCTCTGTCTCTTGATAAAGTGGAATTTTGAATTTTATTAAAGTCTCGTGTCTATTTTGAAATCCAAGTAATGGTATCAAGAATTTTTATAATCCATGTAGGTACCGCCTGTTGCTCTGTACTCGGCAGCGCAAGAGAACAAACTCCTCCTTAAGTAAGCCCAACCTCCGATCTTTAAGGGCGAGGGGGCAAATGTTGAGAGAGATGCAGAAGTATGGATGGAAGCCATGGACGATTACTTTGAAGCTGCGGGGACCCAACCCATAAATCAGACCATGCTTGCGATGTTCCACTTGACTGGCGATGCCAAGATATGGTGGAAGCAACATTGCAGAGACATGGATATTAAGGGATCTTCCCAATCATGGGAAGACATCAAAGCTGCAATAATGGGACGTTATTTACCGCCTGCCTATAGAACCTTGAGGATGAATGAATTCTTTTCACTTCGGCAGTTGAATTCATCTGTCGAAGAATATTATGCAAAGTTTGTCACTCTTCGGAGATATGCTCCTAAGATGACCTTGGAACAACAGGTGGCAAGGTTCTGCCGAGGACTAATCGATCCCCTGAATACTTGGTTGGAAGCTCTCAGGCCGACGACGCTACAGGATGCCTTGTTGAGGGCCAAACCTCTAGCTCTCGAAGTACAAAAGGCTAATCAGAACAGGAGGAATCATTGGGCAAAGAGGGCGAGGGCGACTGCTTGGGATAACAGACCAGCCAACCAACAGTATAACCAGCGCCCTATTTTGGCTACCACCACAACCATGGAGTTCCCTGATGTTCGATGCTATGGTTGCGGCGAGCATGGACATTACAGATCCAATTGCCCCAGGAACATTCAGGCAACCAACGCCAATGCCATACCCTTGAATACCCGTGGTCGTGGCCAAGCTAATGGAAGAGGAGGAAGAGGAAGGATAAACAGAGGGCGAGGGCGTGGAGCTACCGCCAGAGCAAATGCCGCAGTGGTAAACCAACTGTGGGTGACGAAGCAGTGGAGAGAGAAACCCTACATGCTGCAATTGAAAATCCCAATGGTTGCGAGCAATACGCAGTCATTCATACGTCAGGATCTCTCAGAGGTGAACAAGTTAACTTCCTTATAGATTGTGGTAGTCTCTTTCATTTGTTTCACCCAGATGCATGAGGAAGCTAAAGCTAGATAAGTATCCAATAAGCAAGCTAGTTGTAGAGTTAGCAAACGGCAAGGAAGTAGTATCTCAACACTCTGCAGGCAAAATTGACTTTGATTTAGGGGGACACCCAACTTCTGCCTAATTTCGAACCTTACCCTTAGGATTCTTTGATGGGATACTAGGGATGGACTGGCTAAAGCAAAATAGGGCCCACATACATTGTGCACAAGGGAATTTTTCCTTTACAAATAACTTGGGTAATGAAGCCTTAATCCAGGGGGAAAATGGGAGACCTAAGGCCAATGGACTTTTGAAGGGACTAAGGAAGGGTCAACAAATTTATGCAGTAAAACTCAACAAGGTGGGCCAATCAAATACCTCACTTCGACCAAACTGGTTGAGAGAGTATGATGATGTATTCCTTGAAGACCTTACAAATCTTCCACCGCACAGAGAGGTAGATCATGAGATCGAGACTATCCCTGGATGTGAACCTATCTCTAAAAGACCTTATAAAATGTCACTTCCAGAGGCTATCGAACTCAAGGAACAACTTAGGCAACTCATTAAGCAAGGATTCATTCGACCCAGTACTTCTCCTTGGGGTGCTCCAGTTCTTTTTCAAAAGAAGAAGGATGGAACCTTAAGGCTATGCATAGATTACCGTGGACTGAACTAGGTAACTGTCAAGAACAAGTATCCAATTCCAAGGATTGACGAACTCTTGGACAGACTCCACGGTGCCAAAATGTTTACTAAGATTGATCTAAGGTTAGGATATTATCAAATCAGAATCAAGGAATCGGATATTCCAAAGACAGCTTTCAACACTAGGTATGGACACTACGAATTCACAGTAATGTCTTTTGGTCTAACAAATGCCCTTGCAAGCTTCAATCGACTTATACAGGATATTTTCAAACCTTATCTGGATGACTTTGTCTTGGTTTTCTTTGATGACATTCTGGTCTACTCTAAGAACAAAGCAAATCACAAAGATCATGTTTGCAAGGTACTTGATCTCCTTCGAGAACATCAGCTTTACGCTAAAGAGAGCAAGTGCACTTTTTTCTCACCAAAGGTCAACTATCTTGGATTTGTCATATCGGCTGAAGGAATTTCAGTGGACCCAGATAAAGTCAAGGACATCGTTGATTGGCCTCAACCATCTACTGTCAGCGAAGTCAGAGGATTTCTTGGGATAACGGGATGGTACAGGATTTTTGTCAAGGACTATGCACGTATTGCTGCACCTTTGACGGAACTCCTGAAGAAAGGAATGAGGATCGAATGGAAGACCGAGCACGAGTCTAGCTTTGCTAAACTAAAAGAGTTCTTGGTCTCAGCTCCTATTTTAAAGCTTCCAGATTTCAGCAAGGAATTTGAAGTAGCGACCGACGCTAGCAAATTTGCTCTAGGCGGAGTTATTACTCAAGAAGGAAGACCAGTGGCGTATACTTCACGAAAGCTGAGAGATCATGAGAAGAATTATCCTACTCATGATTTGGAACTTTTAGCAGTTATTCATGCGCTGAAGTTATGGAGACATTATCTTCTCGGACACAAGTTTCAGCTGGTTACAGACCACAAGAGCTTAAAATGGATTTTTACTCAACCTATTCTCAATATGCGACAACGACGATGGATAGAGCTATTATAGGAATATGACCTTGACATAAAGTATAGACCAGGGAAGGAAAATGCAGTTGCAGATGGTCTTAGCCGAAAATCCTTTCTCGGAGCTATCTCTATTCCAAATAACCCTATCTGGGATAGAATCAAAGAAGCATCTTTAGTAGATCCAGAATACCAGCATATAGTATCTCTAGTCCAGCAAAATAAGATGCTTGAAGCTAAAGATTACTCTCTTATGGGAGGATGTATTTACTACAGACATAGACTCTGTGTACCCAGAGACCCAGCTCTAAAGAAGGCTATTCTGTATGAAGCACACGATAGCCCTACATCCGGACATCCAGGCTATGCTAAGACTCTTCATGTTGTCAGGAGGAGTTATTTTTGGTCTGGAATGAAAGGAGACATACTTCGCTATGTGAGGCAATGTCTTTCTTGTCAGCGGATAAAGGCCGAAAGAATCAAGTTACCAGGGCAACTTCAACCTCTTGACATACCCCAGATGAAATGGGAATGCATTAGTATGGATTTTGTTACAGGATTACCTTCTACAGGAGGGTATAATTCTGTTTTCATGGTTGTTGATATGCTCACAAAAGTGGCTCATCTAATACCCATAAAGACAACCTTTACTGCTTCAGATATTAGTCGGGTATTCATCAAGGAGATTTTTAGGTTACATGGTGTGCCCAAGCGTATCATCAGTGATAGAGATGCCAATTATACATCAAAATTTTGGACTTCTCTTTTCTAATCTATTGGGTCACAATTAGCCTTCAGTACAATGTATCATCCGCAGACAGATGGGCAAACTGAAAGAGTTAATCAAGTCATCGAGGACATTCTCAGAGCCTATTGTTCGCAAGAACCAAAGAAGTGGTTACAATATCTACCTTTGGTGGAGTATGCTTATAATTCTGCGGAACACAGAAGCATTGGAATGTCACCTTTCAAAGCTCTTTATGGACAGGACTGCTTAGCACCACTGAACTTCTCAGATCCAACCATCAGGGTAGAAGCCTCCAGAAAGATGTTAGAAGATATGGAAGCACAAACTAGAGCTATTCGCCAGGACATTCAGGCCGCTCAGGATAGACAGAAGCACTATGCAGATAAGAACCGTTCGGAAAGGATTTTCAAAGAAGGATTTTCGGAAAGGATTTTCAAAGAAAAACAACTTATCACTAGGCAGATATAAGAATCTTAGCCCAAGGTACTGTGGGCCATTCAAGATCGTTAAGGTTTTAAGTGACCAAGCCTACAAGCTAAAGTTACCTGCAAACTTGAAGGTTCATGATGTATTCCACGTCAGCTTACTCAAACCCTATATTCCTAACCCTGATCAATTCTTGGAATCAGATCAGATAGTCATGCCAGCACAAGGAGTTCTCGAGCTCCAACCTGACTACGTACTGGAAACAAGGGAAAGGAAGTTACGCAACAGAACTATCACGGAGCATCTGGTAAAGTGGAAGGATTACCCTGAAGAAGATGCAACTTGAGAGGACGAACCAACGCTCATAAAAGATTACCCAAACACATTCTTGAGATGAGGACATCTCAAATTTTTCACGTTGGGGAGGTTGTAAGGTCTCTAATTCCGATCAAAAGAGCACCATTGTACCATGAAATGAACATAATGAAAAACGTTACTATTTTTAGCAGTTTTCCAAATTTTGTCAGTGCCATGATGTTTAGAATTTTTTAAAGCTTCGAAATGTGAATTAAAATAATTTTTGTAAAAACATTCCAAAAATAGCAAGTTTTTGGTCACCCGACCCGTCCAGTTTTGATAGTCTCGAAAAGCTGCACCCGTACCCCAAATTTGAAAAAATGCATTTTCGGACCCCGAGGGCTGCTAAATATGGCAGGTACTCGGGCCAGTACGTCTTAGTTAGAGCTTCGTATAGCAATTTTCGGCATCAAAATCCGACTCGTATGAACCGTTTTAGCCTAGAACCAATTTTCATAAAAATTGTCCGGGGAGGTACCGGGGGCCCGAGGCTGTGTGGGAACAGGTTCCAGCCCACTCCAGACCAGCTTTAGCAGCTAGAGGACTGAGCCAATGCAGAGAATGAGTGCTCCTTCAGATGCTAATAGCAAGGCTGGTCGATTTTCAGCCTGTAGGAGTCTATTTAAAGGCCTGCATACACACACACAGAGACACTTATGCTCATACACACACACACACACACACACAGTGCATACACACACACCTACACACACTGGGAAGGTGCTGCCAGTTCACACACCTTTTGAAGGAGAAGCAAGGAGGAAGGTGCTGCTGAATTCTCATCTCAAGAGGCTCGATTAGATCAGAAAATCGAGAAGGTTATCAGTCCTTAATCACGGTAACCACGGTTTAATTAATGCTATCTGTAAATTCCTTTCTCTACCATCTAAATTCCTCGTCTATTATGCTTATTCCTAGTCGTAATTCTCTATAATTACTCTCTAAATTCTCTTTAACCATATTCTATTATGTAATCATCATTCCATAGCTGAATTATCAGCCATTCATCATTCTCGATTAATGATCAGTGTATAATTATTAGAATTTTCTCTCTCTAGGTAGCATAGAAATTAGTCGATAAGCTAGTAATTGTGTAGATTTAAGAGAATCACTTTTTCTATCACCCATTAATACTGTAACTAAATTAAATTCATTTCCTTTATGCATTAAGGTGTAATTAAGGAAAAATTAATTTGTTATTAAGTCTCTACGAGTTGACTTTCCTCACACATATGCAAAAGATAAATCTGCATCATCTAGTTGCTAGGAAAGAGATTAATCATACTTAATTCATCTCTCTGATAATTCCATCAGTGAAATCCTACTATTCTTAATCACGTAAGTCGAGTAATTATCTTTAGAGCAGGTTCCCATAGGAATAAGCATCATCCATAATGATTGCTATATGGAAAAATCTAAACCTCTCATGTAGCAGGCATTGTTTGATGTTGGTAATCTATCATTTGGATTGTTATGACGCTTGCGGACATTAGCTCTTTTATCCAAGTTAATTATTTAAAGTAGTGAGTTAAAATGGCCCCGGTTAAGAGGACTCGCTTTGGTGGAGCCCACGACCACGAGGCAGGAACGAGCAAGGTGAACGGGAAGGGAAAAGCTCCCATGGACGATCAAATACCGGCCATCTCGCGGGCCATCGATGAGGAAATGGAAGAGGTAGGTTAGAATTTCATTCAAGTTGTTTAATTTAACATTGCACACATTTAGCTAGGAATGAACATATCCCCAAACATGTTGGAGAAATCCGATGGAAACCTCGGCATTGAATTCATTGTACATTAAGTTCTAAAGTAGGAAGGAAATGATTGATGGGTATGCTGTTTGCAAGAGGAAAGAATGTCTGCTAGGGAAAATTTAGCTCGACATGTTCATTTTATTTCCAATGTTGAATCAGTCCTGACCCCCCTACTGATCACAGGGTGCAGAGTTCCTCGTTAAGGACTCTTGAATCCACGACTTGCTTTTTATGCGGTGGATACCCACGACTTGCTTTCTATGCGGTGGGAACCCATGTCTTGCTTTCTATGCGGTGGGAGTGTCCATGACGTGCTTTCTATGCGGTGGACATACCTAGTTGTATGGGCAGCTAGGCGACAACGGGAGGAGTGAACTCTTGCTGGAGGGGGGATGTTGTATCTCTAGAACATTGGAATTTTAATGAATAAGTTTGAGTAGAATTTAGACATACTGTCTTGGTGTTGTTTGCAATACTGGTTGAAGGGCTTCAGAACAA
Source organism: Adiantum capillus-veneris (assembly GCF_014529385.1). Taxonomy (NCBI): domain Eukaryota; kingdom Viridiplantae; phylum Streptophyta; class Polypodiopsida; order Polypodiales; family Pteridaceae; genus Adiantum; species Adiantum capillus-veneris. The sequence continues at coordinate 146,660,199 of NC_140934.1, forward strand.
TGTGCTTCAGAATTAAAACAAGGAATGTTTATGTTGAACAACCTTTGTGGTAGTAATTAGGTCACACAAGGAAGTGTGAGTGTGGGGGTGGAAAGTGGGGGCTTGGCTCAGGTTGCCAATGCCTACGAGATGGGTGGTCCCGATTGGTCGGGAACTCTCTGTCCCCATAGTGCTTACTTCGATATTAGTAATACTCATTGCCCCTAGAGCGGTGAAATCTCGAGGGTACGTGCCTCTGAAACATGGGGAAAAAGGCACTCGGAGTTTCTCTCCTCTTGGAAGGTGGGTCTTAGGATCGCTAGATAGTTTAAGTACGCTTCCCCTGCGAGGTGGAGCTAGATCTCCCTGCTAGTAGGCTCGAACTCGACTCACCTTGTGATGAGAGATCGTCCGCTAGTCGAACCCTGAACCATTTTGTTTGCTTCCGCAATAGATCTAGTGGCCACCAGGTTCACCATCAAATCCGCTGGTTGATACGGTGGGGTGGGGATCTCACAATGACCAAGTTTGTGGACTGCTTACATGTAAAAGTGCGGGATAATGTCGAGATAAATGGACCATGCACGTACTAGGATGCAGTAGCCTATGTGCAGAGCAGGACGAAGAAGGTTTAAAAAGAAACATGCAAAGGAGGTTCTGGCGAGTCCAATGGTGCCAAGGCCAAGTGCTAGGGAAGAGCTTCATGTAATCCGACCTTTTGTTGATGCACATGTGGTAGCAGCAGATAGGCGTGATGATAGAGTAGAGACGATATCGTGTGGGCCTATGAGGCCTCAACAGCTGCAGAGAGGAGTCTACCGAGTACCATTTGATATGCTTGACCAAGTGACTTCCGAAGAGCAAGCAATGGAGAAGATAGCTGAAGTGCCAAAGCCGGTGAGTTTTGTGGAGAAAGCCGAGGTGTATTCGAGCTATAGCAGTGCCTTGGATACAGACAGCACATGGGAAACAAAGTCTCTTTCTCAAGGTATGAGACATATGATGTTATGCATGTCGATAAGGTGGTCAAAGAGCAACAGATTACAGGTGAAGAGACACTTTTTGCGGACCAGGGGGTTGAACAACCCTCTCTCTTGCATTGTGATGGTAAGGCCATGTTGACTGAAGAAGAGTGCTTCGATGAAGCGGACTGGGGGTTCGATGATCCAGGGGTCGATGTAGATGACGAGTCGCAGGTTTTTGTTGCTAAAGCAATGGCAAGATTACAAGGTATGCAAGGCTTTCCGCCTTTTCTAGTGCTGTTTGAAGGGACTACAGTTGAAGGTATGCCGGTGTTTGCTTTGCAGGATCAGTTAACGCAGGTGGATGCCATGCTATTGACGGATTTGTTGTTGAACGTTGCTATGCAATCACCTCTATACTGATTGCTATAGGTTATCTTGTTTCAAGACAATCATGCTATGGCAAGCTCTCCAGCGGATGGCTGGGAAACAGATGATGTAAAATGTTTGCAAGGGGTACATGCTTGTTTTATGTGTGAAGAGGGTTCATGTGTACTTTAGCTGGATTCCTGACAAGAGAACGAAGGATAAGAATGATAAAGATGGCGGCTACCTAGCAAAGAATATCATTTTGGCTTTTTGTTGCGCAGAAAAGTATCACATAAAATGCACAACTTAACATTTTCATTTTCTCTCTCTAAGCCGACGTGGCAATTCTTACAGGGCCCAAAAGTGAGTCCAATTTTCTCCTAATGGGAGGCCTAATTGGACAACCAAAACCGCCAATGGAGTCTTCAAAATCAAAGAAGGACAACCAGACCAAGACATCTACACATTGAAAGGTGATTAAATAGGCATGGCAAAAGAAACCTTCAATGCCAACTTGGTTTTCCAATAATCCTCTTTTTGAGGATTCAATCTTACTTTCACCTGGAAAAATGTTTGTATAGAAAGCTCCATAATGTAAAAATTCAAGTTGTCAGGGTGCAAAAAATGCTCTTTGGCATAGTTAGATTCAGACCGCTGAGCCAAAAGATAAGAAAAGCATTGGTCATAAAGCTTTAATTTGTATTAAAATTTGTGCTAAGGATTGTAGTTATTAGGCTTACGGTCAAGGTAGAAGAGTTGAGCATATCTAAGTCGTGTTGCTCATGCTAGATGAGATGAGAATAAGAGTCAAAGTCTATTAATTTAATCATGTGGAGTGACGTAGAGTCCAACACTCACGCACAATGCACAGTAAGATGAGAGAACATATCCTCAATGACAAAACCCTTCCTAAACTTGTGTCATCTTGTAAAGCCACATCATATGCTTTATAGCTACACCTTCTTTTTTAAGAATCCCAAAAAAATCTTTCTTGCACCACATATTTTCTCCCATGCATCTCTATGCATGCATATATAGAATTTCCCACCATTTGTTACATGCATTAGACACTCTTTTTTTCTTCCATCTATGCACCTTGAGCAGACTACAATCGGCAAAGAAATGCTCATCATACTACCCTTTTATTTGCCAACCTTTTATTTTCATATCCATCAACACGTAATCCCTTTAGTACTCTATTAATACTTCCCATGCTAATAAGTACTCCAATAATGCGTGTATCCCAAAGGACCTTTTTTCCCACTGGGTTTTTTCCCTTCGTTCATCCAAGTGAAGAACCTTATTTGGATCCTCATCATTCTACTTCCCATGTACATAATCTTAATAAATAAACAAAAACATCATCATATTTTGCTCAACGAACAAATGTGGCATCACCTCTCACATCAAAAACACATTTGGACCAATGAAGATGCTACAACAAAAAGATGTTAACACAAAGGTCAAAACCAAGGATGGGAGGCATTGGGTAGTCACCAAGCCCCCTATTTGCCTAGTTTTGACCCCAGTGCATGACTTGTCATCACATCATCACGCGGGTCTCCCAACATTAGTTAACAAAAGTTGCTAAAGGCCCAATCCTTACAAAGAAAATCAAAGATGAATATGAAGAAGTAGTGAAGATTGGAGCTATACATTTTTCACATTTCCAAAAATGGGGATGTCTCGTAATTTTCCAGTTTAGTTCAATCCATTGTTATATTTGTAATGGGTTACGGGCTCAATGGGAGTTCCAAGCTATAAATAATTGATTAGTTAGCATGCCTAGGTTGAAGATTCAATAATTTCTAGATCCCTGAAGGCCTTGGGCACACGAACATTGCATATTTATACCCTAGGTATATAAGGTAGTGTATAAATGAAATTAGGGTTCTAAGCCTCATTTTTTGAGACCACTCTTTGGTTAGAGCTCGTGAGGTGTGTGTCTATGGAGTCCTTGAGAATTCCTTGCTCATGTGACTTGATTAGCACAAATCAAGGCTTAATTTTCTTTCATTATGCCTCTCTCATACTTCTTATGATTGTTAATGAAGCTTTGGTTAGCTAGATTATAACTAATTAATGATTAATCTTGGTCTAATCTTGTGTGATTGCCCTATAATTTTTTGTGCATGCACGTAGGTTTGATTGGAGTATGGATTCTCAATGGATCTATGCGTGTGTGCCTATGTGTAGTGTGTTGCATGATAGGATTAGTGATGTGTGCATGTTTGCAATCATTAGTATGTGTGATTGGGTTTATTTGAGGTGAAGATAAGTGGATGTGGAGATGTCCAAACATCGTGGCTTGTCTTCTCCATAAACTGAGAGGCCCACATCATAGAGTTGACATTTTTGTTTCCATGATTATCTCACTGATCGGTGAGTGTGTCAATTCCATAGCCGTGTAGCTCATCCTTCCAATTTGACAAGTATTTTTGGTCATTGGAGCTTTACTACGACGGTACCCCCAAAATTCTAGCACTGCAATACCCACCTAAGACATGACTCTCGTTCTCCAGCTTTCTTTGTCTGTCCCTTAGGACCTATAGCTTGTGCAAGCTGAATTGAGGATTTGTTCAAATTTTAAATTACCTTAGGAAGCTCCTTGGAAATTGATGCTTGTGTTGTCTCTTTACGTATATGACCCACCATCAAAATATGTCCTTGAATAAACTTCAGCTTCCTATACCTCAAATCAGCTATTAGTGGGTCGTCATGATGGATGTCTATAGCATAGATTTTTGGCACCAAAATAATGTCAATACTCATGTTAGCAACTCAAATGGGGCTCAAAGACTCTTCAAGATTGGCAAACTCAAAGAAGTGAGCTGACAAAATAAATCAATACCTAGCACATGAAAATCGCTCACTCTTGATCTGGCCATGTACCTATGTCGTACATCACCACACTCAGTCATCAATCCATTTCAGCACCCAGACGGAGTCCAAATGCTACAAAACTTTGGGAGAACTTAGTGCTATCGTACTAAGTTTGGTTGCATTTTTAGGAGGTACCAAAATCATGATCCATCATAATTTAGGTCTCATAAACATCAATAAAACACATCATATAGGTCTCCCTAGGGTCTTGGCACACTCTCCTACAATTGGAATGTCATAAAACACTCATTACCATACTCAAATCAGTAGATTTGGCTTTTGACCTCATAGTCAAAAATCACAATAAAATCAACAATGAACATAGTTTAATGAAAGAGCATTGAACAAGGAGTCATGGGGTTGAATATGGATGAGTCGTTTTCAAAGGACTCGGTCATGAATGCCTCTTCAAAAGTTTGAACGTAGTGAGAGGGCAAAAACATGATGCATGCATACAACCCCATTATGATTTTTTTTCTTATAATTTTGGTTTCTAGATTCCAGCATAAACCTATGGTTCCTTCTACAAATACTTGCTATGGGTGGTCGACAAGTTCAATGTCATCAAACACTATGATGCATGTGACTAGCATTTTGGTCATCTTACCATATATTTCTCTAAGGGGGGAAAATTATTAGCTGGTTTTGTTACTACTGGATAGTTGAGCACTGAGGGTCTTTTGCTTTTTCATAAATAAAAAATATTTAAGGATTGTCTTTTGTTGATAGGGCAATAGTTTGGGTCGGTCTTGAGATGGTGTGGCGTATTTTTGTAATATGTTTCGTCTATTGGGTTCTTTTTGAACCATTTCTTTCTCCACATGGTTCGTTATTAAAGGATGGTTTGCATTTGTATAACAATTACAGGGACATTCTTGTAATCCTCTTTGTGCTTTGGTTCGATGATGGGTGGAATTTTCCTTTTCCACAAGAGAGCCTCTTGTATCATTAGTGGCAGGGCAATCATCTCATGCCCATGGTTCTTTACCACTTCATCAGGTGTAATCATCAAGATTATTGTTGAGTTGAGTACCTTGAGTTTGTACTATAGATATTCCTTGTTTGAAGGATAACGCACTTCAAGGATCCACCTTTGAATTTTTTGTCTAGAAGTTTTGTGAGCTTTTGTGTCTTCTGTATCTTCAAAGTCCTGTAAGGCATGTTGAGAGGTGGAATATCCATTTTGAACTGTTCCTGGCATATCACCTAAGAAACTTTGACTGTTGTTTCCTGGGTTTTCAGGGCACTCTCAAGGAATCAAGTGCTATATCTTGATGTTGTAGTGCTGCCTTATGTGTGGCACTTTGAGAATTGAACTCCTCTTTGGCCTTTGCCAAATGTTCTTGGAGCTGTGAAATTTCATCATCAATTGCTTTTTGAATTTCCTTATGCACTATGGTCATAATTTGTCTGTCATATTTCTCTTAAGGTAGGGCAGCCTCACTAGGAGGTTTTCCCCTCCGTGCCCTGTATATACGCCCATCATTCTAGGGATTTCAATTTTTCCATTGTACACTAAGTAATACACTCTTTGTTGTGTGCCTCTAAGCTGTGTGTGTTTTCTTGCAACCCTAATTCTAACACACATTTGGAACAAATTAAGGTATAGTTTCAATGTCAAAGAGCACTCTACAAGCTACATGACTTGGACATGGAAGATCCCAAAAGAGAGGCAGCTAAATAAATTAAAGAGAATCTACAACAAAAGATTGAGGAATTACAAACAGTGCAAACACAACTCCAATCTGAACTTCAAAGAGAAAAAGAAAATGTTGTATATTACTACAGGGAAGTTCAAGCTTTTAATGAGGTAAATAAAAAAATTTCAAGTAGAGCAGCAAAACCTAGCAGAAGAGCTAGTCAAAGAATGCAAAAGGATTCCAAACTCGGAAAATCATATGCAGTTGTGAGAAAAACACTTACACATCACATAACTCAAATGCCCTGGCAGTCCTAAGTGTGTTCACACACATCACTACCACATGTATATGGTAACAAATCCCCCCTGGAGTGATGCGGTGAATGAGAGGTGGCACATGAGTAAAGGGAAGTGCCATGGCCTAAGGATATGATCACATCACAAAGGGGAGTAAGCCCAAAGCTTTGCAAGAAGCTTTGAACTTCTCATGAGACAATGCCTTTGTGAAAAGACCCCTACAAGGTTGTCCTGTGTTGGCACATAAGCCAAGCTGATCTCTTCTGCTGAGACACTCTTCCTAGCATAGTGGTAATGCACCTCAATGTGATTTGTGAGAGCATGAAAAATTGGGTTCCTCGCAACTGCCAATGCATTCGGATTATCAATATAGATAGTGTTGGTAGTGTCCTGTCTAACACCCAAATCAGCCATAAGGCGTCTGAGCCATACACACTCAACCATAGTTGTGAAGACTACCCTGTACTCAGCCTCACAACTAGAAGTGGCCACAAGGTTGCTTCTTGCTCAACCATGATATACATGAACTTCCAAGCATGAAACAAAAACCACTTGTGGACACTCACATGTCAAAACAACCAACCCAATTTGAGTGCAAAAAAACATGTAAGTCTGGTGAATGTAAGTATGGCGGGAATGATCCCCCCTTGGGATAAAACAAATCAAGATGTAAAGTTCCACTCAAGTGGCAAAAAATCCTCTTCACAGATTGCCAATGCTTAGACCCTCGGCTATGCATAAATCTGTTGACCTCCTGTGAGACTGCAAACTGAATATTTGGCCTTGTGTTGGATACATAAATTAGGCATCCAACAATAGTTTGATAAAAAGTGACCACCATAATCATGAAGAATCAATTTGAAACTTGTTTCCATGGGAGTGGCACTAAGTTTGCAATCCTAAAGTCCAAACTTACATAGCAATGTCTCTATGTAATTTTTTTGACACAAGGCAATACCACCATCACACTGCTTAAATTGTATACCCAAGTAATGATGCAACAGCCCCAACTCTTTCATCTTGGTAGTAGCATTCAAATCAGCCTTCAATTCAGAAATATTTCTCTCATTTGGTCCAGTGATCGGTAAATCATATACATAAAGAACTACAATGAAAAGTACATCACCCTCACGCTTTAAATACAATGTACTTTTTGTTGGACTGTTACAAAAGCCTCATTTGACCAAATGAGTGTCATCCTTCTCATACCAAGCACGAGGAGATTGCTTCAATCCATAAAAATCTTTGTTACATTGGCACACCTTATCCTCTTGTCCTTTCTTTACAAAACCACGAGGCTGCATTACATAAACTTCCTCAAATATGTTACCATTCAAGAAAGTAGTAGCAATGTCTGACTGCTATACATCCCAGCCAAAATGAGCTACCAATGCACATAGAAAATGCACAATATTCATACAACAAGTGGGAGCAGGAGTCTCTTCATAATCTATTCCTTTTTGTTGTGCATAACCCTTTGCAACAAGTCGAGCCTTATAGCGATCAATCTCACCATCCGGCTTGCATTTCAACTTGTAAACCCACTTTGTACCAATGGACTTTTTGCCAAAAGGCATATTACATAAATTCCATCTGCCATTTTCTATAAGTGCATCATATTTTGATTGCATGGTAGCCATCCAATTTTCTAAATTCTATGCTTCATCAAAAGACAGAGGTTCCTCAACTTATGTAAGACAATCTGATGCATAAGATGCACGGCAAGAACTTGAACGAGTACAACTAGACAAAGGTGCATCCAATTTACTATCACACGGAGTATGCACTAGCCATTTAGGCATACCTCTAGCCTGTTCATTCTCAGTCCTTTCCTCATCAAGCACATCATGTACGTCTGCACAAGGAACAGGCTGATCTGGAACTTTTTGAAAAACCCTTATAGGCTGTACATTTGCCTCATTGGAATTAACATCCGTACTTCCACCACTAAAAAGAGGTACCAAAGTATCATAATTGTCATGTGAGCTTACATTACTGTCTCTAGTACATGACAACAAGGACTGGATAGAATCTTTGACAAACACAACATCTCGTGAAACTAGAGTACGCTTTGTTTTTGGATGATACAACCTATAGCCTTTTCTTTCAATACCATAACCAAAAAAAATAAATTTGACAGCCCACCAAAATTGAGATCATGTACTGTAAATTTGTCATCCACAAATTCTACTACAAGACCAAGTCTAGCAAGTGCAGATACTGACAAAAGATTCTTCTTGATCCCAAGTACATAAAGTGCATTAACAAGTGTGAAAGAACTACCATTTTCATCAGTGAGAACTATCTTTCCAACTCCCTGAATCGTATAAGAGGCATTGTTGGCCCAAGTAACTGAATTCCCATGAGGGTTAGACTAAAGAGAGGTGAACAAATCACGATGTGAGGTAATGTGATTTGTAGCACCACTGTCAATATACCACACATGTGAATCTGCAACAACTGACATGCATGCATCATGGACAACAGGAACATAGGTACACTCTGCACTAAAAGCCCATTTTGACAACATCAGTATCACAGTCTCCTTTCATAGAAGACTCAAGAGTAGTTGCATTTGTAGTGGATCCAGCATTTGCAATGGAACCACCCTCTTTCTTCTTAGCCTCTATGGCCTTCAACTTAGGACATTTCTTGATCAAGTGATTATTAGATTTACAATAATGGTAGTGAATCTTCTTTTTGCCCTTGTCACCAAAATTTCCAGACAAATTGTTGCCAGCAAAAGCATTAGGAACAGGTGATTTTTCACTCGTAGAAGAACCATAAGAAGTGGCTGAATTGTTATTACCACCCTTTCTTTGAGTAGCAATAAAAGCCTATTCAATTGCATGTTGTATTATCCTATTTTTCTAGAAAGTGACTCTTGCAATAGCAATGTGCACAATGCATCAAACTTGACAACTTCAGGATGTCCTTGGGTCATAAGTCTCCAAGTACTAGCAAAAGTCTGGTAGGAGTCTGACAAGGCATCAAGAACAATCCGCACAAGGAAACTGTCTGAAATGACTTCACTTGCAGAAATAAGTTGCTCATTGATATCCTTGACACTAGCAAGGAAAGTGTCCATGTCATCTTTCTCATGCATAATATTTGATTCCAGCTCTTTACGCAGCAATGCAATTTTAATTATTACGACTTGCATAAAGACCAACTAGAATATCCCAAGCCTGTTTTTCACATTTCACTGAATGAATGCGAGGATTAATAGTGTGCTTTATAGACAACACAAACAATACATAATCTTGTGCATCTTTTACATCCCAACGAGCTTGTTCTGTCGTAGGCAAAACAACTCTAGCAACAAAAATCCTTGTAGCAAGACCTGCAACATCCTCAACAACGCCTGGATCCTTAGAACCAGGAGGTATATCAATGCCCTGCATAACATTTGGAACACCCTTTGACACAAGAACATGTTGCATCATGTAAGCCCACATAGGGTAATTATCCCCATCCAATGTGTCCTCAAGAGAGCAAACATCTTGAACACATCTCTATCGGCCATGAAAAATGCCCGCACCTAATGTAAAAAATTGTTTAAAAACATGAGAAATGAAGCAGGAACAACACGTGTTAAGCACAAATTGTAGATGACTGCAAGGGATCTATTATGCAAGAAACGACATTGACAAAATTTCTATATAAAATGACAAAATAGCATGTGCAATACTCTCTGTAGTAGAAACGGAGGCCAAAATGAGCCCGAATACAAAATATGAGCAGACTAACCTCTTTGAGCTTCTTGAAATTTTTGTCGCCCTACGAACTCTTGCCAAATCTCACAAAATTTGAAAAAAGTGAGCAGGCATGTGCTGGAGCTGACGACCAAGCGTAGAAGGACGTAACCTACTCTGATACCAATTGTTGGAGTTAGGGTTGCAAAAAACACACACAACTTGGAGAATATGAAGGAAGCTCAAGCCACACAAAAGAGAGTGTATTACTTAGTGTGCAATGGAAAGATTGATATCCCCAGAATGATGGGTGTATATATAATGCACGGGAGGAAAAACCTCCTAGTGAGGGAAAAAATGCCCCTGCTGTCGTAAGTGTGTTCACACACATCACTACCACATGTATATGGTAGCAATGTGCATCAATCTCAAAAGACTTTACCCAATTGGCTCCCTTCATCTACTATTGTATGTGAGCGGGGCGACCTAGGCTTTTGTTTTTTCCCATGAGTTTGGTCAGAGGTACCAACTTCCGTCATCTTTATTGTGCTTCCGCTATTTCACCCTTATCATATTTTCCTTCAGGTGTAATTGGAGTTTGTTTAATCTCTTGACCTTCAGTTCTCTCCATATTTTGGGTTGTATGTATTGTTGGAAACACTTTGTATAATGTTTTCTTGGGAAATTATGTTGTCTGCTCGACATGTTCTTTCTCCATTGTCTAGTCACCTCTTGAGTAGGAGGAGGGGTGGTTGCATTTATTGTTGATGGCATAATTCGGTGTGAATTTCAAAATTCTCTACACCACCTTCCTTATGAGTTTTTTCTGCCTCCTTTGCTTTAATAGATTTGTCAAATGATTGCAAATCATCATCACGTTGCCATTTGGATTCCTCTCGCTCCCTTTTCTCAACTTTATGTTTGAGCTCATTCTGAATCCACTGCCACATGTTGCTAGCAATCTTCAGATTATCCATGGCTACCCTTCGTTTGTATTGTTTGATATTTTCTAGAACCTCAGCCTTGGGATGTTCTAGTGGCCTGTTTTGATCCTCTTCTCCCAAGTCATATACCTCATCTCCAAGGTTTCTTTTTTCTTGATTCCTTTGACTCCGGATCCATTCTCTTAGGTCCTGTGCTTCCTCCACAGACGTTTGGGTTTGTGTAATGCGTATAGTACTTGTCAAACTGTTCAACCTTTCCTTGAGATGTGTTTTGTGGAGTTTATATCCTGCTGTTTCTTCCTTGTCCCCGTTTGAAGATTGATACTCTGAGGGAGCATCTGTGTCCTTTGATTTATTTTCATATAGGAAACTTTTGTTAGCAGTAGTCCACCATTTATGCAGGTCTTGTTGTGGTCAGTGTTCTTTAGATTTTCTTCCACTAAAATCTCTAGTGTATATATGTGTCTAGGTCACATCTTATGACCCTTTTCTCTGACATCCCTATTTTCAGTACCACCGCAATGTGGAGATTGGGTTCACTATACCTTGGTGGTTTTTGGACTTTCAAGTGTTGTGCGATGAGTTGAGCGGCACTTCTATCTCTAAGTATACTAGGTCTTGATTTTGTGTCCAAGTTGCTTCACAAATGTCTTGTCATTGTCCACCACCTTGGTCTTGAGGAGTAGATTGTGATTTCTTGGAGGCAAGTGTAATGCTTGATTTATCATATCCATCGTGATTTGGACTTTGACCTTTTCACCATCTTTGTCTGTAAGGGTTGCCTCCTTGTTTTACTCTTGATGGACAACATAAGCTCACGAGCCCGTTGGTAATCTATTCCACATGGTAGTAGTCGAAAAAATGTGTCCATCTGCATGCATCTTGAATCTCATTGCCAAATTTTTCAGAGGGTCATGGATCATGATACATGTTCCACAACATTTAGTCACACAATTTTGTCAGTTGTATATCCAAACCATGTGTGAGTCATATTTTCACTTCTTTTTGCAATTGGATCTCAAAAAGAAAAAAATCCACAATCTTAGTCTATTTCCAAGGTTCTTTGTATTTTTTGCCCAATTTTCTTGATTTGGTTGAGTTTTTGTGTCAATCTTTTCCACGAAAAATATGTAGCTGGAGCTTGGAATCACTCAGTACCAAGTGGTATCACTTTGTGCAAAAAATTCAAGGGGGTCATGGATTGAGATCCATGTACCTGCACCAATCACATTGAAACTTTCCAGATTCACACTATGGTGTGGTTAATACTTTTTTGCACTTCTTTTGAAGTTTTGATCAGCTTTCAAGTTCTAACCATCAAAGTTTCATTATTTCCAAGTTTATGGTTGTTTTAGGAAAAATATGGTCTTAGACAGTTTTCTTTTTTGATCTTTCAGTCCAAATTTGATGGGTGAAAGTTTCTACTTACCCTACTCCTAAGTATATAATTGAAACATGAAAGGAAAATAGACAAAACAATACAAATTGAAGACAACATTAAAAATGATACAACACTTTGAAAGTAATGAGAAAATCAAAGAATGAAATGCTTTTGGCTATCTCACTCACAACCTGCTTACCTCTTGAGAATAGATCTAGCAAGTCCTCAACTCCTGGACTCTACCAAGAACTAAACCTCGTGTCTAGCTTCCTGATTGTTAAAGTGTAAACGTAGTGGGAATTAAAATCAAAGTTTCTAAGTAGAAGCTACGACTCAGTCACTCACCACCTAAGGATCACCATCCATGGCAATGGTGCCAATTTTAGCGGGTCGCCACGATGGACGTCTATATCATAGCTTTTTGGCACTAACATAATGTCAATACTCGAGAAAGCGACTTGGATGGGTCACAAAGACTGTTTAAGATTGACAAACTCAAAGAAGTGAGACAACGAAATAATGTAAAATACCTAAAGCATGAAAATCTCTCGCTCTTAGATCTAGCCATGTACCTATATCCTAAGTCACCTTACTCGGTCATCAATCTGTTTTAGCACCCAGACAAAGTCCAAATGCTACATAACTTTGGGACAAGGTCAAGAACACTTAGAGACACTATCCTACTAAGTTTTGTCACATTTTGAGAAGTTACCAAAATCACGATCCATCATAATTTAGGTCTCATAAACAACAACATAACACATCAGATAGGTTGCCATAGGGTCTAGGAACACTCTCGTATAGTCAAAATGTCAAAAAACGCTCATTAACAAACTCAAATCAACAGATTTATCCTTCTAACTTGTAGTCAAAAATCACAATAGAATCAACAATGAGCACACTTGAATGAAAGAGCATTGAACAAGGAACACATTGCAAGTTTCAAAATTGAAATGTCATTACCAGAACTCAAGATGTGTGGATTACAAGTTGTAGGGAAAAATCACTCTTAGCCATATGATTCAAACTCCTCAAACACATGATAATAGTCCCCTTTTCCCACTTTACAACTTAGACTTTATACTTAGGTGTGTCTTGCTAGTGGCCGACCGTACTAGACTTAGATCCATTACAAGTTTTACCCTCGGCTTCTCAGAGCTTGTCCATCTTTCAATCAAAGATTATCAAAATATATACAAGGCTTTTGAAAAGAGAGTGAGAGTATATTGAATTTCTAGGCTTAAGGAAGAAGGGGTCGACTTGGAGGGCGCCCGTTTGGCTTGACTCGTAACATCAATTCTATTTTTTGTGGCATCAAAGATGGTAGGTGCACCTGCCTCTAATTTAACCTTGAGTGTGGGAAATACACCAGCTATGAATCTCTCCTTCTTTAAGCATTCTACAACATTCCTAGAGTTCTTGTTTCTTGTGAGCAGCAATGTCTTTCCATAGTTTTTGAGTGTATTGGGGGTTGAAAAAGTATCACTTGAAGTGATCCAAAACATCCTTATAGCTTTTCCTAATGTTCTTAGATAAAGAAGATAACCAATTACTAGCATCTTTCCTCAGAACTATCTCAAATATTTCTAAGCATTCCTCATCACCTATCACATTTGTTATACAACAATTCTAAATTAAAAACAACAAACAATTCTAAATTAAAATTCTAAATTGTTTGTTATACAACAAACAATTCTAAATAAAAAAAAAAACGCTCAATGACGTCATCCTTGCCAAGCTCTCTAAAAAGAGAGGAGATTATAACATTTGGCATTGGGAATCCATTGAAAGAATTTTAAGACAAATTTATTTATTTTTACTTTTCTTTCTTAAAAAGATTTACACACACAATGTTTTGCTAGGTTTCAACTTGCTCTTAAACAAGATGAAGACATGCATAGCAAGGGATGTCCCATAGTCAAGAAGAGGTAGGATGACAAGGTTTGGTCATGCAAGAATTTCTTCTACTCTTTGAGCACCAAACATGAACATCAAATGTTTTTGAAAAAGTATCTTTCTACTCATTGCAATGTTTATTCCAACGTGTAGTGAAAATTGAAAGGGATAAATGTCTATTCTTGGACCATTATCCATGGTCTATGCACAACGCCTAATTATTCAAAATAGAACAAAAATATACACATCCAAACTAAGGTCATACTACCTGATAAGATGCAAGATAGAAGGATTCGTTGATGCATTTATTTTAGCTAGCCTTCAAGGACCTAGAATCCTACAAAACACGTGTTGAAATTGTACCTTGGTAGTAACAATGATCTGTATCCTTTTCCTTGCAATAGGAATGAAAGTTTCATACAATGTTTTGTGATTCATATAATCTAATTGATTGTACTAAAGGCTAAGCATCCACACAATATGGGACAACAATATCCAAAAAGACCTCCTTAGTGGGGACACCAAAATTGAGGCACTCTGGAGCAAGCAACAAGAGAATCAACCTCTAAACACTCCTCAAGGCTCCCGTGCTTCTCAATTGGTACTAGGGAAACCATAAACACAAAAAAAAAGAACAAATACACATCCAAACCTAAAGAAGAAAAGGGGCACCACCTATTTATGGGATGAGAACGAGGATGCAAAAGTGTTTTAATCAATGATAAAAAAGAGGCACAACAAAGCACACTGGAGCAATCACATACATTAAATGGAGCAAGAAAATTGTGGAGCCACCAGGAGAGAGAGAGAGAGAGAGAGAGAGAGAGAGAGAGAGAGAGAGAGAGAGAGAGAGAGAGAGAGAGAGAGAGAGAGAGAGGAATGGATCTTGTGTAATAGTTGGTTTGAGACGTGTAATGTGATGTTGTTTGTTATGATGCTGTCATGGAGCTTGCATTAAACTAAATCAATGTTTAGTGAATGCTAAACATTGCCATCACACACATTGTCTTAGGATTGTGGAAAACCCCTTACCACCATACCCTCCTACAATGAAGAAGATTTAGCCAATAAAGACACACTAAAACACTTTTAGAATAAGATTCAATGACGCAATTCTAAGATAAAAATCACCTTGAATTTGCCAGAGCACACTATTGCACAAGTGGAAGGAAAAAGATTATAAAGGCAAAACACGTCTTTACATTACCAAACCCTCAATGTTGATAATGGATGAGAGATACCCCTCCCCAGGGGTCTATGCTCAAAATACACAATTTACACCTTCATACAATTTTCAATATACATCACAATTGCGGAAGTGTTTGCATAGGGGAGGAGTTCTTAGCACCCGACCAAGCATGGAGTTTAGGCCATGAGCCAGACTGCATCTAGAGGCACCTAGAGGCTAGTGCTACCTCTGAATGGGTGTTATGAATGAAAGCGTACTCGAGGAAAAGTATAACATTGTGGAGGGTGAATATATGCGTACACCACATTGCGGGAAGAGAGAGAGAGAGAGAGAGAGAGAGAGAGAGAGAGAGAGAGAGAGAGAGAGAGCCTAAAGGAGGGTGAAATAGAGTTCACAAAGGCATGGGAGAATTACAACAGAGAATCTTTAAATGCCCCATCTAAATGGAATAGCCAGCAATATATTAATGATTTTATGACAAAAAAACTAGCAGAGCATCAGGCCCTGTGTAGGGATCGACCGGTCCACCCATCCACTTTCACTCTACTACAAACATAGAGAATTTTTATTTTCTAAGAGTGAGCTAGAACACCTCCAACATACTTGAGCCAGACATAAGTTGAGGCCGCTTCGTCTCCCTCCATGAACTCGAGCTCTAAAAGGATACAAAGTATTAATAGGTGGTAGGGTATCAACACAAACCATATCAGTTTTTGCACCACACCTCTTCAATGCTCAGCATTGGGTGTTCAGACAAATTGAAGGAAAAATCCTTGACGCGTTAGCCGTGTAGGTCATTCAACCAGTGACGTAGAGATGAGCCTAAAAGAAAGAAGAAGACCTAGGCAATACCCTTGATCCAACAAAGTCCCAGGTCAACAACGCTTTTATCTAAGGCTAAGCGATGTAGGTGATCGTAGTATGTAACGACGCTACCATGAGAAACATAACACGTGAGTCCAATCACAATAGCACCTTCCATATGCACAAACAATCTTTTCCAAGCACTTAGATTGTACAATGTCTCTTCCCTTATACATCTACCATAAACCATCCAAATCACTTCATGATCTAATCCCAAAACCATAAACCACAATCCAATCACATCACATGGGTGAGCACTCTACCCAACTCGGGTGAGGCACAACCAATCCTATATAGACACTTTAGAACATAACATGGCTGCAAAAATTTGGGCAGGATAACCATATAAAAAAAAAAACCAAGAGCAACACTGGCTTCCACCATAAAAATCACAACCATAATCCATGAGGGATTCTCAGCCCTTAACCATAAATCATATTCACATTGAACTAGCTCCCACACTTGGAGTTTGACATATCCACTGCAGTCAACTGGAGTCCACACACATGACTCTTAAGACATGAACTTTTCATGCATAAAATAAGTCCAACCAAAAACTAAATATGATATCAAAATCCAATTTTGACAACATCCAACCATGCAAAGTTGATGCATCATATTTGCACTTCACCCCTCTAGCACATAGGGTAATTTCTGACCTAAAAAGGTGGAAATCAATCATACCCATGCACATGAGGCATACACATCAACCCTTAAGGTTCCATACATCATATGATAACATTCCATCACCATAAACATGATGCAAAATAGCTTCGACCTTTAGGTCAACCATGAACCATAACTTCACACATATACAAAAGAACAACTTTTGCCATTTTTGGGAGCATGCATAACATGCAAATGAAAGTGTTTGACCTCAAACTACTGCATCAAGCTCAACTCCATAATATATACTAACACGTTATCACATCACTTTACCCATATGATACTCACACAACAAACGGTAACACAAAAAGAAAGCCAAGTTAGTCATATTTGTCTATGCGGTTTAGGTTGATTAACCATATACCCTCACTAGCCACTGACAAACCTTTCACTACCCATAACTTGCACTTAAAAGCTATGAATGGAGATCCATAAATACTGGCATTCTTCACAACTTGAGCACTTTTTGTCTATATCCTTATACCAACTATGGATACCTGCTTCCAGTTGCCCTGTCCATTGGGAATATGAAAACCTCCTAACTTTCAACTGCTCATCTTTCACGGCGTGGTCCCGTTTAACAAGCCATTGAGATGATCTTCTAGAGAATTTTAAGAACTACATTCCAAGGCACATTCCCATAATTTTTGACACCTTTGATCGCCATAACAAGTGGCCCATTTTGGAGCATTTTTGGCCTAATAAACTGCATTAACCATGCATTTTAGTTGCACCTTGTCTGCCTAGGCCTTTTATAACAACTTTAGCACTTGGTTCTACACATGTAGGCATCCATAGCCTCGCATAACATGCTTATTGGCTTGGACCAACTTTGGTTGCACCATTGTCATGGAGACATAAAATCCATAATCATTGTTAGGAGGACAAACCGTTTGTAACTGGCATAGAGTCTCCTTCACCTTGTCAGAGTCCATTTGTGCATCTTTAGTCCACTAGAATCCATGAACCTCCTGAATCATCTTTTAAAATGGGTACAAATACTACAAAAGCATCCAAAAGAACTCTGACAAATACTAAATCTTGTGCACAAATGAGGCCAAACTTGTCGAGCTGGTTGGGGGTTCCATCAAAACCAACTTTTCTAGGTTTTCTTCTATCCTATTTTATGAGACCACATGACCCAAAAAAATGGGCCCGCGATTGAGCCAGCTTGCACTTTGTGGGATTCAATTGTCCACCCACTTCATCTAGACTTTGAAAACATAGATTTAACTTCCACAAATGCTCGGTCCTAAAATTGTAACACCCAATATCATCCATAAAACTCTAATTAGTTTACCTAGCTATGGCCCCATACCCATATTCATCTAGTATTGAAATGTTTCATAGGAATTCAACAAGCCAAAAGGCATCATGCGGAAGGAAAAGCACCCCCATGGAAAAATGAAAGTGGTCTTTCATTGGTCTTCTAAAGCAATACCAATCTGTAAATATTCTAAAAAGCCATACACAATGGAATACCACTCATGCCATGCTACTTGGTTTGAAATATCATCTTGAAATGGCTAGGGATAGTGATTCCACTTTGCAGGCTTATAACCTACACATACTCTCCACTTCCCATTCTTTTTTTCTATAATAACATTAGGTGAAACCCACTCAGACTCCTTCATCAGATAGATAATACCTACTTCAACTAGCTTGTTGATCTCCTATCACAAGGCCTCCTTCTAAATCTCTGCCAAACTTTGAAACTTTTGTGTTGTTGGCTTGTGCCCTCTTTGAGTTGTGTACTTGATGTAAGCTACACATTGAAACATTGCAATGTCACAACTTTGAGAGATTTGTGATCATCCCAAGAAGATACAAGTAGTTAGTGTTTACCACCATAGGTGCCCCTATCAAATACTCCTTGTTGCATCTCAATTCTATGACTACTCCCCATAATTATTTTTTAGCATATGCATAATCTCATTGGTGAGAACTTAGAGCCTTAGTCCCAAATCTCACCACATATCTATTTTCTTTTTCATCATCTTGTCCTATTGCCCATCGAATCCTTGTAGGACTCATAACCAATATCACAATCACACACCTTCTAGACTCATAGTCTATCTTTCTCAAGGTTGGTGATGAAGGATTTAGCTTCTTTAACTTCCTCGTGGTCTTTTTATGCTTCCTTTCGCAATGCAACTTGTAATTATTTCTAAGCAATCAAGAAAGAGAATCTGCTACATGTGCATAATGTGGTATCCTTATGAGATAGAAGACAAATGCACCCAAAAATATTTGAGCTTCACTTATAGTTGTACATGTATCATTCATGTTTTGGATTGCATTCACCTTTTGTGGACATGGATTTCTACCATACAAAACACACATGTGCCCCACAATAAGCACTTCTTTGACTCTAAATATAGACTTTTTCCCTAACAAGGTAAGATTGACTTTTTCCAATCTACAATTGGATGTATGGTCTGCAAAAAAAATTTATAGGATATTCTCACAATCTTCTATATGGTCTGCAACAAACTTTAATAGGCACATAATCAAGAAATGGCATTGTAATTTGCAGTGTGAAGTCATGTAGAAACTTGTTCATTCCGATCGTCAAGTGTGCTACTAAATTGGTTTCTCCTTGAGGCAAGGTGCACATTCTTATCAATCCCAAAGGCTTATTCATGGTTGCTATATCTCTAATTTCAAGTGCCAGATGAAACTGGTGAAAGCTTGAGGAGAGGTCTCCCTTTTAGTAGATTTCCTTTCTTGCAAATGGCTCTGTAAATTCATCTACAAATGGTTTTGTACCCACATTTGTAATGGTAAGCGTATTTATAGGCTTCATATCTTGAGTAAAACACAAGGTTCCCTTCTTCTTGAGCACTATGAACCACCTATATGAATATGGGAACATGACGGTTTCAATACCCATGCTAATATTTTCATTTAATAGGTCTATTAGCTTTGGCAAACAAGACTTTGGAACTAGTATTGGTTATAGATTTCAAGTTACGTGAGGTAATCACCATAGCAGTGATAACATTAGGATTGACATAACCTATTTTATGTGGATGAAGAGAAAAATGTTTACCATGCTTTGAAAGCATCTATGTGAAGCACTTCATTGCTTCTTTAGTAAAAAAATCCTTGTAGCCAACTATCGTTTCTTTTAAAGATTCCTTTGTAAGCTTGTCTAAATCTTTACTAGATTCTTGACATATGGTTGCAAAAAAGATTGTTCCATTTGTTTTCTAGAATCTGGTAGTAGAGGTAAGGCCACTAGTTTTACCTTATTTTCCATTGATTTGTACATGGTATCCACCCACACTTCGGGCCTTTGGCTGTTATAGATCTCTTTTTCTTCTTCAAAATCCGAATGATCTCCTTGAACATCTCTACAAAACATACTTCAACAATTTGTTTTTGACATGAGTCATTAGAGTCCGTTATACTCATAAGCTACTCCATAGTATCTACAAAACAAACATTCTCAAAGATACTTGAAACACTCTATCTTCTAGAAAAAAACATTCTCCTTTATATTCTGTTGTACTTTATGTACATGTTGTCATTTACTTGTTTTGATGTTCTTAATCTTTGTAAAACACATTAATCCATGCTTTGATAACCCTAAAAAACCTATAGAGAGATCTTCTTGCCCTTTTGTGTCAAGCAAGAACCTATCTATTATCATACCATTTCAATCTCACTTTACAATGGTACCTGCACAAAACCCCTCATCTCCTTGTAATCCTTGCATTCTTTGCTTACCTTTGGTAGTGGTTTGTAAGATTGTCAAAATTTCTCTTGTGATCTAGATAGAGATTGAGGAATTTGACTACCCTCTTTCCATCTCTACCCCTTATCCATGCGTAAGATGAGCCATCATCGATGAAATTTGTCTCCATTTGAGTAGCCATGATATTGGGCAATCCAAGGATACGACATAATTAGACATCTCTTGTAAAATTAAGTGTTTCTCATCCTTTACATTCCCTATTTTCACCTTCACATTTAGACAAGCTCCATAGCGATCAAAGAGATCTTCAACTCTAACCATCCAACCATGGTTTGTATCTATTGGTCACTTGCCTTTCATGTATATTTTGATTTCAAATCCATAATCTATCAATGCATCATATGGCTCCTCAAGGTCACCCACCTTCACCAAAGCTTTGGTTGTGCAAAGCACCCAATCACATTATCATCTTCATGCTGCTTTGATTGAACATGTATGTATTGTGTGTTTAGTGTCTCTTCTTCACCCTATAATTATGAAGTACACAATCTTGTTGTTTTTCTTTTTCTCTTTATGATGTCACGAATATCCTCATGGAACTCAGAGTTGGATATTCCAAGGACTTCAGCCCAATGTAAACTCAACCTTGCTATTCAAGAATCCTTTCTTCCAATACCTTCTTCAAGTTTATAGCAGCTTCCATGTCAAATTGTAAATTGTAAGGAGAATGCTTGATCCTTCTTCTTTTCTTGATGATTCTTCATCCATGGGCACTTTATCCAAAGGCGCCACTTGTGATGGTGACCTCTTGAGAAGGTGTTGAATCCTTTCTTCCTGCACTTCTTCTAGCTTGCTTTGAAGGTCCTTCATCCCCATTATCACACAAGTGTTAGGTTTCAAGCCTAGACTTAGTGTGTCAGCCCATGGGAACACTCCCTTGAAGCATGCAGATGAAGCTTCAATTAATTTTAGAAGTGTGCATGGCAACCTTCTTTATATTGTAAGGTTTTTTATCAAAAATATACACACAAACTGTTATGTTTTGTTTCCTTGTGCAAGCTGTGTCGAAACTCTCCTCTTCTCTGTTTTTCTTGCTCCTCCACGCCATGGCATCTTCAAGATGGCAACCACCATAGGACTTCAACCTAGCATATGTTATCAGAGCCTCTTGGAAGCCTTGGCTTGAGTCTATATGGAGCAGGAGTATCCGCTTGCAGAGGGGGAAGCCGGTTGTCGACCTGCATCAAAACGAGCAAACTCGGCATCAATATGGTCTCCCTAGCATGCTGCTCATGTCTTGACACTGCAACTCTTGCCAAATCGGCCTCTATAGGTGCCTCAGAAGCAA
This sequence comes from Adiantum capillus-veneris, assembly GCF_014529385.1. Classification (NCBI taxonomy): domain Eukaryota; kingdom Viridiplantae; phylum Streptophyta; class Polypodiopsida; order Polypodiales; family Pteridaceae; genus Adiantum; species Adiantum capillus-veneris. The sequence goes on from NC_140934.1 coordinate 146,682,011, forward strand.
GGTTGCATTGTGATATTCGTTCTTCTCTTCTGAACTCTGCTACAAAGAAGGCCTTTGTGTTCACACTTTAATAAAGTGGCCACCCATTTAATCTTTCAAGAAAGTATTCACACACTGGACAAGGTGTAAGATACTATCTGCGCTTGGCTGAGTAGTATATTAGCTCGTAAACTTGAAGGCGTTGTTCAAACTCAAGAATAGGCAATTGTAGTGATTTAGAAGGTTTTAGTAGTAGCTTAATACATGTATGCAAAGACAGTTGAAGACGAAGACAACCGCTCTGAAAGATAAGATGCAATGACCAATAACACAAACTTTCTATCAAGCTTCAAAGGGGTTCACCAAGAGGTGATATAACAACAGAGACTAATCCGATGAGACAAGTTGTTCTCACAAAAGGCGATCTGATCAATGAAAGGCACTTGGTACATCAACAAATGCTACACATGAAAATTTGCTTTGAGATTGCAGTACAAGTTTTAAAAACTATTTTTGCCACTTTTAGTGTCATAGATTTGTCCTCTTTTATCTACTGTAAAAATAATCACACACTTTCTCAATCAACACCTCTTTTATCTATTGTTATTCATGCCATGATCAAAACTTGTACGGGTTAGACACTGCCACACATGCAAAGTGGCAAGACCTCCCACAAATACTAGTTTTTCTTCTCATCCCATTTTTGTCCCACTTCTCATGAGGTTACTGGGTAGACCTTAAACCCAAGGTTTGGCAGTGAACCAAAAACTCCATTTATTGGTAGCTAGTTTTTTCAATCCTACACCCTATGTGTTCAAGGGGGGGTTCACTATCATAGCACCAAGTTATGGATACACTAGAAATCCTTGGTTGTGAGAGAACCTAAAACTCACGGTTGTCGAGTATACCAAAAACTCAACGTATCATGAGAGGATCTATTTCGTTCGGGATTGAGGGGGGGATTGTTAGGTTTCTAGACCAGATTTAGAGTGTCAGCCCATGGGAACACTCCATTGAATCATGCAGATGAAGCTTCAGTTACTTTTAGAAGTGTGCATGGAAACCTTTCTTTATATTGTAAGGGTTTCACAAGAAATATACACACAAAGCGTTATTTTTTGTTTCCTTGTGCAAGCTGTGTCGAAACTCTCCTCTTCTCTGTTTCTCCTTCTCCTCCACGCCATGGATCTTCAAGATGGCACCCACCATAGGCCTTCAACCTAGCAACATGTGATTTTCTTCTACATTTGCTTCATTATTATAACTTTTTGTAATATAATCATGCATTCACAATGATTCCATGAGATCATTCCATTGTATTGCTTGATGTATACTACTATATGTTTGATGAGGCACTTCTTTAGTCACTTTCTCTTTATTACCCAATAGAGCTGGATATATCCAAAGACTATCATACTAGTACTTCACAGAAATCTTTAACATGTTTTAACCCTTTCTCTATGATATACTCAATATTTTCCCCATGGGTAGTGGATTCTACTACGGAAATGGCATGACTGGTTGCACATACCTCCTTTTCCAAAACTTGTTCCCAATGCTTATTTCTTTCAAGTGACTTTTACCATTCTGAAAAATACAAGGTCTTTTTTAAAATAATTATTAAATCTATCACAACCCTTCTACCATGATCGGTGCTATCAAACCATATACACCTATGCACAAAACCTTCTTTACTCTGAAACCTTTGTCTTGATGGTTTTACTTTATCTTCCGATCTTGAAAGTTTGATTTTCATCTTGCACATACCTCTGAAATATTACCTATCTACTCTAAAAACTATTTATAGTATAGATCACATGATTATTTCTAGTAATTTAAGAGCTTTGTTATTTTAAACTATTTCTTTTGTACCATTTTCTATTGAAAATTTAGCCATCTAGTATAAGTACTATTATTGTATAAAGCACATGCTATTTTTAATAAATTTCACTACTCATGGCAATTTATTTAATTATATTTTGAGTGACTTCTCTCTCTTTTTTTATTGAAAATATAGTTGGCACTTAATCCACTAATTAATTGTTTATTTTTAAGGGTATATATGGTTAAAAATATATATTTTTGAATTGTAATGTCTTTCGCATGTGTGCATGATGACTGGGATGATCATGGCCCTTTGAACAACCCTGGACATGGTCGATAGCTCAAGGAAAAACTCCCTTGTCCTTGTGCCAAGTGCAAAAGGGAAATCCCTCGCTTGAGGTGCATTGGTTTGGAGAACATGGAGAATGAAGGGCTTTGGCATCCTCAAAAAAGGGCTCGGGTAGATGAGAGCACCACTCACCCCTCGCTTGAGGAGGCCCCCTATTGGTCTGTGTTTGGTGGTGGTGCAAGGCTAAAAGACAGCGACATGAGCTATTGGGTGAAGGCATGGCACATGGTGACCCTCCCACTAGCTCTACCTTGACAGCTCCTCCTCCGCGTTTCAAGAGCACTTTGAGCTTGAGGATGAGAACATGTTCAACATGGTTGATGGGTTAATAGCTCGCAAAAGAAACATGTGCGAGGAGGATTGGAAACCATGCACTTGACGCGCAGCAACAATGGAGGACAAATTTTTTATGAACACCTTTTTACGATGGTGCACAGTACTTGGTGCTCCGAGAATCATAAAAAGTCCTCAACTTGTAGTCAAAATTTGGTAGGAGAAATGCAAGTGTAGAGGCACTCCTTGCGTAAATGTTAATCAACTACAACATTCCACCATGGGAGACAACCAAGAAAGGAAATATCCCTATTTCCTTTCTTGTGCCTGGGAATTACAAGATGGAAAATATGGATGTATACCTCGAGCCCCTCATCAAGGAGTTGGAGGAGTATGGAGAGGCATCCTTGTAGACGTCTCATTTCCAAAGGAGAGGAGAGAAGCCAATGTGAGGGGAATCCTTATATGGACTATGCACGACTATCTTGGGCTTGGAGAGATTTTTCGTATGAACCCTTTCATTATTCTCTCTAGTAACCATTTCTAGTTTGAATCTTCTCTCTAGCGATGTAATTTATGTGCAAGGTTGTCCACATCGGGCCACAATGCTTGCCCTACTTACGGGCCATCATTGGTGACAAAGAGGCCATATGCCTTGCGCAAGGTAATCTATCCAAACAACATTTTTTCTTACCCCAAGTTCATAACAAGTACAAGGCTCCAAAAAATGGAAAGATGCGTCTAAAGTGCACGATGGTAGATTGAGCAACTACTTAGGAAAAACACTACAAAAACGATCCGGCTCTGACTACTCTACCAAAAGCATTTCAAGGTATTCCATATTTTTAAGGCTTCCATATTGGAAGGACCTAAAAATACAACACCTCTTGGATCCCATGCACATATTCAAGAATGTAGCTCACACCCTATGGGACCACATTATTGGAAAAAAGGACTATTGGGGGCGAGGGAGGATTTGAGGGTCTTGAAATGTCTCCCCGCGTGCACCACTCCACATTGAGCCCCGAATGGGAATATTGTGCTTCCTAAAGCACCATGGATGCTAGCCAAAGAAGAGCTAAATCAAGTGAAGGGTACCATTGCATCTATTTGCGCACCAGTAGGATACATGAGGTCACTAAAAGGAGCTTCCAAAAAATCAAGAAAATGTGAAAGTGTTCAATTGTATGGGCTGAAGTCCCATGCTTGGCACAAGATGCTACAAGTAAGTATTTCTCTCTATTCTCCTTTTCTGTCTATTCTCCCTATTGTTTACTTTTTAGGGCACATATGATTTGTGTGTATGACTTTCTCTCACTTTCTTGTTTACTTTTTTGACATTGTAGTTCATTTTGTCGGTGAGTATGTGCATATGCGGGACAAAAAAGTGAGGGAAGCTATTCTCAAACTCGAGGAGCTACTGATAGCCGTTTTTCGGCTTTCTATAATTGCCATAGTAAGCTACCTCACCCTATCAAATCACTCAAACATTTTGGTTATCCCTACCATTTCACTGTACATAGCGAGTGAGTTAGGGGACTTTCTCCATATTTTCTTAAAAAAACCCTCAATTAGCTAGTCACTGGGCTAGTTGAGCCAAAAAACTAAATAAAATCAAAAAAATAAAATATATTATGGCCCATTTGTGTGTAAATATTTCATTGTATATAGGGCCTAAATAAAAGGATTTTTCATAATTATTTTGGTATTTATTTAAATATTTCTACCTATGGTGTGTTATTTATGCTATGTACATTGACTCACCATTACCATATTTTTTTCGTACCATTTTGCATACTCTTTATTCCATATAAAAATAATTTCATGCAAGCTTCTTTTATTTTTGGTGTAACTCCATCCTAACAAAAATCCAAAAAAACTAGTTCTATTTATGTGTATATTTTTTCACTATTGTGATTTTTTCCTTCCTACATCTATTCTTTATTACTCTCATAAATTAGACCACCAAAAATATTCATCTTTTTATGGTAGACTTATAATGAGAGAGATTTATTTTTACCCCTTTATATTTTTTCCACGTATATTATTTATATTTGACATGTACATATTTTTTAGACCCCTCAATATTTGATTTTCTTAGTTGTACTATTCATTTATATCATGATCTCAACAATATCTTCAATTATAGACCTACCAAATAAGGTCAAGGGTATGTGGCATGCATGCATGCAGCATGGGGAGCTCACTCTTGGAGGTATTCAAAAGAATCATCCAAAGAAGGACCTCACAAGGACCTTGTGAAGTGGAAAAAACAGTCGGTTTTGCTGAATTTTTAAAGATCACATGCTCCCCAAATTTGGAAAGGTGATACAAACAAAAGTTGTAGCTCGTGAGCTGAAATTTCACCTCAAAGTTTTTCATATTTTTTTGAGCTACGACCTGTGAGCTATGATTCTATTGGTAGACCCCAGTTTGCCTATGCTATGCAGCCACACTTCCTCTTCCACTTTATCATTTTCCTCTTTCACACACACTCCATCCTCTCCTTCCCACTCCCAAACCTGCAACTCCCATGTCCTAATTCACCCTCTTCACCATTGCCACATCTCTCACACCTCCATAGCCTTCATCCTCCATTTCTACACCCTACGTGTCTCCCTTTCTCTCTACATATATGTCTATATTACCATACTCTCTTCAGCTTTGTAAAGAACTTCAAAAAATCAGCAAAAATCCAAGGATAACCTCTGCAAATGAAGTCTTTATCATGAATTTTCCAAGGTTTGAAGATAATATAGCTTCATCGACACGCGCTACTTCGCCATGCTGACCGCTTCTTCTACCGATGCTGTAAAGAGGTGAATGTCAACTTCTCCAAGCTTCAACCTTGCTTTACAAGCTTATCCCTTCTCTAACTTTTCTGATCATATATCTCACCATTTGGTGAATGATTTTGTAAATATATTTTAGTGATAATTACTAACTACTAACCACTAACCTTATTGTAAAATGCACCCTCTACTAGAGTAGGCACTCCCAAATTATTCACTCAATCCTCTCTCCCTTCATCCTCAATAATTCTCTTACCTTGAGCCCACATCCATGTGACTCATAGGACAAGAGAGACCCACCCTCATTAAAAAAAATAAAAATTTGCATAATCTTTTATTCCTTCAAATAAACTTGATTAGGCCTAATCCTAATCAGGGCTTCTAAAACCTATAAATAGAGCCCTTCTCTCCCTTGTAAATCATCACATGATCACAGTACACCACACCATTCTCAACACATAACACACCACTCTTCAAGCCTAGTTGTGTAGAGTGTGTGCATTGTGAGTGCTCTATTCCATCACTACACATAGCTGCATGGAGAAGCTTGAAGTTAGTTATGCCATCTAGAGGAGTGGAGTGATACTATACTCTGCAATCACACTTGTAGCCTACTCTTGTCCATAAATAAGATTCATAGTTTTGGGTGCAATTGTATGCTGCAACTACGACTCTTCTCTCCAAATTGACTTGATAAGTTGGCTCATCAGGTGGTTGAAGGTATATTGTCCTTGAAGTTTGTTGTGCCATTTCATGCTTGGTGGTTTGAGGGCTTGTTGATTTGTTTGCCTAAAAGGTCAATTGTAAGAGGGTGCTCGGTGAGAGGGCTCCCGTGACCCTAAGACAATTTGTGTATTGGCAACAAGGTCAAGTTTTTTGTCGTCTCTCTATTTCTCATCAAGCTTTGTGTGCATCTAGTCTTTAAGGCTAAGACTGAGTTGCTCAAGTTGATTTGTGCGCTTTACCTCTCTTTGGCGTGGTGATTGTTTGTGTTTGGTGTGTGTGGCTATCTTGCATTCCCCTCTCTTTGTGCGTTTGAGTACAAGGAGATATCACGTGCATCCTAGTTCGCATCTACAACTAGGTGGTGCCCCTTTTCTTGTTTGGTTTCTGGCTGTGGGTTGTTGTTGTCTCTGATTGTGCTTGCCCCAGCCCCATTTGAGCAGCACAGGAGCCTCGAAGGGTGTTTAGAGGCCGCTCTTCTTGTTTCCCGCCCCCGCGCCTCAAATTGGTGCCCCCACGGAGGAATGACTTTGTGCTTATTGTTGTTGTATTGCATGAATGCTTGAATTTTAGGATAATCAAGTAGATTATATGAATCATGAAAACTTGTATGACCAAGTTTAATTTCAAGGCAACAGAAAAATTGATCTAGAATATGGTTTGGATTAGCATAACATAAGAAAGGAAAAAAATATTTTTACATAAGAATCTAGAGTTCATGTTGAAAGACCTTTCAAAACTTTGTGTATCTAGTTGATGTTATGAGAGAAAATGATTGTTTGGAACTAATCTTTGTGTGGTTCTAGCATTGAGAGACTATGACACGCTATACCTTTGATGATATCCCAATCTTCTTCGGAAATCTAGAAGAAGATGTTGATGATTTTAAAATGGTTTGTCGTATCCTTGGTAAAAGGGATGACATTGAAAAAGGAGATTTTCTATTGCTATGCCTTAGAGGCAACGCTGAGCAATGGTTTTGGAGTATGTCTTCTCAGATTGAAGATGGATATACCTAAATTTCCAAAGCTTTGAAGACCAGATTCTCTAAATTTCCAACAACAGAGACAACATGGGCTTCATTAGGGAGACTTCAACAACATGGTGAAGACTACTATGCTTATGAGGATACTTTTTCTCGTCAATGGGGAAGATGTGGGTTTAGTTCTACATTTCCAGATTATGTAAAAATGGAGCAATTTATTTCGGGTTTTTCTTCTTTCCTAAAGACTAAGGTTACTTGTAGTGGACCCTCTACCTTTGAAGAAGCGATCGCTATTGCCCGAAGGAAGTTTCACAAGTACTTCTACATCAAAAATGGTTTCCATCATGCTGGAAGAACCAACCATCATGAAAGTTTTTCTATCAAGGAGTCATCTCCTTTGCCATACTTGTCTCCTTCTACTTCGACAAATGTTGAAGAAATTATTTACATGCCAACTGATTCTTCAAGTGCTAAAGTGTGTGGCCAAGATTCAAATGTGGAATCTCTTTCTTCTACCTTTATCACAAGCATGCAAAAATCAGCACAAGATATCTCAAATGGCATTGATGATTCAATAATGGATACATCCAACCTTTTGGCGGAGGATCAATTTATAGTCCGAGCAGACGAAGCTTTTGTGCAACATGACTCTATGGAGAATGAAGACCTTGAAGGTAACCTTGATCTTATGGAATGTTCTAAGAGTGTATCTTGTCTAAAAGAAGAGAGTGAAGAAGAAGATGAAATCATAGGTGGGGAGATCATGGACCACATTGATCATAAAGAGATGATTGTGTACATGGAATGCCAACTCCAAAAAAAAGTAGAAGAGTGTGAGTTGAATCCATGTGAGGATAATCTTCAAGAAGTGTTTGAGGATGTTGAAAAGCATTGGTATGACCCATGTATATTAAGCATGGAGGAACCTATCATGCAAGAAGCCAAAGTTTTCACAAAATCAAACAGTAATCCATCAACCTTTGAGGTAGTACATTGTGAGGAGTTACAACCTTGCCAAAGGGGGGGCTTAGAAGGGGATGAAGAACATGGGAGAGTAGTAAAAAATAAAATCATAAAAGAAAATTGCCAGAAGGGTATCATTCTCTCCATTGGTGTTTTAGTGGGTGGCTCTTCATTCATGGGACAATCTCTTAGCAAGAAAATCCAAACTTTTGAAGCCCCAATCATCTTCACATTGGGTTTCACCTCTTCAAAGTCAACTTCTCCCCTCTTCTCATATACCTTTCATCGGGGGTACCATACCTTCTTAAGTGGAAGAGGACATGAATACTTGGTGATGAACGGATGTTTCCAAACCTTCTTCATTTGGTTCTTTGGTATACGGAGGTCGCACATTGTGATGCTTCCGGTCTTCACCATAGATGAAAAACTTGTTGATTGCTACATGTGGATATTTCATCAATCAGTACCAAAATCTATTCTCTTCCAATGTGTTGGAAGCAATAGAAACCTTCGTCTATTATCTACGTATGTGGTAAACTATTTGCACTATCTTCCAATAGTGGTTGGAAGCATGGATCAAGCTTTCATAAATCATGAAGGTCATAGAATTTTTGACTTGATGAGCCTACCCAGGTTGAATGAATTTTATGAGCTACAATTCAGGAATTTGCTCATACAAGCTCTTGATGATCGTAGCAGATACATCAACCTTACAAAGGAGGAAGAGCAACCAATATTTTATATCACATTCATAGTGATAGATGCAATGATGGACAACAATAAAATCTACACGTTTCTTCAACCGAAATCAGTAAGTGATTCCATACCATACATCTCTCTTTGGGAAAGATATTTCAAGATCTTTGATCCTGGGGGATGCTTATGGAAACTTTCGCAATGGAGGAGGTTAACTGCGTCACTTCATTACATCCTGATATTAGCTCTGAGAACCTTTCATATCACACTAGGTTTTTAAATCATACAATAAAGGTTCTTCAAAGATGAGAACAGACAAAGACAGACGTTACACAATCTACATGTTGTATGGTCTAATAAATGGTACATGAATGTACCATTATCTAAGGGGGGGCTAATGATAGCCGTTTTTTGGCTTTCCATAATTGCCATAGTAAGCTATCTCACCCTATCAAATCACTCAAACATTTTGGTTATCCCTACCATTTCACTGTACATAGGCGTGTGTGAGTTAGGGGACTTTCTCCATATTTTCTTAAAAAACCCTCAATTAGCTAGTCACTGGGCTAGTTGAGCCAAAAAACTAAATAAAATCAAAAAAATAAAATATATTATGGCCCATTTGTGTGTAAATATTCATTGTATATAGGGCCTAAATAAAAGGATTTTTCATAATTATTTTGGTATTTATTTAAATATTTCTACCTATGGTGTGTTATTTATTCTATGTCCATTGACTCACCATTACCATATTTTTTCGTACCATTTTGCATACTCTTTATTCCATATAAAAATAATTTCATGCAAGCTTCTTTTATTTTTGGTGTAACTCCATCCTAACAAAAATCCAAAAAAACTAGTTCTATTTATGTGTATATTTTTTCACTATTGTGATTTTTTTCTTCCTACATCTATTCTTTACTACTCTCATAAATTAGACCACCAAAAATATTCATCTGTTTATGGTAGACTTATAATGCGAGAGATTTATTTTTACCCCTTTATATTTTTTCCACCTATATTATTTATATTTGACATGTACATATTTTTTAGACCCCTCAATATTTGATTTTCTTAGTTGTACTATTCATTTATATCATGATCTCAACAATATCTTCAATTATAGACCTACCAAATAAGGTCAAGGGTATGTGGCATGCATGCATGCAGCATGGGGAGCTCACTCTTGGAGGTATTCAAAAGAATCATCCAAAGAAGGACCTCACAAGGACCTTGTACAGTGGAAAAAACAGTTGGTTTTTCTGAATTTTTAAAGATCACATGCTCCCCAAATTTGGAAAGATGATACAAACAAAAGTTGTAGCTCATGAGCTGAACTTTCACCTCAAATGTTTTCATATTTTTTTGAGCTAAGAGCTATGAGCTATGATTTTATTGGTGGACCCCAGTTTGCCATGCTATGCAACCACACTCCCTCTTCCACTTTATCATTTTCCTCTTTCACACACACTCCATCCTCTCCTTCCCACTCCCAAACCTGCAACTCCCATGTCCTAATTCACCCTCTTCACCATTGCCACATCTCTCACACCTCCATAGCCTTCATCCTCCATTTCTACACCCTACGTGTCTCCCTTTCTCTCTACATATATGTCTATATTACCATACTCTCTTCAGCTTTGTAAAGAACTTCAAAAAATCAGCAAAAATCCAAGGATAACCTCTGCAAATGAAGTCTTTATCATGAATTTTCCAAGGTTTGAAGATAATATAGCTTCATCGACACGCGCTACTTCGCCATGCTGACCGCTTCTTCTACCGATGCTGTAAAGAGGTGAATGTCAACTTCTCCAAGCTTCAACCTTGCTTTACAAGCTTATCCCTTCTCTAACTTTTCTGATCATATATCTCACCATTTGGTGAATGATTTTGTAAATATATTTTAGTGATAATTACTAACTACTAACCACTAACCTTATTGTAAAATGCACCCTCTACTAGAGTAGGCACTCCCAAATTATTCACTCAATCCTCTCTCCCTTCATCCTCAATAATTCTCTTACCTTGAGCCCACATCCATGTGACTCATAGGACAAGAGAGACCCACCCTCATTAAAAAAAATAAAAATTTGCATAATCTTTTATTCCTTCAAATAAACTTGATTAGGCCTAATCCTAATCGGGGCTTCTAAAACCTATAAATAGAGCCCTTCTCTCCCTTGTAAATCATCACATGATCACAGTACACCACACCATTCTCAACACATAACACACCACTCTTCAAGCCTAGTTGTGTAGAGTGTGTGCATTGTGAGTGCTCTATTCCATCACTACACATAGCTGCATGGAGAAGCTTGAAGTTAGTTATGCCATCTAGAGGAGTGGAGTGATACTATACTCTGCAATCACACTTGTAGCCTACTCTTGTCCATAAATAAGATTCATAGTTTTGGGTGCAATTGTATGCTGCAACTACGACTCTTCTCTCCAAATTGACTTGATAAGTTGGCTCATCAGGTGGTTGAAGGTATATTGTCCTTGAAGTTTGTTGTGCCATTTCATGCTTGGTGGTTTGAGGGCTTGTTGATTTGTTTGCCTAAAAGGTCAATTGTAAGAGGGTGCTCGATGAGAGGGCTCCCGTGACCCTAAGACAATTTTTGTATTGGCAACAAGGTCAAGTTTTTTGTCGTCTCTCTATTTCTCATCGAGCTTTGTGTGCATCTAGTCTTTAAGGCTAAGGCTGAGTTGCTCAAGTTGATTTGTGCGCTTTACCTCTCTCTGGCGTGGTGAATGTTTGTGTTTGGTGTGTGTGGCTATCTTGCATTCCCCTCTCTTTGTGCGTTTGAGTACAAGGAGATATCACGTGCGTCCTAGTTCGCATCTACAACTAGGTGGTGCCCCTTTTCTTGTTTGGTTTCTGGCTGTGGGTTGTTGTTGTCTCTGATTGTGCTTGCCCCAGCCCCATTTGAGAAGCACGGGAGCCTCGAAGGGTGTTTAGAGGCCGCTCTTCTTGTTGCCCGCCCCGGACCGCCTCACTACTAAGGTATACCACAAGACTCCACTCAATAGCTTTTCTATGTGCACAATAACCTCAACTAGAATATAGTGTATTCTTGGAGATTCGTCAGATCCAAGGAAATTAAAATAGATGTCATCCTTACTGCTCAAGTTACACTTGTAGTGAAAATTGTGTGTGCCATCGAGGATGCATTTCTTAATTGATTCTTCTTAGCCAAATCCACTTCTTGGTTCACGTGGTTGAGGAGATCTCTATATGTGAAGTAGTGCATGCACGATGGATGTTCTTTTTGGAGATGTTTTTAAAGACTCACAAAGATTTTGTGTAGCTACAATCCCATCCAGAGGCATGTATGGGCAAATGGTGGATCATGCAAGGGGCATTTGCTTACATATCAAAGTATTTGGCACAAAATGATCCCTCAATGCCTTGCATGTAGTCAAATGTGGAGAATGCAAGGATGACTTCAAACTTGTCAAGTGGAAAGGGAATATTATTTAGCATGGATATGAATATATCCCAAGTGGTCAATAACGTTTGTATCCTCAATGCAAAGGTTATGACCAAGTGGGTGGACCTATGGATAGTGGCAAAGGCAAGGCATTTGTAGGAGAGGGAAGCATGGAAATAAGCACATGGAGAAAGTAGGGCACCCCCAATTCCTAGACACCTTGCATGTTTCCCAAATCTCGTTAATGCCGAGTGGATGCATGACAGAATGACCAAAGCAGAAGCACGCGGAGAAGACATCACTGAGAAAGAATGGGAATATGCACAAGGTTGCGTATCAACGGAAAGATACTCATATACTTAAACCATATTGTTTTTTTTTTCTTGATTTTATCTTGTAATTGAGAAAAGTTTTTATTATTTTGTAATGCCTTTCCTTTACCTCTATGTGATCAAAGGGTTGATACTTTTGTGCACACCACATTAACAAGCGTTGAACCACCATGGACTGTGGCATCATGGGCAACTTTCACGCAGATGGTGATGAATCCAGGTACTATGGGACTATTTAAGGGATACTAAATGTTAATTTTAAAACCTTTCATACCTTCATATTTGAGTGCAAGTGGTTTGCAAATGTGTTTAGATAACAGGAGAATGGCCTCTACATGGTGGACTCTAGTGTGCATCACACACGAAGGTATGCCAATTTAGTTTTTCCACACAATTGTGAACATGTGAGTGACTACATTTTTTAATCCTTATTTTCTTATAGCACAAACTATACCAATGTTACTCACTTTGAGCTTCTCTTTTATAGGTCATCTACATCCCAACAATATCTAGCCACAAATTTGGTTTGTAGTTCTCATAACACCTTGGGGGAGAACCATTTTTTCCATCATTGAAGTGGAGATTATCTTCCACCCTCTTCCATTTTCTACTTTGGATGAGGGGGAAATAGAGGAGAGAGAGATTAATGATTCAAGTCCCATGGTTGCAGGTCTTAGCGAGGAGGATTTCCATGATGATGGTGATGATGAAAAAGAGGATGATGAATTCCAAGATGATGAAGCCAACACATCCACAAACGACAATTCTATTTCTCTCATTATTGATTTATGAGCGATGGGCTTAGAATTGGATGAAGCTTCTTGTAGAGACTTTTTGGAATATGATTAATAAACATTTTGTATATTTTAAGTTACGAGAATTTGTTGTTGTGTTGTCCATTGTTAGTGGATTGATCGAACGGGCGTCCACCTGGTGGGACCCGTAGCGGACACCACATTTGTAGTCAATTATTTTCCTGAGCTAGTGTACTGATACTCTATGTAAATCCTAATTTTAGAGTAGCAGGTCAATTTCTTGAGCTGTAATTTTTTAATTATAATTGTAAAGGTCCATGGAAGCCGACCACTAGCCATTTAGAAAGCGCTAGGTATAAAGGTCAATAAGTTTAATGTGAAGAGGGGGGCTTAACATTGGAAGAAGAAGGAGATCTCTAAAACATACACTCCACCACATCCCAATCATTGGTGGGTGGGTGCAGGTCCACTGTATCAGTGGCCATCTCCTTTAGCTCCACTAATCGCGGGCTCTGCATTTGCTCTTTGGGCCCCGTGCTTGCCAAGTCAAATGCGACTGTGGCAGCCTCTTCTTTTGAGTATCCGGCAGCTAGTAGGTCTAGAAATGTGTTTACCTTGCTTCATTTGGCTCTAGCTGCTCACTTTTGGGCTTAGCTTCTTCTTTTTGCTCTTGTTCTTGGCTCTGTTCTTGCCTTGACTCTTCTTGATCTTCAGGTTTGTCTTGCTCCTCTTTTTGTTGAGTTTGTGGAGGGCTATGAGGAGGTGGTGAGGACGGTGGGTTGGACTCAGGGCTGGACGGTGGAGTTGTCGGCTTTTTCTTGAAATCCCTCTCCGCCTTTGTCTTCCTCTCTCTCTCTCTCTCTTGGCCTTCCTGCTCCTCTAGCAGTTGCCGTCGGACTTGCTCCACTTCTGCTTCTGTAAATGGTACATGTGGGATATTTTCCACCGTGGCATCCAAATCTCAAAGTTCTTAATATAGTCTTCAAATCTGTCTCTGTGCACCCTTCGGGATGATCCCGACATTGCTTCTAGAGACGACGTCCATAGCTCGCTCAAATCTCCCTTCAGGGCTCTTTTGGCTCTGAAACTTTCTATTAGCCGCTCTAGCCGTGCCACTTTCTGTGCTTTCGTCTCTTTTACTAGCACTTGGACACTCTCTTTCTTCCCTTTCTTCAACTCTGGCTGCTCTTCTTGCACGGTTTCTAACCGACGTTTCAAACGTGTTGCCACCCTTGGTGCTTTGGGCTGTTCCTCTTTCTTATCTTCCTTGAGCCTTAGCCAGTCGTTCTGTGATGCAGGGTCAGGCCATCTTCCCTTGGCGTGCAAGGCCCCATAAATCACTTTAGTGATTAGCTCACCTGGAACAATGTATGTGGGGTTCTTGTTGCCCATCTTCACCAGGTTGTCATGTATATACGCTGCATAATTGATTACCTTCGGCTTGCTTTTCTGCATTGCCCAAGTGAAGGTTGTGGCAATTGCTCCAGCGGCATTCTGTACTTTTGTGGCCGCTTTGTACACATATGGAAATATTGATTGTACAGCTGACTCATCATTGCCACTTTAGGGTTGACAATATCTTCAAAGGTGTAGTTGCCTTTCTTTCTGTGTACACCTTTACTTTGTCTCTTCTTCTGGTTACACTATCCCCTTTGTTGGAGAGGTCTAGTGCAGCTGCCACTACTCTCTCTGTGATTACAATCTCCGTGTCTGGCTTGCCTTGTAGATCCATAACTCTGGCCACTCCATCTTCTTTGATTGTCGTCACAAATTCCCATACTCTTTTTATGTCGATTCCTGTCGACACAGCTTCAAAATAATTTTGGAGATCTATTTTCTCCAGATACTCTGCCATCTTGCTTATGACGAACTCATTGAGCTCCCGCGGTAGCATGGGTAGCTCTATTACATTTCCTTCGGTGTCTTTGAACACGCCTTGGTAGATCTTCAGATCATTTGACTCTAGCAGGTCCTCTTGGATCCACGTGCTGGTTGGCTTTAGAGTTCCTTCTTGTATGACAAAAGGCTCTACTTCTTCCAAGTAATCTTTTATGGTCATCCTCTTCTTCTTTGCTGCTGACTTTGCGGCTGCCATAGATCTTGTTGCACTCAGTAGTTCGAAGTGAGCGTTTTTTCCATATCAGCTAAGAAACTGAGTTTTAACTATCCAAATGACTTTTGAAAATAAAACTTAAAAGGAACTTGGGAAACTGTGCATGTGCTCACAGTGTAATTCTGGCAAAATTTTATCATTTAGACATCTACGCGTAGGATGTCTTATTCATCAAATTTTGGTGATACTTGACATGCTGGTGGTCCTTGGCCTGTACAACATGGCTATGTGATTGGATTTGGATTTGGGCATCGAAAAGTGGATTTTTGGGTAGATTCGGGCTTTAGGCTCACAAATTGGGTAAAAGTCCACAACAGGTAGCAAATGATATCCAAATGGGTTGAAAATTGATATATGGGCTCCTTGCACCATGGTAATGGGCTTCCATGATGTCATTCTTTGCACAGAAGGTCAAAAACATGTTGGAGACATCCTACGCATAGGATGTCCATTTCATCAAAATGGCTTGAGATTTGTTCTGTGGGTAGTCCTTGGCATGTGGAACATGCCAAGCTCTTGGATTTTGATTTGGACAAGAATTGATGTTGGTAAGACCCTGTGTAGTGTTTTTGGGCTCAAAATGTGTATCTTGGAGGTGTTGGGGGTCAAAAATGATTAGAATGGTTTCAAACTTGATATATGAGCTCTTGAAGGTGATATGATAAGATCTGGAATGTAAAAATACCCTCTGTAGACCAAAAATGTCAAATAGACATCCTATGCGTAGGATGTCTACTTCATCATTTTTTGCATGTGACCACACAGATTGTTGGCAATGTGCTCATGAATGTATTGTGCAAGTTTCATGTGATTTGGACAAGTTTTGATAGGTCTATGGCCCATTATTGCCTCTATGCCCTAACTTTGCGTTTTTTGGTGCACATGAGGTCAATTTTGGTCCAAATGTGATGAAACTTGGTGGCTAGCATGTAAAGGCTATTCAAAAAATGTGTGTGATGAAAAATGTTGGGTTTTGTGCCCATAAATGGCTTCGAGACATCCTACGCGTAGGATGTCACCTGATGATTTTTTAATGGAAGCTGCTACTGGTGCCTGCCCTTAGTCCCCCTGAACCCCTTTTAATCCTAATTTCAACAAAAAAGTCAAATGGATAGAAAGTAACTCCCTTTGTGGATTTCAGAGCCTCCGAGCCGTTTTCTGACTTTTGGAGTGCTTTTCGGCGATGAAATTTCTTGATGTTGGTCTCCTTAGCTTCCCGATTCCTTGGGGATCCTTGTCGTATGGTTTTTGTCGACTTTGGCTTCACCGGAGCTCCATTTGGAAATTTGTTGCTCTAGAAGCACCCGTGGTTGCGTTTACATGTCTTCGATGACTTGTGGTGGTCTACCACCATAGGACTTGGTTGTTGATGGTCTAGGAAAGCCGCTCCTGAAGTTTGGTGGCAAACGGACATGCGGTTTGGCCACGAGAGCTATTTGACACTTTGTGTGTATGATGTCGTTTTTGGAGTTTAGTGCCGCTTCGGGTAACCTTTTGGTCATGTGGGCTACATAGACTTGTCAAGCATGTCGAGATGCTCCTACCCATGAATTTTGGTAGCATTTAGGCGCCTTTCCGCCGATTTCCCATTTGGTGGCCTCTTGCGGGGCTCTAGGAATTAGGGTTTTTCCCGATGGTTTTCTACTGCCTTTGGACATCCAAGATTGGTCTCCATGCTAGGGTAAGCTACCGATGAAGTCTCGTTGCTTTTGGGTTAGCCGTTAGGTGGCCACTTCTAGTTGTAGGTCTCTACTGCCCGCTTTTCGTGTGAACCCTACGCTAGTTTTCGCGACAAAATGACAAACATGTGCGAAAATCTCAAGGTGGTGAGCCTACCTCTCATGTCTGAAGCCTGTTGGGTAGTCATGTGCGTCGTAGAAGCTGCTGGAAGTTCCGTTCGCTCTAGGTGGTAGGAGCTCTCTCTCAAAGGTCAATAATAGTGGAAATGAGCTTAAAATGAAGTGAAAATTTCTTATAATGGGGGTCCCCAAACCACTTTTCATGAAATTTGACATGTGCTACCAATTTCTTGCAAGATGCGGTTTAGGCTCAAAAATTTCTTGATTTGGACTCCATTTGTTCTGTTTACCAGAAATTTGGCATTTCGGTCAAAATATGGCCAAAACACGCTTTCTTCTCCATTCTCATAATTGCACCCCCACTCTACCATAGGTTTTCCTATAGTCACTAATCATCTGCATATTTTTTGTTTTCCATTACGACCGTTTTTCACCTGCTTTTTGTAATTTTGAAGTTTTTCTGCCGAAAAGTAGCAAAATTAAAAGGAAAATAGCAAATCAAACCCAAAAAATTCCCAAAAATCATAATAAATAAAACAAATCACCGAAAAACATTATATATAGTCACATGTAATTTTTATGGCCGGATTTCTCCGTTTTACCAATATCTTGCTCGAAAAATGTCTATTTTTACTTATATACACACACTTAGGGGCTTGATTTGGCGTCTGGCCCCATATACCTGTAGGTTCATGCTGTATAAGGTCATATGTACTTGGGTTAGTCCAAAAAATTTTGAAATCAAACAACAACCCCTAAAAATAGTCGAAAAACATGCCCTTTTTTGCTCTTTCTACCATTGGGTCCGCATTTGAGAACGCCTCCCCCCCTCCTAGCCGGAGTCCTCTCGGACGACAAGGTATCACCTCGGAGTATGTGCAGTGCATGGGTTGAAAAAAAAATGTACTAATGCTTGGCCGTGTAATGTGGCCCTATTTTATCAATGCATGGAAAAATTATTGTTGTGCAAGAGAAGGGTATAAGCAAGATGCTTCTTGGCATTCGCCGTCGAGGTTTCCTGTTTTCTTTGCAAGTAAGAGCTGTAACTCTACTGCTCGTTGTTTGATTGTCTTTCTTGCAAAAGTCGCTTGCTTTGTCGCTATTGTGGATATGGCCATAGTTGTCTTCTTGGAGAGAATTGGCTTGGCCAGATTGGCCGTAGACCCGTGTCTCTTTTGCTTTCCATTGGTAGCTTTTCTTTGGTGGTTTTTGTAGGTTTAGTGCTACTGTCGTGGTTGCCATTGTTTTGTTGCTGATTGACACCCACATAAATTGGTTTGTTGGTTTCATATGCAGTTGGCTGCCTTCCGATGTTGCTTGTACTGAAGGGAGTTCCTTTTGCTTCGGTTTCGGGATCCAAATGTGAGTCGCATTTGAGTTATTGCTGAGCATTTTCTTTGGGATCCATATTTGTTTTATTCCCTTGGTTTTTGGTTGAATTATCTGCTTCAGTTGAATTCTTCGGTTGTATTGTTTTTTGTCTGCCATGTCATTTCTATCCTTCCCCACCCATATTTGTTTTTCTCTTGTTGGTAACTTTGATCTTTTCACTGCGTCGATGACTTGTCATACCTGTACTAAACATGGTTGGCAGTTCCCTGTTTGCTTTTTGGTGGCACCCTTGCTTTTGTCTTTTTATCCAGTGATTGCATTGCTGGCAGCTGATTCTTTTGGGGTTGTTGAGCAAAGAATATCACCTGTTGTTCTTGTGCATGCTGAATTTTGACTGCATTCGCATTCCAATCTATCTGCACATTGTACTCTTTTTGCCAAGGTTGTCCCAACATCATGGGATGTTGTGTGCTTTCATCCTCCACCACATAGAATTTGTGTGGGTAAATATATTGATGTACTTGTACATGCAATATAGTCCATCCCAATGTTTTCAGCGAATGTGATGTACTACTTTCCAGCACTTGTGGAGCAGGATGAAGTTGACCTGTGGGCTTGAGCTGTTTGTATAATCTGTAAGAGATCAAATTTTCTTGAGCTCCAGAATCAAGCAATGCAGTCGATTCAACTTGATTGCTATCCACTTTGACTGCAATTATTGGCTCCACTGTGTCTTCATCAAAATTCGTTAGTCGAATGGCATTGATTTGCAATGGTGCTCCACATTGTTGTTGTTGTCGCAGAAGTCTTGTTTTTGCAATGTGTTCTTTTGCTTTTGCTTGAACTTCTTCTCGTACCCTCTGTTTCTCCTTCATTCGTTGTTTTCCTTGATGGATACATTGAAGCATATCCTGTGCTAGTGGTAAATGATATTTCTTCAACCGACACCCACTAATCCAATTTGGCATTTCTTCTCCTGCTAATGTAGCAATCTTGACAGCTCCGCTTTGTGATAGGTCACTAATCACAAAGGGTCCCATCCCTCGCTTTTTAAGTTTCTTGGCATGTTGCTTCAAGGTATAAACAAGTACATAATCACCTGTTTTTAACTCTTTCGTGCGCACATGCTTGTCAAAAAACTCCTTTTGTCTTCTCTTTTTAGCATAGATCGAAGCTACAGCTCTCAAGCGAAGTTCATCTAGCTTTTCAAGATCATCTATTCTGGAAGAGAGATCATACCATGTCCATTCTAAGCGTTTCGCTACTCGTAGAGTTGGAATTAAAAACTCGATGGGTAATATAGCATTTAGGCCAAACACCATGTTGTACGGTGTCGTTCCTATCGATGTTTTGTAAGCTACCCTGTATGCCCATAGTGTCGAGTGTAGCTACTAATCCCAATCTATTCTTGACTCTAATACAATTTTAGTGAGAACCGTGCATAGTGTTTTATTGTAGCCTCAGCTTGTCCATTTGCCTATGGGGATGATATGGAGCAGATTTTCTATGTATCACCATGAATTCCTCTAGCAGATATTCAATGAATTCAATAAGAAAATGTGTTCCTCGATCACTGAATTTTTCTATTGGTAAACCGTATCGTACAAAGACATTATCATACAAAAATTGTGGAGTGGTTCGTGCATCTGCTTTATTGTCTCCTTGGATTCCGCCCATTTCGTGAGATAGTCCGTAGCCACAATGATATATTGGGTATGGATGCGATATGCGGGGGGTGAAATAGGTCCCACAAAATCAATTCCCCATTTTGCAAATGCCCTTGCTCCCATCATTGGACGTAGTGGCATCTCATCTCTCTTTATTGGCACCTTGGTGCGCTGACATGCGTCACAACGCTTTACAAACTCTTCAGCATCCATATGTAATGTAGGCCACCATATTCCTACGGTTAAGACAATTTTTGTCGTCTTATCGCCTGAAAAATGGCCTCCACTTATTCTGCCATGCGCGTGTTCTAGAATCAGCAGGTATTCACTTTCACTTGCACAGATTCTAAGTTGATTGTCCTTTCCTCGCGTATAGAGTTGGTTCCCAATTAATTGAAATTCACGAGCCTCCAACTCTATAGCCCTTTTTCGTGTTCTTGTTATGTTTTCAGGAAACGTCCTTGTGGTTAAGAAATCAATGATATATTGACTCCATGCAGGTGCAATGTTTACCTGAAACAATGTCACGTGATCCACTCTTCAATTCGCGCTACATATAGTACAATTGGTAAGCATGTGTGTCCGCGTACATAGTTGGCCAATAAACCCCTAACTATTTCGGTCTCTAGTGTGTTTTCACTGTTAAACAATGAAATGCACAATCCTGGATATGCGCTAGGTAGCTGGGGCATTAGTTAATCCAAAAGGCATAACTCGGTATGCATAAATTCCCCATTCTGTGGCAAACGTTGTTTTGTGTTGATCCTCCATTGCAATTGCCAGTTGGTTGTATCCTGAAAACCCATCTAGAAAAGAATAAGCCCATTTCCCAACCACCCTCTCTAGTGCATGTTCCGTGATCGGCAAGGAATAATTGTCCCTTATGGTGGTTGCATTTACCTTTTTGAGGTTTACACACACTCGCAGTTTTTCGTTCTTTTTGGGGACTACCACAATGGGTGACACCCAATCTGTATGTTCGATTTCATAAATGAATTCAGCTTCCATCAGCTTGTCAATCTCCTCTTTGATTCGTTTAGCAAATGTGTCATTATATGTATAAGGACGTTGTTTGCTAGGTTTGGCATCTGATTTCAAAGGTATTGTATGTTGGCATATTGATGGATCAACTCCTTTGAGGTCTTTGTAGGACCATGAAAACACATCTTTATACTTCTTGAGAAGTTTTGTTAGCCGTCTTTCTTCTTCAAGCTCTAAATTGGTTGCGATATAGACCGGCTAAGGCTTCTCACCTGGTTCCGGGAGGTCTATCCTTTTTGCATTTTCCGGCCCATCATAAGATTCCTGGTTTGTTCTTTCCCTGACTCGTGGTGTCATTATGATTTTCCTATCCTGGATGGTAAATTTCCGATAGTGTGATGGTACATTCATGTTTCCTTTTTCTGACTCCCCGTTACCATCAATATCTCCCTCAGTAGTCCATTCCTCTCATAAAGACCGTTTCAGTTCTGGCTGAGGCTTCTCACCTGGTTCCGTGAGGTCTATCCTTTTTGCATTTTCCGGCCCATCATAAGATTCCTGGTTTGTTCTTTCCCTGACTGGTGGTGTCATTATGATTTTCCTATCCTGGATGGTAAATTTCCGATAGTGTGATGGTACATTCATGTTTCCCTTTTTTGACTCCCCTTTACCATCACTATCTTCTTCAGTAGTCCATTCCTCTCATAAAGACCGTTTCAGTTCTTGGTATTTCTGTTTACGCTCCCGTTTGGTCCACTCTGAGTCTTTTGTTGTTTTTGTTTGTGATTTTTGAGATTTTTGTGATTTTGTTTTGGTTTTATCTTTTTGTTCTTGTTTTATTTCCTCCCGCGCTCTTTCCTTTCGAACTTTTGAGAATCTTCCTGATATTTGATCTTTTACACAATCCCCTGCTTTTTCAAGTATTAGATAGTGAGTTTTATCTTTTATCCTAGGCATCAGGTTTTCTCTCGCTTTGTTTTCTACTCATTTTCTCCTATAGCATTCCTGGCGTCTAGGGTGCTGATTAGCAAAATCATAAAAATTGATATTCTCTGTTTTCTCCCCACGCTCACTTAAGTTGTCTGAACACTCCTTATCTACATCATTATTTACTTCCAGATGCTTAGAGGAGTTATAAAACTCTTCTTGTTCTGGTGGTTCTACCATCTCATCTCCTCCTGGTATAATGCTTACCATGTAATAGGGTAGCACATCATACCCATCCTTATCGCAAAATTTTGTTATTGGACTATCTGTAATGGTACAGACATCCAATGTTGCTAGTATGTGTTCCCATTCCAGAGGTTCCAAGGCATCTTCAGGAAAAGGTTCCGAAATATAATCCTTGTCCTCAATCGCTCTTTCTAAGACGCATTCCTCTCTTTTCAAGCTCCCACAATGTGAAGCTGCGCACATCCATAGCTCTTTGTGTTGCCCTAACCATGCTGGGAGTTCCGACCCTGGCACTGTAGCTCAATCAAACTCTTCCACTGGTGTCTGGTTCATATCCTTGTAAATATGGTCTTTTAGGTGTATTTTGGTTGTTGTCTCACCATGTCTGAGGTATATGTAGTCGTAAATCCAATCCTGGACCATCTTCAATTGTCGCATGAACGGTCTTCCCAAGATGATCTCGTAATTGTTCTTTTTGTCGAAATCGACTATTGCAAATGTATGCTCATACTCAATTCCGCACGAGGTGACAATTACTTTTTCTAAGAGTCCTAGAGGCTTCTCCATGAACCCATCTACCAATCGCAATTTCATTATGGTAGCTCTCAAAGCTGGTTTTTCCCATTTTTTTAAGATTTTCTTGGTGGCGATAGCAACTCCCGCTCCACTGTCAAGAATAGCTTTGGAAACTACTCCTTGGAATTCTACTGGTAGCGTGGTGTTTCCATCTTCTCCCTCGCAATACTCTCCAACCTTGTGTAATGGTACTGGCCTAGTGTTTAGTTGAGGCCTGTCCAATTCTCTGATCCCTTCCTGAAGCTTTGAGGTGGGGTCTTTCACTCCAAATTTTTCTAGGCATTTGCCTACTGTGGTCCACATGTTTGGTTGTAACCTTAGGAGTTCGGCTAATGTGATTGTGCATGCCACTGGGGTGGACAATAACTCAATCAACCCTTGTGAATCCATCACTTTTTTAGAAGAAAGTCTTTCAGATGGGATTGCTATCACCTCAGACTTGGCTTCATACTCTCCTAGGTAAGAGGATAGAGTTTTCAGCGAGTCTTGTTGGCTGTGCCCCGAACTAATTGATCCCTGGTCTCCCCCTTGTGAATGTATATCAAAGTTCATTTGTGATCTTGCCTCAAATTCTTCAATAGGAGGTAAGATCTCAATTTTCTCTTTTCTCGTGATATTCATGTGGTAACTCACCCTGTTAGCTTCGTTGGCCTCACGGATTTGCTTCCACAGATCATCTAGACCGTTACAATCCTTACCCATTTCTGCCAATGTTTTAGGTTGAAACCCGTCACTTGCTCCATCTATAGTATTTGGCACCATGATAGGCTCTCCCCTAGACTCATAGGCATTCGTGAGTCTTTCCTTCATTTCTACTTGTTCCTCTAAAGTTGGTTTGATAGGGGTTGGAGCTGGTACTTCATGCCCATTTGCAGGTTTACCAAGCGGGTTTTCTATCAAAGATTGAGTTGTTTCAATCATCTTTCTACACATTTCCAACCTCTGTTTTTCTATTTCAGCATATGGATAAGTCATCTGTCTTTGCTCTTGGGTTTGGTTCTTTTTGATTCTAGCTTTGTAAGCTTTTAGAAATGCATCTAACTGCTCATTTACCTTGTCTGCCAGTACTGATCCTCCTGATCTTGCACTTTTCACTTCTGCTATTTCCTTGGGTGCTATGGTTTCCGCGGTGTGTGAGCTTAGGCTAGCTAGATCCTCTAACCGCTCTAATCTATCCTTTGTGTGTTTTAACTCCTCGGATAGAGCCGTTTGCTCTCGTTCTTTCCTGGATTTCATACGCGCCTTTCTAGCTTTCCAAGTGCTTCTTTGATTTTTCGTTTCTGAACTTGGGGCATCGGGTTTTGGCTCTTCAATTATGGGTTCGTTCGTGATTCTTTGAGCTTGGGCTCATGTCATTGCCTCAATATGTATTATTGTTTCGTTTTCTGACCCTCCACTGGAAGGCACTGCTTCCAGTATGTTCAAGGTAGTTTTTTCTCCTTTGCTCGGGTTCTTAGGGCAATCCGGAATCAAATCAGTAATTCCACACTCGGTGCAATATGCGTTGACTCTAATGATTTCATCATGAGGACAATCTCTTAGCCAATGGTCTCCACCACACTTGTAGCAGGGTCCTTTAGGCTGTTGGGGTACTCCTTGAGCTCTTCTTTGTTGGTATGCATGTCTCTACCCGCCCATGCCTCCATTGGCTATGAACAATAATGTTCATTCATCCAAGCTATATCTTCCTTCTCCTGCTGCCTGTGCAGCTGTAGGTGGTCCTGCACCTCCCATCATGCTCCATGGTTCTGGTGTTGAGGGTTCTTCCGGTGGATAATAGGCAGGATTTGTTGCATATCCATTGGGATCTTCATAATATGCATGCATAGGCACCAAAGCCTTCTCTTCCGATTCGGTTACGGTTGGTGTGTACCTTATGCCAACTGGTCGTAATCCTAGTAGGGGTGGTTGTTGCCCCAATACTGGTTGTGGTCTTTCTATACCTACAGGTTCTGGTAGGTTGCCTGCTTGATACCTAGGCATCGGTGGAACTTGAAGAGATGCTACGTGAGCTTGGCAAGCATAAAGTCTCTCTCTCACATATCCCTTGTTATAATAACATTCCTCCGTCCCATGGTTTGTCCATTTTTGTTCAATAGCACACCACTTGGGCTGTTTAGCCTGGGGTTTGGCGTACAAGTTAATATTTTTCAGCACTTCCTCTACAAGCTACTCCTGGTTTATAGCTACTTCTCCTTTTGGTGTTGTCTGAGAAGACTTGCTTCCACTTTGTTGTGAGGATGAATTGTCGTCAAGATCCTTGAACTCACCCTCTTTGTAGACTACACAATTGTCTACAAGGTAAAGAGCCTCCTTGGTTAACTCATTCAACGTCGTGCTCCTCTTCATATGTAAGTTTCTGGAGATCTGCATTCCTTAGTCCTTGGATAAATATAAGCATAAGTCTCGACTGAGTTGGGAGTTCTACCACAGGGAAGAACTTAACATATCCTTTTAGTCGTAAGGCTGCCTTTCACACAGATTCCCCTTCTTTCTGTTTGAATTTATGGATTTGTGAGACCGTATTATGAGCTATTCCCCTTTGTGAGAATTCCTCGATAAACTCATCAAACACTTCCTCCATAGACTCAAAGTCTCTACGCTCCATAGAGTCAAACCAAGTAGCAGCGTCCTCCTCTAGGGTTAGTCCAAACCCTGCAAATTGGGTAGGGAAGTCTAACAAATCTTCTGCTCTAATTACACGCACAAAGGCAGCTACATGATCTCTCAGATCTCTGTTTCCCATGTATTTCTTGTTTACCCTTTTTTGCACTTGAGAAGGTCTAATTCTACGATGGTCTACAAATCTCATCATTGGATCTCCACGTCCTAGCCGATATACCTCCTCTGGTCTTCTGTAGTAGGCTGGTTCCTCTCCCAATGGTGCTCCTAAGCCATAATTTCTAACAGTTCTTGCCAGAGATGGTTCTTCTCTCCGAACTCGTTCTATGGGTGGTCTTCCAGGCTCTATTGACCCTTGAGTTTTTGGCTTACTCTCTCCTTGATACCTTGAATAGAGTGGTGGTTCTTGTAAATCCCTTAGCCCTCATGCGGCTTGATAACCATCTCGATTTCGGTCTTGTTCCAATGTTGCACTCTGTCGAAGCCATGCCTGCAATGATGGCTGAGTTGCTAGTTGCTTTTGGTTGTTGAATGTCTGCGGTCTGGTAGAATGTGAGGTAGCGTCATACTCTTCTGAAAAGGGATTTGTAGACTTGCTAGGGGTGTAGGTGGCTCTTGGCACTTCATCGGGGGCATATGTTGATGCTCCTAGAACTGTTGCATTTTCTACCTCCTCTAGGAGAATCCGTTGGTATTCTCGCCTGTACCTATCAACAAAAACAATATCCTTCCCCATTGAAATTTCATAATAGAATAAGTAAAGAACCTTCTCTTTGCTTAACTCGGTTGGGTATGGTTCTTTGCAGCGAAAGTAAGAGACTATTCCCTCACTTTCATGCTTGTAAATTCCCACATTCTCATTATAAGTCGAAACCCTGGTTGTTTTCTTATCATACATAAAAATCGCTCCAGGTCGATCAATGTTTGGAGGCGGTTCTTGAGTTTCTGAAACCATTTTCCCTTTCGCCACATTATCTCCATATCTGTTGTAATCTTCAGGGTTACTAACTATCAGATAGTGGTTCCCCTTTTTGTCTCGGAATCTATCTCCATCATCATAGACTCAAATTATCTCCAGTCTCTGAGCCGGCCTTTCTTCAATACAAATACACTTGCGTCCTCGATAGTCAGAATAAACTAGGGCTCCCCTCGAGTTTGTTCCTTTTAAGAAGATCACAGTGAACTTGGAATCATTCAAAGGATTTAGGGAGGTGCTTCCTCCTGGAATTGGTCCGTCATAGGTGAAACCTCCTGGCTGTTGACTACCCATCATGAAGAAGGATTTGTCTGATGAAGTGTCACTATCACTACCCTCCTCAATAATCGGTGCTGGTGGATCTAGCCTTGCCTGAGTTACACTCTCCTCGGTGGATACTAAGATACCTCGATCACCTGCCACCTTTTGGTCTCTAAAAATGTATCTTCCTGATCTTAAATTCATCAAACTTATCAATGCAATTTATCACAAATCCAACCACTCACCTGGAAAAGGATCAGTCTCCGCACAACTTCTTGCTTTGCTGCTGAATATACCTTTATACAAGCGTTTAATTTCGGCAATCGAATCAAAGCATTTAACCACTAGAGGTGATCTTAGTAATTATTGGTATAACTGGAGAGTTAACCTCAACCACTACTATATTTTATACACTACTGATGTTCTGGATTAGGTCTGCTAGTCTTGAACTGTACTTTCCTCGGATGTTGGTCAATTTACGTGAAAAGTTTGACTTCTGTCTTTGCTCCATCAAAAGGTCAAACAAGGTCCAAATTTACTGATGAAAGAAGTTCTGGAACCCTTAAGCCAAATGAACCTCACTATATAAGCTCAATCAACTTTTCTCTTCAGTAGGCCTCATTAGACATCCTACACATTGGATGTCTCCTGCTCAGTTTTGCCTAGAATTTTGCACTATGGATTCCCCTTCATGTGTTGAGTCCACAGCTGTTTTTACTTTTTGATTTGTACACCTATAAGCTGGTCAATGGATTAGAAATCTGTTCCGACAGCCTGTTGCTGGTCTTGATCAGTCTAATCATCTCCAATTTGGACCAAAATTGAATGGGAGGCTTGCCTAAGGCTATACAACACCTTGCTAGGCCTACAGTCAGTATTTGGCTTCAATTTCTTGCTTTAGACATCCTATGCGTAGGATGTCTCTTTGCTCAGAATGGCTTAAAATGCAATGCACAGACTCTACTTGAGGTGATGATCACTTTGGTACGCTCAAAACTAAGTTTGGAGTGCAAATTCACACAGATGACATCCTACGCGTAGGATATCTTTTTTGTCTGTTTGAGCCCAGACTTGACCCACAGCTTCCCCTTGATGTCAGCACCTCAGTGGTATACTTAGATTTTGGTTTGGATTTCAAACACACTAGTCAACTCAAAATTCCAAAATTCCCACCAGATTAGCCTATAGACATCATACGCGTAGGATGTCTCTTGGCTTAAAATTAAATTTTTTTCTGACAGAAATGCTCCTGATGCTCTGCAGCTCTATCAAAAACACTCACAGAAACTTTTGGACTTCACTTCAGCTTTCAAATACACTTTTGCGTCTTTTACAACCTTGTGATGAATCCAACAAGCAAGTATACATGCGTGAAGTGCTCTAGATCCTGAATCATGATGTCCTACTTACTCTACTCCTACTCATTATGTGAAATGGTGATAATGGTGTTTTGGTTACTTTATGGCCTCTCCAGACTCTCAAGATCTCCTCTCACCGTTTCTACCACTCCAACTCCTACTCAAGAACTCAACTAATATCTAAAACTATCTCAGTCTACCTAAATCTACCTAAGTCGAAGGATCTAGGCCAGACACACGCTCCCTAAACTCAGAACACCGAGAACTCACCCAACAAGATTTGTCAGCTAAGGACGAAGCTTGACCCGCAGGCACGTGGAAGCAAGCATAGGGTGTCAACCTACACTCGATCGACTCCTTACTAATTCCTACAGAGGTCTCTACCCAATGTCTAAGTCACAGCATTCAAGAGTGCATAAGAGGAAACTTCCTACAACGCTTTCTAGAGCAAAACACCCATCAAACAATCTCAAAACACCACAGAACTTGAAGGAGACCCTGCTAACACCAATAGGTCTCTCTCCCTAAGGTCTATGAACCAAAACCCCAACCCAAAACACCTGGTGCAGAACACGTAGGATGTCTGGCCGAAATTTGCAGGTCTTCGTTTTCGAAATCTAAAGTGCCTAATGTGTAGCTCTACTCAATGCGAACGCATGGATATGCTACAATGCAAAATCGGACAACGTATGTTCACCGAATCACCAGATGAAGCTCGTAGATGGAGCTCACAAAGCCAGACCGTACACGCGCAATGTAGGTAGTGGAGCGTAGCTCTCGTTGGGGGCAACATGCTGCACTTCTTCGCACTCGATTCCGACCACCACCGGTGCACATGTAGCGTCAAGATGAAGCTCTCACTCTCTCTCGTACACAGTACGCTCACTCACAGACTTCAAAACTTTTTTAAAATGACAAAAGGGTTTTCTCATTAAGGTCAAAAAGTGGTATATATACCTTACAATTCTCAAACCCTAATGTTCCAATTTAGCCATCTACTCAATCTAGATGTCAAAACTGGGATACAATCTGGAAACTTCTGTAAGCCCCAATATTTACAACGTGAAATATCGGGTTTTCTCAATAAATGGATAATTACAAAAATAATAGTCTACCGAGCCATCATTTTCCGTAGGGTGTGTCCAGCTTCCAACAGTATGCTCACCGAATCACCAGGTGGGTTGAGCTCGCAAATCCAGAGCGTACACATGCAATGTAGGTATTGGCACGTAGCTCTCTTCGGAGGCAACATGCTGTGCTTCTCCGCACTCGATTCCGACCACCGATGCGCGTGTAGCATCAAGATAAAACTCTCACTCTCTCTCGTACACAGAGTACGCTCACTCACACAGACAAAACTTACAAATCCAAAGGTTTTTCTCATTAAGGTCAAAAGTGGTATAAATACCTTACAATCTCAAACCCTAATGTTCCAATTTAACCATTCAATCAATCTAAATGTCAAAAATGGGATACAATCTGGAAGCTTCTGTAAGCCCCACTCTTTACAAAGGTGAAATGATGATTTTTCTCAATTAAAGAATAATTACAAAAAATAATATCCTTCCGGGCAATCATCCTCCGTTGGGTGTGTCCAGTCGCTAACACTCCCCCCTCCTAGTTCATGTCGTCCCCGACATGGTAGTAGAGCTGCTTCTTTAGTGTAGGCTTTCGCGCATGTTCAGAAGAGACTCATATCATGCATGTTGAGCCAGTAATGTCGGGCCGAATATTTCTGTATTGATGGTGAAGAACCACGTGTAGAAGGCTTCTTCAAAGGCCTGGAGGTGATACGAGGGCAAAAACATGATTCTCTGATAAAGGGCATGTATCACCTCATGAGAAGGCTGAGCAGACAGATCATATGCACATCTATACGTGTCTTGCAAGAAGAAGATGCTGGCTATTGCCTATCTAGGTTTAAAGGTTTCAAAAACCGCCAAAGGGTTTCACAGATTTTTTGAGCATGATGCAAGAGAGGTCAGACGAGCCAGTGAACAATTTAATGGCGTCCGTTAGGGTTTTCACCATGTATTGCTCACTCATTCTCTCGCCTGTCTTCAAGCCTGGCAGCTTTGGGTAGTTAAGCCATGTGGGTTGTCTTTTTTGCAGCAGCTCTTGGGCTTTCCAGGTCCGCATCCTTGGTAGAGGGCAGAAGCTAAGGTTGTCTCTGACTCTTTTCGGCACCTCTATCAGATGAACTGAATACTGCGGGTATTTGGTTAGCCATGTCTTTCACCACTTTGGCTGAGAGTCCACAATCAGCTTAACTCCTTCTGGTTTGGAGATATCTGCTTTGTATAGTGGGACTATTGGCTCCTCTTTAATCCATTTGTTTATTGTAGCAGCTTCATAATTTAGAAGAGGATATGGGAGAGAAGGTTGTAGCCATTCATGCCGAATGATATTGGCATCTAGCTTCTGAATGGTCATAGATTTAAATACTCTCTGCTCCCACTCCATTGCTTCTTTGTCCATGTCATTTATTGCCGCTTCTATTGCCTTCTTTAGATTTTCTTCTTCTTCTTGTGTCAGATCCTGAGGTTCTTGTGATGGTCCCACAAGGATGTCCTGTTGCATAGTGGTGTCCACTGGATCTGATACATTTTCTATGTTAATGCCTTCCATTACTACTGGCCCTGTGCTCAAGTGTTGCTCTTGAGTCTGTTGTTGGCCTTTCAGCTCATCAGTCTGCTTCTGATATGCCTTCTTTTCCTGTTCCGCTTGACCTCCCATGTTTACTAAGAGGTCATTCTAATCTGCATTGGATTTTTCAGGCTTTTGTAGCTTTCTCTTGGTGTCTTCATTTTCCGTTTGCAATCTCTTTAGTTCCTTGTCCATCTTCTTTTTCAATGCTTCTAGCTCCTCTTTCATGGCCTTGTTCTCATCTTCTAGATGGTTTTGCATTACTAGAGATCCCTCGGCCAGCATCAGTCTTTGTCTCTTCTCTAGTGTCAACTCCTTTTGGAGTTCCTTAATTTGTTCTTCATATAGATCATTCTCTGAAGCAGTGCAAATTGAGGTAGCAGCTCTAACTCTGGCCGGAGATGCTCTTAGCCTTTGGATGGTATGATCTTTCACTTTCATCTGATCTCTTAGCTCTATCACTTCATCCTAGCTTGCCTCATGTTCTATCTCAGGCTTTTCCTTAGCATTCCTCAAGGTTTCAACCTCTTTGGACTCATCAACAAGCTGTAGTGTCAAATTGTCCCTCTCTTTCTCCACATCTGTCAGTGATTTGTTGATTTTTTTGTACTCCTCCTCTGCTCTTTGAAGCTTTCGTTCCGCTGCCCGACTCTGTCTTTCCATCTCTTGGCATCTTTGTAGTGCCGCGTCCAAATCGGCTTGCAACTTGGTTTGTTTCTCTATGTCCGGTTAGTTTTTACATCACTACATCCCAATCATTGGTTGGTGGTTTTAGATCCATTGTATCTGTGGCCATCTCCTTTAACTCCACTAACCGAGCACTCTGCATATATTCCTTGGGTATTGTGGTCGACAACTCAAAAGCTGTCGTAGCTGCCTCTTCTCGAGAATACCTAGAAGCTAGTAGATCAAGAAATATTCTATAGTTTCTTTCTCCTGGATCTGGCTTCTCATCTTTTGTATCAGTTTCTGCCTTCTGCTCTTCCTCTTTATTCTTCTCTTGCTTGGAATCTTTTTGTTCATTAGGTCTGTTCAGCTCCTCTTTTTGTTGGGTTTGCTGAGGACTAAGAGGAGGTCGTGATGGTGGTGGGTTGGATTCCCAGCTTGACGGTGGAGTTGGTTGCTTCTTCTTGAAATCCGATCCGCCTTTGTTTTTTTCTCTCTTTCTTGGCCTTCCTGCTCTTCTAACAGTTTCCATCTCACTTCGTCCACCTCTTCTTCTGTAAACGGTATATTCGGGATATTCTCCGCCGTAGCATCTAAGATCTCAAAGTTCTTGATATAATCTTCAAACCGATCCCTGTGAATCCTTTGGGATAATCCAGACATAGCCTCAAGGGATGGCTTCCACAACTCGCTCAGATCTCCTTTTAGTGCTCTCTCGGCTCTGAAACTTTCCATTAGTCTTTCTAGCCGCGCCGCTTTCTGTGACTTTGTTTCCTTGATTGGCACTTGTAGAGTTTCTTTCTTCCCCTTGTTTGGCTATCGTGGCTCTTCTAGCATGGTCTCTAAACGGCGCTTCAACCTTGTGGCTACCCTGGGCGCCTTAGGAGGTTCTTCTTCTTTGTCTTCCTTTAGGTTTAGCCAATCATTTTGTGGGGGAGGTAGAGGCCTGTTTCCCTTGGCATGCAATGCACCATAGACATCCTTTGTTATCAACTCCCCAGGTACAATATAGGTGGGATTTTTGGTCCCCATCTTCACAAGATTGTCGTGGATGTAAGCGGCATAATTTATCTCTTTTGGTTAGCTCTTCTGCATTGCCCAGGTGAAAGTGGTGGTAATAGCTCCAGGTGGCATCCTGTATTTCTGTGGCCGCTTGGTACACATGTGGAAGTATTGATTGTATAGTTGGCTCATGATAGCCACCTTCGGGTTTTGAATATCTTTAAATGTGTAGTTATTCTTCTTTTTCGAGTAGACCTTAATGTCATCTCGCCTCTTTGTCACACTGTCTCCTTTGTTAGAGATGTCAAGTGCTACTGCCACCACCTTCTCTGTGATGACAATCATTGTATCAGGCTTGCCTTGCAGATCTGTAAGTCGGGCTATGCCGTCCTCTTTGATTGTGGTGACAAATTCCCACACTCTTTTAATATCAATCCCTGCTGACAAGGATTCAAAGCAATTGTGGAGATCCAATTTCTCCAAGTAATCTCCCATCTTGCTCCTGACAAATTCATTGAGCTCTCGAGGTATCATGGGTAGCTCCACTGCATTTCCCTCTGGATCTTTAAAGAATCCTTAGTAGATTCTCAGATCATTGGTCTCTAGCAGGTCATCTTGAATCCACGTGCTTGTGGGCTTCAGGGTTTCCTCTGGGATAACAAATGGCTCCACGTCTTCTAAGTAGTCCTTGATTGTCATCCTCTTCTTCTTTGCAGGTGATTTTGTGGCTGCCATGGATCCTCTCATGTCTGGAGCCTGTCGGGTGGTCGTGCGCATCGTAGAAGCAACTGGTAGTCTGGTTCGCTCTAGGTGGCAAGAGCTCTCTCTCAAGAAGGAAATAGTAGAAATGAGTTGTAAGTGAAGTGAAAAAATCTTATAATGGGGGTCCTCGAACCACTTTCTATGAAATTTAACATGTGCTCCCAACTTCTTGCGAGATGCGGTTTAGGCTCGAAAAATTCTTGATTTGGACTCCAGTTGCCCAATTTTCTAGAAATTTGACGTTTCGGTCAAAATCTGGCCAAAACATGCCTTCCGCTCCATTCACATAATTGCATCCCCATTGTACCATAGGTTGTCCTATAGTCACTCATTATCCCCATATTTTTGTTTCTCATTACGATCGTATTTCACCTGCTTTTTGTAATTTTGAAGTTTTTCTGCTAATAATTAGTAAAATTAAAAAGAAAATAGAAAATTAAACCCAAAAAATTCCCAAAAATCATCATAACTCAAAAACATCACCACAAAACACTATATACACTCACATGCAATTTTTATGGCCGGATTTCTCTGTTTTACCAATATTTTGCCAGAAAAATGGCTATTTTTACATATATATACACACCTAGGGGCTTGATTTGGCGTTTGGCCCCATATACTTGTAGATTCATGCTGTATAAGGGCATATGTACTTAGGTTAGTCCAGAAAATTTTGCAATCAAATGAAACCCTCTAAAATAGTCAAAAAACATGCCCTTTTTTGCTCTTTTTACCATTGGGTCCGCATTTGAGAATGCCTCCCCCCCTCCTAGCCGGAGTCCTTGCGGACGACAAGGTATCACCTCAGTGTATGTGCAGTGCATGGGTGAAAAATTGTGCTAATGCTCGGCCATGTGATGTGGCCCTATTTGATGCATACTCAGTCAATGCATGGAAAAATCAATGCTGTGCGAGAGGAGGGAATAAGCAAGATGCTTATTGGCATTCACCGTCGAGGTTTCCTGCTTGTTGTTGATTTGGTTGGTGGATTTTATTTGCAAGTAAAACTTGTAACTCCACAGCTCTCTGCTTGATTGTCTTTCTTGCAAAAGTAGCTTGGTTTGCTGTTGTTGTCGATATGGCCATGGTTGTCTCCGTGGAGAGAATTGTCGTGGCGGAATTGGCCGTAGTTGTTTTCTCTTTGGCTTTCCATTTGTAGCCTTGTTTTGGAGGTTTTTGTAGGTTTATTGCAACATCCGTGGTCATCCTTGTTGTGCTGCTGATCGGCACCCACATAGATCTGTTTGCCGGTTTCATATGTAGTGTGTGTCTGCATGCCGGTGTTGCTTGTCTTGAAGGGAGTTCCTATTGCTTTGGTTTCGGGATCCAATTGCAAGGCACATTCAAGTTTTTACTGAGCAAATTTCTCTTTGGGATCCATATTTTTTTTATTCCCGTGGTTGTTGGTTGAACTGTGTGCTTATGTTGACTTCTTCTGTTGTATTGTGGTTTGTATGCCATGTCACTTCTATCCTTCCACACCCATACTTGTTTTTCGCGTGTTGCTAACCTTGATCTTTTCACTGTGGTCTGTGTTGTTTTATGTTTGTAGTGAACATGGTTGGCAGTTCCCTGGTTGTTCTCCATGTGTATTGTGTTGTTATTTAGTGGCACCCATCCTTTTGGTTCTTTATCCAGTGATTGTGGTGCTATCCTCTGGTTCTTCTGGGTTTGCTGAGGAAAGGATACCACCTGTTGTTCTTGTGCATGCTGAATTTTGAATGTATCCGAATTCCAATCTATCTGCACATTATACTCTTTTTGCCAAGGTTGTCCCAACAACATGGGGTGTAGTGTGCTCGCATCCTCAACCACGTAAAACTTGTGGGGGTAAATATATTGATGTATTTGTACATGCAATATAGTCCAGCCCAATGTTTTTAGCGAATGTGATGTACTCCTTTTCTAGCACTTGTAGAGTAGGATGTAGTTGATCTTTGGGCTTGAGCTGATTGTATAATTTGTAAGAGATCAGATTTTCTTGAGCTCCACAATCAAGCAATGCCGTCGATTCCACTTGATTGCTACCCACTTTGACTGCAATTATTGGCTCCACTGTGTCTTCACCAAAATTCGTTACTCGAATAGCATTTATTCACAATGGTGATCCACATTGTTGTTGTTGTCGTAGAAGCCTTCTTTTTGCAATGCGTTCTTTTGCTTCTGCTTGGGCTTCTTCTCATACCCTCTGTTTCTCCTTCATCCGTTGTTTTTCTTGATGAATTTGTTGAAGCATATCTTGTGTTAGTGGTAAATGATACTTCTTTAAGCGACACCCACTAATCCAATTTGGCATTCCTTCTCCTGCCAATGTAGCAAGTTTGACAGCTCCACTTTGTGATAAGTCACCAATCACAAAGGGTCCCATCCCCCACTTTTTAAGTTTCTTGGCATGTTGCTTTAAAGTATAAACAAGTACATAATCACCTATTTTGAACTCATTGTTCGCACATGCTTGTCAAAAAACTCTTTTTGTCTTCTCTTTTTAGCATAGATCAAAGCTAAAGATCTCAGTCGAAGTTCATCTAGCTTTTCAAGATCATCTATTCTTGAAGAGAGCTCATTCCCTGTCCATTCTAAGCGTTTCGCTACTCGTAGAGTTGGAACTAAAAACTCTATGGGTAATATAGCGTTTAGACCAAGCACCATGTTGTAAGGTGTTCTTCCAATTGATGTTTTGTAAGCTACCCTGTATGTCCATAGTGTTGAGTGTAACTGCTGATCCCAACCTCTCCTTGACTCTGATACAATTTTAGTCAGAACAGTGCAGAGTGTTTTATTTGTGGCCTCGGCTTGTCCATTTGCCTGTGGATGATATGGAGCAGATTTTCTATGTATGACCATGAATTCCTCTAGCAGATATTCAATGACTTCATTAAGAAACTGTGTTCCTTGATCACTGACAATTTCTATTGGTAATCCGTATCGTACAAAAATTGTGCAGTGGTCCTTGCGTCTGCTTTTTGTGTTGCCTTGGCTTCCGTCCATTTTGTGAGATAGTCCATAGCCACAATGATATATTGGGTATGGGTGCGATATGCAGGGGGTGAAATAGGCCCCACAAAATCAAAGCCCCATTTTGAAAATGCCCGTGCTCCCATCATTGGCCATAGTGGCATCTCATCTCTCTTTATCGGCACCTTAGTGCACTTACATGCGTCGAAACGCTTTACAAACTCATCAGCATCCATATGCAATGTAGGCCACCATATTCCTGCGGTTAAGACAATTTTTTTCGTTTTATCACCTGAAAAATGGCCTCCACTTATTCCTCCATATGTGTGTTCTAGAATCAGTAGGTATTCACTTTCACTTGCACAAATTCTAAGTTGATTGTCCTTTCCTCGCTTGTAGAGTTGATTTCCAATAAAATTAAAGTCACGAGCCTCCAGCTCTATAGCCCTTTTTTGCGCTTTTGTTATGTTTTTAGGAAATGTCCTTGTTGTTAAAAAGTCAATGATATATTGACTCCATGCAGGTGCACTGTTTACCTTAAATAATGTCGTGTGATCCACTGGTCGTTTGGCACTACATATAGTACAATTGTTAAGATAAGCACGTGTGTTAGCATACATAGTTGGCCAATAAACCCCTAATTGTTTCAGTCTTTGGTGTGTTTTCATTGTTGAACAATGAAATGCACAATCCTGGATGTATGCTTCTTCAAGATAACACTCGAATTCTTCTGGATTTATACATAATCGTAGAATTTGGTCCGAGCCTAAATGATACAGTCGTCCTGCAATCAACTGGAAGTTTTTTGTTTGTCGAATTCTTTGTTGTTTGGATATGTCTTCTTTGTTATCAATTCTACCTCCAAAGGAAAGAATGCTAACAATTTCCTGAGACCATTTGGGTATCATTTCAATATTGAAAAGATAAGCATCAGGTATGTCATCATCTACTCCTTCAAGAGCTTCCCCGTTTTGCATCCTTGAAAGATGATCCGCCTGTAGATGAGTTTTATCGTTTTTTACTACCACTGTGAAGTCAAACTCTAGCAATATAATAAACCAACGTACAATTCTTCCAGTATTGCATGGTTTATTTACTAGATACAAAAGAGCTTGATAATTTGTAAAGAACACAAATTTGTTTGCGAGCAAGTAATGCCAAAATTTCTTTACAACATAAATCATTCTTAATCCCTTTCCTTTAGTGGTTGTGTAGTTCTTTTCTGCACTATTTAGCTTTCGGCTCGCATAACAAACTGGGAAATCCATTGTTCCGTCTCCAGGTTGAGCCAGAATACTCCCAATTGCATATGCAGATGCATCATTGTGAACATGGAATATCTTTTTCCAATCTGGTGCTTTAAGTACGGGTAGTGATACAAGATTTTCCTTAAGCTTTTGGAATGAAGTTTCACACTCTTTAGTCCAGTCAAAACGGACAAATAAACGATACAGAGGTTGTGCAATGACTGCATACATATATATGAATCTTCATGAATAATATCTGCAGTGTCCCATGAAGGATTGTACTTGTTTGGCATTAGTAGGCCTGGGCAAGTCTACTATGACTCTTATTTTGTCTAGGTCAGTGGTTATGCCATTTCTTGAGACAATATGTCCTAAGATGCGGCATTGCCTAACCATAAAAATACACTTTTCCGGGTTGAGACAGATTCGATATGTTCTGCACTTCTCAAATACCTTTTGTAAATGGTCAATATGTTATTCTCGTAAAAGAGAGTGTACACAGAGATCATCCATATATATTTCTAAGAATATTCTCATGTATTCTTTGAATGCATGAGTCATTAACCTTTGGAAGGTAGCTGGGACATTGTTTAAGCCAAAAGGCATAACCCTATACACATATATTCCCCATTCTGTGGAAAATTTTGTTTTGTGTTGATCCTCTATTGCAATTGCCAGTTGGTTATACCTTGAAAACCCATCTAGAAAGTGACGGGAGCAAAGTGAACCCCGAACCCCGACGGCCTCTAAAACACCGGGGACCGAATGGCGCGCCTTGAGCCTGTCATGGTAAAGCAAACAGGGGGCACCACCTAGCTTCAGCGGCTAGGACGCAAACAACACACCACCATAACAAAGTTTTCATCCAAGAGAGATGGATGCTTGGGAGTAATGATGAAGAGGAAAGGGAATGAGATCAAGTGAGTGAGTGAGAGAGAGAGAGAGAGAGAGAGTGAGGGAGGGGGTATAGCGGCTTAGTACTTAGGCACCACAAAAGGATGGCGAATCCGCACATCCTTCACACATACACAAGCTCACTCCAAACACAAGACTAGGTGGCGATTCCGCACACCTCACATGGGCAAAAAATTGCAAGAAAACATACTCACAAAACCTCAAGCTTTATTTAGAGAATAAGGCGATGAAATGGGGAGCATAGGGTAGGGGAATGAGAAGGGAGAGAGTGGTAGAGCACATGGCGGATAGGTGGGAGTTGATGGCGAAGACTCGCACGAGGGTTATGTCCATCATACTTCATTTAGTTGCCCTTCATCTTCCATAGCCAAGGGTGTAGAGGTCATGCTCAAGACAAGCATGGTGATTGCGGTGATGGTGATGGTGTGGGTGTGTGTGTGTGCACTAGGCACACACAGTGCATAGTGTATTCTTTGGTGATGTTGTGTGTGTGTTTAGTGTGATTGTGACCCCTCTTTATATAGGGGAGGAGGGGGGGGGGGGGATAAATTCTAGAATTTAGAAATGAAGAAATTATTATCTACATAGGCCATGTGACTGTGGGCCCCACTTGTCTGGCTGTGTGTATATGTGCCAGAACAGCAGTCTCATGAGAGAGAGACTAAGAGAGAGAGATGGGTGAATGGAAAAAAGAGAGGTGACATGGAGAATAAAGTAACTACAAGAGGGGAGAGAGGGGAGTGTGTTCAGAGGTGAATCTGTGTGCAGATGTGTGTGAACACAAGAAAATCAGGTAACCACTGGGTGGGGATGGGTCTGTGGGCACCTTTTTTCAGTGAAACTAAGTGTGTGTGAGTGTGGGGGAGGCCATCTGGCTACAAGACAAGAGAGATTTCGAATTTTAGAGAGAGAGGGGGGTATTTGGATCATGGGAGAGTGTAGGAGAGAGAAAAGGGGGGGTGGGGTATACTGTTTTGGAAGATAGGAGAGGTGGCATGTGAGTTAGGGTGCATTATTGGTAAGGATAGGGGTTGGGGTAGCTTTAAGGGAGAGAGAAAGGAGAAA
This sequence comes from Adiantum capillus-veneris, assembly GCF_014529385.1. Classification (NCBI taxonomy): domain Eukaryota; kingdom Viridiplantae; phylum Streptophyta; class Polypodiopsida; order Polypodiales; family Pteridaceae; genus Adiantum; species Adiantum capillus-veneris. The sequence continues at coordinate 146,721,229 of NC_140934.1, forward strand.
GGACAAGGGGAAGAGAGAGGGGGTTGACCTTTTGAGTGGAGGAGAGGAAAAGGGACACTCGGCGGGGCAACAGTGAAGAAAAAGGAGGCAAGGTAGGGATGGGCTACCCCGCAGGCATGAGGTGGCCTATTTTACCTTTCTTATATATTTACATAATTATACTTTATTTTTTTTTCTTACTTTTTCCAATGCCTTTTATCACTCCCTCCATAAGAGGGGGTTTTCATGGGGTGGGGACGAGAGAAGAGGGGTATGGGAGCTTGGCTTGTGAAAAGCCCCCATCAAAAGGAATAAGCTCATTTCCTAGCCACCCTCTCAAGTACATGTTATGTGATCATCAAGGGATAATTATCCCTTATTGTGGCTGCATTTATTTTTTTGAGGTTCACACACACGCAACTTTCCGTTCTTTTTGTGGACAACCACAATGGGTGACACTCAATCTGTATGTTCGATTTCATAGATGAATGCAGCATCCATCAGCTTGTCAATCTCCTCTTTGATTCGTTTAGCAAATGTGTCGTTATATGTGTAAGGACGTTGTTTGCTAGGTTTGGCATCTGATTTCAATGGAATAGTATGTTGGCATATCGATGGATCAACTCCTTTGAGGTCTTTGTAGGACCATGAAAACACATCTTTATACTTCTTGAGAAGTTGTGTTAGCAGTTCTTCTTCTTCAGGCTCCAAATCAGTTGCTATATAGACCGGCTGAGGCTTTTCGCTTGGCGCAGCAAGGTCTATCCGTTTTGCATTTTCCGGCCCATCGTAAGATTCCTGGTTTATTCTTTCCCTGAGTGGTGGTGTCATTATGATTTTTTTGTCCTGGATGGTGAATTTTCGATAGTGGGATGGTACATTCATCTTTTCTTTTTCTGACTCCTCCTTACCATCACTTTCTCCCTCAGTAGTCCGTACTTTTAGTAAGGACCGTTTTAGTTCTTGGTATTTCTTTTTATGATCCATTTTGGTCCACTCTGCGTCCTTTCCCTTCGAACTCTTGAGAATCTTCCTGATATTTGGTCTTTTACACAATCCTCTGCCTTGACAAGCATTAGATAGTGAGTTTTATCTTTTATTCTAGGCATCAGGTTCTCTCTAATTTTGTTTTCTGATCTTTTTTGTCTATAGCATTCCTGGCTTCTAGGGTGTTGATTGGCAAAATCATAAAACTTGATATTCGTTGTTTTCTCCTCACGCTCATTTGAGCTGTCTGGACACTCGTTATCTGCATCGTTATTTAACTCTAGATGCTCAAAGGAGTCATAAAACTCTTCTTGTTCTGGTGAGTCTACATTCTCATCTCCTGCTGGTATAAGTCTTACCATGTAATAGGATAGCACATCATAGCCATCCTTATCACAAAATTTTGTCGTTGGGCTATCTGTAATGGTACAGACATCCAATGTTGCTAGTATGTGTTCTCATTCCAAAGGTTCTAAGGCATCTTCCGAAAAAGGTTCTGGAGCGTAATCCTTGTCCTCAATAGCTGTTTTTAAGATGCATTCCTCTCTTTTGAAGCTCCCACAATGTGAAGCTCCGCACATCCATAGCTCTTTTTTCTGCCCTTACCATGCTGGGAGTTCAGACCCTGCCAATGTAGCTGAATCCAATTCTTCCACTCGTGTCTGGTTCACATTTTTGTAACTATGGTCTTTTAGGTATATTTTGGTTGTAGTCTTGCCATGTTTGAGCTATATGTGGTCGTAACCCCAATCTTGGACCATCTTTAATTGTCTTATAAATGGTCTTCCCAAGATGATCTCGTAATTGTTCTTTTTGTCGAAATCAACTATTGCAAATGTATATGCTCATACTCGATTCTGCACGAGGTGACAATTAATTTTTCTTAAAGTCCTAGAGGCTTTTTCATGAACCCATCTGCCAGTTTCAATTTCATTCTGGTAGCTCTCAAAGCCGGTTTTCCCCATTTTTTCCAGATTTCCTTGGTGGTGATAGTGACTCCTACTCCACTGTCAAGAATAGCTTTGGAAACTACTCCTTGGAATTCTAATGGTAGTGTGGTATTTCCATCTTCTCCCTCGCAATATTCTCCAACCTTGTTTAAAGGTACTGGCCTAGTGTTTAGTTGAGTCTTGTCCAATTCTCTGATCCCTTCTTGAAGCTTTGAGGTGGGGTCTTTTACTCCAAATTTTTCTAAGCATTTGCCTACGGTGGTCCACATGTTTGGCCGTAACCTCAGGAGTTTGGCTAATGTGATTGTGCATGTCACAGGGGTGGACAATAGCTCAATCAACCCTTGTGAATCCATCACTCTGTTGGAAGAAAGTCTTTGAGATGGGATTGCTCTCAGCTCAGACTTAGCTTCATACTCCCCTAGGTAAGAGGGTAGAGTTCTTAGCGAGTCCGGTTGGCTGTGCCCCGAACTAGTTGATCCTTGGTCTCCTCCTTGTGAAGGCATATCAAAGTTCATTTGTGATCTTGCCTCAAATTCTTCAATGGGAGGTAAGATCTCATTTTTCTCCTTTCTTGTGCTATTTATTTGGTGGCTCGCCCTGCTAACCTCATTGGCTTCCCAGATTTGCTTCCACAGGTCATCTAAACTGACATTACAATCCTTATCCATTTCTACCAATGTTTTAGGTTGGAAACCATCAATTGTCTCATCTGTTGTATTGGGCACTATGATAGGTTCCCTCCTAGACTCAGAGATAGTCGTGAGTCTCTCCTTCGTGTCTACTTGTTTCTCTAAAGTTGGTTTGATAGAGGTTGGAGCTGGTACTTCGTGCCAACTTGCAGGTTTACCAAACGGGTTTTCTATCAAGGATTGGGCTATTTCAATCATCTTTCGACACATTTCCAACCTCTGTTTTTTTTATTTCTGCATATGGATAAGTCATCCATCTTTGCTCTTGGGTTTGGTTGTTTTTGAGTCTGGCCTCGTATGCTTTTAAAAGTGCATGTAACTGCTCATTTACCTTTTTTGCCAACACTGATCCTCTTGATCCTGCACTTTTGGATTCTACTATTTCCTTGGGCCCTATGGTTGCCGCAGTGTGTGAGCTTAGATGAGTTAGATCCTCTAACCACTCTAATATATCCTTTGTGTGTTTTAACTCCTCGGATAGAGCCATTTGCTCTCGTTCTCTCCTGGCTTTCATACGCGCCTTTCTAGCTTTCCAAGTGCTTCTTTGATTTTTCATCTCTGCACTTGGGGCATCGGTTTTTGGATCTTCAATTATGGGTTCATTTGTCATTCTTGGAGCTTGGGCTCGTGTCACTGCCTGAATAGGTATTACTATCTCGTTTTTTGACCCTCCATTGGAAGGCACTGCTTCTAGTATGTTCAAGGTATTTTTTGCTCCTTTTCTCGGGTTCTTAGGGCAATCATGAATCAAATGAGTAATTCCACACTCGGTGCAATATGCGTTGACTCTAATGATTTCATCATGAGGATAGCCTCTTAGCCAATGGTCTCCACCACACTTGTAGCAGGGTCCCTTAGGCTGTTGAGGTGCTCCTTGAGCTCCTCTTTGTTGGTATGCATGTCTCTGTCCACCATGCCTCCGTTGGCTATGAACAACAGTGTTCGTTCATCCAAGCTATATCTTCCTTCTCATGCTGCATGTGCAGCTGTTGGTGGTCCTGTAATTCCCATCATGCTCCAAGGTTCTGGCGTTTGGGTTTTTTTCGGTGGAAAATAGACAGGATTTGCAGCATATCCATTGGACTCTTCATAATATGCATGCATAGGTACAAAAGCCTTCTGTTCTGGTTCGTTTACTCTTGGTGTGGATCTTATGCCGAGACTGGTCGTAATCCTGGTAGGGGTGGTTGTTGCCCCAATACTGGTTGTGGTCTTTCTACACCTACAGGTCCTGGTAGGTTGCCTGCTTGATACCTAGGCATCGGTGGAACTTGAGGAGATGCTACCTGAGCCTGGGGAGCATAAGGTCACTCTCTCACATATCCCTTGTTATAATAACATTTCTTCGTCACATGGTTTGTCCATTTTTGTTCAATAGCACACCACTTTGGCTGTTTAGACTGAGGTTTGACATACATATTAATCTTTTTTAGCACTTCCTCTACAAGTTTCTCCTGGCTCACAGCTACTTCTCCTTTCAGTGCTGTCTTAGCGGACTTTCCTCCACTTTGTTGTGAGGATGAATCATCATCAAGATCCTTGAATTCACCCTCCTTGTAGACCGCACAACTGTCTACAAGGTAAAGAGCCTCCTTAGTTAAGTCATTTAACGTCGTGCTCCTGTTCATATGTAAGTCCTTCTGGAGATCTGCGTTCCTTAGTCCCTGAATAAATATAAGCATAAGTCTAGATTGAGTTGGCAAGTCTTCCACATGGCAGAAATTCACATATCTTTTTAGTCGTAGGCCTTCCTTTTGCACATATTCCCCTTCTTTCTGTTTGCATTTATGGATTTGTGAGACTGTATTATGAGCTATCCCCCTTTGTGAGATTTTCTCAATAAACTCATCAAGCACCTCCTCTCCTCCATAGACTCAAAGTCTCTACACTCCACAGAGTCAAACCAAGTAGCAGCATCCTCCTCTAGGGTAAGTCCAAACCCTGCAAATTGGGTAGGAAGTCTAACACCTCTCAGCTCTAATTACACGCACAAAGGCTGCTACATGATCCCTAGGATCTCTGTTTCCCGTGTATTTCTTGTTTACCCATTTTTGCACCTGAGAAGGTCTAATTCTACGATTATCTACAAATCTCATCATGGTTCTCCTCGTCCTACTTGATATTCCTCCTTTGGCCTTCTGTAGTGGGAGGGTTCCTCTCCTAGAGGTTCCCCCAAGCCATAAATTCTGATGGTTTTTGCAAAAGGTGGTTCATCTCTTGGAACTCGTTCTATGGGTTGTCTTCCATGCTCCGTCAACTCTTGAGTTTTTGGCTTACTCTCACCTTGATACTATGAATAGAGTGGTGGTTCTTGTAAATCTCTTAGCAGTCATGCAGCTGGATAACCATCTCGGGTTCGGTCTTTTGTTCTAATGTCGCACTTTGTTGAAGCCATGCCTGCAATTATGATTGGGCTGCTTGTTGGTTATGGTAGTTGAACGTCTATTGTCGGGTAGGCTGTGAGGTCGCGTCGTACTCTTCTAAGAATGGATTTGTCGACTTGCTAGGGGTAGAGGTGAATCTTGGCACTTCTTCGGGGGCATATGTTGATGTTTCTGGAACTGTTGCCTTTTCTATCTCCTCTGGGAGAATACGTTTGTATTCTCGCCCGTACCTATCAACAAAAATGATATCCTTCTCCATAGAAATTTCATAAGAGAATAAGTAAAGAACCTTGTCTTTGTTTAGCTCGTTTGGGTAGGGTTCTTTGCATCCAAAATAAGAGATTACTCCCTCGCTCTCATGCTTGTAAATTCCCACATTCTCATTATAGGTAGAGACCCTGGTTGTTTTCTTATCATACCTAGAAAGAGCTCCAGGTCAATCAATTTTTGGAGGCGGTTGTTGATCTGAAACCATTTTTCCTTTGGTCACATTATCTCCATATCTGTTGTAATCCTCAGGGTTACTAACTATCAGATAGTGGTTCCCCTTTTTGTCTCGGAAGCTATCTCCATCATCATAGACTTGAATTATCTCCAGTCTCTGAGCAGGTCTTTCTTCTATACAAATACACTTGCGTCCTTGATAGTCAAAATAAACTAGGGCTCCCCTAGAGTTTGTTCCTTCTAAGAAGAATATGGTGAACTTGGCATTGTTCAAAGGGTTTTGGGAGGTACTTCCTCCTAGCATTGGTCCTTCATCGAAGAAACCTCCTGGCTGTTGACTACCCATCATGAAGAAGGACTTATCTAATGAAGTGTCAGTATGACTACCCTCCTCAATGATCGGTGCTAATGGATCTAGCCTTGCCTAAGTTACACTCTCCTCGGTGGACACTAAGCTACCCTGATCACCTGCCACTTTTTGATCTCTAGGAATGTGTCTTCTTGATCTTAAATTCATCAAACTTAACAATGCAATTTATCACAAATCCAACCACTCACTTGGCAAAGGATCAGTTTCCACACAATTTCTTGCCTTTCCGCTGAATATACATATACACAAGCGTTTAATTTTGGCAATCGAATCAAAGCATTTAACCGCTTGAGGTGGTCTTAGTAATGATTGGTATAACTGGAGGGTTAACCTCAACCACTACTGTATTTTATACACTTTGGATGTTCTTGATTAGGTATGCTAATCTGGAATTGTACTTCACTCGAATGTTTGTCAGTTTACAGGGAAAGTCTTAATTCCATTTTTGCTTCGTCAAAAGGTCAAACAAGGTACAATTTCGCTTCTGAAAGAAGTTTTGGAACTCTTAGTCAATTGGAACATCACTCTATGTCCACAGTCAGCTTTTTCCTTCACTAAGCGCTTTAGCATTCTACGCGTAGGATGGCTGCCTGCTCTGTTTTGGCTGGATTTTGCACTATAGATTCCCCTTGATATTATGAGTTCACAACTATTTTTATTTTTTGATTTGGACACCTATAAGCTCGTCAAATGATCATAAATCTGTTCCAGCAGCCTGATGTTGGTTTGACCAATCAAATTAACTCCAATTTGGACCAAAATTGACTAGGAGGCTTGCCTCAGGCTATACAACACCCTGCTATGCCTACAATCAGTTTTTGACTTCAATATCATGCAGTAGACATCCTATACGTAGCATGTCTAACTGCTCAAAATTTCTTCAAATGTAAACCACAGACTCCTCTTAAGGTGCTGATCACTTTGGTATGCTCAAAGTGGATTTGGAGTGCTAAATCACACAGAACACATCCCACGTGCGTAGGATGTCTATATGATCTTTTTGACCCTAAAATTGAGACACAGGTTCCCCTTGATGTCAGCAACCCAGTGCTATGCTTAGATTTTAGTTTGGATTTCAAAAGACCCCAATTTTAGCTATCCTAGCCCTTTTTAGTAAAAAATGCTAAAGTGTACTTAAAACCCAATTTTCTCACCCAATTGAGATGAAACCTTCCTTAGGCACTCAATAAATCATGCAGATCATGTTCATGCAGCCATCCTATGGTTTTGGTCTTAAAATAATGCCTTGGCACAATTTGGGTAGGATGTCTGGCAATTTCCTTTCTATTTGTCCTTATCCTGTCAAGGTATGGTCAAACTTCCCCTTTCCAGGTAAAAATAGGGTAAAAACTACCTTCTAAACACACTGGTAAACCAAATTTTCAAAATTCACACCAGATCACCCTGTAGACATCCTACACGTAGCATGTCTACTGGCTTAATTTTTTTTTTTTTGAGAGAAGTACTCCCTAGGTTATGCAACTCTCTCAGAAATACTCACAGAAACTTTTGAACTTCACTTCAGCTTCTAAACACTCTTTTCCGTCTTTTACAACCCTTTGATGAGCCTAACACCAAAAATAACATGCATGAAGTGCTCCAGATCATAAATCATGATGTCCTACTTACCCTACTCCTACTCATCATGTGGGATGGTGTCTTGGTTGCTTCCTGGCGTCTCCGGACTCTCAAGCTATCCTTTCACCACCTCTACCACTCCAACTCCTACTCTCTACACTACCACTTAACTAATACCTAAAACTATCTAAGTCTACCTAAGTCGAAGGATCTAGGCCAGGCACTCGCTCCCTAGACTCCTCCTAAGACCTAGAGAGTTCTCCACCCTCTGATCCTATCTAAATGTAAAACAAGACTCTGGAAAGCCAGAGAATCCCTAGCCTCAAGGACTAGTCTCGGTCACCTACCTAGGGTTTTCGTCCCCGACAACGGCGCCAATGTTGGCGGATACGCCGCGACGGACGTCAGCACAACGAGAACTCACCTAACAAGATTTGTCAGCTAAGGACGAAGCTCGACCTGCAGGCGCGTGGAAGCAAGCATAGGGTGTCAACCTACACTCAAGCGACTCTTGACTACTTCCTACAGAGGTCTCTACCCAATGTCTAAGCTACAGCCTTCAGGAGTACATAAGAGGAGATTTCCTACAATGCTTTCAAGATCCAAATAGCCATCAAACGTTCTCGAAACACTACGGAACTTGAAGGAAACCCTATTAACACCAATAGGTCGCTTTCCCTAAGGTCCAAGAACCAAAACCCTAACCCTAAACACCCGGTGCAAAATCACGTAGGATGTCTGGTCAAAATTTGCAGGTCGTCGTTTCTGAAAACTAAAGTGCCTAATGTGTAGCTCTACTCAATGTGAACGCGTGGATATGCTGAAATGCAAAAACAGACAACGTATGCTCACCGAATCACCAGATATAGCTCGTGGGTCGAGCTCGCAAATCCAGAGCGTACACACGCAATGTAGGTATTGGCACATAGCTCTCTTCGGGGGCAACACACTGCACTTATCCGCACTCGATTCTGACCATTGGTGTGCACGTAGCGTCAAGATAAAACTCTCACTCTCTCTTGTACACAGAGTACGCTCACTCACACATACAAAACATAAAAATGACAATGTTTTTTCTCATTAAGGTCAAAAGTGGTATAAATACCTTACAATCTCAAACCCTAATGTTCGAATTTAACCATTCACTCAATCTAAATGTCAGAAATGGGATACAATCTGGAAGCTTTTACAAGCCCCACTATTTACAAAGGTGAAATGACGGTTTTTATCAATTAAAGAATAATTACCAAAAATAATATCCTGCTGGGCAATCATCCTCCGTTGGGTGTGTCCAGCCGCTAGCACTTGGCTTCTAAGAGACCTCACTAGGGGAAAAAAGGGATAAGTTGCACTAAGATAAAGTGGGCTTGTCAAGGACTATCTTGAGAGTATTGAGTGAGCCTAAACCATGACAAATTATCCACCACCAAGATTTTCTATCCCACTCAAAGACATGAAAAATACAAGAAACGTTGCAATGCGGACAAGAGAGAAAGTGAGAATCGACGAGGAGAGGCATCCTTTTATCAAATAATCGAATGTTAGATTCATTAGAACCAACAAATCCATGAGAGTTCTAATGGACTATCTTGAGAGTTTTGAGTGAGCCTAAACCATGACAAATTATCCACCACCAAAATTTTCTATCCCACTCAAAGACATGGAAAATACAAGAAACGTTGCAATGCGGACAAGAGAGAAAGTGAGAATCGACGAGGAGAGGCATCCTTTAATCAACAAATCGAATGTTAGATTCATTAGAACCAACAAATCCATGAGAGTTCTAATGGATTATGCTGATGAGGGCTTATATAGGTTCACAAACGGGGCTCCATGTATCTTCTACAAGTGTGTAGAACCCAACGCTAGAGAGTTGACCACCCATAAGAACCTTTATGCATTCACATATATAGATTTCCACGGAGTGCAAGTTTTGATGGTATTTAAGTATGGACGTGAGTACAAACTTGTTGATCCAATTGACTTAGAACAATATACATACAAGGGTACATATTAGAGAGGATTCCATCAATATTTTCTCCAAGAAAAGAGAAGAGCACAAAATAAGTCTTTCCACGAGACCATGGACTGGTTAGATTGGTGATTGGACCACAACAATTAGGGCCTTATCAAGTGGATCAAGGTGTTAAAATAAAGTACAATGGGTCAGGGGATCCATATGCTCATGTCTCACAATTTAGACAAGTTTTTAGAGCTAAACAGATTGCATATTTCCATACTCAATACGAGGGCTTTGGGTTGACATTGGAAGGAACAGCCTTGAATTGGTTCCAACCATTGAACAAACATGATTTTAAAACATATCACAGCTCTTGCAAGAATTCGCAGAAGAGCTCTCAAAAAGGGGAATCAAGCACAGCACGGTGTCACAAATCTACACTTTCAAGCAAAAAGCAAACAAGAGAGCGAAGGAGGATTTGCTTTGCTTCAAACAATACATAGAGAGGTGTTCTATGAGAGAGATACCACAAGATGAGAGATTATCAGTTCTCTTCATAGAGGGCTTGAGGAATGAAACTCTCAAACAGGACCTACATTTGAAAGGATGCATGATGTTTGATCAAGTCACTAGAGAAGCCCTATATCTAGTTGACAACTGCAGGGCTTATGGGTATGTGACAAAAGATACAGTTAATGCGACTAGTAATGCCTCATCTCCAAAGAGAAAATCCACAGTAAAGCAAGATGTTCAGATTCGTGTAGAATCATGCATTGATCAAGTGGTCAAGGAGGTGCTAAGAAGGATAAACGAAGTCTACTTACAAAAATCAAATGCATGAGACCCTCAATTGAGGAGATGTGAGACTTGTAGAGGGGATCATCCCAGCCAATGGTGAGACAAACAGCCAAAACTCCAACATAGTCTAGGGTAACAAACGCCTCTTTTGAATGATGGTAGAGTAGTAGTTAGCTACTCTTAGCCAACACATGTGCCACAATCCACAAGAAATCACTATTCCATGGATGGGAACATGCTCCTGTTCATAGCCAATCAAGAGTATGGTTCAAAGACCATCCTCACCAAACAAGAACAACCAACAACTTCACCACAAGCTACACAACAAGTAGGACCATTCTACGAGTGTGGAGGTCATCATTGGCCAATAGATTGCCCTCGTTGGGTAAAAAATGTGAAGATATTTCAATCTTGTCTAGAATGCACTTTTTTCATACCTAGTTCGTGATTGTCATGAACACCCAAACAACAAGGGGAAAGTAACAATGAACATTGTAGGAGTGATGCCTTCTTCAAGCAGAACCAAGGTAGAACCCAAAATTCCTTTAAAGGTGATGACTCAAGCTCAAGCTCAAGAAGCTGCTGACGAAGGAAATTTGGAATGGCGGCCTGTACACCAAAACAAACTCCATTGCGCCACAAGGGAAATGAGATGAGGGCACCACCTAGTCTTGGAAGCGTGGACTAGGACCGCTACACAAAGAGAGAGAGAGAGAGAGAGAGAGAGAGAGAGAGAGAGAGAGAGAGAGAGAGAGAGAGAGAGAGAGATCACTATGAATGAAGCATTAAACGTAGTGTGTGTACAAGGAATGGATGACTTCAAACACTCCCAACACAAATAGCATATAGATTACCAAACAATCACTCAAGGATTAGCCAAGATCACATCAAGCACTCTCACACGCATATAAAACATTTCTCTTAATTAACATAAGTAAGAGGAGGAGAGGTTACTAGCATGAAACAATTTGCACTCTAGGATGTGCAATAATAGAGTGAATGAATGAGCTTATGGGCTCATGGTGAGTGATACAAAGGCTCAATGGGGCTGAGGGAGGCTTGAAATTACAAAGGGGAAGGCCTCTTTATATAGGAAAGAGAGTGATTAGGAGTGAGGTTAAGATCCAAGTGTAATTTGTACAAATGAAGCTTGATTAGGGACATTCAACCAATGAAGAAGCTCCTTCCAAGTGATTTGTTGACCAATTAGCTCCATCATCACTTGTGTTGTCTTCACTCCTTCCTCCATAGCTTGAGTCCAAGAGCTTCCTTATTTTAAAATGTAAAGAATCTACATAAAATCAATACATATCTCGTAATAATAGAAAGGGGTTGAATGAGGACTTATGAATTACAACAAGATTAAGCATGACTTGAGAGGTGATTAGAAGAGGAATTTTGATGGGTTTTTGAGCTTGAGAGAGAGGAGGAAGGAGAGGAGGGTGAGAAGACTAATGGCTGATTTTTAGAGAAGGTCTCAATGTGGAAAAGGAAGGGTGTGTGTGTGTAAAGGTAGAGGGGGTGCTCTCCACCACAATTGAAAAAACTGGCGTCCACCATTTTGGCCATATCTCCTAGACCGTAGATGCAAAAATTATAAAAAAACTATGGCCAGAATCTCCAGCTCATCAGCTACAACTTTGATGAAGACAACTTTTCTTGGATCGGAGTGGAAGTATTTTTTAAAAATTCAGCAAAATCATTTGTCTGGTTCCTTCCTTTACCAAGTCTTCCACTTGGGTCCCATTTGTTTGAATCATCATATGGCTCCAAAGCCATGATGATATGAGCCACTCATGACCCTTGAATCATGGGTGCATGGCTCCACAACCACATCATATCTTTTCTTTTCACATTTACATATTTTCCCTTCCCTTTACCACTAGGTTCTCCCTCTACCCTTCACCTCCGGTGAACTAGTCAAGAAAAATTCCTATCAAATCATTTTTTTTAAAAAAATTTCCAAGAGGTTGTTCTCACTCTTTCTTTTATTGTAAACCTCTAGAAGCAAGGAAAACCAACAAAATATGATAAACAAAAATTTGTGATAGGCTCGGATCATAGCCCCCCCAAACCTGGCTAGGGGTATTTATGCCTCTAGCCTACTTTCTTTGATCTTGAGCTGACCTTATCCTGATGTGATAAGGCTTTAGACGCCATCCATTTGTCCTGGTCTTGTGCACTTTACCATCAATGTCTTGAAGTCTGTAAGAGCCATTTTTGAACTTTTTGGTGACCAAGAACGGGCCTTCCCATCGGAAAAGAAACTTTCCATCCTTACGAGTGTCGAAGCGATTGTCATATCGAAGCACCAGAGATCCCTTTTTGATGTCTTTGGATGCTAGCTTTTTGTTGAACTTTTCTCTGCGCTTCTCTGCTTCTTGAGAATAGTGGTTGATGGCTTCGTCACGATCCAATTGCAGCCTCTCTAAATCCATGATCCTTTGATGTACTTTCTCCTTTTGAGAGACTACCTGGCTACCCAATATTCAAAGACTTGTTAACTTCACTTCAATGGGCAAAAGCGCCTCCTTTCCATAAACCAAATGAAAGGGTGTGTACCCTAATGTGGTTTTTAAGGAGGTTCTATAGGCCCATAGAGCTCCATTCAGGTGTTTGTCCCAATCTTGGCGCCTAGCATGTACCTGTTTGGTGAGAATTTTGCAAATGATTCCATTTACCTTTTCCACCAAACCATTGCACTGAGGGTAGTAAGGAGTAGAGTGTTGATGCTGAATATTTAGCTTCTTCATGAGTTCTCCTACCAAGTCTGCTCTAAACCCTGGTCCTCTATCAGATAGTATTTCAAGAGGGGTGCCAAACCGGCAACAGATGTGGTCAAAGATGAACTGACTCACATCCTTAGCAGTAATTCTATTGGTCGGCATAGCCTCAGCCCATCTAGTCATGTAGTCTACTCCCATGATGATGTACTCTTTACCTGACTGAGTGCGTGGTAGAGGTCCTATGGCATCAATTCCCCACTTCTCAAAGGGCCCATATACCTTTATTGGGTTCTGAGGTTCAGCTATGAGCCGTCGTGGTCCTGCTTTCTGACATTCATCACATGTTTGACACCAGTATTTGACATCACGATGAAGACTTGGCCAAGTAAACCCAGCTTGTAGAACCTTTCTACTAGTGACGTCGTGTGCAAAGTGTCCAGCGCACATATCATCGTGACAAGCTTTTAAAATCTCTTCAATTTCACTCTTCAAAGGCACTCTCCTAAGCACACCATCCTTACCAAGACAATACAAGTCATCATTTACTATGCGATAGCCTTTCCCCTGCATTCAAGTGTTTAGGAGCCTCTCCTTGCTCCAGAATGTGCATAATATCTTCCAAGTCCTCCTTGCCTTGCTGAAGTGGAAGTTTGATGGCCACTGCTCCCACTATTGACTCATTTAACTTTGATGATGCTAGGTGGTCTGCATCCTTGTTCTGGTCTCTTGGCACATGATGTACTTGTGCCTCCCTAAATCTCCTCATAAGAGCCTTGGCTTCTCTCATTTTAGTAGAGAGACGGGCATTTTTGCAAGCCCATGTACCTTGCATTTGCCTTACCAAAAGCATGGAGTCACCAAAAGCGTTTAATCTCTTAATTGAATTATCGAGGCACCAACGAAGGCCATAAATTAGAGCATGATATTCTGCTTCATTGTTGGAGTGGACATCTTCTAGAGTGATCCCTTCACCATGGATCCTCTCTCCCAATGGAGATAAGACCATGATGCCTGCAGCTGCCTTATCCTTGGTTCTCTTGTATGCTCCATCAAAGTAGAGGCTATAAGCATTGACCAAAGCCTCTGGAGCTGGAGGTGGTGGCAGTTCCTTTCTCTTCAAATGGAAAACTTTTTCATAGCACTTGTTTGTTAAAATGTCGGCTAAGCATGCTCGAGTTTTTCTTTCAACCTGTATTGTATAATCAAACTCTTGAAGTCGCACCACCCACTTTGCTATTTTGTCAGAGATTTCCATATGTTGTAGTGCATAGGGAAACATATCCTCCACAGTGATAATTACAAACATCTTCGGCAGCAAGTATGGCCGAAATTTGGTTACCGCAAACATGAGAGCTAACACTATCTGTTCCATTAGGGTGTAGGCCTTCTCTGTGTTTTCCATGAGGCGGCTAGCAAAATACACAGGCCTCATAAAGGATGTTTTTGGATCTTTTTGTAGGAGGGCAGCACCAATGCCCTCTTCTCCCACACTAGGGTTTACAAAGAATGTTTCTTCCCAACAAGGTTGGAGGATTACAGGGAGTGACCCTAACATTTTTTTAATCTCTCTAAAATGCCCTTCACTTTCTTCACTCCAAACAAGCGTCTCTTGACGAGTCAGCTGTTGTAGAGGAAATATCACTTGGGAGAGTAAGTGTATGAATCTACTCAAATATCTTAGCTCTTGCAAGAAGGAGATTAATTGTTTGATGGAAGTTGGGGAAGGTAGATTTAGCAATGTTTCTATCTTTTCAGGATCTACCTCGATTCCATCAATGGACACTACATGCCCTAATAGTGTAACCTTGCTTTCCCCAATGTGACATTTGTCCTTGTTTAGTTGTCCACCCAGCTTAGCTAAACGAGTAAATCCTTCATCAATCTTGCCGAGATGCATACTTTTGGAGCTGTAAATACAAAAGTCATCTATGAAAACCCTTATGGACTTACCAAAGTAAGGTTGGAAGACCATGTTCATGAATCGTTGAAAGGTGGCTGGAGCGTTGGTGAGACCAAAAGGCATGACTCGAAATGCAAAACATCCCCATGGTGTGATGAAAGTAGTCTTTTTCTGGTCCTCCTCTGCAATGCATATTTGAAAGTAGCCAGAGTAGCCATCACACACTGTGTATCTCTCATGGCCTGCTACTTCATTTAGAATCTCATCTTGAAATGGGAGAGGGAAGTGGTCCCTCTTTGTTGCAGCATTTAGTGGCTTGTAATCCACGCACACTCGCCATTTACCATTCTTCTTTGGCCTCACCACTACTGGGGAGACCCATTCTGAATCTTCTACTGGGTATATGAATCCTGCTTCTAAGAGTCTCTTCACCTCAGAAAACAGTTCATTTTGTTGCACAACTCCTAATCTTCTTAGTTTTTGTACTACTGGCTTGCTCCCTTCTTTTAGATGGATATGATGCTTCACTGCAGTGACACCTGTAATGTGAGTGTAATCAGAAATAAACAATGATGCATGCTTCTTGAGAACATTTACATAACCCTCCTTTTCTTCTTCCTTTATATCCTTGGATAACATCTCCTCTAGGCTGGCATCCCACACATTCTCCATTTGGATCCTTGGGTTGTCTTCTGATGAGGTAGTTTCCTTTATGGTGACGCCCATGACTTCGAGAGTGCTATCACTCTCTTCACTTGAACTCTCTTCCTCGTCCATGGATGAGGAGCATCCACTTGAGCTCCACTCATCAGCTGACGTCTCTAGTTCAAGGTTCTCTTGTCGCCCATTCTTTAGGTTATAAAACACCTTCCGACTATGGCCACCCATGCGAGGCCTCAACTCCAAGTCTCCTGTTGCCCAATCTTGCCTAGCTCCTATACCCATGAGCCAAGGTCGTCCTAAAATAAGGGGGTATCCTTCTCCCTTTACTGGTATCACATAAGCATCAACCTCTGTAGTGATTCCAAAAACAGAAACTCTCAAAGCTTTCACTACACCCACACAAGTGACAGAGACATTATTAGCCATTTTTGCCCTAAAGTTTGATGATTCCATCACCTCTAAACCCAATTGATGCATTAGCTTTTCTGTCATGACACAAACCTCTGCTCCACTATCAATGTAAGTTTTTGGAATCCGTTGTCCCTTGATTTGAGCCTCCACCAAAGGCACTATATCCTTGAGACCATATGCTTTGATTACACTTACTAGCTTACTTCGCTTTGCCCTCGTGCTCACCATTTTTGACCATTGTCGTCGAAGCTTTGGGGAGATATGAAGTAGTTGTGGCCAAGTAATCTTTGGTCCTTGAGAACTCACATCAGCTGTCAAGTCATAAGGTTGTGTCTGAGATCCCATAGGGAAATCAGAAATGTCAATTTGAGACCTAGTACGGATCTTTCTCTTCTTGGCTTCATCTTTAGTTGCCGGAGATGTACTTGCTTCATTGCTTGCATCCTTGCTTGTTTCTTTACCTACTTCTTCTTAGACACACACACGTTTGATAGGCATTGTAGCCACTTCATCTATCTTCATCTTCCCTTTAGCTATTTCTTCCTGGTTGCTTCTGCCCTTGAGGACCTCCTCCATCCTTATGATGCTCACATTTGGTTGAGTAGCAGGGGTTTGAGCTTGAGCACGAGGTGGCTGCAAAATTTGAGGTTGCGGTTGCTCTTGTGTTTGAGCTCTAGCACGGGGTGGACTTGTTGTCGAGGACCTCTGACAGGGTAGTCATATCTTCTGGGATGAGGGAAATTATACATGCCGTGGCCATTTTCCCCACAATTGTAACACAACATTTCCCTTGCTTGACGTCGCATTGGTGGCCGATTCCCACCATTTCCCTCAATAGGCCTTCTCGCACCCTGCACAAGATTTACTCTCAACCCCTCTAGCTGGTTTGTGAGATTGTTTATTTGTTGGAGCATATCTTCTTGTTGACCTCTATTGAGGTCTGGTGCATTAGGCACATTTGGAGGTATGTGAGAAGCTTCCATAGTTGTGATATTGCCTCCCAAAGCTAGCTGGCCAGCTTGGGCTTGATAGAGAATCTTTCTATTCTTTTCCCTAGCAATTCTTAAGGCATCTTCAAAAGCATTTGGAAATTTTCTCTTTACCTTCTCCCTTAGCAAGGGGTACAAACCTGAGATAAATCGATCCTTTTGGAGGCAATTGGGAGCTCGCTCACCAGGGTTTAGTGAGTCTGACCATTGCCCCCAAAGTTTCAGAAAACCTTCCTCATAGGTTGCATAACCATGAGGGTCAACTTGATGAAGGGACAGAAGCCGTTGCCATAGTTCTTCTGCCGAATTGGCTCGTTGAAATCTTCGTAGGAAAGCCACCTTCAATCCCTCCCAATCAATTCTTTGGGTTGGATCTAGAGCCTGGAACCATACCCTAGCTTCTTCTTTGAGCACCAAAGGAAAAGCTCTCAATTTCAATGCTTCGTCATCCCTCCCAGAGACAAGGAAAGCCATCTCCAAGTTATCCAAAAAATCCCCAGCATTTTCCCCACTACCCCCAAAAAAATTTGGGAAAGCCATCATAAAAGTGGGTTGCCTTCCTCTCAATACAGCACAAAGATGAAAACGTCTAGGCCCAAATCATATCTTATTAAGGGTAGAATAAATGGATTGATAGATGCATTAATCTCAGCTAGACGACGAGGGCCTAGTAAGTCCCTTATGATGTTTTGGAACCTAAGCTTTGTGCTAGCTATTATATGCACAATTTGTCTAGCAAGAGGTTGGAAAGGTCCATATAAATCCCTATGATTCATGGAGTATGCTTAAAGCAAGATGAAGATGTGAACATCAAAAGATACATTATACTCCAAAATAGAAAATATTATAGGGTCAGGGGACAACAATATCTCTCTCAACCTCTCAGCTCCAAAATAGAAGACCAATCTTTGTTGGAAAAAAATATTTCTATCAATGCACACATTCACCCTAATATTCTGAACTGATTGAAAGTTGTAGAAAATGGGATTATTCATTGGTGCATTAAATACAAACTTCCATGAAGCACTTCATTGAAGTTGAGCTCTCTTGGATCCCACCATTTGAGAGATGCGAAGAATTTGCTCACCAGTGATTAGCCTAGCTTTGGTGTGACCATCTTCAGCTTTGTAGAGTTCATAGGGTTTGATGGCTACCCTCTCAACCACCTTGAGCCTTCTTGCTAGTAGTAGTTGGAGTGCATCACCATATGTAGCCTCTTGCCAATACCGCACCCCATTGATGTGTAGCTCCCCCTCCAAAAACTTGTTAATTCCCGAGTTTGAGAGTGCTTTCACCACCTGAAGTCGAGGCTTCAAAGGAAGTGTCTTCACACTAGCCACAAAGCACTCAACACAATTTTTTGACCTAGGGACTTGATGACTACAAGATTTTCCTTGAAGCAAAGAAGGGTGTGTGTAGTTAACTCTCTTTACCCGTATATGTGCCATTTGTCGATAAAGACGCTTCTTTTCTCGAGCTTCTTGGGGAGACCATAGTGGAAGTCTCGGAGAATTGATGGATCTTCCTTCATAGGATTGATAGAGCGCTGCTTGAGAACTCGTCCGTGGGGGCACCAATTTATGACGAAGGAAATTTGGAATGGCGGCCTCTACACCAAAACAAACTCCATTGCGCCACAAGGGAAATGAGATGAGGGCACCACCTAGTCTTGGAAGCGTGGACTAGGACCGCTACACAAAGAGAGAGAGAGAGAGAGAGAGAGAGAGAGAGAGAGAGAGAGAGAGAGAGAGAGAGAGAGAGAGAGAGAGAGAGAGAGATCACTATGAATGAAGCATTAAACGTAGTGTGTGTACAAGGAATGGATGACTTCAAACACTCCCAACACAAATAGCATATAGATTACCAAACAATCACTCAAGGATTAGCCAAGATCACATCAAGCACTCTCACACGCATATAAAACATTTCTCTTAATTAACATAAGTAAGAGGAGGAGAGGTTACTAGCATGAAACAATTTGCACTCTAGGATGTGCAATAATAGAGTGAATGAATGAGCTTATGGGCTCATGGTGAGTGATACAAAGGCTCAATGGGGCTGAGGGAGGCTTGAAATTACAAAGGGGAAGGCCTCTTTATATAGGAAAGAGAGTGATTAGGAGTGAGGTTAAGATCCAAGTGTAATTTGTACAAATGAAGCTTGATTAGGGACATTCAACCAATGAAGAAGCTCCTTCCAAGTGATTTGTTGACCAATTAGCTCCATCATCACTTGTGTTGTCTTCACTCCTTCCTCCATAGCTTGAGTCCAAGAGCTTCCTTATTTTAAAATGTAAAGAATCTACATAAAATCAATACATATCTCGTAATAATAGAAAGGGGTTGAATAAGGACTTATGAATTACAACAAGATTAAGCATGACTTGAGAGGTGATTAGAAGAGGAATTTTGATGGGTTTTTGAGCTTGAGAGAGAGGAGGAAGGAGAGGAGGGTGAGAAGACTAATGGCTGATTTTTAGAGAAGGTCTCAATGTGGAAAAGGAAGGGTGTGTGTGTGTAAAGGTAGAGGGGGTGCTCTCCACCACAATTGAAAAAACTGGCGTCCACCATTTTGGCCATATCTCCTAGACCGTAGATGCAAAAATTATAAAAAAACTATGGCCAGAATCTCCAGCTCATCAGCTAAAACTTTAATGAAGGCAACTTTTCTTGGATCGGAGTGGAAGTATTTTTTAAAAATTCAGCAAAATCATGTGTCTGGTTCCTTCCTTTACCAAGTCTTCCACTTGGGTCCCATTTGTTTGAATCATCATATGGCTCCAAAGCCATGATGATATGAGCCACTCATGACCCTTGAATCATGGGTGCATGGCTCCACAACCACATCATATCTTTTCTTTTCACATTTACATATTTTCCCTTCCCTTTACCACTAGGTTCTCCCTCTACCTTTCACCTCCGGTGAACTAGTCAAGAAAAATTCCTATCAAATCATTTTTTTAAAAAAAAATTTCCAAGAGGTTGTTCTCACTCTTTCTTTTATTGTAAACCTCTAGAAGCAAGGAAAACCAACAAAATACGATAAACAAAAATTTGTGATAGGCTCGGATCACTGCCAAAAAAAAACCAATCGAGGAAGCCACATTGTCACCTCAAACGAGAATCAAAAACTTATCGATGAGAACCGGAAGAAAATCATGGAAAGCCAAACGAGACAAAATGAAAGCAAAGAGGCTTGAGAAAAAAACAACTTTAGAAACAAAATTTGGACCAGTTAAAAGAACTGCTTAAAAATGAGCAAGAAAGTAAGAAAGGCACAAAGGGAGCGAAAGAGTACAAGTCTGACTCAGGTGGTTCACTTTTGGTGGAGAAAGTAAACAAGCACTTAGATGCAATCTTGCAAGCATATGCTACAAGGCTCAATAACAACCAAATTGTGGATCAAAGATTGTTGACCTGTCCGCATCCACATGATGAAACTAGGAGAATAGAAGTATACAAAAGACTTGTAGAAATTGCTCAATCCCTGATGGAGCCTAGAGTTCCAAAAACTCCTAGGCTGGTAGCGTAGGACTTGAGAAAGAAAAAACGGGAAAACAAGGGGAAATCAACACAGGTGACAATAAAAAAATTAAAGGATTGTGTGACCGATGCAAAAAAGATCAGTTACTCGTGAATTGCACTCGAATTCTAGATAATAAAATAAAATCTATGGAAATAGACAAAGAGGAGCCACTTACTAGTGGAATTATCACAAACACGATAGACGAGGATAGATATCTAGAGATGCAACCAATTCTATAGAAGTAGAAGAACCATGACCGCAATCCTTATGGGAATTGATCATAAATAAAAAAGATGGTAGTGTTACCTTACAGTCAACACCTATCCCTGAAATAAACATAGATCACAAATTTTTCTTAGGGGACATACGAACTCTACATGGGGATGTAGAGTATGAAGCATCTAAAGAGAGAATACCATACTCTCTACCGACTTTTCCGTATTTCATAGGATAACTCAAAAAAAAAATCGAGGTTAGAGTGGTACTTTCTTGGTGGAAAGACACACCAAAAATGATGGATACCAAGAGCGTGCACAAATTCATTTTTATTCCTATACTATGTATGCTTTCTCTCTCAAAGTTGCTGAGAATTAGACCGCATCTATGGGCCAAATGGGCAAACACCTAAAAAAGATGGGGTTGAAAATCCCTTCAGACAACCAGCTCGTAGATGAAAACATGGATGAAACTTTGCCTAAGAAACCACAGACAAAATAGATACCAGTGAATAAGGTGGGTGACTATTGCAAAGGAGAAGAAGGAAATATCACCTTACCACTTGAGTACAAGGGAGTAATAACTATAGTCATACTTGATAGTGGGGCTGAAATAGCCATTGCTACAAAAGGAATCTCAAAGAAATGGGGAAGACCAACTCTCAAAACATCACCCATGAAACTCCAATTAGCCAACGGATACGTAAAGAGACCCTTAGGGATGCTAGAACAAGTTATTGTATCCTCTTGCGGGATAGAATATTAACATATCTTTGTGGTAGTAGATTTTGGAAAAGACAACAACTTTGAAGCTATTTTGGGATGGCCATTCATGGGTCAACTCAAAATGGTTCAAGATTAGGGCTATGATCATCTCTATTTGAGGCATAAGGGTGTCACAATCAAGTTTAGCACCAAGGATCATAGTTACAAGGATGTAAACCGAACTCTAACAAAAGACTTTTTGTCACTATGGATGACGGAAGACAGCTGCGTGCTTGGCTAGTGAAGGATGCTCACATTTGAATGTGCGGAGCATCTGAGTGCGGAATTCTTAGAGAGGAAGATTGCATCCTAGAGCATTCAATTTAAGGTCAAGCTTACATTAATGAGCCATTTGTAGAGGATTTATTTGAACTCTTTGGATGGGATTAAATATTGATGACTCTTGATGTTTTCCTAAATGAGGTTACCAACCCCACATTTTACGACAGAGATGGATATGATACAAGACCCTTTCTAATGGTTTTGGTGGTCCAAAAAATTGAAAACCTCTTTGAAGCTACTGAAACAAAATTGGTAAGAAATTGCAAACAATTAGTGGGACAAAGTTTCTATACAGGATCCTCCACATGATGCTGAAGACAAACTTTTAAGTGGCTATGACATTTATTTACGATAATGGTGTCGAAGGAAGCTAATGAGGTTTGTCAGTGTCAAAGCAAAAAAGGTGAGATAGATGGCTACATCGTGGATCATGGTGCCAAAATGCAAAAAGGAATAAAAAAACCATGACAATTTGTCATCATTGACATACTTGAAGAATCAACAAAAGTTGTTTTAAAGAAGCCAACTCCAAAAAAAGTGCAAATGAAAGCTGATGAAGGAAAAGTGTTTTCAAGTTTGGAATCAAATGTCTAACAAACACAACATCAGAGAAAGAACAAGGATAAGGAAGAAGATCAATTGTCTCCTATGATGATAAAATTCAGCATATGTGGAGAAATAGGCCTTAAAATCACATGTTCAGTTGTAATGATAGATACAAAAGCAACAAAGAATCTAATGTCTTATGGAACATGGATCATGGAGAAATCCGCCAATCACCAAGCTAGAGGAAATAGTGTACACAAGTTCTAAAATTCCAACTCCTAGCTTTGGAGTGGCAAAATCTGTACTCAAGTTTAGTATTAAGGAGTTTAAGGATACATTCTACACAATCAACTCCCATCACATCAAGGAGAGTCTAGTCCTAACAAAAAGCTAGAAAGACATCTTCTTTCAACCACAAGGAAAATCTTCAACAAAAACTCTACCAAAAGTCATAGGAGCACCTAAAGCCCATGTAAAAAAGGAGCAACGAACCATGGCAAAGAAAGGTAAAGATAAAGAAAAAATTGAAGTAAGTCAACCTCACAAGATTCCTTTACCTTCAGCAAGCATTCACCCAACTTCCAATGTAGCCTCTACATCAAGAGCCACACCATCGACAATGCAATGGAGACCAGAGCAACAAGTCTATCAACCAAAGTTTGTAGCACAAAAAAGCATGCAGAAGAAGCCAAAGAGAATCAACCAAGTGTTGGTATCCACAAAGCACATCAAAGTCAACAACCCAGTTTGGGTACATGGAGCACAAGTTCAACCTCAACAACAAAAAGTTGCTAGTCCTCACACATACACAACATAACATAAAAATTTCTTTTTCATGTGTCTAATAGAATTTGTGCTACTCTTTTTAGACACTTTTTTTCCTTCATTGTCTCATTTTTTAGCACTTTTTTATTGATTCCCTTATGAGATGTTTGTGGAAAATGGACTAAGGGACTAAAGTTTAATATTCACAAAGCAAAGTGTTAAAACTTTAATATGCCTAGCTTTTGAAAATGAAAGAACCATATCTTAGAAGAAGATTCACTTAATCCAAGCATGCAAAGAGTGTAAAGATAAGCAAAAGAGCAATGTCATGGAAGGATTTCACCTATTCATGCTTTTTAAGCATCCTTGAGCAAAGCATGTATCCACTTTGGTAGAGGCCCTTGATTCCTTTTATTTACAAATCAAGCTTCTTGAAGCTAAGCGTTAACAAACACAAGCTCCAAAAGCCACTTATTGAAAGCCAATAAAATCACACAAAAAAGCGTTATTGAAAAACCCATAGCTAGGGTCTCAAATACCCAAATATACCAAAGGCAAAAAAACCTAGGGAAAAAAGTGCCTTTGGTTATGCACATGATGCTCTTTAGTAGCATATGTATGAATACACATAAAAAATGAGAGATATAATGCTCCTATAAAAGCACATTTTGCAATGTTAAAACCTCTTATGCATGATCAAAGTTGATAAATTACTAGCTCAATGGAAATATGGAATTTGAAACAAGCCAAGAGCTAGAAATAATACAATTTTGAATTGAATTCAAGTGTCTCTTCAAAGAAAAATTTTACATTTCTAAAGCTCTCCAAAAAAATTGGCTAACAACTAGCTCACATGAAATTTTACAATTTAAGATAAATCTATGAGCTAGAGATGACTGCAACTTGTTTGTAATGAAAGTGAACGGATCTAAATAGCCAAGTTTTGCAATATATTGCAATGCCACCTCCCCTTGGATGAATGGAAGCTCTTGCTTTCCCACAATCTTTCAAAAAGTGACTCAATCATTAGTTATCTTAAGCATTCATCATTCAAAACAAGCACCAAAAATATCATGATCCATCATAAAATCAAAATGATATTTTATGGCCACTCAAAGCTCAGTTTTCTACTACTCTCCCATGGTCATTTGAAGAAGATCAATTTTAGTGCTACAAATAAATTTTGCAATCAAATCAAGCAATAAAATGTAACAAACAATGCCAAGTTCAAGCATAAACTCCCAACCACGCATCAAACCATGTAGCTTTCATGCCTAAAGCATGGGGGCATTCAGATCCCCAATGTGATGAGAAAGCAGGGAGTTGCATCAAGATGACGCTCACAATCTCTCTTTCATTCTCTCACATAGTTGATGGCAGGTTAAAGCTATGATTATGATAAAGTTCTCTTTACAAAATGACCTAGGTACCTTATATATTAATGCTACCATATGTTAAACCTAAAATAGAGTTGAAGGGGTAAAATTTCTTTGTATTTACAATTTGGAAGTGCCATTTCACCCCGGCTTCTGCAACTATAATAGCTACTCATTACAAATGATGTTTATAACTATAATCTGCAACATTTCATAACTCTCAAAAAATAATATTTTGTTGAGTTATGCCATATTGTTGACCCATGGGTCAATACTCCACCACCAAATCCAAAGATTTTTGGGCAGATGACTTCTCACAATAGCATGTGCAAGCTGGTGTGTTTTTACAACATGGATTCTGATCCATGTATCCTACAATGCGAGAAGGATGCAAAACTTGGGACCATAGTTGGGCATCAACTATAGGAGATATCACCCTAAAAATTTGAATAAAAATGGATATAGATTCACCCCAAAACCTTGGCAAATCCAAGAATCAGTTTGCAAATGGTCATTTTGACCTAGGGGATGAAAAATGGTCCAAACCCAAAAACTTTATGACCAATAGCTCACGAATCAAAAACCTTCCCACCAAGATTGGTCAAAATTGGCCACGCCCTTTATGTACCTCAAGAGCAGTTTTGTCAAAAATTGAACAAATAGTGTTTGCAAAGTTTAGTTATGGAAGGATGTGGCAAGTTCTCAAGGTTTATGCAATAAATGGTTAAAATTGTAGTGTTGAGCAGTTTTAGAGTGCCAATATTAATGTCAAAGTGTTTTGCAAAGCTAGTGAAAGGAAAAGTTTGGTATGCTTAAGTATGTCACAATCCAATGCAAAAGTGCTCGTCAAAGGGGCAAAATTTTCTAGAAGGGCTAGAGTGGTCAAATATATCCCAAACGCTCTGAAATCAAATAGACAACTACTCATGGGAGTAAATTTCACCTTCCAATCATCAAAACTTCAAAAGTAAAATCAGTCGAGCCACAGGGATCAATCAAAGTTGACATCAAAAATCTAATATGGTAGAGTTGGACCAAAATGGGTCATATAGTGAGAAGTTGGTTAAACCTAGGAAAATATATCCAAATTTGAAAATATTTCACCAGTGTGCTATGATAGGCTATACGGACATGCTTGCCAAATTTTACCACAAAATATGATGAGACATGAATTGTGATCCATGTACCTTTTTACTTTTCTAGGCCAAAACCTAACCACTAGCTCCTAATTAACTACTAGATAAATCATAGCTTTATAGTATTATGTCATTTGGAGATCAATCCCCTAGCAAAAAGACCAAAATCCTCAAAGTCTACAAAACAATTTCAAAAATTGGCATAAATCTCAAATCAATGATCCAATCACAGAAATTTTAAACCATAGTATCACCATAATATGCTCTGTTAGATGGGGCAATTAGAATTCTCAAATGCTTTCCAACATGGATTGTGATCCATGTACCTCAGACCAAGAATTGACCTGCAACCACCTCACCTAGTGCCCATACTTGTCCTAGTTGAATCGGTGAAATTTGGAGTTTTTTTTAATCGAGTTATGCACATTTTCATTTTATGGTCAAGTTTGCATATCTTTTGCTTTTTTCTAAACTTTTAAACCATTTCTAGAGATAAAAATTCGATTTTTTGGTAGTAGAATGCCTTGACACCAGCTCATATTGCCGTGGGGGAAGAGAGAGAACTGGGATTTTTATAGAAAAAACCTGCAATATTTCTCTATTGCGCAATAGCTTCCATGGTTGCCCAATCTATGTGTGCTGCAGTCCCACCTCTTTGCAATCTTGTATCTGAGCTTGTGAGGCAGTGAATTAGGGTTTTCCCTTATCAAAATGGTGTCTCGGCTTCACTTTAGAAGCTCATAAATCTCTGCAAAATTAGAAAGTTGTCATCGTGAAGGTGGAAGCTCGAGCATTCCTTTCAACTGTTTGATGTTACGACTATGTAATTGGGGGCGAGGCTACATGATACCATGAAAGAGGTTTGGGTTTTAATTGAGAATTGTGCTTCTATGAGCATTGAGGTTTCATGGATGAAACTTTAGTGTTTTTGAATGGTCTTTTTAAGAGAAATTGAATGTGATTTGGTGATCCTCTCATCATAATCTCGACTACGAAAACAAGCAATTTCCAAGCACGATAGGAAAGAGGGTTTGTGACTTTGCTGTCACGAACGCTCTTAGATTTTGAGTCACCCTTAGAAAGAGGGTTGGTGATTCTATACAAATGCTTTTCACAAAGTGTTTATGACTCTCATCCACGAACTCCCACAGTTAGAGGTTTTGCACCTTCCCAGCTAGACCGCACACATTCTAACATTTCTGGTGAACCCGACGCGAAGTTGCTGGGGTGGGAGTTTGTGAATTGATCTAGACACTTTGTTAGCCATGGATGAAAATCAAGAGATACATGGGATGCACTTGATCCGGCAATCATGCAGATGTTTCAAGAATTTTCCATGTACATGCAGCAACAACAAGCAGCAAAAAGAAGCTAGATTTCAACCACAAAAGCACTACAGTCCATTGTGAAGAGAATTGACCAATTTGATGGCAAGGACATCACAAAGTATGTACAAGATTATATGAAGTAAATGGAGTTGAATTGAGTGTGTGAGGAAGACATGGTTCGAAGTTTTGAGCTAGTTTGTGTCCTAGAGATCAGAGACCATATTAGGGCAATTCAAAATGCTCATGGAAGAAATTGGGAGGAATTCAAGCTTGCTCTAAAAGAAGACTAATTTATGGAGGAATTTGAGAGGGTGACCAAAAGAACTTTCTTAGATTGGGTTGCAAAGCCTAAAGAAGGGATTTTTGCTACAGAGCTTCTCAGAGAGTTTGAACGACGCTATGCTCAACTATCACAAACTGAACAAGCTTCCTTGGATAGAGAGAAGGTAGAAATTTTCCTACAAGCAGCGGGCAAAGAATTTGAAGAAAAGTTAGAGCTTCTCTTCGAAGAAAAAGATATAGTACTACGAATGGGAGCGTGGCCGCCCTGCGAAATACCCGAAATAACACAATAAACAACATAAAACTGGCTAATCGGCATACCTGGCACAATCACGTGGTCGCATGATCGCAAGATACACGAACAGAAAGAGACAGAGAGAGAGAGAGATTGAGAGAGCACGTGCAAACGCACCTCCTAGAGCGGAGTGCTACGCCGGCACGGCGAGAGAGAAGAGGGGAGAGATGAGAAGAGCGATGCAGGCACTGGGTGCAATCTCCCCCCGTGCAAGAGTGACCATTTCCCTCTTGCACGTATTTCATTTATAGATTTCTTGAATGGTCAAATTGAGTACAAACTGGCCAACCGGACATAATTGGCCAAAGCTCATAAAGTGCACTTGAATAATCAAATATACATAAAATGTAACATCCTTCTGCATAATCCATTATCTGCTGATGCTTTTGCCATTTGTCAGCTGCAATAGATAATAAAATATCATTCCTATAACATACCTCTCCGTTGGAAAGCAACTGTCCTCAGGTGCGAAGATAAAAATCTGCAAGCAATACTTGGCAAAAACAATGATTAGAAATCTGTGTCAAATAGTAAAAAATCCATAAAACTAGACAATATTGCTTATGCTTGCCGTCATCCACATACTACCGATTCTAGTGTCCCATACCACTAGAATAAGGAGTATATGTCATATCCTGATGAATCAGGATATCATTGGTCACACTCATCATTTAATAATCCATTGATCTCATCAATCTCAAGTCCAATTCCATAAATACTATCGCAACAGAAAATCATCATATACCAATTCCAAATCCAATTCCAAATCCAATTCCAAATCCAATTCCAAAATATCTTTCATTTTCTATACCCGGGTAACAAAATCATACCAGTTGCAGTGGTGGCCAGCCACTACAGCATGATTTTGTGATCGGTGTTGCCTCATCCGACGAGTCTACACCAATAAAATGTGCTGCCTAAATCGGCGAATCTGCACTAATGCTGCCTAAATCGACGAATCTGCATTTGATACTGGTTTAAAAGCATGACTCTGCAATTGATCAATGTGCTGCCTAAATCGGTAGATCTGCATAAATAACTGGTGTTTCCTAAATCGGCAAATCTACACCGGGATGAGCATTGGCACACTGCCTAAATTGGCGGATCTGTGTGCATATATGTGACCAATGGACTGGACAAGACATAGAAAAAACAAAACACTTACTACCTGTGTGACACCACATTGGAGTATAGTTGAGTAGCAGAGTACTTACTATTTTTTTTGTTCACTAACTCAAAGCACCATAGCTCATATGAGTAGCCGCATAGCTTAATGTCAAATCCTCTCAATAGAAATTCCATACAGTACAAGCACAAGCCAGAACTTTAGGGATTCGTAATTTCATATGCCATAAGAAAATGCAAAGAAGTAAAAGATCCTTTTTCTTTCAAATTTTCCAATGCTATTATCCCTATTACAAACTACTTGACTTTGTGCATAACCAAAATACATTTCCAAGCAAGTAGAGAAAGTGAGTATTATTGTAGGAGTATGATAAGGGATGTCAGTGCAGTATAGGCAGACAAGATATGTTGCGTAAGTGATGAGATCTTAAAAAATATGATAGTCATAGATATATGTAGGAATGGATTCATTAAGGAGAATTAAAATACCATGGAAAACAACGATAAATTACTTACCTGGAGGTGGTTTGAAGAAATGAATAGTATCCAAATTGTCAAAAGCTAAACAATTTCTTGAAACAAAGGTCAGCAACAAAATTCATCATTTTAGTAATGTTATGCAAGTTAGAACAAACCAAAGTACAGATGCCATAAAGTTCAAGTTGTGCAAATGGGTGTCGGAGACCGGTGAGGTGGATTGCATATGTGAGTAAGTTTTTAAACCATTGTTGTTACAAGAAAATTAGAAGCTAGTAAAATTTCACGAGTGTTATTGAAACTAGCTAAAATAGCAAAACATCGGCTAGATTCCATGATTTCCTTCATGTAGATCGGTAAAGTTTTACAAGTTTTAGTGTGAATATCTGAAAAATCTCTGAATTTTGACCTAAAAACAAAAGAGCTTTAGGTGTGCATTTATTGTCTTTAGTTAGGAAATTTGCTTTTGGCAAGCCCTAACTCCATCAACAAACATTGCTATGAGTACTTTGATCTAAAGATAATTTCTCGTTAAAAATTTTGTAGGAACTACTTTCGATGGTCATCTTTGAATGGACACAAGAAACACTAAAATACCAAGAGACATAGCAACGGTTATCACCACCTTAAATATAGACACACAAATCTCACACCATGTAGCTACGAGTATTAACTTCAAGCTATGAAAGACCATATAGAACACTTACAGTATGTGTGTGTGTGTGTGTTTATGTGAGTGTGTATGAGTATATCATCAAAATTGACAAGTGAGTGTGTGTGGAAGGCAAGAGGTCATCGACGTGCGAGGTTAGGGACAATAGAATGCAAAGGTAGGGTCCGCACTGTGGTTGAGGGGGGAAGAGAGAGAGAAAATGAACTGAAATGTTATATCAAGCGTCTTCAAAAATGCTAAAATTAAAACCAATGCCGGGGTACAAAAATAAGATGAAGTAAAGTAAAAGATTGAAGACTTAAACCAAAAGCCTAAAAGCGTGAGTAAAATCAGCATCATCATCGTCAATGCTCGAGGATACCTGGCAAAGGGCATTATCGTTCGATCTTGACTAGTACAAGTGGAAAGACCGACATAACCACTACGACTGTAATCCTAGCAGAAGCAGCGTGAGATTTCACCCACCACCTTTGACAATAAAATAAATAAATAAATAAAATAAAGCGAACATGAGTAGGGAAAGAAGGATTCTGGAATTCTTTCAGCTCCAAATGATTACATAGAATCTACATGCAGTGGCTCTCCTACTGGCTCCAAATAATTCTAATAAAATTCAATAATGTGTCAGATTTTGTCTAAAACACCTCCCCTAAAGTAGTGCCCTCTGAATAGGTTGAAAACAACCCTTGCACTTGACTAGGGACAAATATTTTTATGCTTTCAATCCCATCTTCACGCGTTGACTCGTTGTTCGCGTTTCTAGTCACAAGCGCCTGATTTAATACATCCTTGGATAGCGCCCGATGCCAACCATCCCCAGACATTGATGTTCATTTTAGCCTGTATTTTACTTAATTTGATTGTGTCCCGAGGCATTGTATTAGATCCCCCAAGATTGTATCACTAATGTGATCTCTTAGGACATTTTGGCCTTGTGAAGACAATTAACATAACGTGTTTTTTTTTGTTGTTGTTGGCGTGTGTGTGTTGGGCTCAAAATAGAGGTGGTCTTGACTGACCGATGGAGAGAAACCAGTTAGTGTGTGCCAGAGAGGAATGAGGCGTGTCAAAAGGTTGACGGTTGAAAAGCTGGGGCCGAAGTGCTGCTGGGGTTCATGTCCGGTAAGTTGCATGCACAAACCATTGGTGCATGCCAGACGCTAGTTGCCATCCCATGCTCGTGCTTGGACGGAGACCTGTGTATCCGCTCGCAAAGCCAAGGCCTAGGTGAGGCGGGGGTTGAGGGGAGAAGAGCCGGATGCTAACTAGCCAGGGGCTTTGCGATACTTTGCCGCCCTCAGGGGCTGAGAGCTCCAACATCACACCTGCTTGCCCGATTTCGAAGATGCAAGCCTCAAACGAGGCGCAGAGCACCATGATCTTGTTTTCAGAGATGAAAAAATCGTGAGAGATAGCATATAATATCCAGCTCTGGCTGGGGCTCATCGTATACAATCTCAGTATGTGTTCCCGATTGCTTTGACGTCAATTAGCTGACCACCCTATGAACTTGCAGCAGAGTGAGAGAGAGTGAAGTGGCCGAAAGCTGTGGCGGGAGAGAAATTTAGAGCCGCTGTGTGGTGGAAGTGCGCTACATGGCTCAAGTTGAGCGTGTGTTTTGGAAGACACTACGCATGGCGGTTGTGGAGAACTGCATGGAGGTTGGCGGTTGAGAGCGATACGGGTTGAGTGGCTGGCAAACGAGAATCCAGAGGACTAGAGAGAGAGAGAGAGACACAAACGAGGGAGAGGGTGATCAGTGAGTTTCTGGTTGATTTTTTTTTAAAAAAAAAATGAGAGGATGACAGTCTACGCCATGACATGTGTGTGTGTGTTGTTAGTTGGCAAAAGCTCCATGGCGGCTGGTGGGAGAGAAAGCTCGAGTGTAGTTCTGAATGGTTGAGAGGGAGAGTGTTTGAATGGCAAGCATTGCAAATTGCAAAGGAGTGGGCCGCTCACCACGGTGGGTTGCGCCACACAAAATAGGGTGTTGCATGGTAGCATGATCTTTAGAGAGAGTTGATTGGTAGAAAAAAAAAGAGATAGAGGGTGTTTGCCGAGCGAAGAGAGAGAGACAGAGAGAGAATAAGGAAGTCGGCTGGCTATGCACCATAGCATATGAGAGAGAGAGAGAGAGAGAGAGAATGAGGGAGTCGGCTGACTGTGAGAGCACGTGCAGACACACCTCCTACAGAGGAGTGCTATGCCGGCACGGCGAGAGAAAAGAGGGGAGAGATGAGAAGAGCGACGCAGGCACTGGGTGCAATCTCCCCCCGTGCAAGAGTGACCATTTCCCTCTTGCACGTATTTCATTTATAGATTTCTTGAATGGTCAAATTGAGTACAAACTGGCCAGCCGGACATAATTGGCCAAAGCTCATAAAGTGCACTTGAATAATCAAATATACATAAAATGTAACATCCTTCTGCATAATCCATTATCTGCTGATGCTTTTGCCATCTGTCAGCTGCAATAGATAATAAAATATCATTCCTATAACATATAGAGCAAGGTTTGAAGACAAGGTGGAATGATGTACAAGATGCAGTCTCCCTGTTGGCAAAAAGACAACGTAGAAGAGACAAGATGGTGGTGAACAATGTTGCTCCAGTTTCTTCTATTACTGAGAAGCATCCAAAACCTGCTATTGTAGCTTCTAAGGATGATGGGTCTATGCTTGAAGAACTTGTGAAGGGCATACGCGAGCTGAAATTAAAGTTAGCAAGGTTTGAATGAAAGGGGCAAACATTTGGACAGTCATGAAGTCAAAGACCTCAAAATAGAGAGGGATTTGTAAATAGGTGCATCTGGTGTGATAGCCCAGACCATCCAAGAAGGGACTCTGAAAGCTTCAAAGATGCCTTGGATAAAGATCTTGTTTTATTGAAAGAAGGGAAGATACAAATTAGTGAAACAGGGAAGCCCTTGGCGACCAACTTTGGCAAAGGAGGGATGAAAAAGCTAGTTGAGGATATGGAAAATAGTCATGTTATCTCAATGGTTAAAGTAGCAGCATTTGTCTTAAAGGCTGGTCAAGTCATGCTCAAAGGGTCAAAATGTATTGAAGATACAAGTGACAATGGTGAAGATGTCTGGCCATCTGTGATGGAGTTAGCTATAAAGGGAAAGTTGAGTAAAGAAGTCTTACATGACGTAGGAGATTGTCATAAAATCTAATATCTAACCAACCCAAATGATTTTCTCATATTAAACTGATCACTTAATGTAGGAGAATAAACGGGAACAAGTGTTAAGATATAGATATGTGCTTATAGATCTATCTCAACACGGGGCCAATAGTAAAGGGGCCCAAATGGGAGATGGTCTATCAAGAGCAAGGCTAACCAATGGAGCATAAGACCTTAGGGTTAGCTTCATTTAAGACCTCCAATAATGTGTGTAAAAGTCCTTTGACCTTAGGTAAGCTAGGAGCTTGAGGTGGGAACCCGGCCCAAGCTCGAGGTGTTTGTCCTGCTTGAGGTGCTTGATTAAGGTACTTGAGGTGCTTGACTTACTCCATGCTTGAGGTGCTTGACTTGCCGCTTGATTAAGGTGCTTGAGGTGCCTTGACATGCTTGCCTGAGATGCTTGTGGGAATACCCCCTAGTCCAAGTGCTTTGTCATGCTTGATGACTAAGGTGCTTGAGCTCCTAAAGTCAAAAGCATCCCTACAAGAGGGGGGGTGAGCCCTTTTCCTAGGGATTAGAGAGAGAACACACACTCACACTCACAAGGGAAGCCCCATCTTGAAGAGGCAGCAAGGACACATGTCAGGTCCCTACCCATGTTACCTTCATGTGTTGCTTGAAGCCTATTGGCTAGGCTTCAAAGGGGTCCAATGATAAATTACTTGAATTATCTAATTGTTTTTGCATTTATCAAGTCCTCTCTCTCAAAGGGGAAAGGGGGACACTTGTCCCAAGGCTATCCCTGTTGCTTGTAATGGATTTTGCTTGTGATTGGCTAGGCCTGGAGGGGTCCAATGAGCTTCAAGCATGAGCTACAAGGGGGGGTGGACCCAAGCAAGCTAGGGGGGTGCTTAGGGGGTATACTCACCCACACACACTCACAAGCACTCTCATTGTGTGCTATGCAAAGTGCAAGAGCTCCCTCTCCAAGCAAGTAGAGGTTGAGAGCCTACACCAACACTCTTGGCTATGGAGTGCAAATCCAACCAAGAGCCATGCTTAAATGCTTGATCTTGTCATCTCCTTCTTCTTCATTACTATGCTATTATGTATGCTAGCTCAAGAGTTATGATAAGTGAGGAACTAGCTCTTTCTCATATGAAATGTTTCTTCTTCCTCTTCCCTACCCTCATTCCCTGCTAGCTCTCTCCACCTTCGAAGGTGTTTGAGGTCTTGGGACTGAGGCTTGGTATAGTTAAAGCTTTCTTCAAGTTTAGGTTATGCTATGATGTTGATGCATGAAGCTTTCCATCTTCATTGCTTCACCTAGGTCACAAGGAACACAAAGAATGTATTGTAACAAGTCTCTCTTTATGGGAGAAATCATAATACAAATGCCTATTGGAGGGGGGACCGGCTCCACATAAATCCGGTCCTCAACTGTTGTCATGTTCTCTAAATTCTCTCTCTTGCAAAAGTATTGTCTATGCCAAGTTAACTAATTGCTATGATTATGTTGCTATCTTCAATTATG
Organism: Adiantum capillus-veneris; assembly: GCF_014529385.1. NCBI lineage: Eukaryota > Viridiplantae > Streptophyta > Polypodiopsida > Polypodiales > Pteridaceae > Adiantum > Adiantum capillus-veneris. The sequence goes on from NC_140934.1 coordinate 146,755,513, forward strand.
TCAACCCGCTATGCTCACAACATCATTTCTTGAAAGTACTCTCATTAAATTCCGCTACTCTCAAATTGAATAGGCAAATTCCATTACATTGGTATCAGAGCATTTGGTTTCTCTTTTCTTGCTTAAGAAGAGAGGTCCTTAAGTAGCCTATAAATGGTTGATGTTGTTAATTATAATAGAGTAAGTGGAAGTGGGATCTAATATCGGTTTTGTTAAGCCCACTATGTGGGAGATGGTGCACACCTCAGGAGCTTTGGACTTAATAATGGAGTCTTTTTAGACTTGCCTACGACTTTACCATTATTGAGCCATAAGAAGTCCGAAAGGAGCTAGCCCTTGGCAACTCTGCTATGTTAGACCTACTCCTCTACTCTCTATAATTAACCACTTTGAGCCGTGGGTGTAGATACTTAAGAGGCGATTTTCAAAGGCTAAGAGGAGTGGCAACTAAGGTTTTGTATTGCCAAAGCATACACTAAGTATAAACATAAATTTTGTTAACATGGCTGACAATAATCAAGAGAGTAGAGTGAACATTGATAGCTTTGATTTTGCACATGAAGGTGCTAATGATGATGCTCCCATGTTTGTGAATTATCTCGTCACTAGGTTGCAACAAGCTATGGGCAACCCTGTTTTGCAAGCCGAAGTTAATCAACAACTTCGTGCTTATGGAATTTCCCTTCCTCTCCCAGAGGAGAGAGAGCTTAGGAGGCCTCTTGAAGAGACCCCCAAAAGAAGACTCTCTCCCATTCAAGAGGAGGAATCCAAAGAGAATGAAAGCAATAACAGTCTAAGTTCTTCTGAAGATGTGGCTCCATGAAGACGACGGTCTAGACGATCGCCTACTCCTCCCAAGAGGAAAAGAGCAACCTATAGTTCTTCTCCTCATCACTCTGAAAGGAAAGAGAGGAAACAAAGGAAGAAAAGGGCTAGGAAGAGGTCACCCTCTTCTCCTTCTTCTTCACCTTCCTCCTCTTCAGATGAAAGTTATGGCTATTCTCCTAGAGAATACAAGAGGGGAGGACATCGCAAATCATTTCCTGCATGGCGAAGGTCACAAAAGCTAAAGAAGTTCAACGAGGGAGGAAAGAGTATCTCTTTTCTCACCTATGATGGCACCTTTGGTGCTACCGACAAAGTGTTGGCCTTCATCCAGCAATTTGATGCGGCCTTTGGGGACGAGGGCTTCACAGAGTCCTCCAAGCTACGCCATGTAGCTATGCACTTCCAAAAATCAGCTCGTCAATGGTGGGCTAGCCTTCGTGGCAATGGAGAAGCCCCAAAGACATGGAAAACTCTACGAGTTTCCATCATGAAGCAATTTCTTCCAAGTGATACTAAAGATAAAGTTCTTACCGAATGGCGCGGCTTGAAGCTTCTCTCTCATGAGTCTATCAACAAGTATGTAGACAAGTTTTGGGATTTACATCTCAAAGCTACTGTCTTTCAAAAGATAGACTTTGCCGAGCAAAGACAGCAATTCTGTGCGGGATTACCTGAAGAGATGGCCGAATACATCAACTCTTAACGGCCCGGTACTATTACCGAAGTAATCCACCACACCATGGTTGCTTCACGCATCAATTTCCATCAAGGGGCTAGACGTAATGTCAAGCCCATGGAAACAAAGATAAAAATGATGCAAAGGGGAAATCCAATGCTCAAAATAATTCCCAAGGCACTTCCAACAACAACAATAACAACAACAACAATCGGTCCAAGGAGAAGGGAGTTTACAAAGGTAAAAACAAACTGTCTCCTGAAGAGCTTGAAGCTTTTCGCAAGGACCATAAGTGTTTCAAGTGTGGGGAGCAAGGACATGGCTATCGTTCTTGCCCCAAGAAGAATACTCGCAATGAGACTCCTAGGGATTCCACCATCGAAGCTCCAAAAGAGGATGCTCATTGCAAAGGATCATCACTTTCCTATGCGTGGGGAAAGGTAAGAGAGCATGATGCCTTCATCTTGTTTGACCCTGGCTCTACTCTCAACTTCATATCAATAGAGTTCGCCACCAAGTTGGGCATTCAAGCTTTTGAGATGGGAGATATAGTAACAGCTGATGCAGCTTTCAAGGGACAACAAGCCTCCGTTACTCCCTTGATTGGGAAGTTGAGGCTTCATGTCCAAAGCTATGTCGACAACGAAGACTTCTTCATCTCTCCTCTCCAACATCAAGATGTTATCCTAGGGGCACCATGGTTTGATCGCATGGCTGCCAACATGAAGTTCCCTGAAAGGAGAATTTACTTCACCTACAGGGGAAAGAACATGTATATAGATGCCAGTGAGCGTGGTCGCACTATTCCACTTGTAAATCCTCTTTCTTTTGATAAATCAATGAAGAGCTCAGTTTCTGCGTACATGATTTATGTCAAAGAGTCTCTAAAAGCTAATAATGTTTCATCAAATGAAAATGATAGGAATCAAGAAGAGTTAGACTTGTCTACTTTTCTAAAAGGATTCCAAGATGTGTTCATCGATGATATCCCTATGGACCTACCTCCAAAACGAGGGGATGATGACCATCGTATTGAGCTCCTTCAAGGAAGCTCACCGCCTAACAAACCTCCTTATCGAGTCTCACAAGCTCAACAAGAGGAGATTATGAGGCAAGTACAGGAATTGGTAGACAAAGGGATGGTGAGGCCTAGTTCCTCTCCCTTTTGTTCTCCAGTCCTTTTAGTGCAAAAGAAAGATGGTACATACCGTATGTGTGTGGACTATCGAGCACTAAACCATATCACTATCAAAAACAGATTTCCCGTGCCTCGGGTAGAAGATCTGTTTGATAAGCTACAAGGATCTACCTACTTCAGTAGGATTGACCTTAAGAGTAGCTATCATCAAATAAGGATAGTGGATGAAGATATCCTAAAGACCGCGTTTCGCACAACATTTGGTCTTTATGAATATCTAGTCATGCCTTTTGGCTTGACTAATGCACCAGCTACTTTCAACCGTCTCATGGAGAAAATTTTTAGACCATATTGTAAATTCACTGGAGTGTTCTTTGATGATATCATCATCTACTCCAAATCTTTGGAGGAACATAAGCAACATCTTCAAGTGATTTTTCAAGCCTTGAGGGAGAACAAACTTTTTCTCAACCAAAAGAAAAGTGAATTCTTCCTTCAAGAGATTCAATATCTAGGTCATATTATCTCTCACGATGGTATTCGTATGGATCCATCAAAGTTAGAGGTAATAAAATCATGGCCTAACCCAAGGAATCTACATGAGCTAAGAAGCTTTATTGGTATGTGTGCATACTATAGACGCTTCATAGCAAAATTCTCTCAAGTAGCAGGACCACTACACGACTTAACAAAGAAGAACGTTAAGTTTGTATGGACTGCTAAGGAGCAAAATGATTTTGAAAAACTCAAAGAGAAGATTACTTCCCAACCAGTCCTCGTGCTTCCGATTCTCTCAAAGCCATTTGAGGTCCAATGTGATGCGTGTGGTGATTGCCTTGGAGCGGTTTTGCTTCGAGAAGGGCATGCCATAGCATATGAGAGCCGAAGGCTCAATAGTGATGAACGAGTCTTGGGCATTTATGAGAAAGAGCTTTTAGCTGTTCTACATGCCCTAGACACATGGAAGAACTACCTATTGGGGACTCCATTTATCCTACGAACCGACCACCAAAGTCTCAAGTATTTCATGACGCAAACCAAGCTTTCCGACAAACAAATGAGGTGGGCAAATTTTCTTTTGCAATTTAATTTCCATATTGCTCACATAGCTGGTAAGCACAATCAAGTTTCCGATGCACTTTCACAACGACCAAAAGTTAATGCGGTGTCTATAGCTACTCACAATGATCTATCCTCTATGATAGATGAGTATGCTACTGACCCTGACTTTAGAGACATAATGTCAGCCCTTGCTTTGGGGAAGAATGAGGAACCATTCACCTTGCAAGATGGTTATCTTCTCCACGGCCATAGGCTATGTGTTACCCATTCCCTTCGTGAGAAGGTTATGTATGAATCCCATGCTCCTCCATATGCAGGGCATAGAGGTATTCAAACTACTCTCCGAGGAGTAGAGACGTATTTCTATTGGCCTACCATGAAAGTGGACATACAAGAGTATGCTTCAAAATGTGTAGTATGCCAAAAGACCAAGTATGATAGAGGGAAGCAACCTGGACTACTCCAGCCATTGCCTATTCCAAATTCACCATGGGAGAGTATATCCATGGATTTCATCTTTGGATTACCCAAGTCTATCCATGGGAATACAGGAATATGGACAATAGTCGACAGGTTTAGCAAGCAAGCACATTTTATTCCTGTCAAAAAGCCTATTAAGGCACATCAAATGGCAACTCTCTTCATATCTCAGATTTTCAAGCACCATGGATTACCCACATCCATCGTGTCAGATAGAGATCCTAGAATGACCAGTAATTTCTGGAAAGGTCTCTTTGAAAATCTAGGAACAAGATTGAATTTCTCTTCGGCCTATCACCCACAAACGGATGGCCAAAGTGAGATATCCAATCTTACGATACTCGATCTACTCAAGACTTATGTTACCGAAGTAGATCAACGCTCACAATGGGATAGAGATCCTAGAATGACCAGTAATTTTTGGAAGGTCTCTTTGAAAATCTAGGAACAAGATTGAATTTCTCTTCGGCCTATCACCCACAAACGGATGGCCAAAGTGAGATATCCAATCTTACGATACTCGATCTACTCAAGACTTATGTTACCGAAGTAGATCAATGCTCACAATGGGAAAAGTATTTACCTCTAGTAGAGTATGCCTACAATAATATTGTACATACTTCTACGGGGAAAGCACCTTTCGAGATCATAGAGGGGAGACCTAAAAGTCCCTTGCTACTCAAAGTACATGGGAAGATCTTCGCCGCCGATGAGTATAGCCGTGACCTACAAGAATCTTTTCAAAAGATTAGGGAGGCTATAGCTATCTCTCAACAAAGGCAAAAAGCTGCTGCTGATAAGCACAGAAGAGCCTTAATGTTCAAAGAAAATGATTGGGTCTTACTCAAGTTTCCTAAGGCTTGATTAAGGCAAACGACGGGAAAAAATCCTATAGGCCATCAAAAGTATTATGCTAAACTAGCAAAAAGATACTATGGTCCTTTCCAAATCTTGAAGCCCATCACTGAGACGGCTTATCAACTCAAGTTGCCCAACCATTGGCTTATACACAATGCCTTTCATGTAAGCCTACTTAAGCCCTACAAAGGAGATCCACCAACTGAACCAATTATTGAAGATCCTCCCGAAGTTGAAGACCAAGAAGAGGTGCTACAACCCGAAGCTATCCTTCAGCATGAAGACAAGGTACTACGACATGGTAAGATAATCTGACAGTATCTTATTAAGTTCAAAAATTATCCTTTTGAACATGCTAGATGGATGCAAGGAGTAAATTAAGGATAGTATGAACCTTGTCAATGCTTACAATGCTACATTAGAGTAAGCAAATGTACAAATTTCTTTTAAATGACTCATGTTTTTGTCTTATAAGACTAGTCCTCTTTTTAATTGTGCACAAATTTAACTAGTATACATGCTTAGAATCATGTTTGTGATGACGGCGTCTCTCAAACACCAAGTAGAATTTGTCACTCTACTTTGGGAGAATGAAATGGACTAAAGAGCAGACATGCTTGCGGCAGCTATGTCTCCCAAGCACCAAATGGATTAGTCATCCATCTTGGAAAGATGTCGTAGGGTAAAAAAGGGATCCTTTACCCGCTAAGTACGATTGACTAATGACTAAGGCTTTATCTCTTCTACCTCATAGTCGAGGACGACTATGATTTCAAGAGAGAGGTAATGTCATAAAATCTAATATCTAACCAACCCAAATGATTTTCTCATATTAAATTGATCACTTAATGTGGGAGAATAAACGGGAACAAGTGTTAAGATATAGATATGTGCTTATAGATCTATCTCAACACGGGGCCAATAGTAAAGGGACCAAAATGGGAGATGGTCTATCAAAAGCAAGGCTAACAAATGGAACATAAGACCTTAGGGTTAGCTTCATTGAAGACCTCCAATAATGTGTGTAAAAGTCCTTTGAACTTAGGTAAGCTAGGGTTGAGCTTGAGGTGGGAACCCGGCCCAAGCTCGAGGTGTTTGTCCTGCTTGAGGTGCTTGTCGTCCTTGAGGTGTTTGTCCTGCTTGAGGTGCTTGTCGTCCTTGAGGTGTTTGTCCTACTTGAGGTGCTTGTCGTCCTTGAGGTGTTTGTCCTGCTTGAGGTGCTTGATTAAGGTACTTGATGTGCTTGACTTACTCCATGCTTGAGATGCTTGACTTGCCGCTTGATTAAGGTGCTTGAGGTGCCTTGACATGCTTGCCTGAGATGCTTGTGGGAATACCCCCTAGTCCAAGTGCTTTGTCATGCTTGATGACTAAGGTGCTTGAGCTCCTAAAGTCAAAAGCATCCCTACAAGAGGGGGGGCGAGCCCTTTTCCTAGGGATTAGAGAGAGAGAACACACACTCACACTCACAAGGGAAGCCCCAGCTTGAAGAGACAGCAAGGACACATGTCAGGTCCCTACCCATGTTACCTTCATGTGTTGCTTGAAGCCTATTGGCTAGGCTTCAAAGGGGTCCAATGATAAATTACTTGAATTATCTAATTGTTTTTGCATTTATCAAGTCCTCTCTCTCAAAGGGGAAAGGGGGACACTTGTCCCAAGGCTATCCCTGTTGCTTGTAATGGATTTTGCTTGTGATTGGCTAGGCCTGGAGGGGTCCAATGAGCTTCAAGCATGAGCTACAAGGGGGGGTGGACCCAAGCAAGCTAGGGGGGTGCTTAGGGGGTATACTCACCCACACACACTCACAAGCACTCTCATTGTGTGCTATGCAAAGTGCAAGAGCTCCCTCTCCAAGCAAGTAGAGGTTGAGAGCCTACACCAACACTCTTGGCTATGGAGTGCAAATCCAACCAAGAGCCATGCTTCAATGCTTGAGCTTGTCATCTCCTTCTTGTTCATTACTATGATATTATGTATGCTAGCTCAAGAGTTATGATAAGTGAGTAACTAGCTCTTTCTCGTATGAAATGTTTCTTCTTCCTCTTCCCTACCCTCATTCCCTGCTAGCTCTCTCCACCTTCGAAGGTGTTTGAGGTCTTGGGACTGAGGCTTGGTATAGTTAAAGCTTTCTTCAAGTTTAGGTTATGCTATGATGTTGATGCATGAAGCTTTCCATCTTCGTTGCTTCACCTAGGTCACAAGGAACACAAAGAATGTATTGTAACAAGTCTCTCTTTATGGGATAAATCATAATACAAATGCCTATTGGAGGGGCACTACAAGAAGCTCTTCATATTAGCGACGCTCATACAGCGACGCTCAAAAAAAAATTTCCCGGCGTCGCTATGAGCGTCGCTATAAGCGTCGCTACGAGCGTCGCAAATTTACAAAGAAATTTGCGACGCTCATAGCGATGCTTATAGCGACTCTCATAGCGACGCCGGCTGGGGTAAAAAAATAATCGAGCGCGCCCAAAAACTCAGATCTCAGATCTGAGTTTTTCGGCGCCCTCAAGCAAGGAGCAGGTAACGCTCTCCCTCACTCTCTCTCTCTCTCTCTCTCTCTCTCTCTCTCTCTCTCTCTCTTCTCCACACACACACACACACACACACGAGGAGAGGAAGGAGAGCCAGGTATGATCCTTCCCTCTCCTCATTCTCATGTTCCCTTCCCCTCTTTCTCTCTCCCTCTCTCTCTCTCTCACACACACACATAGTGTTTTTGAGAGAGAGAGAGAGAGAGAGAGAGAGTACAAACAAAAACAAAAATGCACACACACATACATAAACAAAGAATGCACACACACATTGAGAGAGAAAAAGAGAGAGAGAGCATGCATAAACAAAAAACGCACGCATTGAGAGAGGAAAAGAGAGAGAGAACATGCATAAACAAAAAACGCACACATTGAGAGAGGAAAAGAGAGAGAAAGCATGCATACGATCCAAGAAAACGCACACACATTGAGAGAGAAAGAGAGAGAAACTAATTTAACGTCGTAGGAAACTAATTAAAATTAAAAGACCTAAAGATCTAGCCGACGAGGAGTTGAACTCAAGACCTATTATTCAAGAGGGAAATGGCATAATCAATCTATCATACTTGGCATGGGTGATAGAAAGGTTATACCATTTATCTCTTTTTATTGGCACAGACATCCACACACGCGCACACACACAAGAAGAAGAGAGTTATTTATAACGTCGTAGGAAACTATCTTAAAAGACGTTAAAGATTAGGTTATATGTAGACTTACATTAAATTATATTTACGTTTATTTAAGCTAGATTTAGATTTATGTTATATTAGATTAGATTTAGGTCTCCATAGACTGCGATGCCTGCATGAAGCGGGTGAAGAAAACCCTCAATGGAATATAGGGTATTGCTGCCTTCACTCATGGTGGGCTCCGTCGATCCAAAAGTACTGGTGAAATGTCTTCAGAAGATAGGGAAGAAGGTGGATCTTCAGGGCGGCAAGAGTCACTACATCCCCGACACAATGACCATCTAGACAACCTCTAGTCATTAGACTTACGTTAAATTAGATTTAGCTTTATTTTTAGTTAGATTTACGTTTATTTAGATTTACGCTTATTTACGTTAGATCGAGTCCACGCAAGAATTACTTACGGTTTAGCGTTTAGAGTTAGACGAACAGTGAAAAGATCTACTGTGAAAAGATGTTAAGATGAAGTGAAGTGCTACAGCTAGAGAAGAGGCAAAGGGGTTTTGTCCACTACATGCAGTATCATGTAGACGTGGGTGTGTAGATTTCTTGTACCCACAAATATAGGTATTGACCAATAAAGACGAGATTATAACCCGGTGGTTCTGATCTCCGTGCACCTCTAGACCGAGGTGTGCGGGGATTGGACATGACTAGAGAATGTGAGGTAAAGAGAGAGAGAGAGGGAGAGAGAGAGAGAGAGAGATAAGACGAAGAATGCCAATAGAATATTAAATTTGTTGTCCAGGTTATAAGGTTTTTATCCTCATTATGAGTAGCGACGAGGATGTGGGACCGTCCAACCGAAACACCTATCTCTCAACGAGGGTCTTATGTCCTTGTAATCAATGCAAGCATGCTGTGCGATGGACAAGACGTGTTTCTTTGCAGCATGTTCGCGAATTTGGCGAGTTCGATCCATCTATTATAGATCGAGTTGTTGCCAATTATAACTCGTCGGACTCTGACGCTGGCCAACAAGCAGCAATCTTGCAACCCAATAGACGTGTTCGCAGGCGCTTTGGTCAAGCAGCATATGTGAGGCCACAAGATGTAGCCTCTGACAGCTCGGGGGATGATCATGCAGAGCACATTCCCAACGAGGCAATGTTTGAGCCCGAGATTGATGAAATGATCGAGACGATCATGGATTCAGAAAGGCTTATCTATGATGATATGAAAAGTGAAGCCGATACGCCATTGTATAATGGAGCACGTATGTCTAGATTGAAAGCACTCCTGGTTCTTCTCAACATGCAGGCAAAGTTTGGATGGAGTGACACTAGCGTCACAGCGCTTTTCAGGTGATCTATTACAATTAGTTTACTTTAATAGAACTCTAAATGTACAATGATCTGATAGATTTTTACACGAGTGTATCATATTTTTATGTTGTGTAGATTGCTGAAAGAGCACATACTACCAGCTGACAATGTGATGCCAGATTCCCGAGATGAAGCAAGAAAGATTTTGCGAAACTTGGGGATGGATTACAATTCTATCCACGCTTGTCCTAATGACTGCATTCTTTTCAGAGGGGAATACACAGACATGGAGAAGTGTCCGAAATGTGATTCCGAAAGATATCGAGTAGATCTCCACGGGACAAAATTTCCACAAAAGGTTTTGCGACATTTTCCTCTGCTTCCTCGCATAAAGCATTTCTTCGAATGTAAGTCCATGGACGCCCTAGCATCATGGCATGAGGAGAATAAATCTTCGGATGGTGTGCTACGAATTCCTGCAGATTGCGCAGCCTGGAAACATATAGATGGAACATGGTCGGATTTTGCCAGGGAAGCTCAAAATATGCGCTTAGGCCTGGCTATGGATGGCATAAATCCATTTGGTCAAAGATCAACATCTTACAGTGTATGGCCCGTTGTCATCGTCAACTACAACATTCCCCCGTGGTTGACTACGAAGAAGGGGCACCTATGGCTAAGCTTGATTGTGCCAGGGCGATATAAAGTGGGGAATATGGATGTGTATCTTCGTCCAGTATTGGAAGAGCTACAACAATTGTGGATTGGCATAGAGATGGTGGATATGAGCCGACACACAGGACGACGGAATGCTTTGATCAGAGGCATTCTAATGTGGACCATGCATGACTATGCCGGGCTAGCAGAATGCTCAGGTGATCTATTGACACTCCTCACTCAGACACTGTAAATATTGTTTTTTCCCATAGTTGATCTATTATCATGTGTATACATGTAGGGCTTCAAACAAGCGGATATAGAGCATGTGTCACATGTGGACCTAGACTGAATGCACGTAGGGTACCCTCACTGAAGAAGAAAATCTACGAAGGTCATCGAGCGTATCTTCCAGAGAATCATGTGTTACGCGACGGCTTTTTGGGAAGAGAGCCACCAAGGATGTCTGCACAAGCATGGTTAGAGCAGAAGGAGATGTGCGATGACGGATTGCCTCCAGGGATGAAGAGACTATCTCTATGGTACGAGTTACCATACTGGCCCCGACTCATGATCAATCACTTGCTCGATCCAATGCACATATTCAAGAATGTGGGTAATCTACTATGGGACCATTTGACCGGCAAGAAAGATACTTTGGGAGCCAGAGTTGACCTTAGAAATGTGGATCGTATGGAGCAATATTGGCCGCAAACAGCGTTTGATGGATTGATAAAACTCCCTAAAGCACCATGGATTTTCACAGGAGCCCAAGAACGCAAAGTAAAAGAGGCCATTCGATCTTTGCGGACCCCCACTGGCGTAATGCACTTGCTCCGAACGTGTTTTACTAAAGAAGGAAAGCTTACCGGTTTGAAGTCACACGATTGGCATAAAATGTGTCAGGTACGTTCATAGTGGTCTTTAATATCATTGCATAAAATGTGGACTTTAATATCATTGCTGCACATACTTTACAGTTTATTTTACCGGTTGCCATTGAGGGATGTTTGTCTCTCGACATCCGTAACACAATCTACAAACTTGCAAAGCTGGTGCAATGGACCTCACAAAAGGAGATCAACGTAGACTCCATACCATTCGCCAAACTAAATGCTGCGGAGCTTGTGTGCATGTTTGAGAAACATTTTCCTACTACAATGCTAACCATTCAGGTGCATCTTCTTGTTCACATAGTTGATGAGGTGGAAATAGCTGGCACAGTTCATTCCAGATGGATGTTCTTCTTAGAGCGTTTCATGAAAACGCTTAAGGGATATGTGCGTCAAAAGGCACGTCCGGAGGGTAGCATGGCAGAAGGTTGGTTGGTATGAGAGTCCCTAGTGTACATTGGAGAGTGGCTAGACGGATTTGATAAATCCCGGGACACGCTATGGCGAACCATAGATGATGAGCGCATATCTGGGATTGTCATGTGCAATCTCGGTGTTGAGAAGAAGATGACGGAAGATCTAGAGGCTAAAATCAACCGATTTTGCATGCTTCACAATCCAGTGATGCAAAAGTGGATTTCACAATATGAGGATGCAAAGCAAGAGCGACAAAGGGCACGAATCGAGTGGAGACGCGGAAGACGACCACCGATGCACTATCCAGCGGTTCTGGAGAGCCTACCAACCTTCATGAGCTTAAGATGGTTGCACAACCAATTGAAAAGCGCACAACAATGCGGTGATGAAGTGACTGAAGAAGAGTGGGAGTACTCTCGGGGTTGTGCGACCAAGGTAAGTTTGCAATGTACGACTAGCAAGTGACTTTATTTAATAACGTTTGAACGGCCACTCATAATCTTTGTTCGTTGTAGTATAAGTCATACACAGCAGCATGGTGTAAAGGTCGACATTTTAGGGTGGAACGAATCGACAAAAAGCGTTTTACTCAAGATTGTGGAATCATGGCAAAATTTGAACAGTCTAGTCGACGACGTTCCTCTGATGCAGATCCTGTGGTGGCGGAACTCACTTACTTCGGCACGCTACAAGAGATTTTGAGGATCGATTACAGAGGATTTTTTGTCGACTTGTTCGACGTGCAATGGTTCAAGATAATCATGGAGGGTCGCAACGCTACTGTGCGTAGAGGAGAGTCTGGTTTTCTTGAGGTGGATTCTACTAAGAAATGGACTGACCTAAGAGACACTTTCGTACTACCCGAGCATTGTGAACAAGTAAGTATGTAAATAGTTAACATCCCCCTTTTACAAGTTATGTGCTTGAAAGCTCTCATGTAAGTTATGTGGCTCTGGCAGGTAATATTTCATCCTACAAAGTCTACATCAAACTGGTGGTACGTCATAGAGGTAGCCCCTCGTAGTGCAAGGACGTATGAAGGCTACCATGTGCCAATCATAACGACATCAATGGAGGAGATCAGAGAAGATGCTCAATCAGAAGCTGCTGCGGTGGTGCCAGACGAGCATCAAGATGCTACTACTCTATATGGGGTGCATGCAGAGGAGCTACAAAATGAAACAGAGGATATGTGTTTAAACGGAGAGCTCTATATAGATATAGGAAGTTATGCTGAGTTATGCGAGGATGAGAGAGAGATCTCTTAAAGCCACAAATATTGTATTTGAACAATTTTGCTCCGTGTTGTAAAAGCTCTGGCTCTCTAAGTACCTTCCATGGTGTATAACGCTCTTTTCTACTCGCGCTCACATCTTTTGATTGAAAATTATGAGTTTTCGACTTGCCTCTTCTATCACTCGATTCATTGCGTCATTGTATTTATATGCGTCATTACGTCATTGTATTTAATGGTCTTTGCGTCATTGTCTACTCTATTCATTCAATATTAAGTTTAAATATTCGTGTGTTTAATGCAGGTATGGATGATGAGGAGTTTCTTTCTTCTTTGTCACCGCAGCAGAGACAGTGGTACGTGGAGCGTCATCGCTCTGGCGCATCATCGCGCATTCCTACACCATCCGCATCTCCCTCTCTTTCGGAGCATTCGGCGCGCTCCGAAGCCTCGTTGTCGATGAGACGAGCTTCACACTCGTCTAGACACCGGCGCTCTAGTGGTGGTGATGGCGGTTGTTGTGGGGATTCTGCCACCGATGCCTCCACACCGCCTCGTGTTCGACGAGGCTCTTTACCCTCCCCTTCTTTGCCCGCCCCCACACCAGCCACAGCATCGCCATCTACGCCAGGTTTTGCACGGCTGACTGTTCCTAGAAGCTACACACCTCTACCTACTCCGCCAAGAGCCACCCCACTCGACACTCCTCACTTCGGGGCCCAGATGCCAGTGGAGACACCTGACGTCCGTACCCCCATCGACACGCCGCTAGAGACCCCTGCCGGGACACCCAGGTTCACGCGTCACCGGCCAGAGGGCTTGCCTTACTCCGTCGACATCAGCGACGGCATCATCATGGATGATGACGGCAAGAAGGTGATCTCGCGCATGCGTGGTCTTTGCTCTCAGTTGTTTAGACACTACATACTAAACGAATGGAGTGAAGTACCAAGTGATTTAAAAAACACAGTCATCAGCATACTTCATGATGAGTTTCCCGTTCCAACACGGGATTAGCGCTTCAATGAAGACCTGATGAAGATTCGAATGCGCGAATACTGCAAACACAAGCATTCCGAAGTGCAAAAAGCAATCAAGATTGGGTGGAACAGGCCAGATTGGCTGGCCAAAGAAGATTGGAAGAATGCGAAGAAAGCAGCGCGCGAGAATCCCGACAAGTGGAAGCAACAAAAGGATGCAGCCAGAGCGCGAGTAGAGGCAGGGAGCTCGCACCACTTGGGGAGCGGTGGATGGGCATCATTTGAGGCCGATTTTGTAAGTCTTTTCACATTGCTCTTTATGCATGTTCGATAGTTTAGGGTTTATGAGTTTTTTAGTTCTAACATAATGAAATCTTTGTATGTTTTGACAGTGGTCGATGACAGGACGTGATCCCACACCGTACGAGCGCGAGTACGCAGGCAGGAAGGGCTTAAACGCCCTGATGGATATTCTCAATTCTCGTGGCGGCATGGTTAGTATTAGGGTTTACTCTTTTTTATTTTTTGTATTGTTTTATAAATGTCGTTATATGTTTATACTTACTGAAAGCTGTCTTATTGTCTTTTTTTGCAGAATCCGACAGATACGCCGGTTGGACGCAATGAGACGTCTGACTAGACGACGTCAGTTTAGCCGTAGCTAGATAGCATTAGTTTAGGGTTTCTCATAGCTTATGTATCATGAGACGGATTTTATACGTCTTTTTGAACCATGTATATTATTACATTTGTCACCGCAGTTCCTTTTGCCAATCAATTCTTTATGCCTATGATGTTGTACAATTGTCATTATTACATTTGCCAATCAATTCATTTTGCCTATGATGTGTACAATTGTCAATTTTGCAAACAATGCGTCTTGTGGGTGACTATTTTGGGTCTATTATCTACTTTTGCACTTTTTTTAAAAAGTGAATCAAGTACAATATGGTTGATGGGTGGCACGGCATTCAATGCCCTGCCACCAAAAAAATATTCTCTCAGGCGTCGCTATAAGCGTCGCTATTTATGGCTCTGTAGCGTCGCTATGAGCGTCGCTATAGTCTTCTGTGTAAACGTCGCTATAGGCGGCGCTACAGGCGTCGCTATATAGCGACGCATGTAGCGACGCCTATAGCGACGCATATAGCGACGCTCGTAGCGATGGTTGTAGCGACGCCGGGGGTTATAAAAACCCAATGTATTTCCGTCGCTAACAGCGTCACAAGAGCACACAACCTCTTGTAGTGGGGGGACCGGCTCCACATAAATCCGGTCCTCAACTGTTGTCATGTTCTCTAAATTCTCTCTCTTGCAAAAGTATTGTCTATGCCAAGTTAACTAATTGCTATGATTATGTTGCTATCTTCAATTATGTCAACCCGCTATGCTCACAACATCATTTCTTGAAAGTACTCTCATTAAATTACGCTACTCTCAAATTGAATAGGCAAATTCCATTACATATTGTATCCATCTTGAGACTGCGTGGAATGAACCTATAGATGCCTTGTCAGTGCAGGCCTACATTGCAAAGTGTCAAGGAAACAAGGCACTTGTTGAAGAAAACTGTAGGAGAGAAAATGGGGATGAAGGTCCCTCAAACAGGGCTACTAGAGGTGGAGGGAGAAAGGATCGGAGTCCCTCTCAAGAGCCCATGGCAAGGGATCCTCCATCACAAGAGGTACCAATGAGAGATGTTGCACCAAAGGAGAAGCAAGATAAATAAAAGAGCAAGGGGAATGCCCATCATACAAGCTACTATCAGCTTCCACAGATTTGAAGAAATTTTTAGAGGAAAGGATCTTAAATAGCAAGGTGTAGTTTACATTGGGATAAGTCATTGGCATTGCAAAAAGAGAGTTCCACGAGGAAATCATTGATATCATAAGAAGGAAGTGACAAGCTTTAACAGAGTCTATCCAATCAGAGGCTGAAGAGAGTGCTTCAAAGACACGTGTGATACAAGTACAACAAATAGATGAAGATGAGAATTTTGTAAGCTGCTACCAGTCTTCGGACGGCAGAAATAGGAATGTTAAATTTCAAGATGAAGATGAAGACAAAGCCACTCATAAGAGCCACTATTCTAGAAACCATTATGCAAGGGCTACAACAGAAACCTTGGTTAAGGTGGGAGACCTTGAGGAGCCTTATGTGGCCTTGATAGACCATGGTTCGGAGATTAGACTCATGTCCAAGAGTCTCTATACGAAGGGAAAGTGGCCAATTGATACTGACCATGGGTGGATGATTAGGGCTGCAAACAACTCATCCAGGGATCTCTATGGTGCTTGTCCAAATTTTAATGTAACCATAGGGGATGTGAAAGGTGAGCAAAATTTCTTTTTTCAAGAGATGTCAAGCTATCCTCTAATCCTTGGACAACCATACATCACTGCAATGCAAATGGAGACAAAAGTATTGGATGATGGATCTGCCTATGACAGGGTCAAAAGCAAAGATGGAAAACGAGTTGTTCAATTTTTGACAGTTTGCATTGGCCATGAGCAATATCGTGACGGCTTAAGGGATCATTTTCTACCAAAACCAAGCAAGGAGTTTCGACATCAAAGGGAGATGAGGGGTTTTGACCGAGTACCATTGTAAAGCGGGAGTGCAGTGGTGCAGAAAGAAAAAGGTTCTCGCCTGATCCAAAGGGAGATGAATCTTTTTCTACAGGTTCCCCACTAGCAAAGGATGGATCAGTGTCTTTCACAACGTTTGGAGATTTAAAGAAAGGACAAAAACAATATGTAAATAGTGTACAAAGAAAATACAAAAACCATAACTTGCTAGATGAAGACGAGTACATTTTAGGTGTTTTTGAGGAGGTTTATTTTGTAGATACTATGAGTGATCTCAATGCTATAACAAGTTCTAGTTTTCAACAAGGAAAATGACCTGGTAAAAGTAGCTTCTATGGACATGTATAGAATCATTGAGTCTTTCAAAGATGAGGAGTTCTTCAATGTGCAAAAAGATCTAGAAGTGCGAGTGGAGATGAAGTACAAAACTATAGCAAATAAGATGAAACTAGTGGCATTGCATTTGCCTACAGATTGCAAGGAAACTATGGATCAGGCTTCTTTGCAACCTAGTCTCCGGGATCCAAAAAGAATTGGACACAAGTTTACACAAGATTCATTGAAGATGTTGAAAGTTGGAGGCAATGACTCCTTGACAGAGATTGAAAGAAAATGCTTTGAACAGACACTCTCCAAACATGGAAAAGCTTTTGCATTTGAGCCGCATGAGATAGGGTGTGTGGATCCATCTATAGTCAAACCAATGGTAATATTCATTGTATCTCATGTGCCTTGGAATCTACGACCAATTCCACTTCCAAATCTTGCCAAATCTTATAGATTTACTCAATGAAAAGATAAAGATGGGTATTTTGGAACCTTCATGTGCCCCCTACTCAAGCAGATGGTTCACAGCACCAAAGAAAAATGGAGCTCTACGCTTCATTCAAGACATGTAGCCTGTCAACAAACTCACAATCAGGAATATGGGTCCAGGGCCAATTGTAGATGAGTTTGCAGAAGCATTTGCGGGAAGGGCAATATATTCTATGGGGGATTTGTACACAGGGTATGATCAGTTCCAACTAGCAATGGAAAGCAAGGACTTGACTACCATGAGAACACCCTTGGGTTGCACCTTACCGTAGGGAGCAACCAACTCGGTTGCGCACATGATGAACGGTATGAACAAAGTCCTTCATGACTTCATACATAATGCCTTTTCTTGATGATTTTCCAATCAAAGTATGCGACTTAGCTAAAAAAGATGAGTCTCTGGATTCGAGGGGGTGTCGTAAATATGTAGCAAACCACATCAATGATTGTGATAGAATTTTAACAAGGCTGGAAGAACTGAACCATACATTATCTTGGCAAAAGTTAGTGTTTGGGGTTGAAGAAATATTGATAGTGGGACATCTTTGTAATCCTCATGCTGACCTTGTCCAACTAAACTAGATGCAATATAGAGGATGAAGGAATTATGCGTAAATATCATGGAGGTGAGAAGGTTTCTAGGTGCATGTGTCTTATATCTCATATGTATTCGACATTATGCACATGTCACAAATCCTCTTTATCAATTGCTAAGAAAGAACCAAAGGTTTCAATGGAATGATGTACATGTAAAAGCTATGAGAAAGTTGAAGCAATTGTTGTTGTCTTCACCAACTTTGAGGAAGATTGACTATGAGTGTGGAAGACCGGTGATTGTGACAGTGGACACTAGTCCAAAGAGAATTGGATGGTCAGTAGGACAAGACAATGAAGAGAAACACAGGTATTTGGTGAGGTTTGCGGCCAAGGTTCTAAGCTCTAACCAAAGAGCATATCCACAAGTAAAAAGGGCATTATGGGGGGTGGTTACCGCATTAAAGTGTGACAAAGATTACTTCATTGGAGCATCTGTAGTTGTGGAGACTGACTGCTTACCACTTCTAGGGATGATTGCAAGCTTCTCTACTCCTGATATTGCTATGCTTAGGTGGATTGCTTATATAGAGTCCTTGAACCCAGAACTGAATCACATTGCAGGAAAAGATAATGCAATGGCAAGTATGCTTTCAAGGGCAAGGTATGAAGATGAGGATAATGTGATTGATGAGGAAGAAGATGTGGGAACAAAATTCTACACAATTTCTCATGCAAAGTGTGATGATATATGCATTGTGTCTTCACTTGAGTCCTTTTCAGACGAGTTCTATGAGGATGAATGATTGCTCATAGGTCGCTACTTGAGTACTTTACAAAAGCAAGATGACTGGACTGAATGAGAAAGAAAGCATGTGGATTCTTCTTGAGGGATGGCTACTTATGGAAACATCCTAAAAGAAGAGATGGGACTCCATTACAAGTTGTATGTGATAAGCCTACTCAGCTCAAAGTTATCAAGGAGCTTCATGAAAGCCTATATGCTGGACATTGAGGTGTATGTGATACTTTTTTCAAAGTGAAAGAGAGATATTGGTGGAAAGGGATGTATAAGGATGTAGCGGATTTTGTGGAGTCTTGTGTCACATGCCAAATGTATTCCAATGTACGCCATCGTGATGGATTGCATCGTACATACCCATTAGCCATGCACTATAAATGAGTTGTTGATCTAGTCACAATGCCTTTAGGACTTTGGAAAATGAGATACTTAGTACTTGCATGAGAAGACTTGACAAACCAAGTGGAAGGGTGTGCATTGAGGACAAAAAATACAAAAGCTGTTTGTAAATTTTTGCTTGAAGATGTAATTTGCCGCTATGGCTGTGTGGGAAAGATAATTGTTGATAGAGGTGAGTTAGATGCAGATGAAGCAAGCGATTCTTTATGAGAATTGGTATCAAGCTAGCCCGGACCTATCCTTATAATCCAGAGGGAAATGGGAAAAGTGAAAGAGGACACCCTCCTATTGTCAAATCTTTGGCTAAGGCATGCAAAGGTAGAATGCGTGAATGGCCAAGGTTGCTACCATGTGCTTTATGGACTGATTGTACAACCCATAGCTTAGTAACTCGTTACATGTGTATTGAATTGATGTATGGTCAAAAGACAGTCATGCCAATTGAGGATGTAGTTCCTACTTGGAACATGTTACCTTGGCAAGATGGTGTAAGTAGGGAAAGTCTACTTGATTTGTGCATAAAGCAATTAGAAAGAAGACAGAAAGACATAGACATTGCAAAAGCTTGATTGAAGGATGCAAGACTAAAGAATAAAGATAGGTTTGATAAAAGAGATAGGCTTCGACCAAAGCCTATTGAAGAGGGTGATTGGGTCATAATGTAGGACAATAGCCTTGACAAGCAACACATCACACAAAGAAAACTTGCAAAAAGGTGGTTTGGTCCCTATGTTGTCAAACATGTGCATGGAAATGCTACATATACTTTGAGGGAGCTCGATGTAACAGAGCTTAAAATTCCCATAGCATGCAAAAGAATCACGATGTTCAAGAGGAGACATGATAATGATCCTTTTGATTCACAACAAGATAATGATGAAGAACCTAATGACATTGCTAAAGATGAGGATGAATAAGCAGAGGATGATCTTCTAGAATTTGCAGAAGATGAAAATGACATCCAAATATTTGTGGATCTTAATGAAGATTAAACCTACATAGGGAAAATTTTGGCACATGCCGGAGGATGTGTAGGTTCAGAGGGGGTGGATATCGTGTCATGGCATGTACATAGTGTGAAATAAAACAATTCACCTCACTTTTGACACTTCTCGATGCATGGAAAGAAAAGCAATAATGTACGTATCATGATATATGCTAAAGCGGCTACTGTGGTCTCTATCATGTACATACCTAACCGGGGAGTCGTGGCCCTGGATGTGGTACCTTTGCATGCTTTACCACTTGATAAGATTCTTAATTTGGTTTGAAAATTTACATATTTCAAGTGTTTCATGGTGGCACACTCATCTGGCCTATAAAGACTGATGCAGGTAAAAACTGCCAAAAATAACAGTTAACAGGTGCCGTTGCAGAATTGCATAGAAAGTGACCCAAAATGGTATATTGATGAAAAATGATGCTTATCTATGTTTTTTATTCTTATGCGAGAGATCCCACAAATTTAGGGATTTTCTTGACTCCGTTTGGGATTTTTCGCATAAAAAATGACATGTTTTGGGTCAAAAATGAGATGAAAATGGCCTAGTTTTGGTCCAAAGTGGCAAAATGGCCCAAAAATTGACACATCAGCTCATATTTCCATGGGGGAAAAGAGAGAAGGGGGAATTTTACAGGAAAAACTTGCAATTGTTTTCTACTGTGCAATAGCTTCCATGGTTGCCCGGCCCAATCTATGTGTGCTACAGTCCCGCCTCTTCGCAATCTTGTATCTGAGCTGGTGAGGGAGTGAATTAGGTTTTCTGCTTATCGAAATGGTGTTTGGGCTTAGAAGCTTATAAATCTCTACAAAATCAAAAATTGTCGTCGTGTAGGTGGAAGCTCGAGCATTCCTTTCAACTGTTTAATGTTACGGCTATGTAATTGGGGACGAGACTACATGATACCATGAAAGAGGTTTAGGTTTTCATTGAGAATTGTGCTTGTATGAGAATTGAGGTTTCGTGGCTGAAACTTTAGTGTTTTTAAATGGTCTTTTTAAGCAAAATTGAATGTGATTTGGTGAACCTCTCATCATAATCTTGACTACGAAAACAAGCAATTTCCAAGCACGATAGGAAAGAGGGTTTGTGACTTTGTTGTCACACGAACACTCTTAGATTTTCAGTCACCCTTAGACAGAGGATTGGTGATTCTCCACAAATGATTTTCACAAAGTGTTTGTGACTCTCATATCACAAACTCTCACAGCTAGAGGTTTTACAGCTTCCCAGCTAGACCGCACACATTCCGACAACATGATTATGCTAACAGGTTGAATGCCTCCAAGAAGATAAAGAAAGTCTCCAAGATGCACTAGAACGTGAAAACCAAGATGTAGCAAGCCTCTTTCAAGACCTTCGAAAGAAAATTAAAGTAGAGAGTGAGCTTTCAAGAGGGGCCACAAGCTTTAGAGGAAATGATGACAGGAGAATATAGAAAATACACAAAGCTATGCGACTCTTATGATGCCATCAAATATATGTTTTCAACCCTCGTGGCCATGTGAAATGTACCTGCTTTTTCCTCAACATCTTAGACTCCTATTTCTATAACAAAGGAGATTAAAGCATTAAAGGTAGATTTAGCACAAGAACAATATCAAAGGTAGACGATGGAAGCAGAGAAAATAGCGACATTGACACAAAAAGACCCCGAGATCAAGTTATTGCGAGAGAAAATGGAAAATATAAAGTCGATTTGGCTAGCCATGCAAAAAAGCATGCTCAAGAGATGTAAAGTAAAGATTTGTCAATCAGCGCCATGCAAGCCAAGGCAATAGTACCGGCCCACCAAACCACACCACGGAGACGATAGGGGTTGAAGGAGTAGACCTTCCCCCCCCCCTTGGACCTACCAAGCACATCTAGAGGGGGTGGGCTACATGACTTTGAAGAGGAAACTAAACGAGTAGATGCCCAGGGAGGAGCTCTCTAAGTAAATAGAGGATAATCTTGACCACTCACACATAGAGTACATGCTTTATGAGCTTAAAGTGCTTGAGTTCGAGTATTCCTTATGATCAAACCAAATGAAGTGGTCAAAAACCAATGATTCCCTTGCCCCTGATGAAGCAAGAATCCCTCCTCTCTAAGAAGCTCCTATCCATGCTAGAGCCTGATGCAAAAGGGATTATGAGGATGTACCCATCATTATAGTTGAAGTGCTCTTGATCTTAGAATGACAACCTGTGTGGAGGAAAAAATGGTTTGAGAAGCGGCCACAAGATGAGACTCTGCAAAAAAACGCACTAGAGAATCTCAGGATTGCCCCAACCTTTTCTTCAATTCCTCGATGGCAATCCTGGGATAGGTAAGTCATATGGAAGAGTAACATACTCGACTACCCAATGCTATCAAAGCCAATGAACAACTACAAGCAAACAGAATCTTATATGGTGCACACAATGCAAGCAGTGATCAATCAAATGCACGATGTGCAAGATTTGACATGCCAAATGTTGACAAATATTGCAAAAATTATCCACACATGCATTCAAGTACTTGAAGACATTGATGCTTTAGAACACCCATGGTAGGTGTTCCTAGAAGGCATGCAAGATATAGCATGGAATCTAGACTGATATGCATGTATGCAAGAATCATATTTATCCCCTCACATTACATACAAACATTCAAAGATGCATCCATGACAGGGTTCTTTGAAATGGATTCTACCACTTTTCATCTCCTCACTAAAGATCTGCAAGTGTGGCACATCGCCTACAAGAGTGCAATCCTCAACAACACATTCAAGGAACATAGATACTCTAGATGCCAAGTTCACATAGATACTCTGGATGCCAAGTTCATACAAATCATAACACTCGAGAAAAGGCAATTCAACTACTGAAGCCCAAAGATGAGGCTTGCATGAGGACGTGCAATAGCTGTCAGGTAGGATGGGGGGAGTGTTGGCTGAAACACTTAAGGAGCATCCTACTAGCCAACTACATCATTACAAAGCCCATCATGTTCATGTAATCATATTATTTTTTCAAAAAAGATTTATATAAAGGAGAATTCATGATTGTTCATGAGCCGCATTTATGCACACTCCAGGTGGTAATCATTTTGTTCTCAACCTAAAATCCTTGTAAGTCGGCCCTTGGCCAAATGAGAATCCCTAGTATAAGGTTAAAAATCTTTAGTTTGAACACACCATTGTGACATTATCTAAAGTTTTTAAAGAGTTCGATACATACGACTAAGAATGGAAACTTAGTAGCACCTTGTAATCAATTTTTCTCATTCTCTGGTAATCAAAAGTCAATTTTTATAAGTGCATTATGTTCCTTGGATTTTGTTCTTTTATTATAAGTATTATCATATTTATTTTTTGTGGTTGGTGATTACCTATTTGTGATCTAAATCTGTATTTTTTAGTGCAAAAATGATATTCTTGACATTTTGACCATAGGAGGGTCAAGACTAGGACCATCATGGATTGGGATTTCAGTAAAGTTTTCAGATGACTATTAGGCTTTGTAGGATAGTGCTCCTGAGCCTATTACAGCTCCTAATAAAGTTTCGTTGCATTCCGAGATGGTATGGTCGGTGATATGGCATGATAACCTAAAGCATTGAGATTGGACACACGTAGATTTTTCAGAGTAGAGAGTGATAGATTTGTGATACCGCCCTCTCGTATGCAACCTACATGGAGACATTAAAAAAACAACTCTGTCAATTCAACTGAGCAGAGAGAGAACAACTAGTCAAAGTTAACTGAGCAGGGGACAATTTACATAGTGTGATCTAGACCCTACTAATAATCATTTATCTGAGGCTACTTTAAACTATTCAATTTACTATTGTAGCTATTCACACGGATCCTTTGAAAAATATATGCAATATTTGAAAATAGTAAATTTGATCATGATTATTGACGGCCAATTCTAGCAATGTTGTCTCCCACAAGCTTAAGATAGAAGCTATCTTGTCTTTACGTCATTTGTAGGTTATGAATGTTGGAAGTTGGAGGCTATTGGTTGCACTAATCAATGGGAAACAATTGCATAGAAAATATGTCCTTCGGACAGTAGCTTGTAAGCATATGAGGGAGCGTGTGCCATGGGAAATGGCTCTAAAAGGGTGGTAGAGGTTAGAAATTATGTGTAAGGTGATGATGGGTGGAGAAGTGTAGCGGTTTTATATTAAGGTGAGGAGGTTATGAGGTAATGTCAGAGGTTGAGAAGTGTGGTGTTATAGGTAGCCTACTGCTTGCGGAACTAAATCATTTATGGGGCGATGTTAGGTAGTAGGGCTTGGTGCCGATGTAGTTGCCGGGAGGGTCATAGTTGCAAGTCATGAAGACACTGCCGTCGTCGCAGGTGGCCTTGGCACAGCCGAGGCGGGCAGTATTGGCCCAGATGATTTGAGTGTAGTGGCCGCAGTCGCCGCTGGAGCAGGAGTTGTCGCCGTAATTGTAGTTTTCCTTCTCGCGAACCCACGACGCCACGCACTCTGCCGGCCCATACCCCGCGCCGCTGCCCCAGAAGATGTTCTCGCCGTAGGACCCGCCCGAGTGCTCCAGGCCGCATCCAGCTGCCCGCCTCTGATTGGCCCAGCTCTCGGCAAATTGCGCCACCTCATCACTCCACACCAGAGGAGGCAGCCCTACCTCAGCTCGCGCAGCGTTGTGTGGCTCTAGCCACTACCCCTCTGACGAGGACAATGGCCTCGCAGGGCTGTATGCCGGCTTCTCTGGCTCGGGCTCCCCATACGTAGACTCGGGCTTCTCTGGCTGATACTCCTCTTCAGGCTTCTTGTAGTATGGCTTGGGCTCCTCCTCCTCCTCCTCCTCAGGCTCGGGCTTCTTGTAGTATGGCTTGGGCTCCTCCTCCTCCTCCTCCTCATGCTCGGGTTTTTTGTAGTATGGCTTCCTATAGTAAGGCGTGTGATCCTCATACACAACTTCAGGCTCGGTGTCGTCGTACACTGGCTCGGGATCAGGCTTGGTGTAGGCCGGTTTCTCATAAACTGGCAGCTTGTACTTGGTCTTGGGCTTGTAGACAGGCTTCTTAACAGGATAAGATGGCTTGTAAGGCTTCGTGTACACCGGCTTCTTAACAGGATAAGATGGCTTGTAAGGCTTCTTGTACAACGGCTTCTCCTTCTCGCCATCATACTTCTTGTAAGGCTTCTTGTAGACTGGCTTCTTCACATCCTTGACATAAGGCTTCTTGTAGACAGGCTTCTTAGGATCGTCATCATGGTTGTAATAACCAGTATCATCATCCTCATCATCATCATGGTCTTCCGGCTTCCCATAGTGGTAGCCCAAATAGTGCTTCTTCTTGTGGAACTTCTTGCCACCATAGCCGTGCACCTTCTTGTATTTGGGCTCTTCGTCTTCATCAGAGTAAGGTGAGTAGCTGGCCAGAGTGGACTGGGCGAGAGAGAGGGCAAGCAGGGTGGCGAACACTAGGAGGCGCCCCTTGCTGAGAGCCATTGTGCAATTAAATGGCTAGTAAGACTGGGGGCTCTGGCTTGGAGGTGGCCATGAGCCCTGGTCTGTTCTTAAAGGGTCAAGAACGTGCCTCAATAAGGTGCGCCTCTCCTTAGCATTTCCGGACATACGGTAGCCGTGCACTGTACTAACGTCAACGCATAGTTCCAAGCTTAAATATGACCCAGCAAAATTAACCAAGTTTACATATGCTTTTTCCAAGCGGAACTTTTATGACATTGGGCTAATTTTCACTATGTTTACACTATATTTCTCAAAAGCTAGGATGATTTTTCTTGTTCCTCTTGCTCTCAATCGACATTTTTGAATTTTTTATGCATTTACATTAGGCTTTCCATACCATTGAAACTAGAATAGTGGACACAACCCCTCAAAACTAAGGCTTGCACATAACCACATGGACCTACAATGTTTGGGACAACACTCCTAATATCATAAGGAATCACATTCTTCCTGGCTGAAGATTTTACCATTAATAAGTTAAACAATCTTGAAAAAAAAAACAATTCTGCACATCAAAACAAGCGCCCTTTCTTTCCTTGTCCACAATTTTTTGTATTTAACACTAGTTTGGTACCAAAACAGGACACTTAAAGTGTTCTTTTTTAACAAATTTAAATTAAATGCTACTTGCATTAAACGGTTTATTTAAGAAAACCGTCTTGATATGCTTAAATATGTTAGCTAGAAGGTCTTTTAAAAATATAACCTTGCATTTTAAAATCTATCATGATTAAGAACTATACTCATCAAGTTGACCCTCATAAGACTGCCCTTGACGCTTTGAAGAAATCGCCTTTATAAGCTCAAGAAAAAATGAAACGACTTTGTAGAAAATTTTAGGTGACTCTTCCACAATTTTTCTATAGATAATTGAAAATTTCATATGCAAAAAAAAAGACTTTGGAGTATATATATAAAATAATGGAAAGATCCATGTGTTTAATATGGTCATTTCAAGCATATCATTGTATACAAAGAAGAATATGTTTCTGATGTATTTGTGAGTTTTAGAAAGTGATACATTGCTTGCCCTTTTCATTGAGCACTCAAGGTGGCAAGTAGAAGAGCTTTGGGATGCAACAATTATTGGATCATTTTAAATTTTCAAAATTGCATAAGAGAAAACTTTCATATTTTCATTTTTGAGACATAAGCATTTAAAACCTCAAATAATATCAAACTTTCCATGTAGATCAACTAAATGTATCAAAGTACATGTTACATACACAATTGGGGTGCCTAAAACCTTGGTTTCAATGTTATTATGGAGAACTCAAGATTTTCAAGAGTTTTTGCACGATAAAGAATTCAAGATAGAGTTCAAGCAACGAGATTTAATTGAGTTAGAGAGCCCAAAAAATACGTAGTTTCTTGGTTTAAACATATAAAGTCATTTATAGTTGTCAAATTGCACTAGAATTGTACCAATTTCATAAGGGGACCTTTGGAAGATCAAAATTATGCTATTATTCAACATGTGCTCAAGTATGAAATTATGTCTATAGCTTGCATGTGACTTGAAAACTTATCTTTGAAGTGCATTCCATTGTTTTGTAACACCAAGTGCTAACACTTGACTTTTATAAACATAAAAAAGAAAATCTCTACAAAAAGATATAATAATTTTATGATTTTTTTGGGCAAAACAGCTTGAAATTTTACTAAAATTTATGTCTAGAACTTACCAAAATTCTCTCCATACAGATTATATTTTGATATGGATAAAAATCCAGTGTTTTCTTTCCCTTATAACCAATCTATGGTAGAAGCAAGGTGTAAAAAACTTCTTTCTAGCTTGACAAATAAATTGCCAAAACTTGGTAGAAAAATAGGACACTATAGTGTCTGAGGACACTTAAGTGTCCAATTACAGAACTAGTGTTAAAAAACGATCTAGCATTCTTCTTTAGCTGTGAAATTGAAAAGATTAGTCTGCACACATCACATTATTCAAAAGACTACAGGGTACGCAACAGTTTCATTGAATTTGCAAAAGAGTGTCATTAGTAAAAGATTATGACTAGTTTTTGTTTTGGAATAGATTTTGAAGTACACTAGGAGTTGCCTCTTGCGACCCTGGTGGTTTGTATTCATTGGCCATGCCAAGTATGGTATATAGGCCTTCATTAATTGCTGCACCGCACAATGCGCATGTTGACATATTTTGCATTTGTCCCACTAGACATATAAGATTGGTATAAAAGTGATAATACTAAGTGGTTTGCCTATATTGTCAGTATTGTTGCCAGCTTGTGAGTTTTATGCGCAAAAGAAAGAGAGTATTATATATTTTTTGACCTCGCATGTTAGTACTTTATGTTAAAACTACCTGCACAGATTAGATTTTACATTCATTTCTACACTTTTGAGTCTCTTCTTTGAAACAAAGATGCATTTATAACAAAATTTACATGTATGGAATTTCATGACTAGGCGAACGAAAAATTGAAGGAGAAAATCAAAGTCTTGAGGGAAGCGCTTACTAAAAAAACTTGGTGGAGTAGTGTGATGGACATGTAATAATGCATGTTATGTATGCCATACACAATCCTGACCTAAGGGTGCCCAATCTCAAAAAAGTATGGATGCAATGGTGGACTCTCCAAAGGAGTTTGGAGTTTCTTGAAAAATTAGAGCATTGGTGGAGGAAAAGCATTGGCGTGTTCCATTCTCTCGTCGAGAGGAAAGTCCTCTTAAAGTACTAGATGGATTAAAGCGTATACACCATTACACAGTGCTGCTTATATGCTAAATCCTAAATACTTGAATATAGACTTGATCTACAATATTGAAGAGGTTCATGATATTTACATAGTGGTAAAGACTTTCTATGCCAATGTAGATGATTGTGTAAGATGCATAAAAGAAATGTCCTCCTTTCAATTAAAAGAAGGTCTATTTTCAAACTCTCTTGTTCAAAAAATGGCAAAGGAGCAACCTGCATGGAAATGGTAGATGATGAATGGTGGAGAACACTATGTTTTGTTGTGTAACCTTGTGATGAAGGGTTTAAGCCAGATTTCTTCAAACTCAAGCTCAGAAATAAATTGGAGCTTGTACAAATATATTCATAGCTTTACTCGCAATTGACTTCTTGTAGATCTTGCAGATAAACTTAATTGTTTATATGTATTGGAATGAAGGTATTCCACGGCACATTGAAATCGACGAATATGAAGAAGATATGACCAAATGGATGCACGATTGTGATGATGTAAAAGACAAACAATTTGACGGTACTGGACCTGTGCTGTGCACAAGACTTTGGCTAGAGGAAAATCTTGATACAGACTTAAATGAACTCAATCAAGCATGCAACAGGGTAGACATAGATGACAAAATCTTGGAAAAAAATGAAAATCAAGATTAAGCAACACTTTGATTGAATTTGCGAAAGAGTTTCATTAGT
Source organism: Adiantum capillus-veneris (assembly GCF_014529385.1). NCBI lineage: Eukaryota > Viridiplantae > Streptophyta > Polypodiopsida > Polypodiales > Pteridaceae > Adiantum > Adiantum capillus-veneris. The sequence continues at coordinate 146,784,254 of NC_140934.1, forward strand.
AAAAGATTACAATTAGTGTTTGTCTTGGACTAGATTGCAAAGTACACTAGGAGTTACCTCTTGAGACCCCAATGGTTTGTATTCATTCGCCATGCCAAGTATGGTATATAGGTCTTCATTTATTGACGCACTCCACAATGCGTATGTGGACATATTTTGCATTCTTCCCACAAAGCATATAAGATAGGTATAAAAGTGAGGATACTAAGTGGCTGTCTCTGTTGTCAATACTGCTCGACAGCTTGTGAGATTTATGCTCAAAAGATAGAGAGTATTTGATATTTTTTGTGGCCATTTTATTTGCCATGAGATTATGGAGGTGATTGACATTTTGACAAATAGATGCACTCCATGTGTGCAAGAATGGTGGGTGTGTAAGAGAGGTGTAAGAGTGGTCAAAGGATGCACTTTTTTCCCCAAAAAGGGGGGTGGCTAACTTTACAATTATAGATAACTGCTACTTATAATCTTCGATTTGAGCAGATATTATAGATCCGTAATCTACACGAAAAGCTCTTTCCGTAGATACGCTACATGATCATATGGTTTTTCCTGCTAGAATTTAAATTTCATTTTGGGAGAGAAATCTTAATTCAAATAAACTAGCCATCTTGCCTGATTGAATTCAAAAATTGTCCTTTGATTTCTTTCTAGGTTAGACTCTCTTAAACTACCAAATAAAGAGGCCCTCCTAGATCCCATTCTCTTCCTAATGTAAATGCAGTTTAGGCCATTTTGGCTGTTGTTTTTTTTGAACTAGCTACATATTCCAAATATGATTTGTTGTTGTGCTAAGGAAGTGACATAAGAGGTGCTGTTAAGGTTGAATTGTAGAGTGTCTTCTTTCTATTTTGGAAATGCTTTGTACATTCCCATCAACAAGACTCCCAAGATGATTGCTTCATTAAGATCAATGTCTACCATTATATGAAATTGATGTGAGTAGTGATGAACCTCAATTTTGATTGATACGTCGCCTTGCCCTAAGATGACCATTGTGCCTTCATTTGCTACTCTAATCTCCATCTTAATGGGCATCAATATCTCCTTGGACAACTTTAGGTCAGTTTAATACTTCATGCCACTAATTAGCACACTAGTATCCAAAAGTGCTATTTTAGCTGATCCAGCTGCTTGCTCGATATTGATACATACATCCATACCTCCAAGCCAATATGAATCTATCTAAATTGCTTTGATAGGAGGAGATGGGATTTGTAGTTTTTGGATTTAAGTTTATGGTTTGTCATTCTTATGCTTGAGAATCTGCAGGTTTGTGGCAATGTATATAAACCTTATGTAGTAACCACAATGTCCCATAAAGGCTTATACCTCTCTAACTATTGTGGGTATTGGAAGAGAAACAATGACTTGTATCTTTTGAAGATCCGTGAAAATGCCAGTTTTGAACACAATGTTCCCCAAAATCTTTCCTTATCATACCATGAAGACACATTTCTCCGGATTCAAGAAAATACGGTAAGTCTTGCACTTCTTAAACATATTTTTTAGATGCTGTATGTATTTGTTTCTCAGTAGAAAATGCATGCATAGGTCATCCATGTATGTTTCTAAGAACTACCTTAGATAACATTTGAATGCATGATTCATCATCTTTTGGAATATCGCAGGTGCATTGGTCAAGCCAAAAGGCATACTCGATAAGAAAATATTCCCCATTTTTTTGCAAAGGATGTCTTGTATTGATCCTTTGGATTTATGAAAGCTAATTATAGCCTAGAAATCCATTAAGAAACATGTAATCTTCCTTGTCCTTGCAACTCTCTCAATCACATGATCTATAACTGGCAACAAATAGTTATCTCTTATAATGGCAGCTTTTACGTACTTGAGAATTACACAAACTCACAACTTGCCATTGTTTTTGGGCACTACCACAATTGGTGACACCGAAGCAGTGTGTTAGATCTCATAAATAAACTTTGCTTCTTTAAGTTTGTCTATCTCCTCTTTGATCTTTTCCACAAATGTTTCATTATACATATAGGGTCGTTGTCTGCAGGATTTAACATCACTCTTAAGGGGGATTGTATGCTAGAAGATTCTAAGATCAACGAACTTAAAGTACTCATAAGACCATGCAAAAATATCTCTATATTGCTTGAGAGTATCCTTTAGAAGCTGATCTTCCTCCTTGGTGAGGTTTGTGGTTATATAAGCTGGCTTCAATTCTTCACGTTCTCCGGTACCTTGTAAGATGTTCCTGGTTCTTTGAGTCCCCTCATTGTTTGTTGACCTAAAATTCTTTTGTCTTGTATAGTGTATTTTTTTTATAGTGAGAAGGCGTTGGATGGGGGGAAAGAGGAACACACCCAAAACCCAAACAATCTACCCCTTTATAGCCAAGGATAATCATTGCACCCCAATCCACTAGAGTTCACCTTCAAAACTCGCACAATAAAAAACAGTCCACACCGGTTCTTGGCCCGTTTGCGACCGTGCCGCAACACACACCACTCTCTCTTTCTCTCTCACACATATAGAGGCTTGGGGAGGCACACACATTTACAACAACGGCACCAATTTTTTTGAATAAAGCAAAGAGAAGAAGGGGGAAAAGGGGAAGAAAGGGCACAAACAACTGGCATGCTTCGCTTCAATTGCGACCAAAAAACCTTTCTACGAACGACATAAAAAACCCGAATACAACCTCCTCAGCATGGCAACCTCGAGCATCAAGAACACTGGCAATCCCGGCTTCACCGCTTTTGCACCTCTCCTCGCTGAGAGCACAAAAAAAAAACCTCTTTGATGACACCTCTGCTCCAAAAGAGAGCTCGCCTTTGTCCTACCTTGGGAGCTTGGGAACACCGCTTTGACTCCCTCTCCTCTGGCTAAAAGCTTCTCCCTTAAGCAAAAAGAATGGCCTTCTTCTTCCTTGGCTCTCTCCAAGGAGCTCTCTCAAAAACTCTCCAAAATTGCCAAAAAATGGGCCCTTATGAGCGTGTGTATGGGCCTTCTTCTATTCTCATCAGCCAGGCTCCTTATTTTTAGCCTCCCTTTTTGCATGTGAAAGCCCACCTCCTATTCCTGGCACACAGCTCTCTTGAGCACCAAGCATCCCATGTGAACCATCTCTCCAAGCGGGGCACCGACGGTGCCACCGGTGCTCCCAATCCTTCTCTCACTACAAGAGGTTCTTCATATTAGCGACGCTAGCAGTGCGACACTCAAATGTTAAAATCCACGACGTCGCTATGAGCCTCACGATAACCATCGCTATGCAAAAAATACTATAGCGACAGTCATAGCGACGCTGACAAGGGTAAAAAATAAATTGAGAGCGCGAAAAACTCAGATCTCAGATCAGAGTTTCGGTGCGCTAGCAAAATAGGTAAACTCGTGCTCTCCCTCTCTCTCTCTCTCTTCCCCCCCCCCCCCCCACACACACACACACATACACATGAGGAGAGGAAGGAGAACCAAGTATGTTTCTTCCCTCTCGTCTCTCTCATGTTCCCTTCCCCTCTTTCTCTCTGTCCCTCTCAACCTCTCTCTCTCTCTCTCTCTCTCTCACACACACACACACACACACACACACACACACACACATAGTGTCTTTGAAAGAGAGAGAGAGAGAGAGAGAGAGAGAGAGAGAGAGAGAGAGAGAGAGTATACACACATGCATAAACAAAAAATACATACACACACATGCATAAAAAAAGAATGCATACACACACACATTGAAAGAGCAAGAGAGAGAGAGAGAGAGAGAGAGAGAGAGAGAGAGAGAGAGAGAGAGAGAGAGAGAGAGAGAGAGATAGATAAAAAAAGTAGAGAAAATATGAAATAAAATGCTATATTAAGATTTAGGGTTAGGTTAGATTTAAAATTACATTTAAAATTAGGTTAGATTAAGATCTAAGATTAAGTTAGATTACATTTAACTTATATTTAGGTTTATGTTAGATTTAAGATTAGGTCAGATTTAAGTTTATGTTGAGTTTAAGATTAGATTATATCTAGATTTATGTTAGATTTAAGATTATATTAGATTAGATTTAGGTTAGATTTTAAGGCATGTCAATGAAGGCTTTGCCCAAAGGGCAAACACTAGGTACACAACAATATGTATATTCCCATTAAAATCTGACACTATTAATTCACCCACTAACCATGTTCAGCTAGCTAATGATCACCATATGTTGTATTAGGATAGATTTAAGATTAGATGTTGGATTTAGTTTTTACATTAAAGTCTACCTTTGGGATTACAAAAAAACTCAGAGTCAGGCGAATGGTGATTCCTCTCTTCCTCTCTATGGATGCGACCTTAAGTTGGAAAGCTTGCAACGGCATGATACTCAAATTGGAGGCCAACATGTAATGTGCTAAGTAATCCCTCAAACAAGGATATGTTGTGAAGAGATGTTAAGATGCTGTGAATTGCTACAGCTAGAGAAGAGGCAAAGCGGTTTTGTCCACTACATGCACTATCATGTAGACGTGGGTGTGTAGATCTCTTATACCCACAAATATAGGCACTAATCAATAAAGACGAGATTATAACCCGGTGATTCTGATCTCCGTGCACCTCTAGACTAAGGTGTGCAGGGATCGGACATGACTAGAGAATGTGAGGTAGTTTACAGTGTGAACAAAGAGAGAGAGAGAGAGAGAGAGAGAGAGAGAGAGAGAGAGAGAGAGAGATAAGACAAAGGATGCCAATAGAAGATCAAATTGATGTCCAGGTTATAAGGTTTTTACATTCATTATGAGTAGTGATGACGTTGTGGGGCCATCCAACCGAAACACCTATCTCTCAATAAGGATCTTCTGTCCTTGTAATCAATGCACACATGTTGTGCGATGGACAAGACGCATTTCTTTGCACCACATTCGCGAATTTGGCTAGTTTGATCCATCTATTAGAGATCGAGTTGTTGCCAATTATAACTCATCAAAATCTGACGTTGACAACATGCAACAATCTTGCAACCCACTAGATGTGTTCGCAGCCACTTTGGTCAAGCAGCATACGTGAGGCCACAAGATGTAGCCTCTAACAGCTCGGAGGATGATCATGCAGACCACATTCCCAACGAGGCAATGTTTGAGCCTGAGATTGATGAAATGATTGAGAAGATCATGGATTTAGAAAGGCTTATCTATGATGATATGAAAAGTGAAGTCGATACGCTATTGTATGATGGAGCATGTGTGTCTAGATTGAAGGCGCTCCTGGTTCTTCTCAACATGCAGGCAAAGTTTGGATGGAGTGACACTAGCGTCACAGTGATTTTTAGGTGATCTATTACAATGTGTTTACTTCAATAAAAAGTCCTAGATGTATAATGATCTGATAGATTACTTATACAAGCGTACTGTATTTTTTCGCTGTGTAGATTGCTCAAAGAGCACATACTGCTAGCCGATAATGTGATGCCAGATTCTAGAGAGGAAGCAAGAAAGATCTTGAAAAACTTGGGGATGAATTATAATTTGATTTACGCTTGTCCTAATGACTGCATTCTTTTCAGAGGGGAATACATAGACATGGAGAAGTGTCCGAAATGTGATACCGAGAGATATTGAGTAGATCTCCAAGGACAAAAAGTTCCACAAAAGGTTTTGCGACATTTTTCTCTGCTTCCTCACATCAAACATTTCTTCGAATGTAAGTCCATGGCCTCCCTAGTATCATGGCACGAGGAGAATAGATCTTTGGATGGTGTGCTACGGATTCTTGCAGATTGCGCAGCCTGGACACATATAGATGATACATGGCCAAATTTTGCCAGGGAATCTCAAAATTTGCGCATAGGCATGGCTATGGATGGCGTAAATCCATTTGGTCAGAGATCAACATCTTACAGTATATGGCATGTTGTCATCGTCAACTACAACATTCCCCTGTGGTTGACTACCAAGAAGGGGCACATGTTTCTAAGCTTGATTGTGCCGGGGCGGTATAAAGTGAAGAATATGGATGTGTATCTTCATCCACTATTGGAAGAGCTACAACAATTGTGGATTGGCATAGAAGTGGTGGATATGAGCCGACACATAGGTCAACAGAATGCTTTTATCAGAGGAATTCTAATGTGGACCATGCATGACTATCTTGGACTAAAAAAATACTCGTGATTTACACTCAAACTCAAACACTATAAATCTTAGTTTTTCTCAAGCTTATCTATTGTCATGTGTATACATGCAGGGCTTCAAACAAACGGATACAGAGCATGTGTCACATGTCGACCTAGACTTAATGCACGTCGAGTGCCCTCACTGAAGAAGAAAATCTACGAAGGGCATCAAGCATATCTTCCAGCGAATCGTTAGTTACACGATGGTTTTTTGGGAAGAGAGCCACCGAGGATGTCTGCACAAGAATGGTTAGAGCAGAAGGAGATGTGTGATGACGGTTTGCCCTCAGGGATGAAGAGACTCTCTCTATGGTAGGACTTACCATATTGGCCCAGACTCATGATCAATCACTTGCTCGATCCAATGCACATATTCAAGAATGTGGGTAATCTATTGTGGGTCCATCTGACCGCCTAGAAAGATACTTTGGGAGCCAGAGCTGACCTTAGAAATGTGGATCGTATGGAACAATATTCACCACAAACAGCACCCAATGGATCGATAAAAGCACCATGGATTTTTGGGAGGTGTTCAAGAACGCAAAGTAAAAGAGACCATTCGATTTGTGCGGACCCCCACTAGCATAATGCGCTCACTCCAAACCTGTTTCAGTAAAGAAGGGAAGCTTAGTGGTTTGAAGTTACACGACTGGCATAAAATGTGCCAGGTACATTTGAAGTGGAATATATCATAGTGGGAATTGTGTAACAAATTTGTGTGTGGACTTTAATATCATTGCTAGACATGTTTTGCAATTTATTTTACCGGTGGCCATTGAGGGATGTTCATCTCTTGACGTCCGTAACACAATCTACAAACTTGTGAAGTTGGTGCAATGGATCTCACAAAAGGAGATCAATGTAGACTCCATACCATTCGCCAAACTAAACGCTGTGGAGGTTGTGTGCATGTTTGAGAAACACTTTCCTACTACCATGCTAGCCATTCAAGTGCATCTTCTTGTTCACATAGTTGATGAGGTGGAAATAGCTAGCAGAGTACATTCTAGATGGATGTTCTTTCTCGGGGGATTCACTCTATATACAAAATGGGACGCCACCTACGAGCGAACAACTTTGATAAAACCCCTATATACGACTCATATTAGGAAATTTGACCCACCTTTCTACACTTATACGAAAATCAATGAAGATAAATATCATACTCCTATCTTACATATAAAATTTAGGTCTCACATGATCTAACTGAGTAAAACTAGTCAAAGAGTGTGTTACATAGTGACTGGCAATGTACTAAGGAACCACTTCTATTGGTATTGACTTTCAGTCTATGTGCCCGATCAACCTGTACTCTAGCTACTCGTCCAATTCTAGACCATCCAAAGCTGGTGTAAATCAACCCTTGACTTGCTCCAAATCAGTCCTTATCTATGACTGGCTGGATACAAAATTTGATATGTGACCTGAAAAAAACTTCCCCTAAAATTTATCTGAGTTCTAGTACACACCGTGGTGACTAATCATTACAAGTAACATTAGGAGAAAGCTGGACTGACTTTTGGGCCCTTTAAGAAGTGCCACATCGGCTTAGAGAGAGAAAATGAAAATGTTAAATTGTGCATTTTATGTGATACTTTCTGCGCAACAAAAAGCCAAAATGACATTCTTTGGTAGGTAGCCGTCGTCTTTATCATTCTTATCCTTCGTTCTCTTGTCAGGAATCCAACTAACCATATGACTAATGATTTGAAATGCCAACTTACAAGCATTCCCTCCAGAAACATAAGCCACACGAACTCTATCAACTCTAAACTTGAGAATATGGCTTTCCCTCCCAAAACCTGAGACATTTCTCCGTCTTCTTCTCTATCAACTCTAGGAATGGAGAATGCATCTTTTCCTGATGAAAACACTAATTTGAACTTACAATCCTCAGCCCCTTCATCTTCAACACTTACCCAAAGAAAGAACACACATCATCTTCATGTTGATGTATTGCAAGAGTACGCACCGTTGCAGAAACGTAGGAGGGAGTCTTTCTTATCTCAATGGGAGAAAGAACTTAGTAGGACAAACAAGGAACATCATTTGGATTTGTGGACCGATGGGTCTATCTATCCAAAGGATCCTACGACAAATCCGCCACCTCCCTTTGCTAATATCACTAACCTCTTACATTTCACAGGCGATGGCAAGGATGGGCTATTGGGATACACTGAACATTTGGAAATGAGAGGATTGAATGCAGAAAGGCAAAGAAACTTCCAGGGGATGGAGAACATGCAGCTGAAGAAACTTAATGAAGCATGCTCTCAAAAGATTTTATCAAACAGAGAGACAATCCAAGGCCTTGAGAAGAAGATCACAAGTTTGCGAGAGAAAGACACCGTGCTTGGTATTTGGAAAAGAAAACGAGATCTGTGCAACATTGAGAACATGAAGGTTGGTAGTGGTGGCCTGAAAAAATGAATACGAGCTTTAAGGTAACTCATTTCTTCAATGTGATTCATTAAGAAATGGATACACTTACTTTCCTACATGATCATAACGCATTGTGCTTTTTTGGCAGGTCTTTACTGTATCCAAACTCGAACGGTGCAGGCTTCAATGCGGGAGTGCATTACAGCCGTCTAGTTGCAAAAGAAGTAGTTGAAGAGATGATAACTCAGAAAATTTCGTAAGTTGAAAGGGAGGCTACTTACCTCCTTCATGAATGAGAATCAGCTGGAACCAATGGAAGTGCAAGCAATACTTGATGAGAGTGGCATCTCGCAGATGGGATACATGGAACTCTTCAAAGCATTAGCTAAAAAGTCTCAAAATAAACTACATAAGAGGATCATTGCTACCAAAGCCATCACATGTAAAGGCTGCTCGCCGGCACGTAAACGATGAGGTGTTTGAGAAACTTGGGTCACCATTCCATATTGAAGCAACATTCTTAGGCAAGTGCGGCAGAGAGGTATAGTTTAACGAGCACAACAACCTCTTCGTTGATCTTGAAGCATTGCAAAGGTATGCAGCTCACTTCTTTGACATCAGTCGAGACGAGTGCGGTGGGGTTCTCAAGTTTGTTTTGAAGCTCGACGAGTGCGAGGTCGTGAAGAACAAGAAGTTGGAGAGAGTCACCATTACCCTTATGAACAGAGCTTTGGATCCATCAATAACGAAAGAGGATCCAAGATACTTCAGCGTGCAATCAGAAAAAAACATTCTAACTCTAGGATCATTTCAGGTATACTTCGTTCACTCTATGATAACAAAAATATTGATTATTTGGTTCTTGATTTTGTGTTTTCATTTTTCACTGCAGGTTGATAAGGAAAATTTTGAAATCCTCGATTGGGTTTTTAGTCAAACCCAAATTCCTTCTATCATCAGTGAACAAAGAAACGGAGCCGTTCTTTCAGTGGAAGGATTTGGTGACTACACAGTGGAATGGCACATGGCAGGTGACTTAAAGATTCTTAAGTGTATGTACAACATAACACACGGAGCAGCTATGGAAAATCCATGCTTATATTGCATGGCTGATGCACAATCACTTGAGAGTGTGCAATGGATTAGAGCTCCCAATAGACATCTTCAAGATAAAACTTTTAAACCAGTGCTTGATATTCCTATGAGTAGATTACCCAATGCCAAATACGCGTAGAGCAAACTGTTTCTCAATCAGAATTAGTTTTTTTGCGTTTAGTGGGAGGGGGTGCCCACCACACAATCTTGTAAAAACTTTCATTGCAAACAGTGGGAGATTTGCATTGTCATCGGAGTATTCCTTGTGGTATATTATGATCTACATAAAAATTGCAATGAATTTATGGGCCGTAAGTGAGATGAGTGCAATTGCCAAGTACTTGAATTGTTTCTATAAACCTTTTTGTGGTTGAAACGCCTGATGTAGTGAGACAACGCCGCATCCTTGCCTTGGACTCCAGTGACAAGCCCTTGCCATGAGCCTCCCGCTCTTCTAAGGAAACTATCGTCATACATTAGCACCTGTTACCATATACATGTGGTAGTGATGTGTGTGAACACACTAGGACCGCCGGGGCATTTTTTCCCTCTTTAGGAGGTTTTTGCTCCCGTGCAATGTATATACGCCCATCACTCTAGGGCTATCTATGTTCCCATTGCACACTAAGTAACACACTCTCTATTGTGTGCCTTGAGCTTCCTTCGTCTTCTCCAAGCTGCATGTGTTTCTCTGCAACCCTAATTCCAACAATTGGTATTAGAGCAGGTCACGTCCTCCCGAGCTTAGTCGTCAGCTACTCCGGTACACGCCTGCTCACTTTCTCTGATTTCAGTGAGCTTTGGCAAGCATTCGCAGGTCGACAAATATTTTGGGCAAGCTCATAGATCTTGGTCTGCTCAGAAATTTTGATTTGGGCTCATTTCGGCCTCCGTTTCCACTACAGGCAGTACTGCACAGGCTATTTCGTCATTTTGTGCAGAATTTTTGTCAGAGACGTTTTCTGCATAACAGGTGCCTTATAGTCTTCTACGGTTTGTTCTATATAGCACAGGTTGTTCCCGCTCCGTTTCTCCTATTTTTGGGCAGTTTTCACATCAGGTGCAGCATTTACCATGGCTGACAACAACAACACAGATGTGTTCAAGATGTTTCCTGCTGTTGAGGACAGGTTGGATGGGGACAACTACCCTATGTGGACTTATATGATGCAACATGTTCTTGTGTCAAAGGGTGTCTCGAACATTGTGCAGGGCATTGATGGACGTCCTGGTTCTGAGGATGTAGGCGATGTTGAGGATGTTGCAGGTCTTGCTGCAAGGATTGCAACTGTTAGAGTTGTTTTGCCTATGGTAGAACAAGATCATTGGGATGTTAAGGATGCGCATGCTCATGCATTGATTGCGTTGTCTGTGAAGCGCACCATTATTCCTCACATCTGTTCAGCAAAATCTGCAAAACAAGCTTGGGATATTCTAGCAGGTCTTTATGCAATCCGCAATGAGGCTAAAATTGCTTTGCTGCATAAAGAGATGGAGTCGAAGATTATGCATGAGGAAGATGATATGGAAACTTTCCTTGCTAGTGTCAAGGATATCAATGAGCAACTTATTTCTGCAGGTGAAGTTATCTCAGACAGTTCCCTTGTGCAGACTGTTCTTGATGCCTTACCAGATTCTTACCAGACTTTTGCTAGTACTTGGAGACTTATGACCCAAGGAAATCCAGAAGTTGTCAAGTTTGATGCATTATCCACATTGCTGTTGCAAGAGTCACTTTCCAGAAAAAACAGGACTAGGCAGCGTGCAGTTGAACAGGCTTTTATTGCTTCTCAAAGAAAGGGTGGTCACAGTAATGTAGCCACTTCTTATGGTTCTGCTGTGAGTGGAAAAAATTCTATTCCTAATGCTTTTGCTGGTAGAAATTCTTCTGGAAATTCCGATGACAAGGGCAAAAAGAAGATGCGTTGCCATTATTGTAAAGCTAATGATCACTTGATCAAGTCGTGTCCTAAGTTGAAGGCCAAAGAGGCTAAGAAGAAAGAGGGTGGCTCCAGTGCAAATGCTGGTTCCACTACAAATGCAACCATTGTTGAGTCTTCTGTGAAAGGAGACTGTAATGTTGATGTTGATGCAAAATGGGCTTTTAGTGCAGAGTGCACTTAGAATCCTGTTGTCCATGATGCATGCTTGTCAGTTGCTGTAGATTCACATGTGTGGTATTTCGACAGTGGTATTTCGACCTCACATTGTGAATTTTTTACCTCTCTCGAGTCTGTCCCTCATGGGAATTCAGTCACTTGTGCCAACAACACCTCTTATCCAATTTAGGGAGTTGGAAAGATTGTGCTCACTGCTGCTAATGGCAGTTCCTTCACACTTGTTGATGTACCTGGGATCAAGAAGAATCTCTTGTCTGTGTCCGCACTTGCTAGACTTGGACTTGTAGTCAAATTTGTGGATGACAGATGTACAGTTCATGATCTCAGTTTTGGTGTGATGAAATTGTTGCATATGGGCTTTTGTGCCATGGGCTGTATAAGCTCACTTTGTATGACAAGTGTGGACAAAATTTTGCAAATGCTGTTGCAGATTCAAGGGCTATTTCAGATGCAAAACTTTGGCATGCACGTTTTGGTCATCTGAATTTTGCCAGTTTGCTACGTTTGCAGAAATCTGATATGGTTGCTTCTTTGCCGCCTCTTGAAGCACCTGTCAAACATGTTTGTGAAGGTTGTATTTTGGGTAGGATGCAGCGTTCTAAATTTCCAAAGGATGGTTCAGTTCGGGCCACACAGGTTGCATCTTGTGCAGAGTGATGTTTGTGGGCCCATGCAAACTCCGTCCTTGTGCAATTACCTATACTTCGTGACTTTCATTGATGATTACTCCAGGCATGCATGGGTATTTCCGCTTAAAGAGAAGTCCGAAGTTTTTATGTGCTTCAAACAATTTCTGGCTATGGCTGAAAATGTCTCGAAATGTACTACGGGCACCCTCCGTTCCGATTGAGGGGGGGAGTATATATCTCATGAATTTAATGCATTTCTCGCTAGTCGTGGGATAAAACACCAATGTACAGTGCCTTATACGCCTCAACAAAATGATGTTGCTGAGAGGAAAAACGGGTCACTAACGGAAATGGCATGATGTATGGTCAAAAGTCAAGCTTTTCCGCATTCTTTTTGGCTTGAGGCCATCATGTGTGCCACTTATGTGCTTAACAGGTGTCCTACGAAAGCTTTGCAGTCTATTAATCCATATGAATCATGGCATGATAGAAAGCCTTCTATTGAGCACATGCGTGTTTTTGGCTGTTTGTCATATGCTTTGGTGCCACAAGTGCATCGCAAAAAATTGGATGATAAGGCTATCAAATGTATTTGTGTTGGTTATAGTGCTGGAATAAAAGGTTACAGGTTGTATCATCCGCAAAAAAAAAACGTATTCTGGTTTCTCGTGATGTAGTGTTTGTGAGAGATTCTGTTCAGCCCTTTCTGTCATGTACTAGAGACAGTAATGTAAGCTCACAGGACATTTATGACACTTTGTTGCCTCTTTTCAATGGTGGAAATACAAATGTAAGTTCCAATGAGGCAAATGTACAACCTATGGGGGTTTCTGAAAATGTTTTAGATCAGCCTATTATTGATGTAGATGTACATGATGTACTTGATGAGGAAAGGGCTGAAAATGAGCAGGCTAGAGGTATGTCAAAATGGTTGGTGCACACTTTGCGTGACAGTAAATTGGATGCACCTTTGTCTAGTCGTACTCATTCAAGCTCTCTCCATGCATCTTATGCATCAGATTGTTATGCTTTGGCTGTGTCTAGCTTACATGATGTTGAGGAGCCTCTGTCGTTTGATGAAGCACATAATTCAGAAAATTGGATGGCTGCCATGCAATCAGAATATGATGCACTTATAGAAAATGACACATGGACTTTATGTGATTTGCCTCCTGGAAAAAAGGCCATTGGTACGAAGTGGGTTTACAAGTTGAAACGCAAGCCGGAGGGTGAGATCGATCGCCATAAGGCTCGACTTGTTGCAAAAGGTTATGCACAACAAAAAGGCATAGATTATGAAGAGACTTTTGCTCCCACTTGTCGTATGACTACTGTACATTTTCTATGTGTATTGGCAGCTCATTTTGGTTGGGATGTACATCAATCAGACATTGTTACTGCTTTCTTGAATGGTGACATATTTGAGGAAGTTTATGTAACGCAGCCTTGCGGTTTTGTCATAAAAGGACAAGAGGACAAAGTGTGCAGATGTAAGAAGGATTTGTATGGGTTGAAGCAATCTCCTCGTGCTTGGTATGAGAAAGCTGACACTCATTTGGTTAAACGAGGCTTTCATAACAGTCCAACAGAAAGCACATTGTATGTAAAGCGTGAGGGTGATATACTTCTCATTGTGGTTCTTTATGTTGATGATTTGCTGATCACTGGACTAAATGAGAGACATAATGCTGAATTTAAGGCTGATTTGAATGCTACTTTCAAGATGAAAGATTTGGGGCTATTGCATCATTACTTGGGTATACAGTTTAAGCAGTGTGATGGTGGTATTGCCTTGTGTCAGAAAAGTTCCATAGAGACATTGCTATGTAAGTTTGGACTTGAGGATTGCAAACCTATTGCCACTCCCATGGAAACAAGTTTGAAGTTGAGTCTACATGATCCTGGCGATCCTGCTGATGCCACTCTTTACCAAACTGTTGTTGGATGCCTCATTTATGTATGCAACACGAGGCCGGATATTCAGTTTGCAGTCTCACAGGTCAACAGATTTATGCATAGCCCAAGGTCTAAGCATTGGCAGGCTGTCAAGAGGATTTTCCACTATCTTAGTGGCACTTTACATCTTGGCTTGTTTTATCCCAAGGGGGGATCATTGCCACTAGACTTACTTGCTTTTTCGGACTCAGATTGGGCTGGTTGTTTTGACACACGAGTGTCCACAAGTGGTTTTTGTTTCATGCTTGGCAGTTCATGTATATCATGGTTGAGCAAGAAGCAACCTACTGTGGCCACTTCGAGTTGTGAGGCTGAGTACAGGGTAGTCTTCACAGCTACGGTTGAGTGTGTATGGCTCAGACGCCTTATGGCTGATTTGGGTGTTGGACAGGACACTGCCAACACTATCTACACTGATAGTCAGAGATCTCTCCTGCTGAGAGCCTCTCCCTGACATAGTGGTAATGCACCTCAATGTGCTTTGTGCGAGGAACCCAATTTTTCATGCTCGCACAAAGCACATTGAGGTGCATTACCACTATGTCAGGGAGAGGCTCTCAACAGGAGAGATCAGCTTGGCTTATGTGCCAACACAGGACAACCTTGAAGATCTTTTCACAAAGGCATTGTCTCGTGAGAATCTTGAAGCTTTCCGCAAAGCTTTGGGCTTACTCCCCTTTGTGGAGTGATCCTGTCCTCAGGGCATGGCACTTTCCTTTACTCATGTGCCAGCTCTCGTTCACCGCATCACTCCAGGGGTGATTTGTTACCATATACATGTGGTAGTGATGTGTGTGAACACACTAGAACCGCCGGGGAATTTTTTCCCTCTTTAGGAGGTTTTTTCCCGTGCATTGTATATACGCCCATCAGTCTAGGGCTATCTATCTTTCCATTGCACACTAAGTAACACACTCTCTATTGTGTGCCTTGAGCTTCCTTCGTCTTCTCCAAGCTGTGTATGTTTCTCTGCAACCCTAATTCCAACAGCACCTGGCAGCAAAAAAAAGTGATCATGATATTTTATCACTGGGACATCTCTAATACCATCTCAATGCACGACAAAAGTTACCATCTGATTCTCGTCCATTTCCAGCATCGACCTTCCCCACAAGTGAATAGACTGACTATTCATTACCTGATCTTTGGGTGCCATGTGCCTACCCATGTTTTCCAAGCCGAGTTGTTTTGTTTTCGATTCAAACTGCTCATCTGTTGGGAAATTGGCCTCTCCAGACTTTGCTTCATTGAATGTATCTTTGATCATTTGCCACCCTGAAGTGAACTATGAGTCGCGGATAGCTGTGTCAGCAATAAGATGTTGGTCCACTCCATCATCGTCCACAAACCCCATGTCTGCCTCACAAAAATTCGCAATTGCCACTAGGCAGTAGTCCTCCCAGATATTGAGCTCATGCATGATATCTGTGAGCAGAACATAGTGGGTGTCGCCTGCCATAGCAAAGCTGGGAGCACAATTCAGAGGCAAAGTCACTTCCTTGGACTTTCTCTCTTGCACCCTATTGCTGCATGCGCAAGAGAAACAAGAGTTAAGCCCGCATCAAATGTTTCCTTTAGTGCCTCTACCCGCTCTTCTTCTCGGTTGAATTGCACCTCCACATCCTGTACCTCTTCCTCCGGCGCCAATGGACAACTACCGAAAGTTGTGGACTGCGAAGTCTCTGACTCACCATCCGTCTGCAAGTATAAGTAACAGACAAACCTATGGTAGAATTCCAATAAGCGACACTTTTTGAAGTGCTTCATACACTTGTCTTGTACAAGCAGTGCATTGGAGGGACACTTTTCTAGACAGCGATTCAGTCTCCTTGAATCACTCTTGTAAGGGTCAAGGTCGGATGGGTGCACATATCTCATGCCATCAACTGTCATGGAATGTCACAAGTGACTGTCTCATACTGTGGCAAATGGGTTTGTAGGTACTCAAAGGAGCAATCTATAATCCTCTGTATAGAAAACTCTGCATTGAACATTCCTGATGGTTCTGGTGCACGGTGATGAGCACGGGCGTTATATAAGAATGTGAATAGTTCTTCTTCACATGTATCCTCGCTCATGTCTGTCTCTAGGACTATGATCCCCATGACTGAAAGAAAAAGCAACCAAAACTATTTGGTGTCATAACCAAGTGAATGTTGAGCCTCGAGTACCCCTCAATGTCTCTTTTTGATTGGTTCTGTCCCGTGGGCTAATGTCATAAGAGGTGACGTTAGTTGAGTTAGAACCAAGCGAGTAGGGCCCCCAAGAATTTCTAAAGGGCCCTATTTGCTTGGTTCTATCCCGTGCGCTATTGTCATAAGAGTTGACGTTAATTGAGACAGAACCAAGCGAGTAGGGGCCCCAAGAATCAACGAAGGGCCCTATTGACGGGTTATGTCCCGTGCACTAATTTCATAAGAGGTGACGTTAGTTGAGTCAAAATCAAGCGAGTAGGGACTCCACGATTCACAAAAGGGCCCTATTCGCGTAGTTTTGTCCCGTACGCTAATGTCATAAGAGGTGAAGTTAGTTGAGTCAGAACCAAGTGAGTAGGGGCCCCAAGGATCTCCGAAGGGCCCTATTCTCTTGGTTCTGTCCTGTGACCTAAGCATTCGGAACAGGTGGATAAGAACAGAGCATTTAATGTTATCAATGATATATTTATAGGCCTACTCACTCACTATGCCCAAAGTCAGGCACGGTCACATAAGGAGTAATTATTCCAACCATGCATGCGTTTTTACCCTAACGCAGTGGCTTCGGTGGGGACACAGGAAGGGGAGAGGTAGGGAGAAAGAACCTGTCTCTGCAATATCCAATGGCGCCAAGTTGGATGGTGATGTCGTAGGCCACCGACAACAAGAACCAGAGGGAGGCGATGGCGATGGTGACGCGGCAGCAAAGGACTCGACCCAGTGGAGGTCGCTCAATGCAGGATCACGAGAGCTGGCCAAGTGGAAGAGCGCAAAAAATGCAAAGACAACGACGATCAGTTTGTTCTACTTGGACATGGAGATGGAGACTGCAAGGGCGTTTGGCATTTGACTCTCAACGCATGATCACGAGAAGTGGCCAAGGGGAAGAGCGCAGAAAATGCAAAGGTGATGGCGATTTGTTTGTTCTACTTGGAGATGGAGATGGTGAATGCAAGGGATTTCGGCGTCTGACTCTAAACGCAGGATCACGAGAGCTGGCCAAGGGGAAGGGCGCAAAAAAGAAAAAGGCAGTGGCGATCTGTTTGTTCCACTCGGAGATGGAGATGGAGATGGCGACTGCAAGGACGATTGGCATCTGTCTGACCCTAAACGGTCACTCAAAAAGGCATGTGGGTTGCACTCTCAAGGACAACCAGTATTAAATGGTCTCAAATTCCCATGCAGTACGATTTACCAACCGCAATCTCGCGCATAAGTGAAGTTGTCACCCTCCCCGAGGTAAGCATTCTAAGTTGAGGCATTACCCCCGCCAAACATATCACGTTTCAACTATTCTGCCACTTTTTGCGTCCTCTAGTGCACATCATTCTAATTAAATCTACCCCCATCGACGCTACGCGGTAAGCAAACTCCATCACCTCTTACTCTCGCGCATCCTCCTTCTCTTACTCTTGTTCTGCAGTGCTTCAGTGACGCGGAACTCTACACACAGTGAAGAGGTATGCTACTTACTACCCTTCTGTGCACTTGTATTTTGTGTAGACAGTACCAGGCAAATAAGGGAAGGTAAACCCTGTTTTCTGCACCTGTTCGCTTGGTACAGGTCATTGTCCTTGGTCAGTACCAAGCGAATAAGGTAAGGTCACTTAATCCAAAGGGCCCTATTCGCTTGGTGCTGACCAAAAGAAAATTTAAGTGATGTCTGCTAGTACAGAGGTCAATACTAAGCAAATAAGGGGAAGGTAACCCCTACTTGTTGCGGATTTAGGGTTTTCTTTTGCCAAATACGCGTTTTGATTTTATAAGAAAGAAACAAAATTACAACTGAACAACAGGTTTTGAGTTAGAAAACACTTCAGACTTTACAAAGAGTGGCCTATTAATTTCCGGGGGTTTAGGGTTTGCAATAACCATGTAGTCCTTTTCCTTCACAGCCAGGCTATCTCTTTGCAAAGCCTGTTGGAAAATTTAATGGCTTCCTCATATTTACTGGCTAGCTCAAGCACTTCATCCTTCATTTCCTGAAGCCAATTAATGATAGCCTCCATAGAGCCATTCTCGACGAGCAATCGTTGCATGTCTTCAGGCCTTCTTGCTTCCAGAGAGTCTTTAAGGATTGAGACCCTCTGCCTGACGATCAGCATTTGCTGCAGCTTCAGGCTAGCATCCTGCACAGAGCATTTAGCAAGTAAGCTCTTCAAACTAGGAGCTTGGAAATTGGGAGAAGAAAGCAAAGAATTACCAGCGGCTTACCTCGAGAATTGACTCTCGTGTTGATAGCAGCCACTCCCGAGCTGTGTCAGTCGAGAACATTAAAGGTAACATCGGGGGAGGGCCAAGGGGGGACCTCATGAGGAGGGCCCAGATGCGGTGTTGCTGGCGCTGCGGGAGTATACCTTGGAAAGGCATCACCACTATCCTAAGCTTCTTTTAGTTGTTCTGCAAAACCCTGAGGGAGGTTCTGAAACAACTGCTTCTTAAATAGACTTTTAGACATGCCTAAAAAGCACAGCCTCGGTTCTGGCTTATGAGTGAGTGGTCTGTGAGGGGTGGTACTGCCATGCGGCTTCATGAGAGGTGGACATGGGAGAGAGGATCAATGGTACCATCCCCCGATATTAGGGGAGGTGATGGGAGGGAACGACATGACAGTTAGGACCGCATCAGTTAAACATCTACTTCACATTGGTATTTTGTGGCAGCGGATGCAAACCTGTTTGCTTGCTTGTATACTTTCCTAAAGTCACTACCCAACGAATACGGTATTTTGTTGCAGGGGATGAAAACCTGTTCGCTTGGTAGTGACCTCAGAACATGTAAGTGATGTTTTCTATTACTATTTTCTGAAGTCACTACCGAGCGAATAATGCAAGGCAAACTCTTTCCTATGCACCTATTCGCTTGGTAGTGACCTCAGAAAATAAAAGTCATGTCTGCCATTACTATTTTCTGAGGTCACTACCGAGCGAATAAGGCAAGGCAACTCTTTCCTATGCACCTATTCGCTCGGTAGTGGCCTCAGAAAATAAAAGTCATGCCTGCTATTACTATTTTATGAGGTCATTACCGAGCGAATAAGGCAAGGCAACTCTTTCCTATGCACCTATTCGCTCGGTAGTGGCCTCAGAAAATAAAATTCATGCCTGTTATTACTATTTTATGACGTCATTACCGAGCGAATAAGGCAAGGCAACTCTTTCCTATGCACCTATTCGCTCGGTACTGACCTTTTCTGAAATCTGAAGTCCCTTGTGCTGACAAATGAATTGTCCTTGGTGTTATTGTATTTGTAGAGATGCCTCGTGTAAAGGCCTATGCTAGGAGGGCAACAGGTGAATCTTTGAATGCTCAAGCAAGAAGACACCAATATGAGGCGCACAGAGGTGTACTGCAAGAGTTGTGCATCCTTCAAGAAATTACAGACTACCTTGTGGAATTCTTCAACGATGGATATATCCTGGCTGCCCATGCACACCGCGTCACTATCATGCCGCGGGATTTTGATACTCTTCGTAGGCTGCGTTTCCTCTACGATGGGCTGCTTCATCCCGTGCCTATCCGGGATAGTAGAACCATGGATATTCTCAACATCGCCCCTCTCCATCCTCGTGCATGACAGACAGAGCCATCTAAGGCTGAAACAAACAGCAGAAGGACCCGATAATGGGTCGAGAGAAACGACACAGATGGGCAGGCTGAGATAGTCGCAGAGGGCCAAGCGCAAGCCAGAGTGGACCCTGAGGCAGTCATGGAAGAAACAGAGACAGTTATCGAGGAGCCAGCTAGACACCAAAATGAGCAAGTCATGGAGGATCCACAGCCCATCGTGGATGATGAGGGACAAGAGCAGGTAAGGGTGGAGCCTGAGGCATCTATGGAGCAACCAATATTGAAGGAAAATGATCCGGAGCCTGAGGAGCTTGAGGCTATTAGAGAGGAGCCTGAGGCAGCCAGGGAGCCAGCTCAAGAAAAGGCAAGGGCAAGGCTCTGCATCACAAGGGCCATCCAACGTATCGGATGAGTCAATCATTTTAGAGAAAATCAACGAAGAGATGAGGAGTTGAGAATTTTGTTGAGCTCAGGGCCTCTGCATGCGCACATACACTTGCCTGCAAGGTCAGAGGAGGCCTGCATTACCAACCTCGAGAATGTAGACTTCATGTGCATGCGCAGTTTCACCGACTTGCTCGCAACGAATGAGGTCGTCAATGTTTCTTTGTGGTAATTCTCATGTTGCCAAGTTTTTCTTTATAATGGTTCACTACCTTAAAGACATGGGTCAATACCAAGCGAGTCAGTGGCTTATGGAATTGGAATCCGCCACTGACTCGCTCGGTATTGACCCATGTCTTTGCGACAGTCATCAAGTTATTCTTTATAATGGCTCATTTCCGCTAAGAAATGGGTCATACCAAGCGAGTCAGTGGCGGATGGAATTTGATAGCTGTCCCACTCGCTCGCTTGGTGTTCAAGTCTAATCTTTGCCATTTGTTCATGTTAGCCATGCTGTCTTGCTTCTGCCCCCTGAGGTTCAAGAGAAAATATACGTAATAGATCCGTTGATATCTCGTTATCTGCAGAACAACTCAGTTTCCTTTTTTAGTCTAACGAACTGGTTTAGCAGAGTCAACTTTGATCTAGCGCGCTTTCTGGTCACTGCGTACAATCAATCGTGAGTATTTTCTTGCCTTGTAAAAAACATCTTGCATTGAGAATCTCTCCTCATCTTTGATGGTGTCTTTGTAGTGATCATTGGAGTCTGATGTTATTTGACATGGAAGCTAAGACTGTTTACTACGCAAACTCCGGGCAAAGCAGGGCGTTTCACGATTGTGTAAAAATGTAATGTCCATTTGGGTACATTTGGAAAGCAGTGTCTCTTTGTAATGTGTTTCTGACTCAAGTGGCTATGTATGTAGTGCCGCGAAAAAACTTGTATGCTATGTAGAGCATCTTTTGTTAGAACATGATCTAGGAAATGTAGTCCGGCACGAATGAGTAACCGTGCCCACGCAGATTGATGACTATAGCTGTGGCTGGCAAACCTATTTGAATGCCATGTTGCTCATCAGTCAAATTATGGATATACCAAATATAAGTAATCTGTTGTTTTATTGTTTGCTGCAACGTATGTATGAAGCAATAGATGTCTGTATAACGCTTCTACAGGAACTTCGATTACATAACTACACCAACAATGATGTGCGACATTTTTCTGTAATGGCCATCGAGCATATTATAATCTCGGTAAGCAGATGCACAAGAGAGGAAGCGGCGAGAGCTGATGAGTTCGAAGAGGCTCGCATTAACGAAATGACGCAACGCCACAATCAGACTCAAGAAAAAGTTAGAAATATGCAAGAAGCAATAAACCAATATTATGGGGACGTCGCAGAAGTAGAGGAATGGGCTACACGTCGATGGCAAGAGAAAGAAAAACGGGAAGCTTCATAGCTACAAGAAGCATGGTAAGCCATGGAAGAGGCCCATGATTTCGAGCGACACGAAAGGATGCCCGAGACCAGAGTCCCGAGAGGCAGAGGTAGCAGCAACCAGAGTAGAGGGCAGGGGAGCAATCGGAGCAGAGGGCAAGGGACGAGTGGCACAAACCGTGGGAGAGGCAGGGGACGAGTGGCACAAACCGGGGAGAGGACAAGGGACGAGTGGCACAAACCAGGGGAAAGGACAGTAGCACGGAAAGGGAGAAAATTACTTGTATAAATCTTGACAGAAACAACACAATATGTAAAGTTTTGAAACATTGAAATGTACATTTTTGAAACATTGTTTGATTACCAAAAAATGTCTCTGAATTAGTCATTTTGAAGAGTACATCATGGTTTGCATGGCATCAAAGCTCTTTGCGTGCACAAGGTATGTGACCTAGCTTCCGGTGGAAGCAATTAAGTGAAGTGTATTTGTTAGTGACTCCTTGCACAATGTTGTTTTCTCCTTGCACGTTGGAATCTGAAAAGAAGAAAAAGTTAGATTCAGTCATAGTGTATTAAAGACAATCAAAATTTATCGATTTAGTAAGCACCTTTCTATTGTTGAGACTGAATGCATACAATTCCGGCAAAAGTGGAAGTTCTTCACATGTAAGATCTATCCTGAGCTGTGCTAGAGTTGTGCTTGACATTGTCTCCATCACAGTAAGTAGGTTGTCTCGAAAGTAGAGCTCCATTGATAAAGGTTTTTTCTCGAGGCTGTTCTCTGTATCTTGGTCGAGTGGAATAAGCTGCCCACTAAGAAGATGATATCTAATATAGTAAAACAATACTAAGAAATTTTGAGAGCCTATAATGAACTTACAAATTATGGACTTCTTTTGCAAAATACAAATTTTGTTCTGTGATTGTCTCCTATCCCAGTTATCATCTAAAAAGTCCAAAGAGCTCTCAGACTTGCAAATGAACATTGTTGCGGTAGTTCTTATTTGCTCATCGAAGAAAAAATCTACAAACACTTCAAGAGGCATAAATAGTGCGAGCGGAAATATTTTTGTGGCAATTGAATACTTGAGGGACTTTTGTATATCCTGAAACAACTTATTCCTGAAGCTTTCACTAGTTTGCGAAGCAGGCAGAGACCAATCCTTGCTGTCAAAGGATGGAAGTGACAAAGGAGCTACACGACCCCAACCAATGGAAGTTCTCGGTTCCACATATGACATATCATAAAATAAAATTCCATTATCTGCAAGTTCCTTGTGTTGTCTTCCTCGGTACATTTGCTCACCAAAAAACGCATGGAAAGCATAAAAAATCCCAACTATGCTCTCAACTGGTTGCCAATCTGTCCTATTTGATGGATAAATATCTAAAACATACCAAAGATGATATCCACCACTTAATATTCGAATATATGAGTGCTTCTCACTCACTATTTTTTGTTTTGCCAAAAGAAATAAGTACAAAAAAGTTGAATTTTTACTAATCTGCAAACCTATCATCAAAGTTTCTATAGTTACGCTCAATACAAATAATATATGCATGTTTTCTTAGTTCCCTATTGTCCTTTAGGTTCATAAGGATCCATGGAGCATGTCAAAAGAATAATACGTCTCTTACCAAGGGGAATCTTGGGGACAAAGATGAAGTGCTAAATACAGCAAACATGAAAAAACTGGGTTCAACATTATGAGTTGTAGAATCCCATAGAAACTATTCAATATCTAGCCAAATTTGATCCTTATGACTAGATATGGTTACTACCTACAAAATGCATATAGTTGTCACAAGAAACTAGAAATATTGAAAAAGCTATACTTGATATACTATAATGTTTCGTTTTCTTCTATAATTGAAAAAATCAACCATGGTTGTGTACTATGCAAAATAGGGTATTAGGTGCCCCAAAACTCAGGGAATATTAGCTTTATGTTACAATATGCGACATAGAAAATCAAAACTGCATTTGGATATCATGAAAGCCACCAAAAAAATCATAGAAGAGCTAAAATTGGCTAAAAAACAGGATTTGACAATTTTTGTAATTTGGTCATAACTTACAACTTTAACATTTATTTATCCCTAGAAGCATCAAGACATGTTGAGGACTACTAAAGATAGTTCTCTATCATTATAGACCTCACAAACATGAATTCTAGAGTGGTATAGTTGCAAAAAGTTGAAAAAAGCCAAAAATAGGACCTGTTTTTTCACATAGTTTAGGTTGTGAAATGTTGTGCAAGGACAAGGTTAAAGATGGTATTTATTTTCCAAAAAAATGTCAAGTTTTTTTCAGCTCATGAGACAAATTTCTAGATAGATAGAATCTCAAAATCCATTTTGAAACTCTTGATATGATTCAAGGAAAATGGTCACTTAACAAGACATAAAAGTGTCCCATTACCAACCTAGTGTTAAACATCCAATTTTAGAAGTTATGTGCCTAGAAGCACTTATGTGAGTTATGTGGCTCTGGCAAGTGATCTTTCATCCTAGAAAGTCTACATCAAACTGGTGGTACATCATAGAGGTAGCCCCTTGTAGTGCACGGATGTATGAGGGTTACCATGTGCCAATCACAGCAGCATCAACGGAGGATATCCGAGAGGATGCTCAGTCAGAAGTCACAGAGGTGGTGCCAGATGAGCATCAAGCTACTACTCTTTATGGGGTGCATGCAGAGGATCTACAAAATGAAACGCAGGACATCTGTCTAAACGGAGAGCTCTATATAGACATAGGGAGTTACGCTAAGCTATGTGAGGATGAGAGAGAGACCTCTTAAAGCCATAAACATTGTGTTTGAACAATTTTTCTCCGTTTTATTATATATATTGTATTCATGTGGCTTTTTGTCCATTCTTTTCTATATGCTATACTTGAGAAATTTAAATTGTGTTTAATCGTCATTGCTTCCACTCCAAGCCGAAGGAGTCCTCAAAGGGCAGGTAGATCTTGCTCTTCTAAGGAAGAAGCAGGAAGTGTGCATTGCTACTCGCTAAGGTTTAATTCTTGAACTCCTCATCGCAGGAATCCCTCCCCTTTATGAGTCCTCTCTCTCTCTCTCTCTCTCTCTCTCTCTCTCTCTCTCTCTTTCTCTACACAAAAATCCCTCCCCCTATTATCTATAGTATAGATTATAACTTGTCCATATTTTCTTCTCCATTCAATATTAAGATTAAATGTTTGTGTATTTAATGCAGGTATGGATGATGATGAGTTTCTTTCTTCTTTGTTAGCCTAGAAGAGGAGGTGGTACGCGGAGCGTCATCGCTCTAGAGCACCATTACATCGTTCCACTCCTTTAGTGTCTCCCTCTATTTTGGATCATTCAGCGTGCTTCGAAGCTTCGGTGTCCACGAGACGATCTTCACACTCTTCTAAGCATCAACGCTCTAGTGGTGGCGGCGGCGATTACTGTGGGGATGCCGCTGCTGATATCTCGACACCCATTAGGAAATTTTGAACTCATTTTTGGGCCTTTTAAGAGTGCCACATCATCAAAGTTGTACAAAAGAAAGCAACCCGGTAGACCCTTCTAAATATTGCTTAGAACCCCATGATATGACCTATCATTGGAAAGTTCTTGAAAAATGGATTCTAAAGAGCCAAGGTCCGAAAATTTTGGATGAATTCTATGAAAGTTATGCCATTTTTTTTCAATCAGCCAGGTTTTGTTACCGTTACGGTAATCTAAAATCACCTTTTTCTAGATCTACATGAAGGAAATGTCCGATACATGCATGCTATATATCAATAGATAGCATTTGAAGAGTAGATTCTAAATATCCAACCTCCGACAAGTTTGGATCTTATTTGCAAAAAAATTACCGATCCCCACTTTTTGAAAGCTATGCCACATCAACAATTCTTACAAGGCCCATTTTTTAGTCCAAACTTTTCCTAATGCGACTCGTGTTTGATGAGGCTCTTTACCTTCCCCTTATTTTCCCGCCCCCACACCAGCCATGGCATTGCCACCTACACCAGGTTTTGTGTGGCTATCACGAATGTCATTGACATAATCACGATCGTGTGATTACGTTAATAACTCTAGTATTTATACAAGAAAATCACGTGATCATGTTGTGAGCGGGATGGAAACACACAAAACGCCTCTATAATGACCCCACACACACTCTTGGAATGATATACACACACACTATGGGGCACCACTCGGCTTACACAGCACACCTGACCGAGACAGGGAACACACCTATGGAGTGAGAGGAGAGAGACTATCCACTTGCCCACTCCACACAGAGACACACACACACACACACACACACACCCAGAAACTCAGCTCAAAAGCGGAGAATTTATGATGTTTAGATACAATAGAGATTGGGCCAACACCAATGGGGCAAATAGCTCACATAGTATGGGTAAAATAAGCCAGATAAAATCACAAACTGGAGCAGAAACTTCGCTCATAAGAGAAACTTACACAGCCAAAACAGTAGAAAAAGAGGGAGGAATTTGGCAAAATGGACAGCTCCATCACATTCGGAACGACCCAAAACCCCATTCTACAATGTCAAAGTGCTCAAATTCGACCTCGGATGAGTAGTTTACGGCCAAAACAGGCTCCAAAAACCCCAAAAACACACCTGCGGCTGTTCCTCCTCTCTTCTCGACGTTTTTTCTGGTCTTCTCTCTGTTTTTTTAGTTCCCACACTTAGCTTTATTACTTGGGCAACCTTGGCCTTTCAGATGACCTCAAACGGACCCTAAACAGGCCAAAAACTGACCTCGCAGTGCATAGTTCTCACCCTGCTGTATCCTTACGCACACTTGGCACTCAAATTTTTTCAATAATGCATCCCGCCACCACATGAAGTGGCCCCAAAATATGGTCCTCATGATGATCCTTCTGCATAATTATCACAAGAAAACACCCACGTTGTGTCCGTACTTCTCCACGTGTGCAAGTATTGACCCCATTCAGCCTCCTGACGCCACTAGATGCCATCTGACGCATCTGCTTACCTCATTTCGTCGGCCCACAGATAGCTTCCTTGAGAAGTTTTACGTGCTACCAACTCCTCATTATTGTAGAAAAAACACACTGGTACTGGTAACAATGAAAACCGATGCACTATGTACGTACTGTCCTACCTGTACACATGCCAGGACCCCACATAACTACCTGGCTCTGGAAAATGGGCAATTCTTTATTTGATGCACCATGCATGTGTATGTACATATGCGCAATCCCTTGCTTGAAAAAACTCCTGACATAATTTGCCCATCCCCTAGCCTGCTAGATCATTCATGATCAACAGCAGCAAAAAGCGATATGAGATTCGCAACGTCACAAGTCTCCTCATCCTTCACCAACACTGCTTGATCCACAGACAACTCATCTTTAACCTGGCATGATACAATTTAAGACGCAATCCATTTACCCTTGACTTATGTAGAACCCCATGCAGGTTAGCCAATTGATATGTACCATTCGGGAAACACTCCACTACCTTGAAAGGGCCTTCCCACTTAATTTGAAACTTCTTTTGGAAGGTGTTGTCCATCTTACTGTTGTAGCGCAAAACCAAGTCATGCTTCTTGATACCCTTACTTTTGACCTTTTCATTTATCTTTGCCAAAGCTCTATCTTGCATCTGCCCATAATGCACCAATGCAATCATCCTATCCAGCTGAACCTCTTGTAACTGTAAGAGCCTCTCTTTGAATGCATCACTAGGCGGCCCAAGCAGCTTCTCTAACATCTTGACCACAGGAAACTCTACTTAGAGAGGCAATAGTGCTTCCTTTCCATACACCGAATGAAATGGAGTAAACCCTGTACTTGTCTTCACCGACGTACGGTAAGCCCATAGTGCACTAGGCAATCCCAAATCCCAATTCTTTCCTTGGTGCTCTGTCACTTTTGAAAGAATTTGTACCAACTCACCATTGAACCTTTCATTTAAGCCATTACACTGTGGGTAATAAGGAGTGGTATGATGGTGCCTAATATTCATCTTCACGCATAAAAAGTCTAGCAGTTTAGCTCTAAATCGTGGCCCCTTATCTGAAAGTAGCTCCAATGGCACCCCAAACTTGCAACATATTTCATCATACACAAATTTTGTCACATCCTTTGCAGGGATCTGTTTTACTGCTATAGCCTCTGCCCATCTAGAGAGATAGTCCACTGCAGTCAAAATATAGCTTTTGCCCCTACTTGTGATAGGTAATGGGCCTATTGCATCAATCCCCCACTTTTCAAATACATCAAACGCCATAATGGTTTTTTGTAGCTCTGGCTTCAACACTCTCTTCCCAAATGCTTGACAACTATTGCAAGACCTACACCAATGGTGAACATCCTTGTGCAAACTAGGCCACACATATCCCTCTTGCAAGATCTTATGCAAAGTGATCTTTAGAGCAAAATGGCCACCACATACACCTTCATGATTCTCTTCCAACACTTTGTAAAGCTCCTCCCTCCAAGGTACACGTCTCAACACGAGATCATCCCCTTTCATGTATAAGACATCACCAATCAATTTGTACCTGTATGCTCTACGCACAAAACCATACTTCTTAGAGTTCTGAATCTCCTTTGGAATGATTCCTGTTAGCAAAAACTCCTCTTCTTGAGCCAAACTTTCCCGGCCATGATAAAGAGGTAAAGTGGTCCTCAACACAAATAGCTTCCCAATCATGCTTTGAGCTGCTTCATGTGCCTCTCCATTTAGAGCACGTTCAATGTGTCTGATGCTCCATGCTTCAAACTTTTTTAACAGGCCTTTAATTCTGAAACACATTTCCTTCAATGAGTTGTTCTTGCTCTTCCACACACCTAGCACTTGCTTCACCACTAACAAGGCATCACCTTTTATGCTCAACCTTCGAACCCCATGCTTTAAAAAAAAGTGTAATCTGGCTTCAAGGTAGCATATTCAGCCTCATTGTTACTATGAGCATCCAATTTGAACCCTCTCTTGCATACTAGCTTCCCCTCTGGATCATAAAGTGCTATACCCCTTGAAGTTGCATCATGGCTCTTTTTGTATGAACCATCAAAGAACCACACATGTGCATTGCTGATCTATGACACTTCTTCAACTACCTTTCTCACCACCTCTTCCTTAACAATAAGGGGATTCTCCTTGTAGGTTAACAAATCAACTAGGGTAGCCCTTGTACTGTCTTCCACTAGAAAAGAGAACTCAAACTCTTGCAGCTCAATTACCCATTTCTTCACCACATTTGACATATTAGTACCATTGATTAACTGTGGCAAAAAGGCATCATTAGAAAAAATATGAACCCTCTAGGGGCCCTTTGGGATTAAGGTTAATTAGAGGCGAGCCAATGAGAAGAGGGTGGTGGACACACTCTATGCCCTCAAAAATGTAGGGGGACAAAGTAGTCTTACACTTCTTAAATGGGCTCTTACCTAGTGAGAAGGTGGGGTGGGGTGGGGGGGTTGGGTGGGCCATATGGAACCTCCAACTTCCCTTCTTTTTGATCCGGTTTTGAAAAAATCCCAAAAATTTGAATTTTTTCAAAAATTTCAAAACTCAAATTTCATCTTCTTAAAACCCCCTTAAAACTATTTTATGGTCAAAAAAGCATTTTTTGACCTCAAAAAGTCAAAACGTGCACCCAAAAACCCTAAAACTCAAATTTTTTTTTAAAAATTTGAAAAATCTGTTTTTACTATCCATAGCTCCCCCAAAAGTAGTTCTTAGGCAAAAAGTGATTTTCTCTCTCTAGAACCCCCCTTTTCCAACCCCTCCTTGGTTGCAACCATCACACTCATCCTCTACTCCAACACACTCTCTCTCTCTACACATCTCCATTGCTGCAGCAAGGAAGCTCCTCTCTCCTCCCCTACCACCTTCCATTGCCACACCAGGCAAAGGTTATCTACCTTCTCCTCCCATTGCCACACCAAGCAAGGGTTATCCACCTTCTTCTCCCATTGCCACAAGGGTTATCCACCTTCTCATATCACTTTATCCTCTGTACATTGTAGCAACAAGCAAGGTCCTTCTCCTCCTCCTAGTTTTCTTTGCTCAACCATGGCCAACTCTACTTCGCAAAGGCGGCCAAAGGATGAGGTCACAGCACTTGCATGCCACAACACTAGAGGTGTAGATGATGAGTGGGTGCCACAAGAGTCACCAAAGGTGCTTGGGTATACATGCAACCATCTGCTATTGGCCCTCATCGTGTGCGGAGTCGTGCAAACTTGGATCTTCATTGGAAAGGAAAGCTCCTTGGCTTTAAGAACCGAAAAGACAAGGGGACCGTAGCCATTGTGCAACATGTTTTCTCAATGTCAACCATGCATTTGCAACAACCACCTCGATTTCCAACACATTGTAAGTACATGTTTTGAGAATACAAAGTTAGGTGTGAAATCACAGTGTAATGTTATTATGGATTCATACTTAAGATTTGTCATGCATTTATAGTCATATTTCCATCCACGTTGGTGGAGGAGTAGCCACTACATAGTCTCTCCGGCACATTCAATGCTATACATGCGGATATTGGAGCAATAATGTTCCCACATATTTGCCCAACCAAACTGGTTCAAAGAAGGATTTTCTTCTATTCTCACTCCTATATTTTCCCTACTTCTACACAAGCGTTTGGAACGCTTGAACCCATCAAAGTAACTTCCTTATTAAGTATGGAGTGTCCGGTGCCAGATTTGTGGTCGGTAGCATCTTTCAAGAAAAAGATGATAATGGATGTCCAAAACTCTTTGAAATACTCTAAAGCTTCTAGGTATGTGGGCTTGAGTTGGTGTTTGCCTATTCATTGTTTTTGTGCACATTTTTAAAGAGTTTGGATTTGTGGAGACTTCCACAATGCTTGTATGTAAAGATGCGCATTATGAGGAATTAGGAAGGCTTTTAGAAGAGGACTGGGCTTTTGTGGAGGGCATGCACAATGGGGACCGGTACCGTTGTAAGGTTGGAGCTTCGGTTATTGGAATGCGCTATTTGAAATCCCGCACCTCCTTGTACATACGATTTCACTATGATCGTTGGATGTGCAAGCTTGGAGTGTGGACTCCCTTACAGAGTGTAGATGGCGCTATTGCAAGCTTTGACATTGCAGTGAAGATGCCCAACGATGCTTTGGAGGCAGTCCAAGTGAACAAGCATTGGACTCTCAGTAATGTTCGAGAACATTTGGTTATTATGGGTTTTGAGGCCCTTCAACAAGCACAATTTTGTTTACAAGGTCACAAGGTGAGAATCCTTCCACCACATTTTCAATACATCATGGTTTGTCGATCATTGGATGCTTACTGTAATGAATGTCCACAGATTGGGAAGACAATGGAAGACAAACTGAAGGTCGAGGAGAGTTCAATCATTACAAAGATAAAAGAGGGGTAACTTCGGCTAATGCTCGAAGTCTCGTCGCAGTCGACGTGCAAGCTGCATATCTTTTGGCTGTATTGTCACTCGCTTTGCATGTATGGCGCATAGGTTGGTATCTTTCAACACCGAAATGATGTGGGCCTCTGCACCTTCTTGAATAGCCTATAGCACTATTGCTTGCATTCTATAATGATTTCCATAGCTTTGAAGCACCTCCTTCACAGTCCGAGCAAAGGGGGCGCGTCGAATCAAAAGCTCCGTCGTCTTCTGGTAGTGGCGGATTTCTGCAAATGCCCTTGCTATTTTTCGGCGCCGTTGCAGTTGTCTTGGGGGCACTTGCACATTTCTTGGCGGGCGACGTTTAGGCTTTTTGAAAAACTTAGACTTGCGCCTGTTTACATGCTTAGGGGCTGGTTCTGCAGCCTCTTCTCATTCTTCCTCTTCCCTTGGCTGCCGATCTTGTTGTGTGGGGAGAGCTCCCTGGCCTCCAGGCAATGTCTTCCCCCCAACGGCCACCCGGTGTGTGCGTGGTATTTTTTCTTGCAGCCATGGTGGCTCTCTCTCTAATTCAGTGTCTGTATGGACCACTCGAGTCCTGGATGGTCCTGCTTGTGATTGGTGGCACGACGGCTGCTCCCTATCGGACTCTGTTGTTTGCTGGCCCTCTTCCTCTCTCCAGCGCTGGGCACGTTGCTTCATTCTCCTTCTAGGTGTTATATCTTGAGGAGGTGGAGATTGAACAGTCCTTGATGACTCTCGTGCCCTACCACCATGCCCACTACTAGATGATTTCCTGGAACGGCCAGGCGTTCGTGGCCGTTTTCTTGTGCCTTTAAGCCATGACGGCTTCTCACATCCTTGGAGGGTGTTTTTGTTGGCAGGCGGATGCTCTTTCGCGGTTTGTTTGGTGCGTGCCATTTCGTTGGTAAGAGCTCACCTGTTCTTAAGAAATGAGTGGTTTATGAGAGCATGCAATATTTATAAGGGTCCATTTAAAAAGGGCCCTGTTCACACTAATTTTTTTATAAAAAGTATTATTTTTTAAATAAACATGTCGCTAAGATTTGGACCCTGCATTCACGTTTAGTGACTCGCGTAGTATCCACTTTGATCCTTGTCGCACTCTGCATCGCCGCCATGCACAATGCTTGGTGGGACCTTGCGACATTTGCCACTTGTTGCTATGCTCTTGACGAGTCCATTTCCGCACTTCAATAGAAATCTTGGATTGTCGCGCACGCTCCATTGTGAGCTTATGAGAAAATGCTGTGTGAAAAAACCAATTGAACATCTCCTCCAAATAATTGGATTGCACCATTCCACCACCATGTCGAGTATTTTTGAAGTACACTCCCCTTGCTCGATAATGGGACTTCTCCATGCCTTGAGTGCTAAAAATTTCAAGCGATCCATACTTGTGCATAAAAAATGCACCATGCGCAAACAAGATATGCTGTTCACATGAGTAAACGATCCACATTATTAAATAAAAACAATCCCTTGTAATGAATACACCATGTAAAATGACTTACCATGTAATGTGTGATGTTATTTTCACCCCAAGAAAGGGTGAAGACCTTGGTAAAATCCGCCAAGGCTTCTTGAAATGATTGGCGTTGTTCTTATGTTGTGATGTTAAGGCCCATAAGCTTGACCATTTTATCAAAATGTGCCCAAACTTGCTTGCGCTTGTTTGCAAGCTCGCCATTTGAATCATTGTCGGTAGTAGCTTTGCATAACTCCTTCCAAAGATCCCAAAGGTTACCTGCCTGCTGGTTGGAGCTGTTTTGAGCATCATATCGACTTGGCTTTCCTTGGGAAACTTTCTTCAAAAAGTGTCTAGCTTTTTGTCCACTCATTGATACTTGTTGAGAAATTTCATGGGCCTCCCCTGTGTTCTTTGCAGCAACGATAGACACATTTCCACCGTGACAGACAATGGAATTCAAGAGTACCTCCACTCTTTCGATCGCTTCCTGGGACTTTTCCAACGGTTTCATCGTGAAAGCATAGTCAATGTGGAGCTTCAATAGCCTATCAAAATGCGCATGAATGCGTGTAATGTACACAAATGTACATTTGATAGAGGAAATCAAAAGATTGGATTCCAAGCGTGGTCCTTTTGATCACGGTCTGGGGCATTGAGCATGGGACATCTCAGAATAGACGCTTCCCATTCTCTACCTTCATCTCCGACATCACGACAATCTAACCCTTGTTCTCCATGCCCTTGCCATGGAAGCATGGATCCGGCCTTTGCAGTGCTCTTATGTGATTTTTTTCCATTAGTTTTGTACCCTCGAGTGCAAAATGGACAAGGCATGAGAGAAGAAGCCCCTTGTTTGCAGCCAAGAAAACACTTTATGGTCTTCAAATCCCCACCTAAGTGCCACTCCACATCATAACTACCAAAACCCTCAATCTCCAACTTCTGACCTGCAATTTGGGAGTGTATTACTTCTGTGATCCATGGAGTTCTCTCAAAAATCCATGAAAGTACTCCATTGGTCTCCTTGGGCACCTCAATAGCACCCAACCACCAAATGTCTTTCTCTGATTGCACGCTAAAAGATGGGGTGGGAGATGGCTCGACTGAATCCCTTCGCTTGGTTTGCAGAAGGACCTCGTTCATTAGAGTGACACTTAGCCTCTCTAACCTTTGGCCTGTCACTATTTGACACTCATCGAGTTTCAGCACAAAAGCGACTTTTGTGCCAAGCACTACAAAATAAATAGTGCTAAGACCTTAAACTTCAGAGTCTATGATAAGAATAATACCAAAGAAAAAAGTAAAGTATGTCACCTTCTTCAGGTAACTCGTAAACTCTAAGCATGGCTTCTTGAAGCCTTCTTAGATCCACGAAAATATTGTTCCACATTGTGTAAGGAAAGCCCTTCTCCGAAGGTCTTATGGATTGTTTCTTACCTTTTCTCCTTGTCTTTGTTGCGCACGAAGCATAAAGGGAAGTTGGCATTGTGTCCTCAATGTGTAGGTATGTCCCAATGTGGGAGAACACATCTTCGTTTGTGGCCTTATTTGCGAGCTTGACCTTGTGAGGAACGGGAAAAAGGTTTTCCACAATGCCATGTTCTTTGAGGGCATCCTTTAGGAGTTGAAAAATAGCCTGATATGCTTTGGTGTTGATTCCAGCCTGATCACAAGCTTGTTGAACGTCATCATCACTAACCACATTTCTTAATTTACGCATAAGGTCCTTGGTGACTGCATCCTTAATGTGCTTACCTCCAGGTGATTGTAAGATAGAAATCACGTCCTGGGTATTGAGACAACTAGTGAGAAGGTTGAGTCGATCATCTTGGCTTGTTCCATCGCATGCCACCTGGATGAAGTTTCTAGCAACAAATAAACATAAATGTTAGAAAATAGTGTGAAGTAAGAATGCATCATGCAAGTAAAGACCAAATCACCTTGTGGCTATAACTCGTCGTTTGCGTGCTCCTCCCGAATGTGCAAGAGTTTCAATGGATGAATACGTGCGTTTGCGTTCCCTTGCACCAAGGGGTGTTTCTTTCAAGTATGTGATGGTGTTGGTAAGCTTCTGGATGTGGGACTCCTTTTCTTGCATTTGTTGTTCAAGATTTTTAACTACCCTCTCCAAAGGGGCAACACTCTCTTGTAATGCCGTCGTCTTGAGGTGAAGAGCTTGACATTCGTGCATCCACATATGCAAAGAAGCACCTGCACCCATACACAACCGCTTGCAATAGCCTAACAAACCTGCTTCTCCCCTCCCAAGAAATTGAAGAAATGTGGAAAGGCTATTAACGGTGGATGGAAGCGGCTTATAGGATCGTAAGGGTACAAATGGCCATCCACCCAAATGTCAACATTGGTCTCACAAGTGGTGCAACGTTCCTGTGATGACCTTTGATCACCTTCACTAGTGGTCTTCGATGCAAATGCCGTGGGTAAGCGAATATGTATGCTTTTGGTGTGTGGAGTATGTGGTGGTGGAAGCAAACCATTTGTGATGTCGGTGAGCACCATGGAAGCTGTTGCATGAGGAAGCAAATGATGAAAAGATAGAGAGGGAAGGGTAGAGAGGTTGAGGAAGATGGGAGGAGAGAAGGAGGGAGGTGGGGGAGGGAGAGATTGGGGAGGAGGAGGAAGGTAGGGGCAGGGAGGGAGAGGAGAGGGAGAGAGAGAGATGAGGGAGGAGGAGGAGAGAAAAAAATGTTTATTAGTTTTTGGGGGAAAAGAGTTTTGAAAAAATGGACTTTCTAAGCTTGTGGGTTAAAAAATGGGTCAAAAAATGATTTTTGGATATGTATATATGTTGGGAGGGAGTTTTAAGTTAGAAATAAGTAAAAATGAATTTTTTTTAAAAAAGTCAAATTTTGTCTCTTTGTGACCCACGTTTTTGCTGATGCTTCCTTCACTTTAACACTAGGTTGGTAAAGGGACACTTTTATGTCCTATTAAGTGACCATTTTCCTTGAATTATGCCAAGAGTTTCAAAATGGATTTTGAGGTTGTATCTGTCTAGAAAGTTGTCTCATGAGCTGAAAAAAACTTGACATTTTTTTGAAATATCAATTCCATCTTGAACCTTGTCCTTGCACAACATTTCACAACCTAAACTGTGTGAAAAAACGGGTCCTGTTTTTGGCTTTTTTCAACTTTTTGTAACTATACCACTGTAGAATTCATGTTTGTGAGGTCTAGAATTCTAGAGAACTATCTTTAGTAGTCCTCAACATGTCCTGATGCTTCTAGGGAGAAATAAATGTTAAAGTTGTAAGTAATGACCAGATTACAAAAATTGTCAAATCCTGTTTTTTAGCCAATTTTAGCTCTTCTATGATTTTTTTGGTGGCTTTCATGATATCCAAATGCAGTTTTGATTTTCTATGTCGCATATTGTAACATAAAGCTAATATTCCTTGAGTTTTGGGGCACCTAATACCCTATTTTGTATAGTAGACAACGATGGTTGATTTTTTCAATTATAGAAGAAAACGAAACATTCTAGTATATCAAGTATAGCTTTTTCAGTATTGTTAGTTTCTTGTGACAACTAAATACATTTTGTAGGTAGTAACCATATCTAGTCATAAAGATCAAATTTGGCTAGATATTGAATAGTTTCTATGGGATTCTACAACTCATAATGTTGAACCCAGTTTTTTCATGTTTGTTGTATTTAGCACTTCATCTTTGTCCCCAAGATTCCCCTTGGTAAGAGATTTATTATTCTTTTGACATGCTCCATGGCTCCTTATGAACCTAAAGGACAATAAGGAACTAAGAAAACATGCATATATTATTTGTATTGAGCATGGCTATAGAAACTTTGATGATAGGTTTGCAGATTGGTAAAAATTCAACTTTTTTGTACCTATTTCTTTTGGCAAAACAAAAAATAGTGAGTGAGATGCAATCATGTGTTATGATCACCAACCCATTGAAGTTAACTAGGGAATTTATCTCAAGTCCTACAAAAATCCCTAATCTTATTTTTATGCAACAAAACGTAAGAAATGACTGTTTTGATGAAAATGTACTAGTCCATCAACTTTGGAGGCTTGGTGTGACCAAAAGATGAGAAATTTTACAAGTTTCTTATTTTTTCCATGTGTAGTAGGCCTTGAACTATAACCTCATGAAAGCATTTTACAAAATGAGTGGATCTACTCTGGTTTTGGAGGTTTTATTCAAAACCCTGAAAGGACACTTTTATGTCCTGTTAGGTTACCAACCTAGTGTTAAAAAAAGCTAGAGAGAGAAAGTAACCCTTTAGGTCCACATCCTACATTTGTCTAAAAAAAAGGCTAGAAAAGCCTACTCAAAACTACCTTCTTCAATGCCCTTGCCCCCTAAACCCCACACAACATTAGCCTTAATCCCTAAAAATTAGGATTCCTTACAAGGCCCATGCAAGGTTCATATTTCTCCTAACGTAACTCGTCAAGAAAACAAAAGGTCGTGGTAGCAAGTTATGACGAAATCGTTGGCAAGCAAATATTACACTGGCCATCACTAGCTCTAATTCCGAGAATTTTCTCTCCGCTACCAACTTCACCCGGCTTGCACAATACATTGGCTTCATATAATGGTTGTCCTTCCCCTTTTGCAATAGCATGGCTCCAATGGCATCATCCCCTATTGATGGATTTACATAAAACACTTTCTCCCAATCAGGAGCCTGCATGGCTGACAGCCCCCCTAACACCTCTTTCACCTCTTGAAACACTTCTTCACACTTGTCATCCCATTGCAATGGATCATGCTTTTCCACTTGCTGTAATGGATAAAGAAGCTGCGAAGACAATGGAATAAACCATGCCATGTACTTCACTTTTTGTATAAAGGTTGCCAATTGCTTCGTACTCGTCGGTGATGGAAGAAGAATAATAGACTTAACCTTGTCTGGATCAGCCTCAATGCCATTTTCTGACACCATATGGCCCAATAACTTCACCCCTGGCTGTGCTAGATGACATTTCTTTGGATTTAGTTGTCCTCCACATTCATCATATCGAGCCAATACCATCTGCACCTTCTCATAGTGTTCAGCTCTACTGCTGTATACACAGAAGTCATCCATGAAAGCTTTAACACAATTGCCAATACCCAATTTTCCCTCTCTTGATAGAAAGATGGTCCATTTGACAACCCAAATGGCAATACCGTGTAGCAAAGCAGCCCCATGGCGTAATAAAAGTTGTCTTTGTGCGGTCTTTAAGAGCAATCTTCAATTTACACTGTACCTCTCATAACCTGCCACGGAATCCAAGATCTGATCGATGAATGGAAGAGGATATGGGTTCTTATTAGTGGCTGCATTTAAGGGTTTAAAATCTACACAAATCCTCCACTTCCCATCCTTCTTTGGACTGACTACTACTGGACTCACCCATTCTGTGGTCTCCACAGGGACTATGAACCCTGCCTTCAATAACTTGTCCACCTCTTCCCGCAAGGCTTCCATTTGCTCTTGACCCATCCTTCTTAGTCTTTTCCGCACTGGCTTAGCACCCTCTTTTAATTGTATATGCATCTCTTCTCCTTTGAACCCTCTGATCTCTTCACATGAAGTAATGAACAAATCAGGAAAACTAACTAGCATGTGCAAATATATCTCCTTCTCCATAGTTGAGAGGTCTCCACTGATCATTTGTGTCATCAATTCCTGCTTCTTTGACAACTCAACCTTGGTCTGCATGAGCCCTTCAATCACTTCATAAGGCCCTTCATTTTCATCTTCAACCTCAGTTGCAAATGCAACTAAACCAGACTCCTGGACTCCTTTTTCCATCAAAAGAAATGCAACATCAGCATCCTCATCACTGCTGGTAGTGCTATCACTGTCCTAATTTGTCACCGTGGAATAGTCTTCATCACTTTCCATAGAGGCTAATCGTACCACGTCTCCAATCTTGAACAGCTCCCACTGCAAGTAACCATTGTCTGCCCAATATAATCGGATATGCTCCCAACCCCGCTGGCATCACATGAAAATCAACCACTGCCTTTGCATCATATGCTTCCACTTCTAAGCTCTTTACAACACCCAAACATTTTACTTTCTGATGGTTGGCCAATCTAATCCAAAACCCTGACACCCCAGTCACTGTAAGACCCATCCTCTCAACTCATGAGTGTGTTATCACACATATTTGGGCTCCGCCATCCACATAACCTTGTCCCAGATTTTTTCTTTTATGCCACACATCTACGATTGAAAAAATATCTGGTAGCTCATCCATTGCCAACACCTTCACTGAACCCCTCTCTGGCTCTTTGTCCATTGGGTTAACCATCCTCTTCCACTGTCGCTTTAGCTTAGGCACCATCTCTATAAGCTACCCAAAAGTAACATCTGCCTTCCTGCTTGTCAGATCCTCCTTCAAGTCATAGCTTAATTGACCATCCCCTAGTGGAAAATCTGAAACATGAAACTTGTGACGAGCCCTCCTTTTCCTCTTGGCCTTGACATCCTCGCCTTCATGGCTCTTTCCCTTCTTCTTACTAGGACCTAGGGCACTTCTTCCTTCCTTGTCCTCTGTGGTCCTCTTCCCAATAGGCATCACTAATGTATCCTCTAGCTTTGATGCCTTCTCCAAGGTGACTACACTTAGCACTTTTGTCTTTCCCTTTTCCTCCTGGGTTAATCCACTGGTTCCTTCATCTCTCTTAATTTCGATGCCATAATCATTCGACCTAGTTAGAACTTGTCTTGGCAATGGATACATGTCTCCCCCCATCCTTGGTGGCTTATCACATTGTGGGGTGATGTGGCCCAACTCTCCACAATTATAACATGTGGGCGTCTGCCTCCAGAACCTACCATTACTTTGTCCAACACCATTCCTGGGTCTTTCTTCACCTCCTAGCTGATTTTCAAACCTCCCTCTACCTCGATTATTTCCCACTTGACCTAGCATGTTTAGGCTGAGATTCTTCATTAAATCTACCACTTGCCTGATGTCTTGCCTTAGCCCATCATCTTGCACTGTTGTAGTGACCATTGCTGGCATAACCTGAGTAGTAACAGGAACCACTGGTTTGTGATGAACCCCTGGCTTGCGACCTTGTAAAGAGTCCATAGGCTGAAATTCAAATCTCATGGGCAAAGACTCCACCCCTAACTGGCTCATTTTCCTCAACTTCCACTCTTTGTTCCTTGCTACCTCTAGTGCATCTTCCTATGTTCTATGCTTCTTTAGCTATACTCTCCAATGTATATTCTCCCAAAGACCAGCCAAGAACCTATCCTTCTTCATCATGTCAGGCGGGGGTACCTGTGGTGCTAAGGCCTTGCACATCCTCTCCCATGCCAATGAGAACTTACGTATGTACGCATCTACTGTCTCACCTTCCTTTTGCACTAAATCCTATACTTCTTTCCACACTTTGTCAGGATCTTCTATCTTCACAAACTCCACTTCCAATCCATGTCGTAGATTGTCCCAACTCGTGCATCACTCTTCAAACAGATTTGGAGAAGACGTAGCATCTGCGCCGGGTTATGAATCTGGTTGCTAATACAAGCAACCTCCATCTTTTCCAAAAAGTCTTCCACATCTTCATCACTTCTTCCATGAAACTCCGATAAGAGAAAGCCATGGCTACCCAAATTACGATGCTTTGAGAACCCCTTCGAACACACGTGCAAGAACCCAAAACTTTTGACTAACTCAATTCCCAGAAACTTCAATGGAGCTCAACTTCATATAAGGACAAACACATGCACATCAAATGAGTTTTCGTAGTTGATCATTGGAATTACAACAGGTAAAGGACATTCTAGGATCTCTCTTAATCTTCTTGGCCCGAATATTTATCTGGATTCTTTGAGTTAAATGAAAAGGAGTGAATTGAGGTCCATTTTGATCATCCATTAAAGCCAACCATGAAGCTCCCAAGAAAGCACACCTATCTTATCTTCTGATTTTGCCAAAATTTCAGCAGCATAACCGCATAAATGGCTTAAAAGACCAAAAAACGAGCCATCATAACTTGGAAAATTTTTGACAGATTTTCCCCAGAAGTAGAGCAGTAAGAACCCAAAATATAGACTGTATATGTATGCATAAACTGCCAACAATAGAACTCGAGGATCAAGTAGGAATCACTAGTACATAGCCTATGGCGAGGTCACAAAAAGGGTTCTCCAGCTACTGAGGCGGTCCGGGGCGGGCAACAAGAAGAGCGGCCTCTAAACACCCTTCGAGGCTCCCGTGTTGCTCAATTGGGGCTGGGGCAAGCACAATCAGAGACAACAACAACCCACAGCCAGAAACCAAACAAGAAAAGGGGCACCACCTAGTTGTAGATGCAAACTAGGACGCACGTGATATCTCCTTGTACTCAAACGCACAAAGAGAGGGGAATGCAAGATAGCCACACACACCAAACACAAACATTCACCACGCTAGAAAGAGGTAAAGAACACAAATAAACTTGAGCAACTCAGTCTAAGCCTTAAAGACTAGATGCACACAAACTTGATGAGAAATAGAGAGACAACACAAAACTTGACCTTGTTGCCAATACACAAATTGTCTTAGGGTCACGGGAGCCCTCTCACCAAGCACCCTCTTACAATTTACCTTTTAGGCAAACAATTCAACAAGCCCTCAAACCACCAAGCATGAAATGGCACAACAAACTTCAAGGACAATATACCTTCAACCACCTGATGAGCCAACTTATCAAGTCAATTTGGAGAGAAGAGTCGTAGTTGCATCATACAATTGCACCAAAAACTATAAATCTTATTTATGCACAAGAGTAGGCTACAAGTGTGGTGAAGAGTATAGTATCACTCCACTCCTCTACATGGCATAACTAACTTCAAGCTTCTCCATGCACCTATGTGTAGTGATGGAATAGAGCACTCACAATGCACACACTCTACACAACTAGGCTTGAAGAGTGGTGTGTTATGTGTTGAGAATGGTGTGGTGTAGTGTGATCATGTGATGATTTACAAGGGAGAGAAGGGCTCTATTTATAGGTTTTAGAAGCCCCGATTTGGATTAGGCCTAATCAAGTTTATTTGAGGGAATAAAAGATTATGCATATTTTATTTTTTATTTTAATGAGGGTGGGTCTCTCTTGTCCTTTGAGTCACATGGATGTGGGCTCAAGGGAAGAGAATTATTGAGGATGAAAGGAGAGAGGATTGAGTGAATAATTTGGGAGTGCCTACTCTAGTAGAGGGTGCATTTTACAATAAGGTTAGTGGTTAGTAGTTAGTAATTATCACTAAAAAATATTTACAAAATCATTCACCAAATGGTGATATATATGATGAGAAAAGTTAGAGAAGGGATGAGCTTGTAAAGAGAGGTTGAAGCTTTGGAGAAGTTGACATTCACCTCTTTACAGCACCGGAAGAAGAAGCGGTCAGCATGGCGAAGTAGCACGTGTCGATGAAGCTATGTTATCTTCAAACCTTGGAAAATTCATGATAAAAGCCTTCATTTGCAGAGGTTATCCTTGGATTTTTGCTGATTATTTGAAGTTCTTTACAAAGCTGAAGAGAGTATGGTAATATGGACATATATGTAGAGAGAAAGGGGGACACATAGGGTGTAGAAATGGAGGATGAAGGCTATGGAGGTGTGAGAGATGTGGCAATGGTGAAGAGGGTGAATTAGGACATGGGAGTTGCAGGTTTGGGAGTGGGAAGGAGAGGGAGGAGTGTGTGTGAAAGAGGAAAATGATAAAGTGGAAGAGGGAGTCTAGCTGCATAGCATGGACAAACTAGGGTCCACCAATAAAATCATAGCTCACAGCTCGTAGCTCCAAAAAATATGAAAAAATTTTAGGTAAAAGTTCAGCTCACGAGCTACAACTTTTGTTTGTATCACCTTTTCAAATTAGGGGAGCATGTGATCTTTAAAAATTCAGCAAAATCGACTGTTTTTTCCACTGCACAAGGTCCTTGTGAGGTCCTTCTTTGGATGATTCTTTTGAATACCTCCAAGAGTGAGCTCCCCATGGTGCATGCACGCATGCCACATACCCTTGACCTTATTTGGTAGGTCTATAATTGAAGATATTGTTGAGATCATGATATAAGTGAATAGTACAACTAAGAAAATCAAATATTGAGGGGTCTAAAAAAATATGTACATGTCAAATATAAATAATATAGGTGGAAAAAATATAAAGGGGTCAAAATAAATCTCTCTCATTATAAGTATACCATAAAAAGATGAATATTTTTGGTGTTCTAATTTATGAGAGTAAAAGAGAATAGATGTAGGAAGGAAAAATCACAATAGTGAAAAAATATACACATAAATAAAACTAGTTTTTTTTGGATTTTTGTTGGGATGGAGTTACACAAAAAATAAGAGAAGCTTGCATGAAATTATTTTTATATGGAACAAAGAGTATGCAAAATGGTAAGAAAAAATATGGTAATGGTGAGTCAATGTACATAGCATAAATAACACACCATAGGTTGAAATATTTAAATAAATACCAAAATAATTATGAAAAATCCTTTTATTTAGGCCCTATATACAATGAAATATTTACACACAAATGGGCCATAATATACTTATATTTTTTATATATTTTTTATTTTTTTGTTTCAGCTAGCCCAGTGACTAGCTAATTAAGGGTTTTTAAGAAGATATGGGAAAAGTCCCCTAACTCACACACACCTATATACAGTGAAATGGTAGGGATAGCCACAGTGTTTAGATGATTTTGGTAGGGTGGATTAAATCACTATGGAAATTACGGAGGGCCGAAAAACGGCTATCACTACCTGTATCACTGAAAGGATCTCCACATTTGAGAATCCCCCAGCTCAATAAAACCTCACACTATCGACCCTCACACGAAGGCTAATGCAAATTGCGTATAGTCAAGTCTCAGAAATGACTATCTTCTAGACCAAGTCACAGAAATGGTTGGGACTGCCAAATAAAACCAAGTATGGCTCCACAAAGGCGTACAATGGCAGTTTCCACAAGTAACGTACAATACAAGACAATGCCCTCAACCAGGCGCCAAATGATGCATACCCACAACAACTGCAAGTGACACCACTGCTAGTATATCACTGTACTCCAGCTACCTATACCTGTGTGAATCACCTGTTATTGTCCCTGTAACCTGTAGTCTGCAACTTGTAATCCCGAATCTTGAAGCTTGAAGCTTGAAGAAGAAGGTACTCGAAGAAGATCCTCCATGGGGGCGCCAAAAGAATGTGAGCAGGATGGAAACACATAAAACACCTCTATAATGACCCGACACACACTCTTGGAATGATATACACACACACTATGGGGCACCACTCGGCTTACACAGCACACCTGACCGAGACAGGGAACACACCTATGGAGTGAGAGGAGAGAGACTATCCACTTGCCCACTCCACACAGAGACACACACACACACACACACCAAAAACTGAGCTCAAAAG
Source organism: Adiantum capillus-veneris (assembly GCF_014529385.1). Lineage (NCBI taxonomy): Eukaryota > Viridiplantae > Streptophyta > Polypodiopsida > Polypodiales > Pteridaceae > Adiantum > Adiantum capillus-veneris. The sequence goes on from NC_140934.1 coordinate 146,828,425, forward strand.
CGGAGAACTTATGATGTTTAGATACAATAGAGCTTGGGCCAACACCAATGGGGAAAATAGCTCACACAGTATGGGTAAAATAAGCTAGATACAATCACAAACTGGAGCAGAAACTTCGCTCATAAGAGAAACTTACACAGCCAAAACAGTAGAAAAAGAGGGAGGAATTTGGCAAAATGGACAGCGCCATCACGTTCCGAACGGCCCAAAACCCCAGTCTACAATGTCAAAGTGCTCAAATCCGACCTCGGATGAGTAGTTTACGGCCAAAACAGGCTCCAAAAACCCCAAAAACACACCTGCGGCTGTTCCTCCTCTCTTCTCGATGTTTTTTCTGGTCTTCTCTCTGTTTTTTTAGTTCCCACACTTAGATTTATTACTTGGGCAACCTTGGCCTTTCAGATGACCTCAAACGGACCCCGAACAGGCCAAAAACTGACCTCGCAGTGCATAGTTGTCACCCTGCTGCATCCATACGCACACCTGGCACTCGACTTTTTTCAATAATGCATCCTGCCACCACATGAAGTGTCCCCAAAATATGGTCCTCATGATGACCCTTCTGCATAATTATCACAAGAAAACACCCACGTTGTGTCCGTACGTCTCCGCATGTTCAAGTATTGACCCCATTCAGCCTCCTGACGCCACTAGATGCCATCTAACGCATCTGCTTACCTCATTTCATCGGCCCGTGGATAGCTTCCTTGAGAAGTTTTACGCACTACCAACTCCTCATTATTGTAGAAAAAACACATTGGTACTGGTAACAATGAAAACCGATGCACTATGTACATACTGTCCTACCTGTATACATGTGGGCCCCACATAACTACCTGGCTCTGGAAAATGGGGAATTCTTTATTTGATGAACCATGCATGTGTATGTACATATGCACAATCCCTTGCTCCAAAAAACTCCTGACAACGTTAATTGTTAACGTGATCTTGAGGGTGACCTACAGAAACCAATAGAGCCGGTAGGTCCGCCGAGCTTTTTCATTTTCTCGACGGGGCCCACCTGGCTTTCCCATTTTCCCGGGCGGGCCCCTCCAGGCTATAGGGTTTTCCCGGCGGGCTCGCTGGAAATGAAAAATCCCGGCGGGCCCGATTGTATATGGTAAACCTCTTCTTACTTTGGCATTTTAACTAGGTAAATCCCTAGGAAGTATATCCGAGCGTCGGGTATATTCATCTCCTGGTGAATTGACCTAAGGTTACAGAGTCACAGGTCCTTTTTTTGGGCGGAATGTGATTCTTAATTCAGTAACCACTTCTAAAAATATTTAAACCCTTCACCGAACATAAAGATACTAAACCAAAACAATTGAGAATTTGGAGAGTCATGCTCATTGTGACGAAGTCATTGGTCCATAAAAGGGTTGTAGTTGGTTTTAGAAGATGAGCATATTTAAATAACGAGTTGATAGTCAAGGATCGGATGCCCTGTACTAGTGTACTGGGTATATAAAGATCCTTGATGTCTTGCATTTTTCACCATCATAGATTTGAATTGATATAAAAAACAACATATCAAATACAAATTCATGTTTGCAAATGGCACTAACACTCTCACACTATTTCAAGCAAACCCTTAATCACGACTTGAAGACTTTAAGAAATGTGCAAGGAAATATTGATAAAAATTGAAAACAATCTTTACTTAAAATTGCAATTTGTTAAACGTATAAAATGCAGATCAAAAAAGTGATTTATAAGACCTTAATTCAGATCAAACAATACATGTTAAAATTTTGGTATATTTTAGCATATATTGAATTTCTAACTTATATTTTTCTCCGTGCGCACATACTAGTTCAAGCAAAGCACACACCGACTTAAAGACTTCAAAATCACTTAAAACATTGGAAGTACACAAATTGGACTAGAAAATTGCAAAGAATGTCTTGCTCTTTTAAAAGATAGAAATAAATATTTAACATGCAAATTGTGTTCACACACTTTTTTACATAGAATTTATGTAAATGTAGCATTCAAAATAGCGATAATAATTGATACTCTTTAAAGACACGAGAGAATATTTAACATACAAAGTGTGTGCAATTTTTTTGTTTACAGAGAATTCATGTAAATGAAGCATTAAGAATAGCGATAATGCTTGAGGTCCTTTAAAAAGATAAAAAAGAATATTTAACAAACAAATTGTGTGCAAATACTTTATTGCATATAATTTATATAAATGGAGCATTTAAAATAGCGATGGTTGATGAATAAAGCATTCTTTTGAATGTGATTAGCTAGTATATAATTTCATATGGATAGGTAAAAGCAACAAAATCAAACAATTCAAACATTTGTATATGAAATACTCTTCACAGCCGCATTACCGACCAAGTATTTCATATACTTAATACTTAAAAGATTAAATGCACATACAAATTATATGATGTTCGTACGATCGGGTTAACAACTTGAACGCCACATTTATGCAAAAACAAATGCTTCTAACAAACGACACTCTATTAGCCCCGTTACTGATCGACTGCCGCCTGAATCTAAGAAGAAATAATGGCTTGCATACGAACATCATATAGCCGCGTTATCGATCGATGCCCATATGTTTTTGGGAAGGGGGAAGGGAAGTTGAGTTACCATAAGGATACTAGATTTTCCGCGTTACTGACATAGTACCCAGATAGTAAGCCAATACTTACCACAAGGACATCATCTTCCCTGCGTCACTGAGGTGATGCCCCCGTGGTAAGCATTGTTTTATAGAACAACTTACGCACACACTCCCATTGTGTGGTAACATACCTTATGACTGCCTGCAATACGACAAAAGGCATGCTACCACACAATGCATACACACACACAACACATACCCGGATTGTGTGGTCAAGTACTCCGCTACTGCCGCGCACTGCAACGCAGAGCATGCTCCCACACAATCCCCTCTCTCCTCTCTCCTCTCGACGTACCTGCAAAGGTGATCAACAAGCTCTCTCTCTCTCTCTCTCTCTCTCTCTCTCTCTCTCTCTCTCTCTCTCTCTCTCTCTCTCTCTCTCTCTCAAGATGAAACACCCAGTGGGCTCGATTAGGCCCGTATATATATAATTTTGCGGGCCCGCATGCCTTTTTGGTATTCCAGTCGGGCCCGGAGGGAAAATGGAAAAGCTCGGCGGGATTTTAGTGGGTTTCGAGGCTACCCTTAACCAGATTCTTTGTGATCATGTTTAGTGCAATCATGTAAATTTATCATAATTACGTAAATATTAAATCCGTGGTCCTACGTCTAAGAAATTTTAACACTAACCTTTGGTGGAGATATTAAATGAAGCTAACCCTAAGGTCTTTCAAGCTCCATTAGCTAGCATTTCTCTTTGATAGACCATCTCTCATTTGGACCCATTGACTTTGGCCCCGTGTCGAGATGGATCCATAAGCACATGTCTATATTCTAACTCTTGTTCCCATTTATTCTCCCACATTAAATGATTAGTTTAATATGAGAAAATCATTTGGGTTAGTTAGATATTAGATTTTATTACATTACCTCTCTCTTGAAATCATAGTCATCCTCAACTATGAGGTAGAGGAGATAAAGCCTTAGTCAGTAGTGTATGTTTCTTAGCGGGTAGATGATCCCTTTTTACCCTAGGACATCATTCCAATGGATGACTGATCCACTTGGGGCTTGGGAGACTTAGCTGCCACAAGCATGTTTTCTCTTGAGTCCATTTCATTTTTTCAAAGTAGAGTGACAAATTCTACTTGGTGTTTGAGAGACGTCCTTGTCAGAAACATGTTTCTAAGCATGTATACTAGTTAAATTTGTGCAGAAGAAAAAGAGAATTAGTCTTATAAGACAAAAACATTGATCATTTAAAGAAAACATGTAGATTTTCTTACTCTAATGTAGCATCGTAAGCATTGACAAGGTTCATATTGTCCTTAAGTTGTATTCCTTTCATCCATCTATCATCTTCAAAAGAATAATTTTATAACTTAATAAGATATCATCGGATAATCTTACCATGCCGGAGCATCTTATCCACATGTTAAAGGATATCTTCGGGTTGTACCACCTCATTTTGGTCTTGGGGTCTTCAATAATTGGTTCTCTTGGTCGCTCTCCTTTGTAGGGCTTAAGTAGGCTCAATGAAAAGCATTGTGTATGAGCAAATCGTTGGGCAACTTGAGTTGATAAGCCATGTCATTGATTGGCTTCAAGATTTGAAAAGGACCATAGTATCTTTTTGCTAATTTACCATAATACTTTTGATGGCCCGTAGAATTTTTTTCCCATTGTTTGCCTTAATTGAGCCTTGGGAAACTTGAGTAAGACCCAATCATTTTCTTTGAACATTAAGGCTTTTCTGTGCTTATCAATAGCAGCAGTTTTGCTTTGTTGAGAGATGGATATAGCCTCCTTAATCTTTTGGAAAGATTCTTGTAGGTCATGACTATACTCATTGACAACAAAGATCTTCCCATGTAATTTAAGTAGCAAGGGACTTTTAGGTCTTCCCCCTATGATCTCAAAAGGTGCCTTTCATGCAGTAGTATGGACAATATTATTGTATGCATACTCTAGGAGGGGTAAGTACTTCTCCCATTGTGAGCATTGATCTACTTTTGTACATAAGTCTTTAGAAGATTGAGAATAGTAAGATTGGTAATTTCACTTTGGCCATCTTTTTGTGGGTGATACGCGGAAGAGAAATTCAATCTTGTACCTAGAGTTCTCAAAGAGACCTTTCCAAAAATTACTGATCATTCTAGGATCTCTATCTGACATGATGGATGTTGGAAATCCATGGTGTTTGAAAATCTGGGATACGAAGAGGGTTGTCATTTGGTGTGCCTTAATAGTCTTTTTGACAGGAATAGATTGTGCTTGCTTCCTAAACCTGTCGACTATTATTCATATTCCCCTCTTCCCATGGATAGACTTAGGTAATCCAAAGATAAAACTCATGGATATACTCTCTCATGGTGAATTAGGGATTTGGAAGGGCTGGAGTAACCCAGCTTGCTTCCCTGAATCATATTGGATCTTTTGGCATACCACACATTTTGAAACATATTCTTGTATGTCTACTTTCAAGGTAGGCATGTAGAAGTACATCTCTACTCCTTGAAGAGTAGGTTGAATGCCTCTATGCCCCACATAGTGAGGAGCATGGGATTCATACATGACTTTCTCACGAAGGAAGTAGGTAATACATAGCCTATTAGGAGGTAAGCTTCTCTTTGAGTTTGTCAAAAGAATTTTTCTCTTTAGCCATCCATGAGTACTTAATGTTCTTCTTTTTTATGTCATGTAATGGTCCAAATATTTGAGAGATTTTTTCTATGAAGCGTCTATAGTATGCATACATACCAATAAAGCTTCATATCTCATGTATATATCTTGGATTAGGCCATGCCTTTATTACCTTTAACTTAGAGGGATCCATACAAATACCATCTTGAGAGATAATATGACCTAAGTATTGAATCTCTTGAAGGAAAAATTCACTCTTCTTTTGATTGATAAAAAGCTTGTTTTCCCTCAAAGCTTGAAAAATCACCTAGAGATGTTGCTTTTGTTCCTCCAAGGACTTGGAGTAGATGATGATATCATCAAAGAACACTCCAGTGAATTTGTGGTAGGGTCTAAAGATTTTCTCCATTAAACTATTGAATGTGGCTCGAGGATTTGTCAAACCAAAAGGCATGCAAGATATTCATAAAGACCAAACATTGTACGAAACGTAGCCTTTACAATATCTTCATGCACTATCCTTATTTGATGATAGCCACTTTTAAAGTCAATCCTGCTGAAGTAGGTCAAGCCTTGTATCTTATCAAACAGAGCTTCTACCCGTGGTATGGGAAATATGTTTTTGATAGTGATATGGTTTAGTACTCGATAGTCCACACACATCCTATAGTACTTGATAGTCCACACACATCCGATATGTACCATCTATCTTTTGCACTAAAAGGACTAAAGAACAAAAGGAAGAAGATCAAGGCCTCACCATCCCTTTGTCTACCAGTCCTTGAACCTGTCTCATGATCTCCGCTTGTTGAGCTTAGAAAACTCGATAAGGAGGCTTGTTAGGCGGTGAGCTTCCTGGTAGGAGCTAAATTTGATGGTCATCATCCCCTCATTTTGGAGGTAACTCCATAGGGATATCATCGATAAAAATATTTGAGAATCCATTTACAAAATTACACAAGTCTAACTCTTCTTGATTCCTACCATTTAATTTGACAAAACATTAAGATATTTTATGGATTGTTTGACAAAAATCATGTACACAAAAACTAAGCTTTTCATTTATTTGTCAAAAGCAAGAGAATTTATAAGTGGAGTAGTACGACCATGATCATTAGCATCTATATACATGGAGTAGTACGACCACGATCATTAGCATCTATATACATGCTTGACAAAAATCATGTACACAAAAACTAAGCTTTTCATTTATTTGTCAAAAGCAAGAGAATTTATAAGTGGAGTAGTACGACCACGATCATTAGCATCTATATACATGCTCTTTTCCCTATAGGTGAAGTAGGTTCTCCTTTTAGGGAACTTCATGTTGGCAGCCATGCGGTTAAACCGTGGTGCCCCTAGGATAACTTCTTTATGCTTGAGAGCAGAGATGAGAAAATCTTCTTTGTCAACATAGCCTTGGACATGAAGCCTCAATTTCCCAATCAAGGTAGTAATGGTGGATTCTTGCCCCTTGAAGGCTCCATTGGCTACAACTACATCTCCCACCTCATGAGTTTGAATGCCTAACTTGGTGGCCAACTCTGTGGATATGAAATTGTGAGTAAATCCAGCATCAAACAAGATGAATGCATCATGATCCCTTACCTTTCCCCAAGCATAGGAGAGAGATGATTCTTTGCAATGAGCGTCTTCCTTGGAGATTTGATCATAGAAGCTGTAGGAGTCTCATTGTGGGTATTTCTTTTGGGGCAAGAATGGTAGCCATGTCCTACTCCCCACACTTAAAGCATTTGTGGTTCTTACAAAAAGCTTCTAGCTCTTAAGGGGAGAGTTTTATTTTACCTTTGTAAACTCCCTTCTCCTTCGACTGATTGTTGTTGTTTTTGTTGTTGGAATTTTCTAGGGAAGATTTTTGGGCATTGTACTTCCCCTTTGCTTCATTTCAATCTTTGTTTTCTATGGGCTTGAAATTCCTTTTAGCCCCTTTGGGCGAAGCAACCATAGTGTGATGGATTACTTCGGTGATAGAACCAGGCCGTTGGGAGTTGACATACTCAGCCATTCCTTTAGGTAATCCCGCACAAAATTGTTTCTTTTTCTCAGCAAAGTCTATCTTTTGAAAGATAGTAGCCTTCAAATGTAAATCCCAAAACTTGTCCACATATTTGTGGATATAATCATTGGAGAGTAGCTCCAAACTGTGCCATTCAGTATTTACTTTGTCCTTTGCATCGCTTGCAAGGAATTGCTTCATGATGGAAACTGTAGAGTTTTCCATGTCTTTCGATCTTCTTTGTCTTCACGAAGGCTAGCCCACCATTGACGAACATATTTTTGGAAGTGCATAGCTACAAGGCGTAGCTTGGAGGACTCTATAAAGCCCTCGTCTCCAAAGGCCACATTGAGTTTTTGGATGAATGCCAATACTTTGTGAGTAGCACCAAAGGTGCCATCATAGGTGAGAAAAGAGATACTCTTTCCTCTCTCTTTATACTTTGTAAGCTTTTGGGACCTTCTCCAAGCAGGGTAGGATTTGCAATGTTCTCTCCTCTTGTATTCTCTAAGAGAATAGATGTTCCTTCATTTGGAAGAGGAGAAAGGTGAAGAAGAAGGAGAAGAGGGTGACCTCTTTATTGCCTTTTTCTTCCTTTTTTTTCTCTCTTCCCTTTCAAAGGGATGAGGAGAAGGACTATGGGTTGACCATTTCCTCTTGGGAGGAGTTCGCGATCGTCTAGACTCTAGACCGCCGTCTTCATGGACCCACATCTTGAAAGGAGATTAGTGATTCACTTATTTCTCGTTCTTTGTATTCCTCCTCTCTTATGGGCCAAGAGTGTTCTTCTGGGAGTCTCATCAAGAGGCCCCCTAAGCTCTCTCTCCTCTTGAAGGGGAAGGGAAATCCCAGAAGCACAAAGTTTTTGAGTAACGTTGGCTTGCAAAGCACGGTTGCACATAGCTTGTTGCAACCTAGTAAAAAGATAATTAACAAACATGGGGGCATCATCATTAGTACCTTCATGTGCAAAATTAAAGCTGTAAATATTCATTCTACTCTCTTGGTTATTGTCAGCCATGCTAGTTTATATATGTATAAACTACTTTGTGTGTTGCACCATAGTCACTACTCTTCTTTACCTTTGAAAATTAGTTCTGAAGTAGCCACACCCATGGTTTAGAGACTGTTGGTTGCAAAGACTAGTGGAGAGGGTCTAACATTGCTCGATTGATTATGGTTTCTATTGAGCTTGCTAGTAGCTCACTAATGGCTAAGCCAAAGGAAATCCTCGAGAGACTCCATTGTTAAGACTATAGCTCCCATCGGTGTACCTCAAACTAAGTCCTTTTTAACGAAGATAATAGATCCCTCTCCCACTTATCCTATTGCAATGAACAGATCCAACCTTTCATGGAAAACTTAACGACCTCTCTTCTTAACCAAGAAAAGAGAAACCAATAGCTTTGATACCAATGTAATGGAAATGGCCTATGAACATTGAGAATAGCGGAATTAAGATAACTATAGTGAGATTTGAGAACATAGAGGGTAAACTTAATTAGCGGTAGCAACATAACCATTATACTTAACTAGCTTGGCATGAACAATAATTTTACAAGAGAGATAATTAGAGAACTTGACAACAGTTGAGGATCGGATTTACATGGAGCCAGTACCCCCTCCAATAGGCTTTTGTATGATTCTACCATAAAGAGAGACTTGGCACAATACAATCTTTGTGTTCCTTGTGACCTAGGTGATGCAGCAAAGATGGAAAGCTTCATGCTTCATGAGCATAAAATAAACTTTTCAAAAGAATTAACCATCCACGGACTTAGTCCCAAGGCCTCAAACACCTTCGAAGGTGGAGAAAGATAGCGGGGAATGAGGGTAGGGAAGAGGAAGAATAAGTAACATATGAGAAAGAAATAGTTCCTCACTTATCATCACTCTTCTTGCTTAGCATAGCCTATAGCATAGTAATGAAGATGCAGAAGATGGCAAGTTTAAGCATTGAAGCATGGATCTTGGTTGGATTTGCATTCCATAGCCAAGAGTGTCGGTGTAGGCTCTCAATTTCTCAACAAGCTTGGAGAAGGACATGGAGTTCTTGCACTTTCACCAAGTCAGTGTGTGTGAGAGAGAGTATACCACCCAAGCACATCCCCAACTTTCTTTGGTCGACCCCCCCTTGTAGTTCATGCTAGAATTTGATTGGACCCCTACAAGCCTAGCCAATCACATGCATAGTGCATATCAAGCAACCATGCTAGCATTAGGACAAGTGTCCTCCTTTCCTCTTTGAGAGAGAGGACTTGATAAATTCTTAACAAATAATTTAATTAATTAAATCTCATTGGACCAATTTAGAGGTCAACCAATAGGCTTTAGGCACCTTAAGAGGGCAACATGGAGAGGATCTTGACATGTGTCCTTGTTGCTTCTTTAGACTAGGCTTGCCTTGAGTGAGGGGGTGTGTGTGTCTCTCTCATGCCCCTAGTTGGAGGGCTCGTCCCCCCATATATAGGGATCATTGTTGAGTTTTGGACACCTCAAGAAGCACCTTGAGAACCGTAGTCATTAAGCACATCAAGAACCTTAGTTAGCAAGCACCTCAAGCTTGGATTGGGCTCCCACCTCAAGCACAACCCTAGCTTGTCTAATGTCCTATGTCTAAGTACTTTTAACGCTAACCTTTGGAGGTATTTAATGAAGCTAACCCTAAGGTCTTTCAAGCTCCATTAGCTAGCATTTCAGAAAAAATTATGTGCACGGTAATAATTGTGGCAATGGTTAATTAGGAATAAGCACAATAATAGATGCGGATATATACCCACGCTTATTACCACAGCTATTATTGTGTCCATTACCACGCTTATTATCACTAAGCATCTTTTTCAAAAATGAAGGTGCTCATTTGTGGGTGGCCCAAATGAGCACCTTTATTTTTTACCTACATAAAACGTATGAAACATCAATTGTTTTTTGCAAAAGTGTACAGAAAAAATAAACAATAGATTTTGAATATACCTTACCTTGACAACTTAAAGTGCAAAAGACCAAAGATTAGGAAAAATTATAAATAAGATGAAAATTTTAGTTCTCTTGTATGCTCATAGGGTTTTTCTTGTGGCACATTGAGACTTTACAAGAGGACTAAAAATTATTTTTCTAACTATCCAAGTCCTCCTCCTCCTTGTTGTCCTCGATCATAGGTTCATACATTTGATCCCTCTAACCAAAACCAAATCAAACAAATTAACAACTCAAAATAATTAATACAATATGATTTGTCTAGAATTACCGCTTGTAGAGATCCGGCCCCTAAGTTGAATTGCTCGCAAGAGATGTGATGGTTCTCCAATAACCATCACCACATTTTTTATGTTGTATGCCGCTCTCGATTCATGACCATCTCTCTTTTTGGTCGACTGAGGGTGATATTTTCCTAAGTTAGCAATAACAAAAGTAATTCATGAACTAAAACCTTTTTTGAACCGGTTTAGGTTCAAATTTAACCAAACTTACATATTTTTCCTTCCAAGATGCTTTGCCTCTCCAACCATAGTGGGTGGGAGTTTGTCTAGCCCAAGCTTCCCTTTTTCTGCATTGCACATTCCCACATCCCATCTACCATGTTGCCTCCGCGACAACTCCTATCTCCAGGGATCTCTAACCTGGTTGGCTGCCATGCATCGTACACTTATTTTCTTGTTTTTCAAAAATGTTTTGATGTAGCCCTCCAACCCCTATGTTGAAAATTCTCGTTGGGGGCATTTAGGAATCGAGCATGCAGCACTTCTTTGATGTAGCGTGCATGATTGGTTTGTTGGTTCTTTGAGCTTTACAAAATAATTCTTATACGTCGAGTGTATAAACATTTGAAGATGGCCTTGAAACATCCTGCCATATGCTATATCAAATTTCACTTCATCATCATAATTTACTCTATAGTAGCATCCATGCATGTCTGGTAGGGGTGCATCAATATCCTTTTCCTCTGCATGTGGGGTGGCATGCTTTGAAATAGGGGACTCCGTCTCCCACCACTATCAAAACAAGCAAAGCCATAGGATCCCCTGCTACTCCACTTCTCTTGGCGCTCACTACCTTGAGATGAACATCATCGTACACTACCATAAGAATTGCATCAATAATGCTCGGATGAAAGAGGAGTGGAATGGAGTGGTGTAGGACCCTACGATGTGTAAAGAATGAGGATGCAAGAGAGCTACACAAGACAAGCACAAAGCACACAAAGATGGAAAGCTTCTTCTTCTTCACAGAAAAGAGAGTACAAAATGACTAAGTGCTAAAGCTGAAAAGTAGCACATATGTACATGCGGTCACTAAGTGTGAACTCGCTAGAAGCGTACTAGGCTGGCACTATAAGTGTAGTCCAGCTGTAGAATCACTGGCAGAGATCCTCCGTGTCGGTCACCTAACGCGCCAGTGAGTAAATGTCGTAAGCGGCCAACACCCGTAGTGGATGCTAGCTCAAGGTGTAGAGCTCGACATCTCAACACTCCCCCTCGAGCTCTGCATGTCGCAGAGTCCAAGCATAGTCCGGAAACGTCGAAGCTTCTCAGCTCCGAGGGCCTTGGTAAAGATATCCGCTATCTGCTCCTCTGTGCTGACGTAGACCAAGTCGATGTCGCCCGCCAACACTCGCTCTCGAACGTAGTGGTAATGGACCTCTATGTGTTTGGTCCTGGCATGGAACACTGGGTTCCTAGCCAACTGCATGCTGCTGAGGTTGTCACAATGGATGAAAATCTGCTGGTCCACCTGCACTCCCAGTCCTCAAGTAATGTGCGTAGCCAAGGTACCTCGCACGCCGCAACTGCTGCACCTCTGTACTCGGCCTCTGTGCTCGATAAAGCAACCGTAGGCTGCTTTTTGTTGCTCCAAGTAACAGCAACACTCCCAAAAGAGAACATGAAGCCACTCGTAGATCTCCTATCAACAATGCTACCTGCCCAATCTGCATCTGTATACCCATACAATGCTAATGGTGCATCTGCTGCATAGAACAATGCGTAGTCAAGAGTCCCTTGCACATACCTAAGTGTGCGTCGTACTCCATCCAAATGTGGCTTCCTCGGAAGCTACATGAACTGACTCTCCAAGCCTACTGTGTAGCTCAAGTCTGGCCTCGTGATAGTCAAGTAGATTAGACTACCCACAATCTTCCTGTACATGTTGACATCCTCAACAACATCACCCTTCTCTGCACTCAGCTTTGCATTCACATCCAAGGGAATAGAAATTGGCTTACAATCAGCCATACCATACTTTGACAACATGTCCAAAGCATACTGTCTCTGTGATAGCCATACACCCTCTGGAGTCCTGATCACCTCAATGCCAAGAAAGTAGCGCAACTCGCCTAAATTTTTCATTTCAAACTCCTGTTTGAGAAGACCCTTCACATGGTCAATCTCCATAGCATTTTCACCAACAATAATAAGGTCATCTACATATATGGTAATGACCACAATCCCCACATCACTCTCACATACATAGAGTGAATGATCAGCATGAGCTCTCCTAAAACCAATACTGACAAGATACTTGGAAATCCTGTCATACCATGCTCTAGAGCCCTGCTTCAAACCATACAAAGCTTTGAGAAGTCTGCATACATAATCTGGGTAACCTGGATCGACATAACCAGGTGGCTGATCCATATACACTTCCTCTTGCAACTCACCATTCAAGAAGGCATTCTTTACATCCATTTGATGCATAATCCATCCTCTAGATGCAACCACTGCTATGACAGCTCTCACAGTCGTCATCTTTGCCACTGGAGCAAAAGTCTCCTCATAGTCTATGCCATACGTCTGTGCATAACCCTTTGCGACCAGCCTTGCCTTGTGACGCTCAATGTTACCATCAGCCTTATGCTTGGTTTTATACACCCATTTACAGCCAATAGCTTTCTTGGCACTTGGCAATGGCACCAACTCCCATGTGTCGTTTGCTTCCAATGCAGCCATCTCTTCATTCTTTGCATCATCCCAATGCACATTTCCAACAGCATCCTCAAAACATGTGGGCTCCACATCCTGTATCACCTTAGCCATGTAGGCTTGGTGATGCGCTAGATACCCATCATAAGTCAATTTTTGAACTGGATTTCTGACTCTATTAGATCTGCGCGGTCCTGGGTCACTCCTTTGCCCTCTAGCATCTTCTTGTACTTTCCTTACACTAGGTGTCGTGATAGCCGGAATTCCGAATTCCTCATCAAGACTTTGTTCAGAACCATCTGAATCCATGTTTACATGTGAAAAACCTGATGATGCATCAACCATAAAGGGAGGTTCATCAACCTTTTCCTTTCCTTTTCGTGATACATTCCCTGTACCTTTTGGTGGAGTAACCTACGTACGTAGTCTACCATTCCATGGTTTCTCAACAGAGCCACGAGAAGAGGACTCTTGTGGTCCACTCAAAACCTGTGACTGTGGCCTCACATTTTGTACAACCACATCATCTTTTACATCAGCCCCAATAGTGCCATGTGCATTACTGTACCAGCTGCTCATCTCATCAAAGACTACATCTCTGCTCACTCGTAATTCTCATGTAGTAGGATTGTAGCACCTGTACCCCTTTTGTTCAAGGGAATATCCCACAAGAATACATTTCTTTGCTTTAGGATCCAATTTCCTACGCAACTCATCTGGTACATGCACGTAAGCTATGCAGCCAAACACTTTCAAGTGTGCCAAATCAGGCTTTGTACCTGTAAACTTTTCCTCAGGTGTTACATCATGCACCGCAGTTGTAGGTGTCCTGTTCATAATGTACACAGCTGTATTTACTGCTTCAGTCCAGAAATGATGAGACATGTTCTTCTCATTCATCAATGCACGTGCAACCTCTGCAATGTGCCTGTTTTTCCTTTCTGCGACCCCATTCTGTTGTGGAGTATATCTGCATGTAAACTGCCTGCGTATACCATGCATTCGCAGAAAATCTGAAAAATCATTGGAGAAGTACTCTCCCCCTCCATCTGACCTCAATGTCTTGATTTGCATATCTGTCTCCTTCTCAATCATGACTTTGAAGTCTTGAAAGTGACCAAAAACTTCACTTTTGTTACGCATGAAGTAGACCCATAATTTCCTTGTATGGTCATCAATGAAAGAGACATAATACCTGCAACCATGTATACTTGCAGTATCGGTTGGACCCCAAACATCTGTGTGCACCACCTCAAGTGGCTTTTTACATACATTGCGCTCATGTGGAAATGAGCCCTTTGACTGTTTTCCAAACTGGCATGCTGCACACATTTTATGCATACCATCCACCTTGAATTTGGGCAAACCTTTTACAATCTGTTTTGATTGCATGCTGCGCAATCTCTGCTCATTGACATGGCCAATGCGTTTGTGCCAAATGTCAACATCAGCCACAACACCTGTGCCCTGTGCAAATAATGCAGCTTTTACCTCAGGCATGTCTACATTCAGCGTAAACATTCTGCCCACACACTTGCCCTCTGTGATCAGCTTACAGCCATTCTGGAAATCTTCTACATAACAACCATTTGGATTGAAGCGAACCTGCAAACCCTGCTCAACCATTTGTCCAACAGAAACAAGATTCTTTGTAATGTTTGGGACATGAAGTACATCTGCTAAGTACTTTGATTTCCCACTCTTCGTATTTAGAGGTATGTCCCCTACATGAGCAATGGGGTGAGCTGTGTCATCTCCTGTCTGCACATAGCCTGACACATCTGGTTTGCGCATATCTCTAAACCACTCTCCATGAGACGTCATGTGATTAGAGGCACCTGAATCCACATACCAAACATCATCTTGGGTGGAATTCTCTGCAGTCATTGTATTCATTACATGCTGCATAACAAACATGCGCTCGTTTTTGCTGTCATCTGCATCTCTGCTAGTAGATGCATAGTTGCCCTGTTCTCTCTTTCCACTTGCTTTTCCCTTTGGACAGTCACGTGACATGTGACCTCTTTCACCACAAGTCCAACATTCTCTGCTATCTGGAGTATGTTGCTGCCTGCTTGATCCTGCACCACGACCTCTTTGACTCCCCCTGCCTTGAGACTGGTTTCCCCTGCCACCTGTTTTGTTTTGATTTGATTGACCTTCCAGAAATTGGCCCCTGCAACCCCTTGGGCCTCGACCATGACCTCTACCTCTACCTCTATTGGAGTTAGAATAGAAGTCCTGTTCAGAATTATTTCTGCCATGAGAAGAAGATGTGTCAAGGTTCTTCTCCTCAAGAATAAGCATAGAAATCAAATCTTGGAACACGGGGATGTCATCTCTTGTATTCATGGAAGACCTGAAATGTACATACTCATCTCCTAGACCATCCAAGCATGCACGGACAATGTCATCATCTTCCACTGAGACTTTAATAGATCCAAGAGCCTCAATGATACTCTTGATCTTCAAAGCATAATCGTTGATGGAGAGGTTGTTCCTCTTAACCTGATTTAGCTCCGACTTTAGTTGAAGCTTCCTGGCCTTGGTGTTCACCTCGAACACTCTGCCTAAGTTTCTCCATGCAATGGCGGGGGTTTCAGCATCCTGTAGATAGCCCATCATGCCATCTGTGATGCTCATAGAAAGCCAATACATCACTTTGCTCTGGCCTTGTTGCCAGTCCCTCAAAGCTTTCCTTTGTTCTGCTGTAGCATTTGCCTCGGGAATCTCTGGTTCCTTTTCATTGTCTCCTTCTACATAGTCCCAATAACCTTTTCCTTTTAGGAAATTTGTTATTCTGAACTTCCATGCAGGGTAGTTATTTTTCTCAAGCTTCTCAGTAACAATCTGACTAAAACCGTCAGACATCTTGAAGCACTAAGACAAAATAGCTGCAATCTGCAAAAACCTGCAAATCAGTTGAACCTGCTATCGTGGTTCTTGTAACGCTTTCTACACTCAACGAGTGTCCATAATCAAGCGTACATACAACCACTGTACTTGTACAGTAAATCTCTGTATACTGCACTTTGGAGACCTGTTCAGAAACTTGTGCGAAAAACCTTTGGAGACTTTGGAGACCTGTTCAGAAACTATGCGGTATTGATGCATACACATGCACAAATCTCCCACCTGCAGAGAACACCGCAAGCAAATGCTGAGTGCAACCCGCAATCTCTACCTAGATCTTATAAATGATACGCATTAAACTCCTGGAAAAATTTCACCAGAGTTTCGACGAACAATGGCTATCAACATAAAATAACCATTGTCCTGCAAGCTCAATACAATGAGCAATCAATGCGCATCAAACTACACTCAACATACATGCATAAGCTCTGCAAAACTATGACAAACAATGCTCGAGATCACAAGACTCTCCCACACGAGAGCAAACCACTGTCTCAAGCAAACAAAGATACACAACTCCTCACTCTTGCGAGAGTGGATACAAAAACACAAAACTGTGTCCAAACTGAAAAAACCTGTCAAAAGTGAGAGTAAACACTCGATCACAAACTATGGCGAGAATCTGGGAAAAATCCGACAGAATTTCCCCTGAAAACTGAGCAAAAAACTCAAGTACAATCTCTACCATAAACCATAACACTACTCAATGCCAATGACTAGAAATGCCAAAATGGCTCCACATTTTCACATACAATGGCAATCCGCACTCAATCTACATCAACGGAGTGACTGTGCATAAGCAAGCACCAAAAGATTTGCAATCCGGAAACTTGATCAATGCGAAAACAATGCTCTCAAGAGAGCTCACCGGCACTTGAAAGTGCTCGCCAAAATGCATGTATAATGGGCATCAACCATGCACCATAACCATATGCAAACCATCCACAAAGACCATGAATCCAAGCACAAAATCATTGCCAAAGTATCCTCTGAAAACCAGTGAAGGAAGCACCACCTATGTGCTCCAAAAAACTGCGTCTCTCAAGAGACCGCCTCGGTGGTGTGTAAACGTCTCCATACTTCGTTGCCCAAGTCTACCAAAAAACCTTCAAACCACAAGCTTAACACAAGCTGCAATTGCATCTTCAGCTCAGAATTTATGCACTCAATTTCAAGCATCTCTCGTGCTTCCAAAAGTGCATCAAACTTGCACACAATGCGACAACAGAAAATCTGGAATTTCTGTATATAGTCAGTCTGAGCTTAATATCAACAAAACGGTGAGGAATTTGCAAAAAGTTTCTTCTACAAAACTGTAGACCACGTCGAAACGGATGGGCCAAGTAAACAGAATTCTCAGATCTGCATTCTACAAGGAGAAAAACGAATCTGAAAACAGTGCTGCTGCGCACAAAGTTTTAGGGCAGCACCTTCACTTACACACAATCTTCCACACTCCTTTTTGAGCTTCCACAAGAGCATACATCACTCTCAACTGAGCTCACAAGCTCCCATTGCATTCTCACAAAGCTTCCAAGCTTTCTTAATCTCTCTACCATCGAGAGAGAGTGAGCTATCGCCTCGAAGCTCTCAAAGCCATCGTGCTCTCCGCGGTCGCCATAGCTCTGATACCAATTGAAGGGGATCGGGGAGCACCACAGACTGAGAGTGAGAGAGAGAGAAGGAGACACACACAATGTGGGTGGGGAGACTGTGAAGTGGCAGCTCCCCCTATACAGTATACTCACTATAAGAATAGGGTAACAGTGGGCAGGCGCCCATGACCTGGGCGACCGGTCAAGGAACATAGGCCTTAACCCCAACACAAAAAGGGGGAGTCATAAGCAAGAGCACTATGCTCTAGCTTGAGAAGCCAAGCTCAACCTCTCTAGAGGGAGCTCTCGAGTAGAAGCTCATTGCCTTATGCATGTGCATGTGTTGTAATAGGGGTGATTAGCAAGGGAACTCTATGCCATTGTAAGAGAGAGAGTGATCATTCAATTGAGAGTTGGAAATCTATCATTTCTCCTACTAGTGTAAGCCCAACATTTTCTGAATCAAGGAGGGTGGATTTGGACTAAGCTTGGATACTTTGTCTCTCTTCCACGTGAAGTAATGGACAACAATGATGTGTAAGTGTTTTGGTGTTTTTTTTACGTTCTTGATAGCTTGTCTCTGGGTGTTGTCATCAATTTAGCCATAAATCCCACATATTGTAAGAGGGCGACAGGGTGGAGAGGACTCCCCTGGCCTTAAGACAGCGATTGGGGTGGCTTTTCTTGTGATGTGTTGTGGTGTAATTTACTCAAGCTATGTTGCACAAATACTAATCTCACTTTGATTGGTCATGACAGATTTGTAAGAAGGTATTAATGCAAAAAGCATCCCCTCCCTCTTCTCTCTCTTTCTTACATATATAATTGTGTTTGCTTGATCAGTGCCGATACATTTCAAAGCAACCCGAGCACTATCTCTCTCTCTCTCTCTCTCTCTCTCTCTCTCTCTCTCTCTCTCTCTCTCTCTCTCTCTCTCTCTCTCTCTCTCTCTCTCTCTTTACGCGTCCTAGTTCGCATCCAAAACTAGGTGGTGCCCCAAATTTGTGTAGGGTTAGGTTACAAATTTTTTGTGTGTGTTGTTGTTTTTTTTTTCAACCCTAACCCAATTGAGCAGCACGGGAGCCTAGAAGAGTGCTTAGAGGTCACTCTTCTTGTTGCCCGCCCCGGACCACCTCAACATAAATGAGGAAACAGGTTTCTCAGAGCCAGTGCATGCTATACATGCAAGCATAGCCGCTAACAGTGATCAAGCAACATTTTTGTCAGAGTAAATATGTGTAGATGCCCATTTGGAGTGCTCTTCGAGTGTAGACCATGAAGAGAATGCTTATGCAACATTACATGCAAAAGCAATTGTTTTGGCTAATGCTATGCAAGAGGGTTTTATGTCTATGGCTACATTTCAGGACACTGGTGATGATGCAGATGTATTTGATACTCATTCATAAGTATTTGATGTAAACCCAGACAAAGATTATGATTATGGAGATGCATATTTATAGGGGGTGCATGATGATGATCAATCTATGACTGCTACATGTGACAGGGTTTGCTATGATGATTCTATGGAGAAAGAAATTGATGCTATCTTTGTAATGCATGCTGAGACTTGTGCTATTGAAGTGGAAAGATATTTGAATGGGAGGGTGAAGCTGCCAGAACAATTCGTGGCTATGTATGAAACAAGCCATGAGGTTTCCTGTGATAATACTCACAAACTAGGTGGTTCTTCCAAGGAGGAAGATATGGAGCTTATGGATCTGTTTGATGATGCACTAGAGGAATTTTGAGTTCCTTGTGACAAGAGCATTAGGAAAAATATGGACTCTCCATGGGCCTTGTAAGAATCCCTAATCTTAAGGAAGTATGTTGTGATTAAGGGAGACAAAGGAAATGATGGGGGCTATTTTGGTAGGTCATTTTCTAGCCTTCAAGTCTAGAAAAGGTGGGGTAAGTAGTGACTAGGAGGCTACCTTCTCTCTCTAGCTTTTCAGCATCTCCTAGAGAAAAGGGGGTGTCATAAAGAGGGAGAGGGACCCTTGTACAAAAAGAGAACCCCACCTTTCATTTTTTTCTAAAAACTCGGCCAAAAATAAACCCTAAAAATTTGAATTTTATTGAAATTTTCAAAAATAGTCATTTCCCCCCAAAAAGTGACCCCAAACCTATTCTAGTATCAAACAATCATTTTTTGCCTCCAAAATCCCTTTCTCTTGTAAAGAATGAGGATGCAAGAGAGCTACACAAGGCAAGCACAAAGCACACAGAGATGGAAAGCTTCTTCTTCTTCTTCACAAAAAAGAGAGTACAAAATGACTAAGTGCTAAAGCTGAAAAGTAGCACATATGTACATGCGGTCACTAAGTGTGAACTCGCTAGAAGCGTACTAGGCTGGCACTATAAGTGTAGTCCAGCTGTAGAATCACTGGCAGAGATCCTTCGTGTCGGTCACCTAACGCGCCAGTGAGTAAATGCCGTAAGCGGCCAAGACCCGTAGTGGATGCCAGCTCAAGGTGTAGAGCTCGACATCTCAACACGATGGAAGGGGAGTAGTTTGGTAAGAAGGGAGCATAGAAGGGGGTGCCATCGATGTGAGACTAGATGTAGGGAGTCCCTCCATAGCTCCCTCATGTTGTGCTCTACTAAGAAAGACTGTAGGCTGCAAGATACTATGGAGTGTAGAAGGGGGTGCCATTGATGTGAGACTAGATGTAGGGAGTCCCTCCATAGCTCCCTCATGTCGTGCTCTACTAAGAAAGACTGTAGGCTGCAAGATACTATGGAGTGTAGAGGTCAAACAGTCCCTCCGCCAAATGGAGATACTCGTCCTACAAATAAAGTTCCTATTGGAGGTCTAGATCTACCACCGATGGAGAAACCCAGGTAGATGGACCGTCGCCTCCGTAGCTGTAGGAGAGCCATGTCTAAAAAGAACAAAGAGATACCTACACTCATGCTAAAAAAAAACTAGTTACAGATAAGCTTAAGTTCAATGCTTGGATTTACCGCCTCAAGACTCGGGTCCACTGGAGGCGACATCCACCTTGGATGGGAGCCCATCTAGGACATGAACCAACCAAAAGAAGAATGTGATGGCTGCTCCCGATAAGATGGTCTCTCATCTGACATCCACATTGCAGGTTGATAAGTATCAGTACCTAACGCTATATCCAATCTGCATACCTCTACATGATACATCCAAGCCTCTCTCTATGCACAAACATAACATACATATTTATATATCCCTTTATCTCTCTCTCTCTCTCTCTCTCTCTCTCTCTCTCTCTCTCTCTCTCTCTCTCTCTCTAGTTCAACCGTTTTTTACCTAGTAGACAGTAGTTCACTCTTTTAATCATAACTTCGTCATCCGAACTCAGATCTGGGTGATCTATAGCCTCAATGGAAGGGAACAATAGCCTCTACACATTAATGCAAAGACAAAAAAAAAATCAGAGCTATAAAAGGTGTTTCTGTAGAAAAATTTCTGAAGTGAATAGGTTAAATAAAGTTGACTCCCATCTCTTATTCTACATACAATGTGCTCCGGCACTCGCAAGGGTTCTTCTTCTTCAACAAGGCCCACAACCATTGTAGAAAATGATCCAAAATCTCCTAAGCATGGAGATAGCACAAAACCACTTAACCAATGACCTTGAAACCCATGATCATGGCATACTTGGTATCGTTGTAAGAGACCGTAAACAAACAAGGTGAAGACTTATGGGCACTTGCAATGGAGAATGACATGTTATGGGTTCTTGTGGTCGAGAATGAGAATTTCAAGAGGACACTTGAGATGCAAACAACATGTTTAATGGGGCTGGAAGATGAAGTCAAGGAATGTAAACGCTCTCTTCTGGACTTGAATGCTTTGAAGGAGTGCATGAGCAAAGTAGAGCATGACCATGTATTGAAAGAGGAGAAATTTGACACCATGAGCCGGGATGTATGCGACATGAAAAAGGTATTCACAAACAAGTCTTGAGCTAATGTATGTGGTAGCAATGTGGTTCCTAGTTCCTCCCTCATGCAAGCTATGGTTCAAACAAAGAATGTTGAGAATGTGGATATGGAGGAGTTGAAGGAATGGGAGCGACGTTCTAAGAACATTGTTATTCATTGAATTCCCAAAGAGAAGTTAGAAATGCCTCCTTCTCTTGCCATTGTTATCAAAGATATTTTTAAAACCCACTTTGGTATGTCCGGAGTTATGGTCTATGGAGCATATAGAATGGGTAAGCAAGAAGCTCCTTGCTCGGAAGAACGGCCAATTGTATGCACCATGTCGGATGAGACCAAACAAAAGATTATCCTTCATAATAGTTGGATCTATTTGAGGCATAATAAATGTTTTGTATGTGAAAATTGCACTATTAAGCAAAAAAATATGCATCACAAAGAATATGAGAGAAAAATTAAGAAAAACAAGGAGATCTCTCATGAAGAAAATGTGCCCAAGGAGGAGGCAAGTCCCTCAAGAAAATAGGGATGTGTGCCCTATGAGGCAGAGTACAATTGAAAATATGCTTTTGGAATTGCAATGGATACCCCTGGAATGTGGGGGTTGGCATTGATGAACCAATAAGAAAAGCCGATGTTGTACTTCTTGTTGAAACTTGGGAGCATGATACACAAAGGATTAACAGCTTGGAGGATTACAATGTACATTCATTGATGTGGTCAAAGAATCTCAAGCAACAAATAGGGCAAGGAGGGGAAGCATGTATGGTTAAGAAGGGATTGGAATATTTTGTATCAATTGTGAAAATGACAAGTACAAACGTTATCTATGGCTGAAAATTATGACACCTAAAAGAGCACCCATTTTTGTAGTCGGCTGCTACATTCCTCATCATGATTCCCCCTTTTATGCTTTCATGGATAGAGATCGGTCATTTTTTGATTTAGAAGAGAAAATTTCTTGTTTCAAAGGGGACGGTGATGTTATTGTATTTTGAGATATGAAAGTTCGCATGAAAACATTGCAACATGATACTCAACAATTTGATAGGCCATACTTTTCAAGGGAGTTGGAGGAAGTTTAGTTGTATGATTTTACTTCAATGGATGAGAAAGAGTTGGATCACTATGGAAAGTTAATTTTACACCTGTGTAATATCACGGGTATGCTCATTGCCAATGGTGTATCTTTGTGGAGTGGAACCAATGGATTTACATGTGGAAAACATAACGGGGATAGTGTGATTGTGTTTATGCTACTCTTTAAAGCCATCATGTATCGCATAAAGAGTTTCATGTTTGGACAATGGACCCCAGAAATAGATCAATGGACCTTATGTATTGACCTTGCATGTGGAGAAGCAACTAAGCATGATAATCTCAGCCAAAGGGAAGAGAAGTTATCACTATGTATGGATTTCAAACGGGCACCAATGTACATTGAAATGGTTGAGAAAAAGTTATGGATGACAAAGCTTCAATATGATGCACCATTAGAAACTAAATAGTAAGCTTTTAAAAAAGTTATTTGTTCTTGTGCCAAATATTGTTTTGCCATAAAGCATCTCCATGGTATCAACAAAGATAGGTCACACAAAAGGTGGTTTTATAAAGAATGTCAAGATGCTCAAAATTCCTTCGTAAAGCTTGATGCAACTATGGACAAAGAAAACTATCAAAGTCAATTGCATACATACAAGGCATTGATTCAAAAGAAAAGAAGAATATTGGAAGTAAAGTAGTAACTTTTTCAAGTCCAAGAAAAGCCACGTACATGTGGAAGATTCCGGAGAAACTTGAGGGTCAAGCGGGTTGAGAATTTTGGTAACTTGATTCTTGTGGATATGTACACACATTGTAAGCAATTATAAGAGCAACCAAATGCTGAAAAATGCATTTTATGGTTCACCCCCATGTATGCCCTTTTTTTTACTACTAAGGATGTATACAGAGGGCTTGAAAAGTTGGCCACTCGCAAAGCGGGAGATCTTCAAGGTATCAAGCCGGAGATGATCAAATGAATGAGAGATTTTACCCATGAGTGGATGTGTGATATGTTCAACCTTGCACTTCAACATGGTATGTCTTATGATTGGAGTACTAATTGAGTCAAGCCTTTGCATAAAGGAGGGGATGTAAAGAATGTAAACAACTACCAAATTATATTGATTGGTTCTCTTATGGCAAAGTTTTTTGGGTGCATAATGGAGATGAAATTGAGTGATTGGATTGAAGAGAATGACAAGCATGCAATAGGACAAGCAGGTTTTTATTGATGACATAGCACCATTGATCAGCTTGTCACTCTTTGTGTTCTCATGGAGGAACATTAGGCAAAATTTGGACTCACAAAGGGGCCCTTTAAGGAGTTTGACTTTACCTCTCTCTACCAAAACGGGCGCATGGATAAATGTTTGCAAACAAACTCCAAAGTTGGCGGAGTTTTGACAGTTAGAATGTCCTCTTCAAGCTCTATCTACTGATATATAGCACGCCATGAGATTCCTCATATTTTAGAAGATTCTTTTTTTGGTTCACTTAGATTCCGATAGAGTTGTCACATCATAGGTGAATCAAAAAAAGAATCTTCTTAAATATGAGGAATCTCATGGCGTGCTATATATCATTAGATAGAGTTTGAACAGGACATTCTAACTGTCAAACCTCCGTCAACTTTGGATTTTGTTTGTAAAAATTTATCCATGCGCCCATTTTGGTAGAGAGAGGTAAAGTCAAACTCCTTAAAGGGCCCCTTTGTGAGTCCAAATTTTGCCTAATGAGTCGGTTGAAAGGCAAGAGATTGTATTGTTGTTGTGTGGACTTTAAGAAAGCCTTTGATATGATTCCACATAACAATTTATGGATAAGGATGGAGAACTTTAAGTGCCAAGTGTGTTTATGCTTGCGGTTTCTCGAATGTATCAGAATTGATGTGTCAATTTTGCATGGAAAGAGGAATTTCAAAAGCCATTGTAAGCACTATTGGGGTTAAACAAGGATGTCCGTTGTCACCAACTCTCTTTGGTTTATGCATCGATAAACTGGAACACATGGTACTTGACTTTATGCAAGAAAAAAGGCATTGAAGAGGTCACTATTTTCCATGTAATCATGCTTTTGTTATATGCGGATGATGTAGTGCTTCTAGCATACGCTTTAGAAGATGCACAAAAGCTTATGGTTGTTCTTGCGAACTTTTGCTTGCATAGTGGGTTGATTGTGAATGAATCCAAAACAAAGTTTATGCTTGTGAAACCGAACCATAAGGAGAATCCATTCAATGTCTTCGCTTGCAGCTCTTTTGAGAGCGTTTTAAATCGTTGTGCATAGAGGTGGAGGAAGGGGGGAAAGCTTGCCGGCGGACGCAGCGTTCTAAAACGTTGTCTAGAGTGGGGGAGCTCAATGCCGTCAGCAGCGTGCGCAATGGTGTTCTAAAACACTGCCAAGGGGACAATGAGGGCATGAAGAGAAGGGTGGAGGAGGTAAACGGTGCCAAAACTCTAGCGTTTTAAAACACCAATTGCAGAGAGAGGGATGGTGGCTCCATTGGCAATATAGGGATTCTCAAGGGGTTCTCTTCCACGAGACATCTTGCTTGCCGAAGGTCAAGGAGCATGTAGCTCTGATAACATGTCAAAGTCAATGATGCGGAAGCGTAGAGAGAGAGAGAGAGAGAGAGAGAGAGAGAGAGAGAGAGAGAGAGAGAGAGAGAGAGAGAGAGAGAGAGAGAGAGTCTCCCGAACCAACCAACCTTGCCAATGAATTGATGTGTATACAATGGGGGCTGAGGGTAAATTGCCCTACCTAGACTTTGACAAATAAGTAAAATAAATTCCATAAAAGCCAAACTATATAATGGGGTCACATTGGGCAGTTCACTTGAGATGCCAAAAGTCCAACACTCCCCACACAAAACTGTATACTAGGTAGAACAATTGGCTTGTTTTTGCTCAAAAGATTGTTCGTTTGGTTGTTCAATTTGCAATGTATCCTATTGAGAGGTTACACCATAAAAAGAAGAGAGAGATTCTCCCATGATCAACAACATATATATAACAGTTGAATCATAAACCGGGAGGAGGGAAGAGCCACATAGGTAGCATGTACTATTGGTGGATACCATGGTGTATCCTGAAGAAATGTCTAGGCCACCACATCCGAATCCATGCTCGACGTTGTCTCTCAACCTTGTCAGAGACCCCTTGTATGTTATCTATGCTCTCTCTTGAGTGTGAATGAGCTCCTCTTAGAAATTGCCCACTAGCACTACGAGAGGCTTTGGTCTATCCTTGAAGACCGTGAATCTGGCATCTCTCCTATATTCCAAACTCTCAACGAGAACGAGGATCACCATTATACGAACGAAATCTTATGAGCGGTGCGAGCAAGTCAAAAGAGATATACTTCTTGCAAACCCAATGTGAGGAGTGTAAAAAAAAGATCCAAAACATGTTTCTCATGAAAACTATACAATAGAAAACAAGTGAAAGAATCACGATGGCTTTCTAAAATAATTAGAACGTGATAAAATTATTAGGTTTAAGTAGAATCAATGTTCAAGAAAGGATTGCCTCAGCTTAGCCTTGAGCCGGTTGAAAATGGAGACTACTTTGGTTACAAACCATGGTAAAAGGAAGAAAAACTGGTGAAATATGTGAGAAAATAGTTCAAAAATCTTACAAATTCTAAATTTATGCTAATATTTTTGGCTCGTTTCTTTGTGGGAAGGAAACTTAATCAACGGCTATTTGATAAAAGAGACTTTTCTGAATATTAACTAGAATTAATTATAGAATGTAAGAAAAATCAAGCCATGTGAAGCTGTGAAATGAAATGTGAAATTAAAAAAACTCAGTAATATGTGTGTGTGTGTGTGTATGTATCCATAGAATTTATTAGAATTATGCAAGTGAAGTTTCACTTTAATATTCTTTTTTTTTTTCATAAAGGTCGAGAGCAGATTTATATTATAGAAAGAGCGCAAGTACAAAAACTACAGCAAAGGGTATGGTTCGGTCAATAGTTACAAAAACTTGGTGTTCAAAATTACATTCTACTCTGTCAAGTTGACCAGAAAATCATGCAGGCGGGCAACTAGCCGGATTCCATTACTATGTAGCCTTCTTAATCTTTCCCCATCTGCTCTACATTCGTCTAGCATTCTCTGCAGGTGTGTATAGGAGCCATCAAGAAGTACCTCTTGATGTTTGTTGATATTTGCATTGTTGTAGTAGCTCATACAGTCCGTGAGTACCTTAAAGCTGGCTTCATACACTCGACATTGATCAAGCTTTAGTTGATTCACCTGAAGGGAAAAGCAGTGAAACGGTTCTCTCAGACTTTTACTCTGGTAAACTATGTTAAAAAGCCTGTCATTTTGGTCAGACCAAATAATCCAGAAAAATTCCCCTTTTATTCTATTCCAAACCACTAAAAATAACGACACTGAATCCCCTAAAAGTAATTTCTTCCAATTTAAAGTGCATCCTAGCCCATCACTCAGAGGTGACAAAATCTCTAGACTTTTAGGGCAATTCATAAATAGATGTGGGATGTCCTCCTCAGCCCTGTTGCATCGCATGCAGAGCCCAGTACCTAACCTTGCAATCCTCATTCTATGTCTAGTCCATACTGCCTTGAGCAGGATTAGCCAAAGTAGAATTGAATGTTTGGCTAGGATTCCTCTATTCCAAATTGCCTGAAATTTGAATGCCCATTGCTGGCGATCCAGTGCAGTCCTCCAGTTTCTGTTGAGTGAAGTGTGTAGTGGTTCCAAGAGGTTTGGGGCTAGAGTGGGGGGGTTAGGCAGAGCACTTCCACTTGGAGGAGGGGTCAAGGTCGCTTGAGAGAGTCCACTCCAACTCTTTGGGGAAGAGGTATTTCCTGCTATCAATCAATGATATTTCCCAGGGTTGTAGATTGAATCGACTTGTGAGCTCGGTCAGGGAGAGCCACCTGTGCTCTAGCTTGTGCCACGAATTTCTCCACGTTGTGAGGCCCTTGTTATGGATGCGCTTTGCTATCCTACTCTGAACTTGATTGAGGGGGGGAGTCGGAGGCATTGACCACCACATTGATTCATGGGCTCTTAGGTTAAGGTAGTTCTTAGAGTCCCAATTAACTCTTAAGTGGTCTCTATATCTGTTCCAAGCTCCCCACATCGATTTAAGGAGGGTGGAGCCACTGGGCGTTATCTCAAAAGGCCCAAAGAAGATTGAAATCCATGGAAGAGGGTGCATCCCATTGCTCCCTTTAATTTTGAATTTGCTGATGCTCCTAAACAACAATGAGGCCCACTCCTCCTCATGATTATCCAATGATGTGAGGATAAGTTTAATTGCAAGTTTGTCTACCCATTTACTGAAGTTGAGCAGTCCGAGCCCCCCCTGTGCCTTGGGGAGGCAGCAGACATCCTAACTGACCTTGGCTAGGACTTTCCTCATCGGATCTCCTGACCAAAGGAAGTTTCTACATGTCTTGGTTATGTCTTTATGCATGCCCTGGTTATGTCTTTCAACTAGGAGTCAAGGGGTCTCCAACAGGAGAGGAAAAACAAGACATAGCATGAGATAAAGTGCTTGATGACCAGTGCCCGCCCTGCAATATTAGCCTGGAACCCCTTCCATCAATTTAGTTTGGAGGAGAAACGCTCCAGTACCCATTGCCACCTCTGTGCCATGGATACCCTAAATCCAAATGGGATACCTAAGAGTCTAAAGATGGCCCCGTCTTTAAGTATTGTGGATCCTTGCTTTGCAATCCACCTTGGGAGTGGAGAGAGGGAGGCTCTAATTCCAGTCTTGGAATGGTTGATCCGGGATCGTGATGCTAAGCAAATCGTATTCAGACAGTTCCAGAAGCATTGGAGTGACTGCTCGTCATTGTTGAGTAGGCCATTGGTGTCATCAACGAATTGTGATAGGCATTGCTGTCTGCCATCTAGTAATGATATTCCTTTGAGTGTCCCTTCCCTCATTTTGGCTTTGACCAGCCAATTGAGAGAGTCCGCCGAGGTAGCAAAGAGTAGGGGGGCAAGGGGCATCCTTGTCGAACCGATCGATTGAGAGGAAATGGCTCTGAGATGCCATTGTTGAGTGCTACCCTTGCCTGTGCATTCCCTAGTAGAGTCTTGACAAACCTGATCATACCAGGTCTGAAGCCCATCATGGTCAGGCAGTCGAGGATGAATGTCCACTCCAATCTGTCGTAGGCTTTGTCAAAGTCGACTTTGACAAAGACGAAGACAGGAGTCTTCGGCATGTTCTATTCCCTCCCACATTGCAATAACAACTTCCATGATTCTCCTTCCTTTGATGAAGCCTTTTTGCTCTGTGCACAGCCACTCTGTTAGGGCAGGGGAAATTCGAAGTGCTATGGCTTTGGCAAAGATTTTGTAAGTTGAATTTAGCATAGTGAGTGGTCTCCAGTTTGAGATGATTTCTTTGGGCCCTTTCTTATATAGAAGTTTAATGACTCCCGTATTGAGTTGAACTGGAAGGGCTCCTTGTTTGACTGATTCCTCCCATAGTTTAAGGAGGAAGGAGCCAGCACTTCCTTGAAAGTCTGGTAAAATTCATCCGGAAGCCCATCTATGCTTGGAGTCTTCTTGAGCTTTAAGAATTCAATTGCCCTTTTTATTTCCCACACTGTGAGTCCTGAATCAAGCTGGACTGCTAGGTGGGAGGGGATCACTCTAGGCCTGCATTGCCTGATTTTTTCACGGGCTACATTCACCTCCTCATTCAGTAGCTCCTTGGGACTGAATAGCAAGGAGAAGTGTTCCCTCACTATTTCCAGATTTTCACATTCATCGTTGGCCTTACTCTTTGGTCCCACTAGGAAGGGAATGGCCTCTCTCATGTGTTTCTTCCTCAGATTTTGAAACATTTCTTTTGTTGGCTTATCCACTTTTCCTACCCACCATTCTCTAAAGAAGACTGCAGTAGAGGGTGAGGTCCTCCTCCACCCGAAGTTGATGTCTTACAGTGGCTATCTTATCCTGAGTGTCAGAGTTAGGGCTTTTTTTGCACTCCATCTCTGCCAGTTCACTGTATATCTTATCCTTGCGCTTCCTCCTGATTTCTGTTACTTTGAACATTATAAGAGTTTTTTGAGTGTTTGCTATTGCCAATGTCCATGCCTTAGATGGAGTGAATCCCTTTGAGAAATCTTGCACCCATATTGCCTTAATGCTACTGTGCACTTCTTCCAATTGAAACAGCGAGGTGTCCGTGTGGAACCAATGGTTCCTAATTTTCCTACATTTATCATCCAAGGTTATCACTAGAGGATAGTGGTCCAAGATACAAGACATGTGTCTGGGTTTAGCTTTAATTCTATTAAAGCTTCTGGCTAGGGAAGTGCTTATGTAGAATCTATGTAATCTGGCTTTTCTAGCATTGAGGCCTTTTGAGTAGTTCTGCCATGTGAACTCTCCACGAGATCCGACATCCCACATATCGAGGTGGTCCTTCACCTGGTTCCATTCCTGAAGCTCTGACCCAGAGATTACATTGCCTCGGTGTAGGAAACGGTCTTCTATGGTTTATACCATATTGAAATCACCAATGAGAATGGTGGGCTCATTTTGGGCTATAAGTTGTTTGCACAATTGGGTTCTGTCTCTGACAGAGCTTCTTGCATAAATAGACAAAATCATGCATTGGACAGGGGACTCTACAGTCACTCCCACCCAGTAGGTTGCTTTGCCAGATTTGGTTGGATTCACCTTCCAAGTTTGGGGTATGCCGATTGCTGTACCACCTGATCCCCTTTCATGCGAGGAGCAGTGCCAGAGGTGCTCTTTAGAGATAACAGATAGCCTTTGGGAGAGCTCGTCCCCTAGAGTTTTTATCTCTTGCAGTTTGAAAAGAAAATTATTGAGCCAGGCCCTAATTTTCTTTGCTTTGAGTGGGTGTGAAAGACCCTTGTTATTCCAAGAAATGACTTTCATTGGGGAGTGCGTCTATCCTTGCGATTTCTGGACTGGGATCGAGGAGAGGCTTGTGACACTGAGGTGTGTCTCCTCTTGTTGTCCTTCTGAAATTCCATAGGGGCTAGCCCTGCCTCAACAGTTGCCTTCTGGCCTAGGGCTATGTTTTCTTTGTTAGGGTCGTTGCTTGTGGTCGCCTTGTTTTGGCTTGGGGCTACCGAATGATCAGCTTGATTCTATTTCCTTTCAAGTCTCCTGTCAGCATCCTCTTCTTCTTTTGAGTCTGGTTCAATGGACTTAGCCACATCCGAATCCTCCCACTCTCGTAATGAAGCTAGAAGGGAGAATTTGTTGGGGCCCGTTTGACCTTTATCCAACTGAGTTTTGTGGGCCATTGATCTCTCTGGCTTAGGGAGTTGCGGTGGGGAGACAGGCGGAGATGTTTGCGAGCTGCTTTTGTTTAGGGTAGCGTTAGGAGGGGCTTGGTCTAGTTTAGGTTTTTTTTAAGGGCATTCCCTAACGAACTCCATCCAAACAAGGAAGTGATTGAGGGCACCGCTCTCCGCTTTGTAATCCTTGTTCCATTTGAATAGGCAGAGGGGGGTCGCTCGGAACAGCCATTGGCCCGTGCTTAGCACTCGGAATGCCATATCTGCAGTTTTGAACACGAAGACGTGTTGGTTTTTGGGGAGGGCCTGTATAGTCTCGACTTCGGCCCCTATTGCCGCCCATTGGTTTCGAATCCACCTGCATAGCACGTCTGCTGATGGGCAAGGGCCAACGAGAGACCTATCAGGGCCTTTTTTTTACAAGTCATTCTGGGTTTTCTAACCTGAAGTGCAAACAGAATAACATAGGGCTTACCGTTTCCATTCGGTTGATCGCCTCCTGCAGCAGTCTTACCGCTTCCTCCCTGTTGAGTGCCCGGGGCAGAGCCATG
Source organism: Adiantum capillus-veneris (assembly GCF_014529385.1). Taxonomy (NCBI): domain Eukaryota; kingdom Viridiplantae; phylum Streptophyta; class Polypodiopsida; order Polypodiales; family Pteridaceae; genus Adiantum; species Adiantum capillus-veneris. Next base: position 146,859,891 of record NC_140934.1, read on the forward strand.
GGTGGCTGGAGCGACAGGGCTCTCAGCAAAACCTACAATTCCACTTGCATGCTGAGGTTGAGCTGGTTGATGAGAGAAGAAGCCGAAATCATGTCGAAGTATCCTCGCAGCTTCAAGCTTTTCTACATTCCCGAGAGGAGGGCTGTGATTATCGATGCCGTTGAGGAGGGTTGTAGCTAATGGGTTGTGAGGGGAGAAAGAGCTCGGGTCGAAATCGTTGAGGCCAGCGCCATGCAAGAGAGGGCAATTATTTTGCACGAGCACTTGATGGGGGAGCGCGCCTGTAGCCCATACATTGGGGGGTCTCGCGCCAGAGCTTTGATGGGGTGAGATGACGAGAGATGTCATCTTGCATGGGACGTGAAGGATGCCGCCACTAGGACAAAAGCTAGTACATTGCTAGGTTTCCATCGCTAGGTTTCTTGAAAACCCAAAGTTTGGACTTTGACAATTTGTCAAACTCACTTTAACATTCTAAAACAATAGAATGCAAAAAAAAGTAAAGACATGTAGGATGTAGGATATGAAATGAAAGTGAAATAAATATTTAAAGTAAATCTCCATCGTACACTTAAAACAATGAAAGTCTCTTTAACCCAACACAACACTAAGGTTTCTTTTAGAAAGCGAAAATTCAATAAGAGATCTATATTTAAGAGATTTATATTTAAAAGTTTAAAAATTGAATAAGAGTATCCTTTGGCCAATTCTACTTGCTTTGTTTAACCCAACACAACACTAAGGCTTCGTTTAGAAAGCAAAATTTCAATAAGAGATCTATATTTAAAAGTTAAAAATTTGAATAAGAGCATGCTTTGACCAATTCTACTTGGTTTGTTTTCCTCTCGTTTCTAATGACAAGAGTATTCATCTTGCAACATGTTGCTCTATTTGATTATGCAAACTTTGTATTTTTAAATCTGTGCCTATCATTTGAGAGTATGATGTTTAATGCATACATAATTCGAAAGGAGTTGGAGCACACATAATAATATGTATTTTCCCTCCGATATTTATTCCGGACATGATGAGAGGCAAGTACAAGGTACACACACAAAAACTTTTGGACATATTCTCACAATAATTTCCACATTGTGACTTACCTCAACATCATGAGCGTCTATGAGGGAGGCACCACATACCTAGCTAGGTAAGATTGGGGGTAGGGGACCGCCGGCCTGGTGGTGCACCGCATACCTAGCTAGGTACGATTGGGGGTAGGGGACCGCCGGCTCGACCACCGGGCCGGCGGTCCCCTACCCCCAATCGTACCTAGCTAGGTATGCGGTGCCTCTTGAGCAGAAGCTCATGATGTTATTCATTGTATGGAAAACACTGGAAAAGATTTCATTTTCCTACATGAGAAAACTTTTAAATCTTCTTGTGACAACTCTGTCTCTCTCTGTGTCTCTCTCTAAACACACACACACAACTTACGTAGCTAGAAAAAAGGAGTTCTTCAAGTGGATTTCGTTGGTGGAACCCTTCGGGAACAACATTTAGATTCGAATGAGGTCTAAACCTTTGGGTCTTGCAGTTGCCATCGTCTTGCGCTACGTGAATGAGAAAATGGGCATTCGAAACGAGCATGCATACTAATGCATGCATGCAGTTTCTGTGTACAAAAGGCCAAACACACAAGTGCACATATACCTCTCAAAGGAAAAATACCCACTTTGGATTAAGCTATTTGGTGGGCTGTGTTGTATATATTGCATCCTGCCTTGCTGCTGCAGCATCATCAGCAGCAGCAGCAGAGTTGAGTGATCATTTGTGGAAAGCATATAGAGATACAGGAAAACTCTCTCTCTCTCATGAGTATACAGACGCACACATAAACAATCCATTTTCCCTTTTGATTTAGAGAGAGAAGCTGGGGGATCTCTTGCATTTCACACGCAGATGTGGTGTAGCAAAAACAATTGCTGAGGCGACCCATCACGCAGGTGCCATGGCGACCTTGATCCTCTCATGAAACCCCTTTCTGCCCTACAAAAACATGCCAGGAACGGTTCACGCAAACGGTTCCCCGGCTTCTCTTTCTTGCACGAAACCGTTTTCAAGAGCTCAGTCCCTCCTAATGGAGGTTGCATTGCCTCCTAATGGGTTTCGCCAGTGATACCCTGTCCAACAATACCTCTAATATTTGTGAAAATCCCCAAAATACCCCTCAAATTTCAAAAATTTCAAAAATACCCTTTATCTATTTTTGTTGGATTGTTCAAGATTTCTTAATCTTTATTCCTGTTTGACAATTGAGATCAATTTTTGAGTGCTTAGAATGTAATTTGTCACAAATTACCTCGCAAAGAAAGACAATTATGTGTAAACATAATGAAGCAATTCATCTCCAAAACCTATAGAACGAGCTCAAATTTTACTTTTAGCATCCTGTATTGATAGACAATTAGTCTTCTTATGAAAAGCTACAATAATTTTTATTTTTGAAAATATTTAGTCTCACAACCAGGGGCATTTTGAGAATTTTGAAAAATTTGAAGGGCATTTTGGAAATTTATGACAAAATATTTTTGAAATTTGAGTGATATTTTGAGAATTTCCACAAATTAGAGGGGTATTTTGGTCATTTGTCACATACTAGAGGGGTATTAGGAGGGCCTTGCTCTATTGAACATATTTTAGAAAGGGACAAGAAAGGGCGAGGAAAAAATCCACAGCCATGGTGCATAAATAGCTCGTGTCAGCTGCGTGAAGAAGAAACATGGGCTGCCCTATGGTGTGGTTGCCCCCTCACAAACACAGATATGCTCTTGGTCCTATGCTTGCACCACATTAGAAGTGCTCTACATCTGCATGATCATAGAGCCTCCATGTATCTGCCTTGAGAAAGAGAAACGTAGGTCAATCCCCTGTTGCCCACCATCGATTGCGATTACATGGCCTTGTACTTATGGCTATTCCTTATGCTTGAGGTGAATTGCACAATACAATGGGATTCCTTTTGGTTTGACATTGTGGTGTCCAATTAGTTGCTTAATGGTCCTTTTTCTTTCTTTGAATCAATAACTCCATCATTATGATTTATCTTAATGTGTGTGCACTAAGGTTATGTGATATTATTGAATGTGATGCAAGCCTCATATATTTCTCTATGAAATACTCTTAAAGAAACATCTTTATATTCTCTCTTTTCTCATTCCTTTCTCGTACCGCTCGTGCATTTTCGCTCGTTTGATTGACATATTCAATGAGAACTTAGGCATCAGGAAATGTGAAGGTTGTCCTACTTGAATCTCGTCTCCAAGTTTCTCCAAGGCTATCCTATAGCTATAATGGTTAGGATTTGTGCTTTGATCACGCCTCCTCATGGGAGACATCTCTTGCACACTACAACTAGATACAATGAATTTGTGACTAGCTACCTTGACTAGCTTTAGTATATGCTTGCATTCTCTACCTTTTGACCCTTGGCTCCTCCACATACACCCCCATATGAGCATCTAAAATCTCATATATTCCGAACTCTCAACGAGAACAGGCATCAAGAATGGAAAGGTTGTCCTACTGAAGCCTATCTCCAAGTATCCCTAAGGATGTTCTATAGCTATAATTGTTAGGATTTGTCTCTTGATCACGCCTCCTCATGGGAGACATCTCTTGCACACTATGACTAGATACCTTGATTAGCTTTAGTATATACTTGCATACTCTACCTTTTGACCCTTGGCTCCTCTACATACACCCCCATATGAGCATCCACGAGCTTGCTAACTGATTTACATGTCATTAAATATCTAATATCTAATATCTAATATCTAGTCAGATAGAGATCCTAGAATGACCAGTAATTTCTGGAAAGGTCTCTTTGAAAATCTAGGTACAAGATTGAATTTCTCTTCGGCCTATCACCCACAAACGGATGGCCAAAGTGAGATAGCCAATCTTACGATTCTTGATCTACTAAAGACCTATGTTACAGAAGTAGATCAACGCTCACAATGGGAAAAGTACTTACCTCTTGTAGAGTATGCATGTAATAATACTATCCATACTTCTACAGGAAAAGCACCTTTTGAAATCATGAGGGAAGACTAAAAGTCCCTTGCTACTTAAAGTACATGGGAAGATCTTCACTGCCGATGAGTATAGCCGTGACCTGCAAGCATCTTCTCAAAAGATTAAGGAGGTTATATCCATCTCCCAGTTAAGGAAAAAAGCTGCTGCTGACGAGCACAGAATGGCCTTAACGTTCAAAGAAAATGATTGAGTCTTACTTAAGTTTCCTAAGGCTCGATTGAGGCAAACGACGGGCAAAAATCCTACGGGCCATCAAAAGTATTATGCTCAAATAGCAAAAAGATACTGTTTTTTCAAGTTTTGAAGCCAATCAATGAGGTGTCTTATCAACTCAAGTTGCCTAACCATTGGGTCATACACAATGTGAGCCTACTCAAGCCCTATAAAGGAGAGCCTCCAAATGAACCAATTATTGAAGACCCTCCGGAAATCAAAGATCAAGAAGAGGTACTACAACCTGAAGCTATCCTTCAACATGAAGACAAGGTACTACGACATGGTAAGATTATCCGATGGTATCTTATTAAGTTAAAAAATTATCCTTTTGAAGATGCTAGATGGATGCAAGGAATCCAGTTGAAGGATAGTATGAATCTTGTGAACGCTTACAATGCTACATTAGAGTAAGCAAATGTACATGTTTCTTTTAAAGATCAATGTTTTGTCTTATAAGACTAATTCTCTCTTTATTGTGCACAAATTGAAGTAATATGCATACTAAGAATCATGTTTGGGATGACCACGTCTCTCAAACACCTTGTAGAATTTGTCACTCTACTTGGGAAGATGAAATGGACTAAATAGCATACATGCTTGCGGCAGCTATATCTCCCAAGCACCAAATGGATTATTCATCCATCTTGAAATGATGTCGTAGGGTAAAAATGGATCCTCTATCCGTTAAGACAAATTGACTAATGACTATGACTTTATCTCTTTTACCTCATAGTCGAGGACGACTATGATTTCAAGAGAGAGGTAATGTCAATAAATATCTAATATCTAACCAACCCAAATGATTTTCTCATATTAAACTGATCATTTAATGTGGGATAATAAACAAAAACAAGGGTTAGAATATAGACATGTGCTTACGGATCTATCTCAACACGAGGCCAATGGTAAAGGGGTCCAAATGAGAGATGGTCTGTCAAAGAGCAAGGTTAACTAATGGAGCTTAAAAGACATTAGGGTTAGCTTCATTAAAAACCTCCAATGGTTAGTGTTAAAATTCCTTTTACCTTAAGCAAGCTAGGGCTGAGCTTGAGGTTGAAACCCAACCTAAACTTGTCTTTGACCTTAAGCAAGCTAGGGCTGTGCTTGAGGTGGGAACCCGACCTAAACTTTCCTTTGACCTTAATTAAGCTAGGGATGAGCTTGAGTTGGGAACTCCACCTAAGGTGCTTGTCATGCTTGATGACTAAGGTACTTGAGGTACTTGTCATACTTGTCATAATAATCAATATCTAATTCTCCTAAATGATTTTCTCATGTTAAACTGATCATTTAATATGGGGAAGTGCCAGGGGAGAAAAAGCTAGAATATTGGTTAAGCTAGCAGACTGGCCACAGTAGGGATCCAAAGGAGGTAAAATAGGGATCCAAAGGGGGGCGACATCTACAAAAGAGCCATGTGAAACAATGGGCTAAAAAGACCCTAAGGTTCAGCCCATTAAGACTTCCAAAATTCAAAGGTTATGTCCAAAGGTCAAACCTAGGGGAATTGGATGCTTTGTGTGTGACCAAAAACGTCTTTGTACATCCCTACTTGGGATGGGGCGAGCCTTTCTTCTAGGGGATGAGAGAGAAAGCCACACACACACACACACAAGCTCCCTTTACACAAAGGGAATGAAGGACACATGTCAGATGCCTAAGCTAGTTGCTCCCAAAGTGTGCTCAATTCCTATTGGATGACCCTTGAAGTGGACCAATGAGAATTAGGCTAGAGTAAATTTATCCTAATAAATTTTAAGACACTTAATAAAAAGAACCAATGAAAATTAAGTCTCCTAGATGACTATTGGACAGCCCGTGAAGGGGTCCAATAGGAATTGAGCAGCCCAATGGGCTACTTAATTCCTATTGGTCAGAATGAGGAAAGGTCCAATGGGGATTTGATTCATTTAAATCAATTAAGTTTAATCGATTAATCTCTCACAAAAGGGGAAAGGGGGACACATATCAGAAGGCTATCACTTATGTTGCTTAATAGCCATTGTCTTGACTTGGGGAGGTCCCATGGGGGAAAAGCAAGAGCAAATAGCAAGAGGGCTCGCCCAAGAGAGAGAGGGGGCTGATTTTTGCAAGGCACTATCACACACACACACATACAATATCATGTGTGAAGAGAGAGAAGACTATCTCTTCCCAAGATTTAATGGAGAGCTCATCACCTACTCCAAGCTTGTGAGATAGAAGCCTACATTGACACACTCTTGGCTTGTGGATGCAAATCCAACCAAGAGCCAAGCTTCAATGCATGCTCATCTCCTCTACCAAGCTAATTACTAAGCTAAGCTATGCTAATATGAGTGATTATGTGAGGAGATGTACATCTTTCTCGTAAGATACTCCTTCTTCCTCTCAATCCACTCTCATACCCTGCTAGCTCTCACCATCTTCGAAGGTGTGTGAGGTCTTGGGTCTGAGAACGGGGATAATTAAAGTTGTGTTTGCTAAGTGTTTTGCTTAGTGCATGAAGCTTTCATCTTCATTGCACTAGCTAGTCTGGAAGGAACACAAAGAATTGTATTGTACAATGTCTCTCTTGATGGGAGAAACCATAATACAAAGCCTTTTGGAGGGAGGACCGGCTCCAAATCCGGTCCTCAACTGTTGTCAATAGCTTAATTTCTCTCTCTTTTGAAAGTATTTTTGATGCTATCTAACTAGGTGTTATGCATTTTGTTGCTCTCTCCACCCAAGCACTCTTGTAATTCTCATTAGGAATCTATTCTAATGAAATGCCCACTATGTTCATGCTAATTTCCGCCACACACAAGTTTTTAGACCATTAAATGTTACATTGGTATCAGAGCACAAGGTTTCTCTTTTCTTGCTCAAGAAGGGAGGTCCTCAAGCTAGCTATAAATGGTTGGTATTATTAATTGCCTGTGAGTAAGTAGAATAGGGATTTTTCAGCCTTGCAGTGCACCTGCCTTTGTGCAATTAATGGGGCATCACCGTCGAGAGCTATGGTCTTAATAGTGGAGTCCTACGGGGCTTGCCTACGGCTTAACCACTATTGAGCTATTAGAAGCTTGACAGGAGCCGGTGTTGTTTTGGTGTTGAAAGACCCTCTCTTCTATTCCTTGCAATTAATGATATTCGAGCCGCGGGTACAGTAGCTTGAGTGCCTTTTCTAAAGGGGTAAAGAGGAGTAGAAACTAGGGCTTGAAGTGCCAAAGTACAGCTAAAAAAGTTTACACCTAAAAGTTGTTAGAATGGCTGACAATAGTAAAGAGAGTGAAATTAATGTTGATAACTTTGATTTTGCTAATTAGAAAGCTACTAATGATGCTTCGATGCTTGTTAACTATCTTGTTTCTAGGCTTCAACAAGCCATGGGCAATCCATCTCTCCAAAGTGAAGTACAACGGCAGATCCATGCTCACGGGATTCTCCAAGCTCATCACCATGACGAGAGAACACCAAGGAAGCCTCCTTGTGAGACTCCCAAAAGAGTTCTCTCTCCGATTCGGGAAGAAGAAGAGAATCCGTATGAAGGGCTCAAGAATTTACTTCTTGATGATGCATCTCCTTCCCAAAGGAGAACTCAAGAGCCTCCACCGAAGGAACGAGAAAGAAGTGAGTCTCCCGTGACCTCGGCGGAGATGGCTCCACAAAGACGGCGGGCTAAACGCTCTCCATCACCACCAAAGTGGAGAAGACCATCGCACCCTTCTCCACATCATAATTCAAAGAGGTATGATAAAAAACAAGAGAAGAAAAAGGTGAGAAAGAGGACACCCTCTTCTCCATCTTCTCTTATGAAAGTGATGGTGAAGATGACGAAGATCAAGACAAGAAAAAGGCGAGAAAGAGGTCACCCTCTTCTCCACCTTCTTCAAATTCTTCACCTTCTAAAGAAAGTGATGGTGCAACCTTTGAACCATCAAAAGGAAGAGGCCATAGGAAATCCTATGCCGCATGGACGAGGTCATCCAAGCTAAAGAAATTCAAAGAGGGAGGGAAGAGTATCTCTTTCCTTACCTATGATGGTACCTTTGGTGCTACGGACAAAGTCTTGGCCTTTATCCAGCAATTCGATGCGGCGTTTGGAGATGAGGGCTTCACGGAGTCCTCTAAGCTACACCATGTAGCTAAGGACTTTCAAAATTCCACCACGCAATGGTGGTCTAGCCTACGAGCCAACGGTGAAGCTCCACGAACATGGAAAGCTTTAAGAGCTTCCATTATGAAGCAGCTTTTGGCCACTGATGCCAAAGACAAAGTACTCACCGAATGGCGAAGCTTAAAGCTCTCTCCCTATGAATCCATCCACAAATATGTAGAGAAGTTTTGGGACCTACAACTCAAATCCACTGTCTTCAAAAAGTTGGATTTTGGAGAGAAAAAGCAACAATTTTGTGCGGGCTTAACCGAAGAAATGGCGGAGTATGTCAACTCCCAAAGGCCACGTACCATATCGGCGATAATACACCATACTATGGTGGCCTCACGAATAAATTTCCAAACGGGGGCTAAAAAAAATAATAAGCCCACGGAAAACAAGGGTTCCAACTAGCCTAAGGGGAAGGACAATGTCCAAAAGTCTCCTAAGGGCAACTCCAACAAAGCTAAAGAGAAGGGAGTTTACAAAGGTAAAAAAAAACTCTCTCCTGAAGAGCTTGAGCGTTATCGCAAGGATAACCGGTGTTTCAAGTCCGGAGAGCAAGGGCATGCGTACCGCGCTTGTCCCCAAAAGAACAACCGCCAAGATCCTCCTAGAGCTTCCTTGGTTGAAATCCAAGAGGAGGAGACTCACCAAACTCACCACAAAGGATCTCCTCTATGCCATGCTTGGGGAAAGGTAAGAGAACATGATGCTTTTATTCTCTTTGACCCTGGTTCTACTCACAATTTTATATCTATAGAGTTGGCCACCAAGCTAGGAATACAATCCTACGAGATGGGAGATTTCCTACCCGCAGACAGTGCCTTCAAGGGGCAAGAAGCTTCAGCCACTCCCTTAATCGGGAAATTGAGATTTCATGTCCAAGGCTATGTGGACAAAGAGGACTTCTTTATCTCTCCTCTCAAGCATGAGGATGTAATCCTAGGGGCACCATGGTTTGACCGCCTGGATGCCGATGTTAAATTTTCTGAAAGAAAAATCTCCTTTAGGGAAAAATACATGTATATAGATGCTAAGGAAATGGGTAACACTATCCCCATTGTACATACACTAGCTTTCAACAAGTCAATAAAGAGCTCTATTTCCGTGTACATGATTTTTGTTAAAGATTCTCAAAATGAACCTAATGCTTTAGAAAAAGAAAATAAAAGCAACCGAAAGGAAGTAGAGTTATTCAATTTTCTCAAGGGGTTTCAAGATGTTTTTATTGACGACATCCCTTGTGAGCTACCTCCTAAACAAGGTAATGATGACCATGCAATTGAACTTCTTCTAGGAAGTTCACCGCCTAACAAACCTCCTTATAGAGTTTCTGAAGCTCAACAAGAGGAGATTATGCGGTAAGTGCATGAGTTAGTTGAGAAGGGCATGGTTAGGCCTAGCTCATCTCCATTTTGCTCACCGGTGCTATTAGTGAAAAAGAAAGACGGCACATATCGTATGTGTGTCGACTATAGAGCACTAAATAGGATCACTATCAAGAATAGGTTTCCCGTTCCACGGGTAGAAGATCTATTTGATAAGCTACAAGGATCGGCCTACTTCAGTAGGATTGACCTAAAATGTGGCTATCATCAAATAAGGATAGTTGATCTCAAGACATTGTAAAGACCGCATTTCGCACCACATTTGGTCTTTACGAATACATTGTCATGCCTTTTGGCTTGACCAATGCACTAGCCACATTCAACTGCTTGATGGAGAAGCTGTTCAGGCCTCATCGAACCTTCACTGGAGTGTTCTTTGATGATATTATCATCTACTCTAATTCACATATCGTATGTGTGTCGACTATAGAGCACTAAATAGGATCACTATCAAGAATAGGTTTCCCGTTCCACAGGTAGAAGATCTATTTGATAAGCTACAAGGATCGACCTACTTCAGTAGGATTGACCTAAAAAGTGGCTATCGTCAAATAAGGATAGTTGATCAAGACATTGTAAAGACCGCATTTCGCACCACATTTGGTCTTTACGAATACATTGTCATGCCTTTTGGCTTGACCAATGCACGAGCCACATTCAACCGCTTGATGGAGAAGCTGTTCAGGCCTCATCGAACCTTCACTGGAGTGTTCTTTGATGATATTATCATCTACTCTAATTCATTAGATGAACACAAGAAACACCTCCACGTAATATTTCAAGTTTTAAGAGAGAATAAACTTTATGTTAATCGAAAGAAAAGTGAATTTTTCTTGCAAGAGATTCAATATTTAGGTCACATTATCTCTCAAGATGGCATCCAAATGGATCCATCAAAGTTAGAGGTAATAAAAGGATGGCCTAAACCAAGGAAACTTCATGAACTAAGAAGCTTTATAGGTATGTGTGCATACTATAGACGCTTCATAGAAAAGTTCTCACAAATTGCGGGACCACTACATGACCTAACAAAGAAAAGCGTTAGGTATACATGGAATGCTAAGGAGAACAATGCCTGTGCTTACACTACCGGATCTCTCAAAGCCATTTGAGGTCCAATGTGATGCTTGTGGTGATTGCCTTGGAGCTGTTTTTCTCCAAGAAGGACACGCTGAGGCGGTCCGGGGCGGGCAACAAGAAGAGCAACCTCTAAACACCCTTCAAGGCTCCCGTGCTGCTCAATGGGGCTGGGGCAAAACACAACACAAACCAAAACAACAAACCCACAACCAAATCCCAACTACACAAGGGGCACCACCTAGTTTAAGAGCGAACTAGGACGCAAAAGAGGAGAATCGTTAGAGCAACCCACAAACAAGCAAGGAATTTACACTAACCCTAACACCAATGGAACACTCTCACACACTAAAACATGAGAGAGAGAGAGAGAGAGAGATGGTGTACAACTTAGCTTCAACTTTATATTTTGCACAAAAAGGAACTTAGAGCTTGCGGAATCAAGTGACAAGATTTGGTTATAGCATCACTAGCACATTGTCTTAGGGTTATGGGAGCCCTCTCACCATCCACCCTCTTACAATGGTAGCGAAACAATAGCCAATAAATCACAAGCAACAAAACAACAACCTTCAATGAAACAAGTCACCTTATGAAGTTGAATGAGTTTGCCAAGCCAAATTGGAGGAGAAGCATGAGCCTTTGGACATGAATTGCACCCAAAACTACCAATTCATTGATGTTGGGGTAGATACAACAATGGTATGAAGAATATCTTCTACTCGCACTCACTCAAACTAGCTCAAGCTTTTCTATGCACCAAAGTGATGGTGTATAGAAAGCTTACTCTCTCTTTACAACCAAGATAGAACTGGCGTGTGCTACGCTCAATCTAGTGTGCAATGGTATAGTGATTCTTTACAAGGAGGAATGGGTTCTATTTATAGGTTTTAGAAGCCTTGATTAGGATTAAGCCTAATCAATTTTATTAGGAAAGATCAAGGATTATGAATTTTTATGGATTTCAAATAAGAATGGGGTCTCTCTTTTCTCTTGAGTCACATGGATGTGGGCTCAAGTAAGAGAATTATTGATGTGGTGAAAGGAGAGAAACTTCCATGGGAGTGAGTGAAAATGGTTTACTTGTGCGGTTGCCTACTCCATATGTTGATAGTGTGGGTGCATTTTTACAAGAGAAGTTAGTTGTTAGTGGTAATAATCACTAGAATTGTTAGTGATACATTTACAATGGGTAGGATGAGTTGATTTGATGAAGAAAGAGGGGTGAATTAAAAGAGAATCATTGAGATGGTGAAGCTTTGAAGAAGCTTGAACTCACCCTTGTGTAGATTGTGAAAAAAATGACCGCTGGTCTTCTTCGCTTCTTTACGCCGCCGCCACGGTTGACCACCACGATGAAAAGAGGATTTGTTGATGAAAAATCCTCAATTTGCAGAAGTTATCATGGTTAAGATGCTGAATTTTAGATATTTTTAGGAGAGGTAAATGAAATTGTAACATAGAAGCAATAGAGAGAGACATGGAGAGGGTGTATGTATGTAGAGGTTCATAAAAGAACTATAGGGATGAGAGAGAAGGGTAATGGTGAAGAGGGTGGGAGAAGCCATGGAAATTGCAGGTTTGAGTGAGGGAAGGAGAGGGAGGGATGTGTAAGAGTGAGTAGGTGTGTGGAAGGGTGAGAGAAGACTAAGGGCTACTTGTGAGAAAAGTGGGCAGACTGGGGTCCACTCAAAAAATCATATCTCACCGCTGGTAGCTCCAAAAATCATGAAAAACTTTGAGGTGATTATTCAGAGCGTGGGCTATATTTTCTCCTTTGACCACCGCTCCAAATTCGGAGTGGAGATAGGTGCCAAAATTCTCACCAAAAAGCTTGTTTTTATGCCTACAAAAGTCTTTTAGTGGCCCCCTCCTTTGTTGAATTTGTACAATGCATCCAAGAGTGAGCCGCTCCTTTGTCATATTATAATACAAAGCATCCAAGTTGCCCTTGACCCATGCATGGAGGAGGATTATCGGTGAATAAAGAAATATATACATGGTGGGACTAGTGTATGGACTATTCATGGACTTTAGCTCAATGAGCACATGGTGTTAGAATAATGAGTAAAAATAATAATAAAAATATGGAGGAGTTATGGATATGGAAAGATATTGGAATCATATGATATGGTCCCTCCTTGAATTATTTTGGGTGAAAGAGGAAAAGGTATGCAAGTAAATAATATAATAAACGTAACCAATGAGTAGAAATCAATTTTTTGTTTTCACGATGGTGAGGGTGAAAATGTGGGAGTGATTTGTATAAAGGAAAAATATGAGGTTAGAGTATGTACATATTGGCAAAAAATATAATTATGGTGTAAGAGGATGAAAGAAGGTGTACATAGGTTTAATAAAACACACACCTAAGTAGAAATATTAAAATACCAAAATAATTATAAAAAATCCCTATATTTAGGCCATATATACAATGAAATATTTACACACAAAGAGGCCATAATATACTTTTATTTTTTTATTATTTTTATTTTTTTGGCTCAACTAGCCTAGTGACTAGCTGGCTGAGGGTTTTTAAGAAGATATGGGAAAAGCCCCCTAACTCACACACGCCTATGTACAGTGAAATGGTAGGGATAGCCATAGTGTTTGGGTGAATTTGGTAGGGTGGAGTAACTTACTATGGCAATTATGGAGAGCCGAAAAACGGCTATCATTAGCCCTCCCCTGGGATGATGGTATATTCATGTACCATCATAGAGCATCTTTTCCAAAGAGAGTGCTTCAGAGTCCTTGACGAGATCTTCATTGTTTGGGCCCTCAGAATTTTGGCTGGAGTTACACTCATGCTTCATGTAACAATACTTACATGAGACAGCGGCCTTTGGACAGATCTTTGGTAGATCCTTTGGTAGAAGGCGACTCAAATAGGGCTTCAAGCGATACCCGTTTACCTTCCTGGAGTGCTCTTTACCATTCAAGTCCATAAAGTGATAGTAACTAGAATTGAAAGCCTTCTTTACTATGTATGGCCCTTGCCATCTAGTTTCAAACTTGGCATCAAAATGATTGTCAAGTCGATTGTCATACCTTAGCACAAGCTCTCCTTCCTTGATGCCTTTGCCCTTCAGTTTCTTGTCGTGCGTTTCTTTCGCTTGTGTGGCTTTCCTCTTGTAGCACTCATATACTACTTCTCTTTTCCACTCAAGCTCCACTAACGTAAGAATTCGATCCATCCATACCTCTTGATCATCTTCTGCTCCTTTGCCATGAAGTCGCATTGTTGGAATGTTGAGCTCGATAGGCTGCAAAGTCTCTTGACCATCGACCAAGTGAAATGGTGTGAACTCCGTGGCTTCCCTATATGTGGTTCGATATGCCCACAAGGCACCATCCAAGAAGTCATCCCATAATTTTGTCTTGTTTTGCACCATCTTTCTAATGATTCCTGCAATGACACCATTAGCCTTCTCCACCAAACCATTTGATTGTGGGTAGTATGGTGTGCTATGACGATGTAGAATGTGAAGCTCTTCACAAACTTCTGTGAGCAAGACCTTCCTAAACCCTGGACCATTATCAGAAACAATCTCCAAAGGTGTGCCAAATCTGTAACAAATGTGATTGTACACAAACTTGCTAACTGTCCTCTCATTCACTCTTGCCACACTTTGAGCTTCCACCCACCTAGTCATATAGTCTACACCCACTAGAATGTAGAGTTTACCATTTTTTGTCCTAGGCAAAGGACCCATAGCATCAATGCCCCACTTTTCAAAGGGTCCATTTGCAAGCACTATTTGCCTCGGGCCATGCACCAACCTTCTATTTCCATTTATCTGACAATTGTGACAGCTTTTACACCAATGTTGAACATCCACATGCAAGCTTGGCCAAACATACCCCGCAAGCAAAATCTTCTTCACAGTTGATTCTTGGGCAAAATGACCACCACATTCCTCTTCATGCAAACCTTTTAGAATGGCTGGAATTTCCTGGATAGTTGGTACTCTTTTGCACACTTGATCCTTCCCTCTTTGATAGAGGGAGCCTTCTAGGAAGAGATAGAAACTTTCCTTCTTCATGAGTCTCCTCTTCTGAGCCTTCGTGAAGTCTTGTGGAAACTCACCCTCCAAAATGTAGCCAATAATGGGAGCCAATGACTCCAATACCTGGTATCTTGGTTGCTTGACAGCTGCTGCCACCATGATGACCTGCACTTCTCTCTCAACACATGTAACTGCTTGTTGTGCAAGTAAATCGGCATCTTCATTTTGTTTCCTCAGAATATGATATAGTTGCACTTCTTCAAACTGATTAAACATCCTACGAATGACATGAACTTTTGTCCTTAAGCTTTCATTCTTGCATGCCCAAATGCCTGAAATCTGTTTAACAATGAGAAGTGCATCTCCCTTTACCATGAGACGTTTTATCTCTTGGCCAATGCACATCTTCAAACCATGAAGTAGTGTGTCGTATTCTGCTTCATTGTTGCTAGTTGAACCTGGTAGATTTACCTTCTCTTTCATGACCACCTCTCCACTTGGATTGAGCAACACTAGCCCTCCCCCTGCTTTCCCTGTGGCTCGTCGAAAAGCTCCATCAAAGAACAAGGTAAAAGTATTGGGAATACTTTTTGGTGGTGGCAATGGTAGGGTCTTTACTTGAGGCACCTTAATTTCCTTCTCATGTACCCTATAAGTGAGAATCCCTACCAATTGTGCACGCACACTATCTTCTACCTTGAAAGAGTATTGGAACTCTTGCAACTCCATAATCCACTTTGAGATCCTAGTACTAAGATTCATTTGAGATGACACCCAAGGGAACAAATTTTCTGCAGTGAGAATTACAAAAGGTTTTGGTAGCAGGTAGGATCTAAACTTTCTCACTGAAAACATGAGAGAAAGCATCATGAGTTCTGCTTCTGTGTAGTCTCTCTCCAAAGCATTCATGACCCTACTAGCAAAGTAGATGGGTCGCATCCTTGTATTGTGGGGATCTTGTTGTAGCAACACAGCACCAATTGTTTCCCTTCCAACACTAGAGCTAACAAAGAATGTGTACTCCCAACAAGGAGGCATGAGTGTTGGTAGCTCTGACAAAATGACTTTAATGTTACAAAAATACTCTTCAAGCTCATTAGACCATGCAAATTCTACTTGTTGTGTCAACTTTTGCAAAGGATGAAGCAACTCCGAGGCTAAGTGAATGAAGCGTGACATATACTTCACCTTCTGAATGAAAGAGATGACCTCCTTAAGACTCTTCGGTGATGGGAGCTCAATAAGAGCCTTTGCCTTTGAAGGATCCACCTCAATGCCTTTATAGGAAACCTTGTGACCGAGCAAGATCACTTCATCCTCACCTATGTGGCACTTGTCGGGGTTGAGTTGACCTCCCATGTCGTAGAGCTTCTTTAAACCTTCTTCTACCCTTTGTAGATGCAATGATTTTGAGCTATAAATGCAGAAATCATCAATGAACACCCTAATTGACTTTCCAAAAAATGCTTGAAACACCATGTTCATGAAACGTTAGAATGTTGCAGGAGAATTTGTCAGACCAAATGGCATGACTCTAAAAGCATAACAACCCCAAGGAGTGATAAAGGTTGTTTTCAATTGATCTTCCAATGCGATACCTATTTGAAAGTAGCCTGAGTAGCCATCACACACAATGTACTTCTCATGACCAACTACCTCATTTAGTATCTCATCCTGAAATGAGAGGGGAAAGTGATCTCTTTTTGTTGCCTCATTGAGTGGACGGTAATCCACACACACCCTCCACTTTTCGTTTTTCTTAGGAGTGACAACAACGGGAGAGACCCACTCTGAATTCTCCACTGGATAAATGAAACCTGCTGCTAGAAGCTTTCTTACCTCCTTGAGTAAAGCCTGCTCCTTGATGACTCCTAGCCTTCGTAGCTTCTGAGCCTTAGGTGTGGCCTCTGGCTTCAACTCAATTTTGTGTTGAACAGCATCTACTCCACGCACATCAGTGTAGTCTTTAGCAAAAAGCCTAGGAAATTTCCTTAGCACACATTTGAACTCCTCTCTTTCATCCTTTGTAAGTGTTGTAGATAGCATACCTTCTAGCATTCTTTCATCTTCCACTTTTTGGTTCTCTTGGGAACCTACCTCCTCCAAACCTTGACAAGAGGTCTCTTGGTTGGTTGGCTTAAACCTTACCCCCATGATTTTGATGGAAGACTCCTCTTCAGTAATGCTGCTGCTACTTTCTTCTTCTGAAGTGTTATCTGTCCAACCTTCTTCCGTCTCACTTTGAGATGATTCTTCATGGAGCTCCTCTTGGCGTTGCTCCTTCATGTCAAAGACAACCTTCTTATGATTGTCGTTCCTGCAAATTAGCTTTCCACTCTCCCAATCCTGCAAAGCTCGCATTTTCATTAGCCATGGTCTCCCTAGGATAAATGGGTAACCATTTCCTTTGGTAGACATGACATAGAAATCCACTGCCTTCTTAATGCCAAAGGCCTCCACAAAAACATTTTTACAAATGCCTACGCACCTAGCCTTGCTATTGTTTGCCATCTTGACCTTAATTTCAGGTGTCTCATGGATGTGCATGCTTAGTTTTTGCATGAGTCCCTCTGTCATGATACAAATTTGTGCACCCCCATCCACTAGACCTTTCCTAACCAATCTCCCTTTTATGTAACAATCTAGCACAGGTGTAATGTCTTCATTCATTTCAACTTGTGCAATTTTTACAACAGGCACACTCTCTTTTACCTTTCTCCTAGTGCTAACTGCCCTTGCTAAATCCCTCCTAACTTGTGGACATAATGCAAGAAATTGAGTCCATGAGATATCAGGACCCTTACCTCTCATGTCTTCCAATAGGTTGTATGGAGCCATTTCATGTCCAAGAGGAAAGTCTTGGAGGTTGATACGACGTCGAGTCCTCTTAGCTTCCTTGGTATCCTTTGCCTTCTTTTCTCGTCCATGGTCACTTTGTGATGTAACTCCTTCTTTCTCCTTACCTTTCCCTCGGCCACGCTTAATGCCATTTGCTTCCATGTCAACCTCTCTTGAATTTGTCACCTCTACCACATGCACGTTTGGGTCTGGCAAAGGTGGAACTCCTTCCACTCCTTGTGGAGGTGGTCTTGCTCCATTTGGCCTTTGTATAAGCCGTGGTTGCTGACTAGTTCCTTCACCTGCATTCATCACTGGGTAATTCAAGTTAGGTCTCCCTGGCTCCCCACGGGGCCAAGGACAATTATACATCCCATGTCCAGACTCACCGCAATTCCAACATTGCAAGACTCTCCTAGGTCATGGGTCTCGCTCTTCAGACTTCTTTGCTTGTCCCTTTGGACCTACAGCTTGTGCAAGGTGAATTGACAAGCTGCTTAAAGATTCATTTAACTTCTTAATCACTTCCGCCGTTACCTCAGGAAGCTCCTTACATGTTGATGCTTGTTACTTACCTTTGGGTCTAAGACCTTCTATTGGAACCTCCCCCCTTAAGCACTTGAGTTTCCTATATTTCTCAGCAGCCCTAGTTTCAGCTGCATCAAAGGTAGTAGGTGCACCCGCCTCAACTTTTACCTTAAGGTCAGGAAAGAGTCCGGCTATGAACCTCTCCTTCTTTAGAAATTATGCACCATCACCAGGGTTAGCAACATTTCGTATCCATAGAGCCCAAAGACGTAGGAACTCTTGCTTGGACAAGTAGTAGTCATCTAAGTCTTTTTGCTTATGAGAAACAATGTCTTGCCATAGTTTCTGAGTGTTTTGGGGATCAAAGAAGTATTTCTTGAAACGATTCAAAACTTCCGTGTAATTCCCTTTAACTTCCTCAGGCAAAGAGTCAAACCAAGTGCTAGCATCTTTCCTAAGGACCACCTCAAACATTTCTACACGTTCTTGATCAGTTACTATCCTCTTGATACGGCAAGACATCTTGAAATTTGCTAGAAATAATTTTGCATCCTCTCCAGGCTCTCCAAAGAAAAGAGGATATCTAGACTTTTGGCGTTGGCTCTCCATTGAATTGATTTCAAAGTGACGCGTTTTTGTTTTTTCTTTATTTAAAAGATTTACACAATAATATTTTCTAAATTGCAATCTATTCTACAACAAAATAAAAATATTCACATCAAATGACCTATGATAATCAATAAGAGGTAGAATGACAGGGTTTGGTGACGCGAGAATTTCTCCTACTCTTTGGGCACCAAACATGAATACCATACGTTGTTGAAAATGGATTTTTCTACTATTTGCAATGTTTACTCTAATGTGTGGAGTGAAATGAAAGGGAAAAACCTGTATTCCTGGGCCAATATCCATGGTCTATGCATGACCTAATTCTTAAAACAAAACAAAAATATAGACGTCCAAACTAAGGTCGTACCTAATGAGAGGCAAAATAAAAGGATTTACTGATGCGTTTATCTTTACTAACCTAAGAGGACCTAAAATTCTACGAATTACTCACTGAAATTGCAACTTAGTACTAACAATTATGTGTACCTTTTGCCTTGCAATGGGAATGAAGGGATCCTACAAATTCTCATGATTCATGCAAGCTACTTGATTATGCTAAAGGTTGAGCCTTCACAAAACATACACAAGCCTTTCCTCAGTGGGGGCACCAAAATTGAGGCGGTCCGGAGCGGGCAACAAGAAGAGAAACCTCTAGACACCCTTCAAGGCTCCCGTGCTGCTCAATGGGGCTGGGGAAAAACACAACACAAACCAAAACAACAAACCCACAGCCAAATCCCAACTACACAAGGGGCACCACCTAGTTTAAGAGCGAACTAGCATCACTAACACATTGTCTTAGGGTTATGGGAGCCCTCTCACCATCCACCCTCTTACAATGGTAGCCATACAATAGCAAATGAATCACAAGCAACAAAACAACAACCTTCAATGAAACAAGTCACCTTATGAAGTTGAATGAGTTTGCCAAGCCAAATTGGAGGAGAAGCATGAGCCTTTGGACATGAATTGCACCCAAAACTACCAATTCATTGATGTTGGGGTAGATACAACAATGGTATGAAGAATATCTTCTACTCGCACTCACTCAAACTAGCTCAAGCTTTTCTATGCACCAAAGTGATGGTGTATAGAAAGCTTACTCTCTCTTTACAACCAAGATAGAACTAGCATGTGCTACGCTCAATCTAGTGTGCAATGGTATAGTGATTCTTTACAAGGAGGAATGGGTTCTATTTATAGGTTTTAGAAGCCTTGATTAGGATTAAGCCTAATCAATTTTATTAGGAAAGATCAAGGATTATGAATTTTTATGAATTTCAAATGAGAATGGAGTCTCTCTTTTCTCTTGAGTCACATGGATGTGGGCTCAAGTAAGAGAATTATTGATGTGGTGAAAGGAGAGAAACTTCCATGGGAGTGAGTGAAAATGGTTTACTTGTGCGGTTGCCTACTCCATATGTTGATAGTGTGGGTGCATTTTTATAAGAGAAGTTAGTTGTTAGTGGTAATAATCACTAGAATTGTTAGTGATACATTTACAATGGGTAGGATGAGTTGATTTGATGAAGGAAGAGGGGTGAATTAAAAGAGAATCATTGAGATGGTGAAGCTTTGAAGAAGCTTGAACTCACCCTTGTGTAGATTGTGAAAAAAATGACCGCTGGTCTTCTTCGCTTCTTTACGCCGCCGCCACGGTTGACCACCACGATGAAAAGAGGATTTGTTGATGAAAAATCCTCAATTTGCAGAAGTTATCATGGTTAAGATGCTGAATTTTAGATATTTTTAGGAGAGGTAAATGAAATTGTAACATAGAAGCAATAGAGAGAGACATGGAGAGGGTGTATGTATGTAGAGGTTCATAAAAGAACTATAGGGATGAGAGAGAAGGGTAATGGTGAAGAGGGTGGGAGAAGCCATGGAAATTGCAGGTTTGAGTGAGGGAAGGAGAGGGAGGGATGTGTAAGAGTGAGTAGGTGTGTGGAAGGGTGAGAGAAGACTAAGGGCTACTTGTGAGAAAAGTGGGCAGACTGGGGTCCACTCAAAAAATCATATCTCACCGCTGGTAGCTCCAAAAATCATGAAAAACTTTGAGGTGATTATTCAGAGCGTGGGCTATATTTTCTCCTTTGACCACCGCTCCAAATTCGGAGTGGAGATAGGTGCCAAAATTCTCACCAAAAAGCTTGTTTTTATGCCTACAAAAGTCTTTTAGTGGCCCCCTCCTTTGTTGAATTTGTACAATGCATCCAAGAGTGAGCCCCTCCTTTGTCATATTATAATACAAAGCATCCAAGTTGCCCTTGACCCATGCATGGAGGAGGATTATCGGTGAATAAAGAAATATATACATGGTGGGACTAGTGTATGGACTATTCATGGACTTTAGCTCAATGAGCACATGGTGTTAGAATAATGAGTAAAAATAATAATAAAAATATGGAGGAGTTATGGATATGGAAAGATATTGGAATCATATGATATGGTCCCTCCTTGAATTATTTTGGGTGAAAGAGGAAAAGGTATGCAAGTAAATAATATAATAAACGTAACCAATGAGTAGAAATCAATTTTTTGTTTTCACGAGGGTGAGGGTGAAAATGTGGGAGTGATTTGTATAAAGGAAAAATATGAGGTTAGAGTATGTACATATTGGCAAAAAATATAATTATGGTGTAAGAGGATGAAAGAAGGTGTACATAGGTTTAATAAAACACACACCTAAGTAGAAATATTAAAATACCAAAATAATTATAAAAAATCCCTATATTTAGGCCATATATACAATGAAATATTTACACACAAAGAGGCCATAATATACTTTTATTTTTTTATTATTTTTATTTTTTTGGCTCAACTAGCCCAGTGACTAGCTAGCTGAGGGTTTTTAAGAAGATATGGGAAAAGCTCCCTAACTCACACACGCCTATGTACAGTGAAATGTTAGGGATAGCCATAGTGTTTGGGTGAATTTGGTAGGGTGGAGTAACTTACTATGGCAATTATGGAGAGCCGAAAAATGGCTATCAATGCCATAGGCTATGAGAGTCGAAGGCTCGACCCTGTTGAGCAATCTCTAGGCATATATGAAAAGGAACTCCTTGCAGTTCTACATGCCTTAGACTCATTGAAGGACTATTTATTGGGGACTCCTTTCATTCTGCGAATGGATCACCAAAGTCTTAAGTACTTCATGACGCAGACCAAGCTCTCCGACAAACAAATGGGGTGGGCAAATTTCCTTTCGCAATTTCATTTTCATATTGCTCACATTGCTGGCAATCATAATCAAGTAGCTGATGCACTCTCAAGATGGACGAGAGTGAATGCGGTTTCCATAGCAACTCACAATGATCTATCTTCAATGACAGATGAGTATGCTATTGATCCCGATTTTAGAGATGTGATTTCAGCCCTTGCATTAGGGAATAAAGAAGAACCATTTACTTTACAAGATGGTTATCTTCTCTATGGCAATAGACTATGCGTTGCTAACTCACTACGTGAGAAATTAATGTATGAATCTCATGCTCCACCTTATGCGGGGCATAGAGGGATTTAGTCTACCTTAAAGGGAATTGAAACATATTTCTATTGGCCTACCATGAAAGTGAACATACAAGAGTATGTTTCTAAATGTGTGGTATGCCAAAAGACAAAATTTAATAGAGGGAAGCAACTTGGATTGCTTCAACCCTTGCCAATCCCTAATTCACCATGGGAGAGCATATCCATGGATTTTATCTTTGAATTGCCTAAGTCTATCCATGGGAATACGGGAATATGGACGATAGTAGACAGATTCAGTAAACAAGATCATTTTATACCTGTCAAAAAGACTATCAAAGCCCATCAAATGGCAACCCTCTTCATTTCACAAATTTTCAAGTACCATGGCTTGCCAATGTCCATAGTGTCGGATAGAGATCCTAGAATGACCAGTAATTTCTAGAAGGGTCTCTTTGAGAATTTAGGGACAAGGCTAAACTTCTCTTCGGCCTATCATCCACAAACGGATGGCCAAAGTGAAATAGCTAACCTAACCATTCTCGATCTACTAAAAGCCTATGTAACGGAAGTAGATCAAAGATCCCAATGGGAGAAGTACTTACCCTTAGTGGAGTATGCTTACAATAACACTGTACATACTTCCACGAGAAAAGCACCTTTCGAGGTAATTGAGGGAAGATCAAAAATTCCCTTGCTACTTAAAGTACATGGGAAGATCTTCGCTGCAGATGAGTATAGCCGAGACCTACAAGAATCTTTTCAAAAGATTAAGGATGCTATCTCTATCTCACAGCAAAGGCAAAAGGCTGCTGCTGACAAGCACAGAAGAGACCAAGCCTTTAAAGAAAACGATTGGGTCTTGTTAAAGTTTCCCAAGGCTCGATTAAGGCACACGACATGCAAGAATCCTACGGGCCACCAAAAGTACTATGCTAAACTAGCAAAAAGGTACTATGGCCCCTTCCAGATTCTTAGGCCAATCAATGAGATGGCCTATCAACTCAAGTTGCCCAATCATTGGCTCATACACAATGCTTTCCATGTGAGCCTATTAAAGCCTTACAAAGGAGAGCCACCTCAAGAACCAACTATTGAAGACCCACTGGATATCGAGGACCAAGAGGAGGTGCTGCAGCCCAAGTCCATTCTCCGACATGAAGACAAGGTATTAAGAGGCGGTAAGACTATCCGATGATATCTTATTAAGTTAAAGAATTATCCTTTTGAAGATGTTAGATGGATGCAAGGCATACAATTAAAGGATAACATAAACCTTGTCAATGCTTTCAATGCTTCCCAAGAGTAAGCAAATGTACAAAATGTTAAAAATGAACAAAGTTTTTGTCTTATAAGACTCTCTTTTTCTTTATTGTGCACAAAAATGAAGTAGTATGCATGCTTAGATCAAGTTTGCGGAGGCGACGTCTCCCAAACACCATGTAGAGCTTGTCACTCTACTATAGAAGATTGATAGGACTAATGTGCAGACATGCTTGCGGCAGCCTCGGGCTCTCAAGCGCCAAATGGACTAGTCATCCATTGTGGAATGATGTCGTAGGGTAACATAGGGATTCCCCGCTAAGAAAAGGACTATGGTGTAGAGAGATAAAGCATATTCATGAGTATCTAATTCTCCTAAATGATTTGTTCATGTTAAATTGATCATTTAATATGGGGAAGTGCCAGGGGAGAAAAAGCTAGAATATTGGTTAAGCTAGCAGACCGGCCACAATAGGGATCCAAAGGAGGGAAAATAGGGATCCAAAGGGGGGGGGGGCCATCTGCAAAAGAGCCATGTGAAACAATGGGCTACAAAGACCCTAAGGTTCAGCCCATTAAGACTTCCAAAATGCTAAGGTTCCAAAATTCAAAGGTTATGTCCAAAGGTAGAACCTAGGGGAATTGGATGCTTTGTGTGTGACCAAAAAAGTCTTTGTACATCCCTACTTGGGAGGGGGCGAGCCTTTCTTCTAGAGGATGAGAGAGAAAGCCACACACACACACACACACAAGCTCCCTTTACACAAAGGGAATGAAGGACACATGTCAGATGCCTAAGCTAGTTGCTCCCAAAGTGTGCTCAATTCGTATTGGATGACCCTTGAAGTGGACCAATGAGAATTATGCTAGAGTAAATTTAGCCTAATTAATTTAAAACACTTAATAAAAAGAACCAATGAAAATTAAGTCTCCTGGATGACTATTGGACAGTCCGTGAAGGGGTCCAATAGGAATTGAGCAGCCCAATGGGCTACTTAATTCCTATTGGTCAGAATGGGGAAAGGTCCAATGGGGATTTAATTCATTTAAATAATTAAGTTTAATTGATTAAGCTCTCACAAAAGGGGAAAGGGGGACACATGTCAGAAGGCTATCACTTATGTTGCTTAATAGCCATTGGCTTGACTTGGAAAGGTCCAATGGGGGAAAAGCAAGAGCAAATAGCAAGAGGGCTCGCCCAAGAGAGAGAGGGGACTGATTTTTGCAAGGAATTATCAGACACACACACAGAAAATCTCATGTGTGAAGAAAGAGAAGACTATCTGTTCCCAAGCTTTAATGGAGAGCTCATCACCTACTACAAGCCTGTGAGATAGAAGCCTAAATCGACACACTCTTGGCTTGTGGATGCAAATCCAACCAAGAGCGAAGCTTCAATGCATGCTCATCTCCTCTACCAAGCTAATTACTAAGCTAAGCTATGCTAATATGAGTGATTATGTGAGGAGATGTACATCTTTCTCGTAAGATACTCCTTCTTCCTCTCAATCCACTCTCATACCCTGCTAGCTCTCACCATCTTCGAAGGTGTGTGAGGTCTTTGGTCTGAGCACGGGGATAATTAAAGTTGTGTTTGCCTAAGTGTTTTTCTTAGTGCATGAATCTTTGATCTTCATTGCACTAGCTAGTCTTGAAGGAACACAAAGAATTGTATTGTACAATGTCTCTCTTGATGGGAGAAACCATAATACAAAGCCTTTTGGAGGGGGGACCGGCTCCATGCAAATCCGGTCCTCAACTGTTGTCAATAGCTTAATTTCTCTCTCTTTTGAAAGTATTGTTGATGCTATCTAGCTAGGTGTTATGCTTTTTGTTGCTCTCTCCACCCAAGCACTCTTGTAATTCTCATGAGGAATCTATTCTAATGAAAGGCCCAGTATGTTCATGCTAATTTTCGCTACACACAAGTTTTTAGACCATTAAATGTTACAATACTTAATGAGTAAGTTTCTTGAGAAGCTTCCTATGCATGGGGGGTAAGATGCTTGAGTCAAAAAGAGACCCTACACACTTAACGAGGAAGTTGCTTGAGAAGCTTCCTATGCATGGGACGTAAGATTCTTGAGTCAAAAAGAGACCCTGCACACTTAATGAGGAAGTTTCTTGAGAAGCTTCCTATGCATAAAAGTCCCAAAGTTAGAAGAATCTTTTACCTAATCTTCCACTCACCCAAGGGGCACCCCTTTTCTAAAACTGCACATGGGACACATGTCAAACTCTCACTAAGCTTAACCACATGGTGTGCTTGAATGCTATTGGTTGGGCTAAAGAGGGGCCCAATGAGCTTCTACTTCCATCCAACAAATATTTAGATATTTTCAATCTCTCTCTCTCTCTCTCTAAGGGGTAAGGAGAACACTTGTCAAAAGACTACCCATGTACTTGACTGCATGCTGCATGCGATTGGCTAGGGGGAGAGGGGTCGAATGAGCTTGCAGCATGTATAAAAGTCACCACTTGCCCAAAGAAAGGAAGGGGGCTACTAGGGTGATATACTGCACACACACACTCATTTGCAATGGCATTCTCACTTGGTGAAATTTGAGGAACACCACCTCCTTCTCCAAGCTTGTGAGAAGTGAGAGCCTACATCAACACTCTTGGCTATGGAATGCAAAATCCAACCAAGAGCCATGCTTCAATGCTTAAGCTTGCCATCTTCTCCATCTAAATTACTATGCTATTATGTATGCTAGCAAGAAGAGTAATGATAAGTGATGAACTATTTCTTTCTCCTATGGAATTTTTCTTCTTCTTCTGCCCTACCCTCATTCCCCTCTAGCTCTCTCCACCTTTGAAGGTGTTTGAGGCCTTGGGACTGAGATTTGGGATAGTTAATGCTTTCTACAATTTTGTGTTATGCTTGTGATGCGTGAAGCTTTCCATCTCCATTGCATCACGTAGGTCACAAGGAACACAAAGATTGTATCGTACCAAGTCTCTCTTGATGGGAGAAACTATAATACAAATGCCTATTGGAGGGGGGACCGGCTCCATATGAATCCGGTCCTCAACTATTGTCATGTTATCTAAAATCTCTCTCTTGCAAAAGTATTGTTCATGCCAAGTTAACTAAGTACCATGTTTATGTTGCTACCATCAATTAAGTTCACCCACTATGCTCGCAAAGTAATCTCTTGAAAGTGCTTCACCTAGTTTCCTAATTCCGCTACTCTCAAAGTTCATAGGCCATTTCCATTACATTGGTATCAGAGCATATGGTTTCTCTTTTCTTGCCTAAGAAGAGAGGTCCTTAAGTAGCCTATTAATAGTTGTTTTTGTTAATTATATTAGGGTAAGTGGGTATGGGATCATTTATCGGTGTTGTTGAGTCCACTATGTGGGATATGGTGCACACCTCGGGAGCTTTGGTCTTAATAATGGAGACTATTTAGACTCGTGTGCGCGTATGTCTCACGTGTCAATGTAAGGAACTTGGCAATACAGTGTGTGCGGGCCGCAAATGGCTCCAAGCACACAACAAGCCTAAACTAGTAGGCTCAAAGATGGCGATGGTGTGTCACTCATCGCTCTACGCTTCCTGTCGTGGAGGATGTAAAGTGTGAGCTTTGTCCTAAGGTGTGAGTCAAGGAGAGGAGAGTGGATTTATCCCACATACTGTGGAGCAAGGCTGTAGATCTACTTAAAGCTCATTTCTTGAATCAATAAACAACAACTCATTTTGCACAGCATGCTTGTCTATGGTGAACTTGTGCTAAGCTAAGTCAATACTCAAGATTGTGTTTATGAGTCCAAGCTAATCTATCTTGGAACCTAATTCACTTGAGTGATAACCTTGCTTACACACACTCACACACTTGCACCATGTTTCTCTTTCATCCACCATAGCTAGCACGATCCAAATCCTAACATTTGGTATCAGAGCGATGGTGTGCTAGCTAGGATTTTCATTATGCATTAGTGTGTGTTAATCATTAGGATCTCCATTAGATGGATTAGCATTTCATTATCACGGTCCATTAACATTCTTCATGACTAGTTTCATCTCACTAATTAGGCCTTAATCTAGTTGTGTGTGGGCATGTCCTTGGCACACCCAAGAGGCCAATACCCTCCATGGCTAGATAGGTTTGATTAGGGAAAAGATTAGCATCCTTTGAATTGCATTTTAGATTGCCTTTTTTTGCGTCAATTTTTGCATCGTTTGCCTCTTCAATTAAATTCATTAAACTCATTTTCCTTTTGCATTGCTCACCTCATCTCGAAGCTCTCCTCGCAAGCTCTCCATAGAGTCCCTAAACACTCAAATCCGAACTCAGGAACCCCTACATTTCTATGCCCAAAACTCTTTCTAAAGATAGGTGTGTGTGTGTGAGTTTGTGTGGGAAAGGGACTACCGAGCTTGGCTTAACAGCTTGTTTTTCGGAGGACCCTTCACAAGGAAGCCCGTGGGCTTGTTGGCTAGCCCAATTTAGATAGTCTATTCTTGGCTTGAGGTTTCGGGATCAATTCCTTGCATATTGTGGGGAGACCCGAAATTTGATTCAACTCCAACTTTTCGAGCGGATCGGATCCGCTGGGGAGTGTTCCTACCAAGCGGGTGCGAGGCTCACGGACGTCAAAGGCCTCTTCAAAATGAGATTTTTAAACCATTTCGGCTGCAGAAGCCGGTGGTCCCGCCCGCCTGCGTGAGAAGCTAATTGACTGCATGCGCCTCCTTTTCGGCTCCACTAAGCGGGCCATCCCACGGTCCTACCCGTTGCCCGAACAACCCTCCTTGCCCATTGCTCTTAAGGCCCCCTTCCGGCACTGACTCAAGAGCCCCAATCAAGCAACCTCTCCCACGAGCTTGCTGCCTCAAGCCTCCAAGACCTTTACGCAGCCAGTCCCACGGGGATAATCTTGAAGCTATTTCTACTTGCAGATAAGCCTTAAGCACCATCAAAAAAGGAGCTATTCCCATAGCTCACACAAAGAACTTCAAAAGGCTTTGATCTCAACAATTTTTGTCTGAAGAACTTCAAAAGGCTTTGATCTCAACAATTCTTGTCCGAAGAACTTCAAAAAGATTTTATTTGGCTATTTCAAAACCTGAAGCAACATGGGATCTTCAGCCCAAGGGTAGATTCCAATCATCAAAAAAGAACTCAAGGCTGTGAAGGGTGACTTCACCTTGAGTGAAGAGGTACTTCACATTTAACTAAGAAGACATTAAAATTGGAATCTTGTAGCCAAGCACAACAAAATTCTTGCAATATATGTAATTATATTTGTCTACATGGATGACATTGTGTGCTTTTGTAATGGGATAGACATTGGCATTGGAAAGTCTCCAAATTGCTAAAATCTCCCCATGTGTGAAGAATTTATGACAAATTGTATGAGAAATTCCGCATGCTTGGGCTCTCGGAGTATAACCAAGATGGAAGAGAGCATTAATTTTTGCATCAACCTTTTCATATTGTTGCATGTCATAATGACGCATGTAATAAAGCCTGATTGTACCACAAAAAAGGGGATAGAAGCACTCTTTCGAGGGGAGGATACGAACTCAAACCATGAAGCAGTTGAAAGCAACAGCAGAAGCAACGAAGGCAAGAGACCTAACAGAGGATCAACTCACATAGTAGAAGACAAAAAGGACAAAGACGAAGGTAGCGTTTGGGAAGACCCATTTTGAAGATGCAGACTCTCTACTTGTAGGGGAGGACTTTTTCCTATGTGGATACCAGCGTATCATCCTGTGTGGACATCACCATCCTTTTTGGATCTTTCTTGTGTCGATTTTACTATCTTGTGTTGATATTACCATCCTTTGTGGACTTTATTTTCCTGTGTGGATACCACCATCCTGTGTGGATTTTGTTAGCCTGTGTGGATCGTGCATCTTCAGTATCTTGTCTTAGTCCAAACCTCAAGGGGAGGATTGTAAAGTGTGAGCTTTGTCCTAAGGTGTGAGTCAAGGAGAGGAGAGTGGATTTATCCCACATACTGTGGATCAAGGCTGTAGAGCTACTTAAAGCTCATTTCTTGAATCAATAAACAACAACTCATTTTGCACTACATGCTTGTCTATGGTGAGCTTGTGCTAAGCTAAGTCAATACTCAAGATTGTGTTTATGAGTCCAAGCTAATCTATCTTGGAACCTAATTCACTTGAGTGATAACCTTGCTTACACACACTCACACACTTGCACCATGTTTCTCTTTCATCCACCATAGCTAGCACGATCCAAATCCTAACAGAGGATTCCTCTCCGTGAAGAAGAGGGAGACGTCGCTACGCCGCGCTCAATCGCCTCGCCGTCGTCGTGCTGCCGCAATGCTCGATTGCGCACAGACTCTCTCTCTCTCTCTCTCTCACGCACACACACACACACACACACACACACACACACACACACACACACACACACACACACACAAGGAGATGAAGAAGAAGAAGATGGAGATGGAGCAAGAGCAGTCTTCAATTGCACAAATGAGAGAATGAGTGAATTTTAGGTTTAGTTTACTTTTATATGAGATTGCCCCATTCAGGATTGGGCGCTATGCTTAGCCAACTAATCCCTTGAATGTTCCAGTTAGAGTGCACCTCTCATCGGCGATCACTCTTACCCTTTTCCTATTGGATCGACAAGCCCGATACCTGACTCTACCAAATAAATTATACAGCATCCATGTTAGGTGATAGGAATGTGTGTGAGGGTTAAAATTCCCCCCTTCCTGATGTATATTCCATCCTTGGAAGCTATTGAGTTGAAGCTCGTTCGTCAAGGTGGAAGAGCATTTGAGATGAATGTGCTTAGCCTCCTTCACTCACTGCAAAATCAAACAACATTGGCACAATAATTGCATTCTCATATACAATTAAAAAGCATATGCGGTTGTAGGCAGACAATTTGATTGGTAACAGAATTTTAAACCATTTGTCAACAATAAACATTAAATTGCAATATAATCAAACGCATAAACAGTTGGGAAGGTAAAAAACTAAACAAGTTCCAGGTCGCTAATTCAACGATCGAAAGGCACTAAAGATCGACTATTAATACCATGGGCAAGCTTCTCAATTTTCTCTGGTCAGTAAGTTGTTTAATTGGGAGAGCTAAGTATTTCATGTCCGAGGGCTGACTAGAGGCTATACTTAGAAGACCTTGTAGTTAAGCTACGATAAAAAGAATTTCTCATGAAATCATCGCCTAATTTATTTCCTTTTCTTTGACCCTCCAGAGTCTTTTCACATTGTTTCAATTTTGATGTGTGTGCTTATTTTGTATGTCTTGGGTTTTTTGCTTTTCAAGGAAAAGCGCCCACACTGGGAACCTCTAGGGCTCTAGTACCATAGGCGATACATGTGAGTGGAGTACCAAATCAAGCTGAGGTTGCTCTTCCAGCTTAAGATTTTACATTGTGGCACTTTGATTTTTTGTTTGTTCGTTTTCAACATTTTAATTTTGTAACTTTGGGGGGTCATATGACACTGTTACCCTCCCCAGGCTCATCACACTAGTAAAATCCCTTTATAATACTTAAGCTAAAGGTCAATAGGGACTCAGCCCACTAGAAAGCCCTAGTACATTTCACACAATGCTGCCTAAATCGGATTAAGAACCTAAGTAACCATTGATAATTAGGAAGGCATTCCCTATGGTATTAAGAGAAGATCTCTAACGCCTAGCTTGGTCAAACTAGCTTAGTCAGGCTGCTTGATTTTTAAACCTAGACAAGTGATTATGACAAAAAATTACATTGAATTTAATGTTTGATACTAAGAAAATGTGTTGAATATTATGCTACCAATCACAATTAAAGCAGATAAACATGGATGCAAAAAGATAAGGGGCAATGCTAATGGACAAGAAACACCTGTTTGTGTTTGATGATCGCGCTTGATTTGAAAAGTGAATGAGAGAAAGATTCCATGAAGGTCCAAATCCTAACAACAGCAACACGTTCCTGTACACACTAGGAAACACAAAGAATACCTCTAGGAGGCACATCAGTGGGAAAAAAATAACTTTGTTGATCACTAAACTCTAAAACAGAAACACTCTTATTGTACTAATCCTACCTACCCTCCATCACTCAAGTGATGAGAATCAAAGGTGTTTAATGACATAGGTCTTCGTTTCAGTGTACCGGATGTGAATGTGTAGGTCTGGGTCAATGTTTTGACTTTTATTGTGCATACTCGTTTGCTAATTGCTCTAGCTCTTTATTTTTAATTTTTTTTGTGAGTATAAGGATTTATATATACATTCCCTAAGATTGGTGATTGAGAGGTCAGGGAGGAAGGTTCAGAGGGAAGTGAGTGAATGATGATTGTCAACAAACACTCCCCGCTTCCTTGGGTAAATCATACTGTTTGAAATGTGCTCGTTACCCTTTGAAACCAATTGTTCCAGTTGGTAATAGGTGAGAATTTTTTCCAGTAGTTTTCTATTACCTTAGGTGCCTCATTGAGTTGCAAGGGTGGTAAGGTACTCTCCCAGGATCGAACTTGAAGTGGTTCATCAGGTGATTCTTGAACACTAGGAGGTGTGGATTCCTTTGTAGCTTTATGGAGGTCCACTATTGTAGGTGGAGGCTGTGGAGAAGCTTTTACCTCTATGCATGCATTACATGAGGAGCTAGAAGCTTCATGAGACTCCCCCCTTCCTGAGCTAGGTGGAACAAATCGTTCTTTCTTCGGTACTGAAACTAGCTCTGGAGCGGGTGTGTAGCATTCTGTGATTTTTTTCTTTCCACGATCGTGAATTCATTTTGGAGCTACAGGATTGGGCGCACATGGGTCAGGTGACAGGTAAGAACACAATCTACGTTTTGGCACCCAAATTTGATCATTTCCTTGATAGTAGTCTTGGGCTTCCAATAGTCGTTTAGGAATCCACCGCCACGTTTTCTTACTTTTCTTGGAGCGAGTGGTACGTTTCTTACAAGGCTTTTGTTTTTTAGCATTAGCTATGGTCTCTAAAGAAGCTTTAGGGATCCACTTGTATGTTTTCTTTGTGATATTAGGATGAGTCTTGTCATAAGCTATATGCATTGCTTCTAGCATATTTAAGGGTACAAGTGGTGGCATTTCATCCCCCTCAGGTGCTACCCAAGTCGTCCCCCTATTTTCCCAAGTGTCTATGGTTGCTGCTGGGTGGACCCAATCCACATTGTCCAACTCAGTCATCCCAAGTAGTACATCCATATAAGGAGAATCTTACCCAACATCAGTGTCCGCTTTACACGTGTAACAATACTGCAATGGGGCCAAGTGCACTGTGGTGTCCGATCTATGATCAATTATAAACCTATTTCCTAGAGTATGTGCTCGACCATTCACAAGATCCACTCGAATGACAAAATCTTGGAGTTGCAAGTAGACATGGTCTTTAGACCAGTCATGCACCATTTTTGCTTCCCTCATGAAAGGACTTCCTAAGATCATCTCCGATGCCATACTGTGTTTGGAGAAATCCATAACAATGAAGGTAATCCTTATTTTATGTCCAAAGACCTTGATCTTGAGATCTTCTAGCATCCCAATAGGTTTAACAATAGACCCATTGGCCATCTTCACTACTATGGTTGTGGTCGCAAGGTGAGGTCTTCCCATAGTTTCCCATCAATGTTTAGTCACAATGCTAACCCCAATGCCACCATCAAGGATTCCCTTCACAGTTAATCCCTTAGTAGTGATTAGTATGGTTGGATTGGATTCATCACCCTCAAAGTATTGTCCCAACTTGTTAATAGGTATTTCTACAACAAGATTCTCATCTAGGTTGGATTGTGGATCTAATTGTTCTTCCTCTATTGGCATCTCCCCAGCTCCATCCATCTGTGCAAATTGTGGTAGCCCAAACTTCAGTTCTCCATTGAGGAAGGCTCGAAGAGCTGACACTAGGTCAGGATCTTTATATATTTTGGACATGATGGTCGTTCTAACTTCTGAAGACATGAAATCCATCAATTTGGCAATGTTTAACGACACCTTTTGGGCTTCAGTCCCTTGACGTGGGGAAGATGGGATCTCCATTTCTTCAATAGGATCAGGTAGTCCCTCTGTAAACATTCTTTCCATCAAGAAGTGAGTACGCCCACTTTCCCATGACTTTAAGTCACTTTCTTCTTGGATGACACTAGGTATGGCTAAGGGTCTATGGACATGGTGAGGTTGTTGTTACGTAGGGAACACGGTGTCTGTAATCTGGATCTGCCTAGGTGTTGGTTCTAGATCACTTTGGGTATCTTCTACCAAACTCCTTAATTGCTTGACTCGCTCGATCTCCTCTGTAGGGTTTGGATAAGTTCCTATCTTCTTTTTGGATCCTGGCCATTGTGGCTCATGAAGATCTTCCTTGTTGGTTTCTATCTTAGTGGATGTTTTGGTCTCCATGGTTTCTACTGAATCAGAATCCTCTTCAGCGTCGTTCATATATATGGGATTGTCACCAGTCCCTATGTTGGTCTTTGAACTGGGGTCTGACTTCGCTGCTTTTTGCGATCTCGTCCTTTATGTTTTCTTCTTTTTCTGAGATTGGGCAATTGATGCCGTGTCTCTTTCCTCAAGAATATAAATTTTTTTTTGGAGCATCGATCGTGTGAGTACATTTACTGGTACCACAGGTGTACTTTGTGATGGCTCCTCGGTAACTTCAATCAAGTTTAATGGCGTGATCTTCGGTGCATTTGGATTATTTGGACATGGGCAATCAAATGATCTATGCCACATTGATTACACATGAGTATCGACATTGTAGACGTGCTTGCTTGATTGGTTTGCATTAGTGTGGTGTTCTTTTATAGCCTAGTAGGACACTCGGCTACACAATGTGGACCTCCACACTCATAGCATTGAAGAGGTGGTCTCTTAGCAATGTAATTGATATTTTGGCCTCTTGCAGCAAGAGCAGCTACTTGATAGATAGGTTTGACTTGTCCCCAATAGTCCTCCATGTAGTATTGTGGACTTTCTTCAAGCACATCCATCCCATAGGCAATATTAGGATCTATATCTTCCTCACAGTCTTCCAAACAAGAAATAGATGACTCACAACCCACTTGATTCACAGAAGTGATTTGGTATGTGGTGGTTACGGTCCTAGCACTGAAGGTGTTAAGGGTGTTGTTTGAACAACATTTTGGGCCCTAGGGACCATGTGTTGTGTTGTTTGTTCAAGAGGTGGGGCCGGCATCAATGCATGCACTCGAGGCGTGTCTGTCCATGCTAAGGTTGGTCTATTGGCCATCGCGCGCTTAAATACTATGCAATCCTTAGCTTGATGACCATACCTTCCACAGGCATTGCAATTCCCATTGAATTTTACTCAAAAAGTAGGGCATTCACTGGTACTATGCGGTCCATAGCATACTGAGCACAATTGTTTCTCCCTTCTTGAATACATATGATTGTTTTGCGGAGCACGATTGTCTCTAAGACTCTCTTGAATAGCCTTGGTGAGATCTGCTAAAGTCATCTCAGACATCTTTGGCTCCTTAGCAATAGGCTTTAAGGTCATTGGGTGATGCCTTGATGCTTGCGAGCTAAAAGATTTAGGCTCAACAGACACTCTTTCTCCTTGAATCATTAAATTATCCTCCAATTGGATTGCATTGGTGGTGACTGCTTCCCAAGTGGTGATACCTCTAATGACTAGGCCATTGTAGATATCCTCATGTCGTAATCCCCTAATGCATCTATCAAGAAATTGATTATTATTGAAGTGCTCATTTGGATTACAACGAGAATTCAAATGCTTCAGTCGACTAATAAAGTCTCTCACCAACTCTCCTTTCTCTCGTTGGGCTTTCTGGAGCTGAGAGGCTACACCCCAAAGCACTCCCTCTCGTATATATTCTTTCAAGAACAGTCTCCTAAGAGTAGGGTAAATCATTTTTTCTTCCACCCTTAGGATTCTATACCAATCCCCTGCCTTCCCACTTAAGGTTAGGCTTAAAGCATTACTCTTATGCAGGTCATTGTGTTCACCTAGAGAATCGCATATTTGTTCAAACACTTCGATATGCTTTCTCACATCCCCGTCTCCACTAAATTTTTGTGTGAGCTTGGCTATTTGTACTACCTTACTTCTAGGCTCTCTATCAGGCGTGTTATGCATATTGTTAGCAATAGATCGACCAATAGCTTGAGCAAATGTTGCCAAGTCACCTAAGTGAGTAGGAACCGTGGGTGGAGGTGCTCCAGAGACTACATGTGGAGTAGGTATTGGCATTGGGCTTGGCACATAGGAAGCCCTTGGGTTCCACGTTGGGTACGATGTTGTACCATGTGGTGGCCCAAAGTTCATATGTGTGGCCCTAGGCATAGCAGACGTCGTATGTGACATGCTAATGCTAGCCGGTATAGTCCCATGGAAATAAGAACTTGGGTGTTGTGGTTGCGGAGCATAGTTTGTTGAAACAATGGGAGGTAGGGACTACATGAGTACGATGACCCATAGGTACATACGATTGGTACACACTTGTAGGTATTGTTGCAGGCATTGAGCTACCATGTAGTGGTGCTTTACTAACAAATGAGGTCCATGGTGTGTTTCTCGGCATGCCCATCATTTGGGTAGGCATGGTAGCCGTGGTGTCATCAAGGGAAAGATGAGCTAGAATTGGAAAGGTAAAGCTATCACTTGTGGGCTCAGATTGCACTGAGACCCCTGGAGAAACAACATATGGAGGATCCATCGGACTTACCGAGGGAGTCTCCATTTGCGATAAGATCGGTTGTTTAGCCTTTCCTGTATCTAAGAATCTCATGAGACCCATTGAAGGCATGTTGATTCCCTTGTTCTGTCTCTCTAACTCAATGACCCTATGGACGACCTCACAAACTCTTTGTTGTTGATCCTCCACACTAGTAGCACCCATTGTGGATTGTAGGACATCTAACCAACCCACGTGATAGGTGTGACCTGTGTATAGGTCGGTTAGGGTTTCCGTTTGTAGTTCGTACTCCCAGTTCTCATTTAAGAACGCTCCATCTAGGATTGAGGTGCTAGGGGTGTCCTTTGAGCTAGATGCTATGTTGCTCTCTATAGGTTGACCCTTAGTGGTCGCTAATTCAAGATAACTTGATTGCTCTCCTAGCAAGGATATTGACATAGGAGCTTTTGATTTTAACTCTTTTCGTTGCTCCGCCTTCTGTAAGCTCTCGATTTCCTTTTCCCTTGCTGCAAGAATATATCGCTCAACCTCTTGCACTTTGGCAAGGCTTCTACCATTGGGTAATATGATCTCGGAGGGGAATAGCTCTAAAGATTCAGGAGGTGCAGTGAATGAAGTATTCACATGCACATTCTCTAAGGGCATAGGGTCTACATTGGTCATGAATGAAGAATCTACTTCCCTACCCCCCTCATTTACATCATTAGCTCCATGTTCGAAGCGAGTGGCTCTACTAAAGGTTTCCTTCAAGCGGCTAAGCACGCTCAGCCCAAACCGTGGATCCATGGCATGCATGTCTTGGCTTGAGCTATTGAGATTAGGCATTGGGAAACCCTCCATGATGTCGTAGTCAGAGGAAGAGTCACTAGCCGCTATGTTCGGGTCTTGGTTTGTACTACCTTGGGTCCCCGTCGAGGGCCCGGAACCTAAGGTAGGTGGATAATAAGAACTCTCTCTAGTTATTCCATCTCTAGCACACGACCAAAACGCAGATGCATGTGTCTTTGACAACCTACAAGCGTCGGCAAATAACCTCGAAGGTTAACCGCTTACTTTTTTAGGCGTCCGTTTTCACTCGTTTTTAAAAAAATGTTTTTTAATGATCGGTTTTTTGATTAAAGTGTGTGATAGCTCGAAACGAGCGTATCTTTCAGAGGGTTGGGGTGTGCTTTACAGCACAACGTTCGGACACCTGAAGCTCCGTTGGTCCTCAAAAAAGTTGATTTTTAGCTACGTGTGAAGCTAAAATACGTAATTTCAAAGGGGGACTGAAGCTTGAGCCTGAGCGTGAGCTTGGGATTGGGTTTGGGCTTGGTTCTGGGAGATATTCCCGATCCCGGTCCTACCTTTAAATTTTTTCTTTGTTTTTTTTTTTGAAATAAGGTCGCCGCGGCCTGCGCGCGAGCACACACACACTCTACCTACCTACTTACAACTAATACACCTACTGTTACACACTAACACAATTCATTAGCTCTCACAGATCTACTTCCTACTTAACTGTACTTTACATTACACAGAACTAACAACTTTAATACTAATACCTTAGCACAGAGAAAACACTGTAACCTTTCAAAACTGCATTAACAAAGAAATACACAGTAGCAACACAAAATCCTTCTTCTCAACACACACACCTTCCTTTCCTACCTTTCCTACAATTGAAATTGCACCACAAAAGAAGCACAGAGTGCCATTCAAGCTTAGTGTATGGAATTCCCCGGCAGCGGCTCCAAAAAAGTGCACGTATGTCACACGTGTCAATGCAAGGAACTTGCCAATACACTGTGTGCGAGCCACAAATGGCTCCAAGCACACAACAAGCCTAAACTAGTAAGCTCAAATAAGGCGATGGTGTGTCACTCACCGCTCTACGCTTGCTATCATGGAGGATTCCTCGCCGCGAAGAAGAGGGAGACGCCGCTACGCCGCACTCAACTACCTCACCGCCGTCGTGTCGCCGCAATGCTCGATCGCACTCTCTCTCTCTCTCTTTCTCTCATGCATACACAGACACACAAGGAGATGAAGAAGAAGAAGATGGAGATGGAGCAAGAGCACTCTTCAATTGCACAAATAAGAGAATGAGTGAATTTTAAGCTTAGTTGACTTTTATATGAGCTTGCCCCATTCACACTTGGGCACCCATGCTTAGCCAACTAATCCCTTGAATGTTCCAGTTAGAATGCGCTTCTCATCGGCAATCACTCATACCCTTTCCTATTGGACCGACAAGCCCGGTATTTGACTCTACCAAATAAATAATACGATGTCCGCCTTAGGTGATAGGAATGTGCGTGAGGGTTAACAACTTGAGTACGGCTTTACCATTATTGAGCCATAAGAAGTCCGAAAGGAGCTATCCTTCGGCAACTTTGCTATTTTAGACTCACTCCACTACTCTCTATAACTAACCAATTCGAGCTATGAGTATAGATACTTAAGTGCCTATTTTCAAAGGCTAAGAGGAGTAGCAACTAAGGTTTTGAATTGCCAAAGCATACACTAAGTAAACATATAAGTTTAATTAACATGGCTGGACAATAACCAAGAGAGTATAATGAACATTGATCACTTTGATTTTTCACATGAAGGTGACAATGATGATGCACCCATGTTTCTTAATTATCTTGTCACCAGGTTGAAACAAGCTATGGGCAACCCCAGTTTGCAAGCCGAAGTTACTCAACAAATTCATGCTTATGGGATTTCCCTTCCTCTCCAAGAGGAGAGAGAGCTTATGAGGCCTCTTGAAGAGACCCCCAAAAGAAGACTCTCTCTAATACGAGAGGAGGAATCCAAAGATCAAGAAAGCAATGAATCCCTAAATTCCTCCAAAGATGTGTCTCCACGAAGAAGGCGGACTAAAAGATCGCCAACTCCTCCCAAGAGGAAATGGTTAACCCATAGTCCTTCTCCTGGTCACTCCAAAAGGGAAGAGAGGAAACCAAGGAAGAACATGGAAATAAAAAGGTCACCCTCATCTCATTCTTCTTCACCTTCCTCCTCTACCGATGAAAGCTATGGCTATTCTCCTAGAGAATATAAGATGGGAGGACATCACAAATCTTACCCTGCATGGCAAAGGTCACAAAAGCTCAAGAAGTTCAAATAGGGAGGAAAGAGTATCTCTTTTCTTACCTATGATGGCACCTTTGGTGCTACCCACAAAGTATTGGCCTTCATCCAACAATTTGATGCGGCCTTTGGAGACGAGGGCTTCACGAAGTCCTCCAAGCTACTCCATGTAGCTATGCACTTTCAAAAATCGGTTCGTCAATGGTGGGCTAGCCTTCGTGGCAATGGCAAAGCCCCAAAGACATGGAAAACTCTACGCGTTTCCATCATCAAGCAATTCCTTGCAAGAAATGCAAAGGACAAAGTGCTCACCGAATGACAGAGTTTAAGGCTTCTCTCTCATGAGTCTATCCACAAATATGTGGACAAGTTTTGGGATTTACATCTCAAGGCCACTGTCTTTCAAAAGATAGAGTTTGCTGAGAAAAAACAACAATTCTGTGTAGGATTACCTGAAGAGATGGATGAGTATGTCAACTCTCAATGGCCTGACTCTATCAGCAAAGTAATCCACCATACCATGGTTTCTGCACGCATCAATTTCCAACAAGGGGTTAGACGGAATGTCAAACCCATGGAAAATAAAGACAAAAGTGATGCAAAGGGAAAAATTAATACCCAATTTTTTTTCCACGGCCATTCCAACAACAACAACAACAACAATGGGTCCAAGGAGAAAGGAGTTTACAAAGGTAAAAATAAACTCTCTCCTCAAGATCTTGAAACTTTTCGCAAGGATCACAAATGTTTTAAGTGTGGGGAGCAATGACATGGCTATCGTTCTTGCCCCAAAATCAACATGGATGAATGGGTCTTAGGCATTTATGAGAAAGAGCTCTTAGCTGTTCTACATGCCCTAGGCACATGGAAGCACTATCTATTGGGGACTCCATTCATCTTACGAACTGACCATCAAAGTCTCAAGTACATCATGACGCAAAGAAAGCTTTCTGACAAACAAATGAGGTGGGTAAATTTTCTTTCACAAGTTTAATTTCCACATTGCTCACATTGCTAGTAAGCACAATCAAGTGGCTAATGCACTTTCACGACGACCAAAAGTTAATGTTGTGTCAATAGCAACTCACAATGATCTATCTTCTATGATAGATGAGTATGCTACTGACCCTGACTTTAAACACTTAATGTCAGCACTTCCTTTGGAGAAGAAAGAGGAACCATTCATTTTGCAGGATGGCTATCTTCTCCATGGCAATAGGTTATGTGTTACCCACTCCCTTCGTGACAAAGTCATGTATGAATCCCATGTTGCTACCTACGCGGGGCATAGAGGCATTCAACCTACTCTTTGAGGAGTAGGGACGTACTTTTATTGGCCTACCATGAAAGTGGACATACAAGAGTATGTTTCAAAATGTGTGGTATGCCAAAACACCAAGTATGATAGAGGGAAGCAACCGGGATTACTCCGGCCATTGCCAATTTCTAATTCACCATAAGAGAGTATATCCATTAATTTTATCTTTGGATTACCAAGATCTATCCATGAGAATACAAGAATATGGACAATAGTCAACAGATTTAGCAAGCAAGAACACTTTATCCCTGTCAAGAAGACTATTAAGGCACACTGAATGGCAACTCTCTTCATATCAAAAAATTTCAAACACCATGGATTGCCAACATCCATCATGTCAGATAGAGATCCTAGAATGACCACTAATTTTTTAAAAGGTCTCTTCAAAAATCTAGGTACAAGATTGAATTTCTCTTCGGCCTATCACCCACAAACGGATGGCCAAAGTGAGATAGCCAATCTTACGATTCTTGATCTACTAAATACCTATGTTACAAAAGTAGATCAATGCTCACAATGGGAAAAGTACTTACTTCTTGTAGAGTATGCGTATAATAATATTATCCATACTTCTACGGGAAAATCACCTTTTGAAATCATAGAGGGAAGACCTAAAAGTCCCTTGCTACTTAAAGTACATGGGAAGATCTTTGCTACCGATGAGTATAGCCGTGACCTGCAAGCATCTTTTCAAAAGATTAAGGAGGTTATATCCATCTCCCAACTAAGGCAAAAAGCTATTGCTGACGAGAACAGAAGGGCCTTAATGTTCAAAGAAAATGATTGGGTCTTACTTAAGATTTCTAAGGCTCGATTGAGGCAAACGCTGGGCAAAAATCCTACGGGCCATCAAAAGTATTATGCTAAATTAGCAAAAAGATACTATGGTCCTTTTCAAATTTTGAAGCGAATCAATGAGGTGGCTTATCAACTCAAGTTGCCTAACCATTGGATCATACACAATGCTTTTCATGTGAGCCTACTCAAGCCCTACAAAGGAGAGCCTCCAAATGAACCAATTATTGAAGACCCTCCCGAAATCGAATATCAAGAAGAGATACTACAACCCAAAGCTATTCTTCGGCATGAAGACAAGGTACTACGACTTGGTAAGATTATCCGAAGATATCTTAGTAAGTTGGAAACATATCCTTTTTGAAGATGCTAGATGGATGCAAGGAATCGAGCTTAAGGATAGTATGAACCTTGTCAACGCTTACAATGCTACAAGCAAATGTACATGTTCCTTTTAATGATCAATGTTTTGTCTTATAAGGCTAATTCTCTCTTTATTGTGCATACTAAGAATCATGTTTGGGATGACGACGTCTCTCAAACACCATGTAGAATTTTTCACTCTATTTGGGAAGATGAAATGGACTAAAGAGCAGACACGCTTGCGGTAGCTATATCTCCCAAGCACCAAATAGATTAGTCATCCATCTTGGAATGATGTCGCAGGGTTAAAAGGGATCCTCTACCCACTAAGACAAATTGACTAATGACTATAATTTCAAGAGAGAGGTAATGTCATTAAATATCTAATATCTAACCAACCCAAATGATTTTCTCATATTAAAATGATCATTTAATGTGGGATAATAAACGGGAACAAAGGTTAGAATATAGACATGTGCTTACGGATCTATCTCAACACAAGGCCAATGGTAAAGGGGCCCAAATGAGAGATGGTTTGTCAAAGAGCAATGTTAACTAATGGAGCTTAAAAGACCTTAGGGTAAGCTTCATTAACGACCTCCAATGGTTAGTATTAACAGTCCTTTGACCTTAAGCAAGCTAGGGATGAGTTTAAGGTGGGAACCCGACCT
Source organism: Adiantum capillus-veneris (assembly GCF_014529385.1). Lineage (NCBI taxonomy): Eukaryota > Viridiplantae > Streptophyta > Polypodiopsida > Polypodiales > Pteridaceae > Adiantum > Adiantum capillus-veneris. The sequence continues at coordinate 146,902,334 of NC_140934.1, forward strand.
AAACTTGTCTTTGACCTTAAGCAAGCTAGCGTTGTGCTTGAGGTGGGAACCCGACCTAAACTTGCCTTTGACCTTAGGCAAGAACTTGAGGTGGGAACTCCACCTAAGGTGCTTGTCATGCTTGATGACTAGGGTCCTTGAGGTGCTTGTCATACTTAATGAGGATCTTGCTTGAGAAGCTTCCTATGCATGGGGGGTAAGATGCTTGAGTCAAAAAGAGACCCTACACACTTAATGAGGAAGTTTCTTGAGAGGATTCCTATGCATGGGGGGTAAGATGCTTGAGTAAAAAAGAGACCCTACACACTTAATGAGGAAGTTTCTTGAGAAGCTTCCTATGCATGGGGGGGTAAGATGCTTGAGTGAAAAAGAGACCCTACACACGTAATGAGGAAGTTGCTTGAGAAGCTTCCTATGCATAAAAGTCCCAAAGTTAGCGGAATCTTTGACCTAACCTTCCACTCACCCAAGGGGCATCACTTTTCTAAAAGGGCACATGGGACACATGTCAGACTCTCACTAAGCTTAACCACATGGTGTGCTTGAATGGTATTGGTTGGGCTAAACAGGGGTCCAATGAGCTTCTACTTTCATCCAACAAATATCTAGATATTTTCAAGCTCTCTCTCTCTCTCTCTAAGGGGTAAGGAGGACACTTGTCAAAAGACTACCCATGTACTTGACTGCATTCTGCATGTGATTGGGGGAGAGGGGGTCCAATGAGCGTGTAGCATGTAGAAAATTCACCACTCGCCCAAAGCAAGGAAGGGGGATTCTAGGGGGATATACTCCACACACACACTCATTTGCAAGGGCATTCTAACTTGGTGAAAGTTGAGGAACACCACCTCCTTCTCGAAGCTTTTGAGACGTGAGAGCCTACATCAACACTCTTGGCTGTGGAATGCAAATTCAACCAAGATCCATGCTTCAATGCTTAAGCTTGCCATCTTCTCCATCTCCATTACTATGCTATTTTGTATGCTAGCAAGAAGAGTAATGATAAGTGAGGAACTATTTCTTTCTCCTATGGAATGTTTCTTCTTCCTCTTCCCTACCCTCATTCCCCTCTAGCTCTCTCCACATTTGAAGGTGTTTGAGGCCTTGGGACTGAGGCTTGGGATAGTTAATGCTTTCTACAAGTTTATGTCATTATTGTGATGCATGACACTTTCCATCTTCATTGCATCACGTAGGTCACAAGGAACACAAAGATTGTATGGTACCAAGTCCCTCTTGATGGAAGAAACTATAATGGAAATGCCTATTCGAGGGGGGACCGGCTCCATATGAATCCGGTCCTCAACTATGGTCATGTTCTCTAAACAGGGATTTCAAAATGACGTGATCACACTATAATTTGAGGTTAATAACAATAGAAATGCAAAATAACAAATATTTTGTTAATTGACATTCATCTTTTTTGACCTCTAGGGAGACCTGGAGACCGGCTCTTAGCCCGCCGGGCTAATTAGTTGGTCCGTTGGGCTAGTGAATCTTCTCGGCGGTCACGCCGGGTAAAGCTATTTGCCCCTCCGGGCCCACTGTGGCTATATAAAGGTGACGCCGGTGCTTGTCTTTTCACAAAAGAAGTACATTGAAAAGTCTTCACCAAACTTTCTGGCAGCTTTCCACATTCTCAAAGCAGTGTAGCAGTAATTTTTTAAACCCTTCCTTATTTTATTGATGTTTTTTTGAGTTTTTTGCATTAAAACTTAAAGGTTTAAAATTTCTTTTATCAAATCATCGTACGTGGATGCACTGGCACATGGTTGCAATTTCGGCTAGGTGTGTCATTGCAAAAGCTCAGTATGCTATCTCTTCATTCAAGTATTATTCAAACCAAACATTAGTGTTATAATCAATATCACACACAAACGTAGTAGTAAAGCCTGAAGGGAATAAACCTCAATCTACTCAAACATGAGCAAGCAAATACAACGGTGAATCAAATATGTGATCAGTCCATCCCAAAAGTAGAGATATCGACCCAAAGATTCACCTTCCTACCTCCTTTCATGAGTCAGTCCAGTCCAAAAAAGAACTAATGACCCATGATTGGAGCTCTAATCGAAATAGCAAGCAAATACAACGGTGAATCAAACATGTGATCAGTCCATCCCAAAAGTAGAGAGATCAACCCAAAGATTCACCTTCCTACCTCCTTTCATGAATCAGTCCAATCCAAAAAAGAACTAATGACCCATGATTGGAGGTCTTATCGGAATAGCAAGCAAATACAACGGTGAATCAAACATGTGATCAGCCCATCCCAAAAGTAGAGATATCGACCCCAAGATTCACCTTTCTACCTCCTTTCATGATCAGTCCAGTCCAAAAAAGAACTAATGACCCATGATTGGAGCTCTAATCGGAATAGCAAGCAAATACAGCGGTGAATCAAACATGTGATCAGTCCATACCAAAAGTAGAGATATCGACCCAAAGATTCACCTTTCTATCTCTTTTCAAGAATCAGTTCATTCCAAAAAAGAACTAATGACCCATGATAGAAGTTCTAATCAATTTAGCAAATATAACGATGAACCAAACATGAGATCAGTCCATCCCAAATGTAGAGATACCGACCCAAAGATTCACCTTTCTACCTCCTTTCAAGAATCAGTTCAGTCCAAAAAAGAACTAATGATCCATGATCAAAGTTACATTAAGTTTTAATTTTTTTAAAGACTATTCATTTTTTTACCTTTAGTTTTTCTTCTAAATTTTAAAGGATGACCAAATTTAGAGGAAGAGGTGATGTGATGTGATGTGATGTGATGTGATGTCTATAAAAGGGTTATATAGAGCCGCAAAATATGGAGGGGGTACACGATGGGCCCGACGGGATTCTTGCTTGTCCCGCCGGGCCTGCCGGGATTGATGGTTGTCCCGCCAGTTCTACGTTTTCTACCGGTTTTCGTAGGTCATGACATTAGATATGTTATTAACATGAAAAAAATAGTAATAATAACAACAATAATTAACATTTAACAAAATACGTCATCGCGTAATTAAAATCCCTGTCTCTAAACTCTCTCTCTTGCAAAAGTATTCTTCATGCCAAGTTAACTAAGTACCATGTTTGTGTTGCTACCATCAATTAAGTTCTCCTGCTATGCTCACAAAGTAATCTCTTAAAAGTGCTTCACCTAATTTCCTAATTCCGCTACTCTCAAAGTTCATAGGTCATTTCCATTACATTGATACCAGAGCATTTGGTTTCTCTTTTCTGGCTTAAGAAGAGAGGTCCTTAAGTAGCCTATTAATGGTTGTTTTTGTTAATTATATTAGGGTAAGTGGGTCTGGGATCTATTATCGATTTTCTTGAGCCCACATGTGAGATATGGTGCACGCATTGGGAGCGTTGGTCTTAATAATGGAGTCATTTTAGACTTGCCTATGGCTTTACTATTATTGAGCCATAAGAAGTACAAAAGGAGCTATCCCTCAACAACTTTTCTATGTTAGAATCACTCCACTACTCTCTATAATTAACCAATTTGAGCCGTGGGTGTAGATACTTAAGTGCCTATTTTCAAAGGATAAGAGGAGTAGCAACTAAGGTTTTGAATTGCCAAAGCATACACTAAGTAAACATATAAGTTTAATTAACATGGCTGACAATAACCAAGAGAGTAGAATGAACATTGATAACTTTGATTTTACACATGAAGGTGCCAATGATGATGCCCCCATGTTTGTTAATTATCTTGCCACTAGGTTGCAACAAGTGATGGGGCCTTTTCACAAGCCAAGCTCCCATACCCCTCTTCTCTCGTCCCCACCCCATGAAAACCCCCCTCTTAGGGAGGGAGTGATAAAAGACATTGGAAAAAAGTAAGAAAAAATAAAGTATGATTATGTAAATATATGAGAAAGGTAAAATAGGCCACCTCATGCCTGCGGGGCAGCCCATCCCCACCTTGCCTCCTTTTTCTTCACTGTTGCCCCGCCGTGTGTCCCTTTTCCTCTCCTCCACTCAAAAGTTCAACCCCCTTTCTCTTCCCCTTGTCCTTTCTCCTTTCTCTCTCCCCTCAAGCTACCCCACCTCTCACCAATAATGCATTCTAACTCACCAATAATGCACCCTAACTCACATGCAACTTACCCTATCTTCCAAAATAGTATACCCCACCTCCCCTTTCTCTCTCCTATCATATCCCATGACCCAAAACCCCCCCCCCTCTCTCTAAAGGGCGCCATGTCTCTTTTCTTGTAGCTAAACAACCTCCCCCACACTCACACACACTCAGTTTCACTAAAAAAGGTGCCCACAGACCCATCCCCACCCGGTGGTTACCTGATTTTTCTTGTGTTCACACACATCTACACACAGATTCACCTCTGAACACACTCCTCTCTCTCCCCTCTTGTAATTACTTTATTCTCCATGTCACCTCTCACTTTTTTTCATCAACCCATCTCTCTCTCTTAGTCTCTCTCTCATGAGACTGCTGTTCTGGCACATATACACACAGCCAGACAAGTGGGGCCCACAGTCACATGGCCTATGTAGATAATGATTTCTTCATTTCTAAATTCTAGAATTTCTCCCCCCCCCCCCCCCCCCCCCCTCCTCCCCTATATAAAGAGGGGTCACCATCACACAAAAACACACAACATCACCAAAGAACACACTATGCACTGTGTGTGCCTAGTGCACACACACACACACACACACACACACACACACACACACACACACACACACACACACACACACACACACACCATCACCATCACCGCAATCACCATGCTTGTCTTGAGCATGACCTCTACACCCTTGGCTATGGAAGATGAAGGGAAACTAAATGAAGGATGATGGCCATAATCCTCGTGCGAGTCTTCGCCATCAACTCCCACCTATCCGCCATGTGCTCTACCACTCTCTCCCTTCTCATTCCCCTACCCTATGCTCCCCATTTCATCGCCTAATTCTCTAAATAAATCTTGAGGTTTTGTGAGTATGTTTTCTTGCAATGTTTTGCCCATGTGAGGTGTGCGGAACCGCCACCTAGTCTTGTGTTTTGGAGTGAGCTTGTGTATGTGTGAAGGGTGTGCGGATTCGCCATCCTTTTGCGATGCCTAAGTACTAAGCCGCTATACCCCCTCCCTCACTCTCTCTCTCTCTCTCTCTCTCTCTCTCTCTCACACACACACACTTGATCTCATTCCCTTTCCTTTTCATCATTACTCCCAAGCATCCATCTCTCTGGGATGAAAAATTTGTTATGGTGGTGTGTTGTTTGCGTCCTAGCAGCTGAAGCTAGGTGGTGCCCCCTGTTTGCTTTACCATGACAGGCTCGAGGCGCGCCATTCGGTCCCCGGTGTTTTAGAGGCCGTCGAGGTACGGGGTTCGCTTTGCTCCCGTCATTTGGTGCCCCCACTGAGGATCTTTTCATGAAACCCTTCAGTTTACAAGACTGAAACCCTTAAACTATTGTGAATGGATGAATGGCTAGCAGGATTTGCTAATTGGACGACAGAAGAAGAAGAGCTCCAAGCACAACTAGACGAAATCCGCATCTCCATCGAAGCTCGAGTGCCAGGCGTAACGGTAATCGATTTGCAGTGGGAGAGTCAACCAACACGCCAAACCGAGTGGATATACATAGGCCAAGTGCCAAGAAGAAGAAGAAGAAGGTCAAAACCATGTCCGCAACCTACAACCAACCCACAACAACAAAATGGAAGGAGCTCTACACAATAGAGAATCAACACTATTCTACTTTGAGAATCGGGTAACTCAAGTCACCGAGGTAATTATCACAGTCAGTTTTCAAGTCGCACCTGATGCTGCAGCACAGATAACGGAAGCATTGGCTCACACTCTCACTAGAGAAACTAGGGATCTACTGAGTTTGTTTCAGGAAAGAACACCACCCTCTCCCACAAGCTTGGACAGTGACTAAGCACCTCTAAGCTTCACATGAATCAGTACAACTTACCTCAAGATAGATCACACATACCAACACGTGTATGCTCAATTAAGGTAATACTGGATTTGAAGGCTCACTACCAGCACGTCATTGACACCATGCCGGGTGGGGAGCGGTTTTTGGATATTCTGGCATCAGATCAACCATTTGTCTTACCTTTGGTACAAGGCAATGTACCGTTTGAAGTTTTAATCTATGTCCTAGTATAAGAGGGTATACACGCCTCCTTGTAAAGAAGAAAAAAATGTTTGCAAGTTAAGCAGTGTGTCTTTCTAGATCTCTCTCAGTAATCATGGCAAGTGTAGCATTTCCAACATTTAAAGGAAAGAAGGGGGAGGATTTGGTAACAGACTTCCTAGATGACTTTGAAGTAGCATGTGTAGTGAGCAACAAAGATACGGATGAATCCCGGGTTAGAATCTTTAAGCATCTCATGAAGCTAGAAGCTAGATCATGGTACAATGCACTTCCACAAGCAACCAAGGATGACTGGGAACCCTTAAAAACCACTTTTAAGAGGCGCTTTGGGGGAGGTACCACTTCAGAAAAGTTGTGGGACAGGTTGAGAGACTTGAAGCAGGAGGGTCTTTTAGAATATGCCACCTATGAGTCCAAATTTGTGGATTTGTGGGAATGGTGGGTTGAGTCATTGGCAAGGGGGGAAGTCGCACCCGATTTCCTAAAAAAAGATCAGTTCACGCATGGCTTATGGCCGCTTCTCAAGGATAAGGTGAAAGGTAGATTCCCGGCTACGTACGAGTTAGCCGTTGAGATTTCTCTCCTTAAGGACAAGAAGCTGCGAATGAAAGCCAAAGAAACCGAGTCAACAGAAGCAGGAACATCGCGTCGACCAGCAACTACGACAACCACCATACCACCACCACCGGCTCTTGGGGTAAGAGATGACCAACAAGATATGTTGGCCCATATTACTGACCAACTGCAGAATTTGTCTATCCACTTAATACAACAAGGGAGGAGTCAAGAAAGAGATCAAGACCCTGGAAGAGCACGACGACAAAACAGGGAGTATCATTGCTACAACTGCGGAGAAGACGGTCACGGTATGTACTACTGTCCCAAACCACGACAAAACTATAATAGAGGAGGTAGGAGGAACCAATTGTCACCCCCTAGAGAAAGAACACCCCCACCCCGAGCACCACCCCCACCAACACAAATTCTACGTCCACCCCAAACACCACTACAAGCATCCATCCCACCACTTCCACCAGCCCCACCACCTGATCGCCCTGTAAACATCATAAGGCTAGAAGAGTAAGGAAAAGCCGTAGTAGTGGATCCACCCAGAGCAAAGGAGAGGGACAAGGGTAAGGATAAGGTAACCTTTTTAGAACCACTTGAAGCCATGACTGTGAAAAGAGCTAGGAGGGAGAAAGCTACACAATCAGATGATGAGAGAAGCATGAGAGGAGAAACTAGCAAGAGGCCATCCAGGCCACGACGGAAATTGGGCATCACCGACTTCCAGCTAGGGGAAAGTTCAAAGCCCTATGATCTAACATTGGATGTGGCAAAGCAAGGACCGAAGATTACATGGCCACAGCTGCTACATGGATGACATCCTTCCAATTGTCGACGTAAACATAAAAGGAAAGAGGGTTGGAAACACCTACATTGATGGAGGTGCACAAATCTGTGTAATGAGCAAAGCTATGATGCTTCGATTAGGGCTCGAGGTTGACAGGCCTTCTCCATGCAAGGCAAAGATGGAAAACAACACAAAAGTAAAGTGTGTGGGTGTGGTAAGTGCCGTGAAAATCAAAGCTTTCAACACTGAGGTAGAGGTAGATGTTTTTGTAATGCCTACTAAGGGGGAGGGCTATCCACTAATTTTGGGAAGGCCATGTTTGATGGCCATAAAGGCAAAACAAGACTGGGGTACTGGCCTTCTACGCATGACCGGTAAGAAAGGGGAGACAATCTACTACGACATGAGGATTGGCAAGCAGAAGCAAGTGAATCTGGAAACATCGGCACATGAAACCACTAGCGAATCTTCTAGTTCTGAGGGGGAGACCACATCCACCGACGAAAGTGACAGTTCCATTGATGTGATGGGTATCATTATGAAGGATCCACAAAGGGTAAGCACAACTGGTGATCCATCACCAAAAGGGCAACCCAATGAAGAGGAGAGAAAATCACTTGGCCTAGGATGAAGTAGGTTGAAGGGTATGTTGTCTACGGAATTAACACTTGAGGAGAAAGATAGTTTTTTGCAAATGCTGATGGGATTTCCTAACCTGTTCATTGACAACTATGAAAGAATCACAGGCATTATAGTGGTGGAACATCATATTAAGCTGAAGGAAGGGGTAAAACCAGTTGTGCAAAAGCTACGACGACTGGGGATCATACAAGAAAAGGCACTCTTGGCCGAGGTAAGGAAACTGCTGGAGGCGGGATTCATCTATCCTGTAGAAAACTCAAAATGGGTGTCACCCGTAGTGGTGATGCCTAAAAAGAATGGTAAGTGGAGGGTCTATGTTGACTAAAAACCACTAAATGCAGCTACAAAGAGAGACCACTTTCCTCTCCCTTTCTTGGATGAAATTCTGAATGAAGTAGCGGGTTTTGAATGCTATACCGTCTGTGATGGTTATTCTGGATACTTTCAAATACGCATAGCCTTGGAAGATCAGCTAAAAACCACTTTTATCACGCCATGGGGTTTTTTTGAATACAGGGTTATGCCATTTGGCCTCACAAATGCACCTGCCACATTTCAAAGATATGTCACATATGTTTTTCAACCGTTCTTTGGAACATCCATAAGAGTGTTCATTGATGATTTTTGTATATATAGCTCCCGTATTTCACATTTAGAAAAGGTAACTGAAGGTTTGGCCAGGTTGCAGAGCCTAGGTGGGCAATTAAATGTGGATAAATGCCACATTGGGGAGAGTAAAGTCATTCTACTATGCCATGAAATTTCAGCAAGAGGTATCAACGCCGACCCAAGTAAGGTGTCCGCACTCATAGCCCTACCTTCACCAACGACCGCACGTCAACTGGTCTCTTTTCTATAGAAGGTGAGGTATTTAAGTAGATTCATACATCTACTATCACAACTTGTTCTACCACTGCAACAACTCACTCAAAGATCAACTTTCACTTGGGACGAGGAAAGCGAACATCACTACAACAAGGTAAAGGAGGTCTTAGCCACTCTGCCAACTATCTCACCACCTAAGTGGGATGAAAAATTCTATGTCACCTCAAGTGTTGGTGATGACTCATTGGGGGCTGTGCTACTCCAAAAGGATACGACGACATCTTTCATGAGGCCAATCTACTTCTCTAGTCGAATGATGACAGCAGGAGAGAAAGGTTTCACCCATGTGGAACACTTAGTCCTAGCTCTTAGATTTGCAACTACAAAGTATAGGTCATATTTGCTGCCTAAGCAATTTGTGATTCTAACCACGGATGAAATATTTCCCTCTGTTGTACAACACATGGATGTGTCTGCTAGAATTACTAAATGGCTAGTTCGTCTGCAAGAGTTTGACTACACGGTACAGGTTGAAAGCACGACAAGGGCAAGTTTGGGGGGACTCATGACCTACCAAGTCTTTGAAGGGAAGGAGAAGCAATCTAAGGAAGGAGAAGTTTGATTACCAAGCAGGTAAACAATCATCCTGGAGACTGGGATAAGTATCTACTACCAGCTTTATGGGCCTACAGAACTTCATTTCGTACATCCTTGGGATTCACACCGTATCATCTAGTATTTAGTAAGGAAGCAATCTTGCCCATTGAAGTGCAACTACAAAGTCTCAGAGTAATGGCAAGCCAGCTTCAACAGCCCAACATGCATTTGAGAGATCACATCATCAACTTGGAAAGACTGCAGCTGAACAGAGAAGAAGCAATAAATTATTATGCAGCACAAGCAGAGCATAGACGGCTTAGCTTTAACGAGCACCTCCGAAAAAAAGAATTGAAGAAAGGAATGTTGGTGCTACGCTACGACAATCGCTTCGACACGCGCAAGGATAAGAAACTCCTACTCCGATGGGAAGGTCCTTTCATCGTCAAGAAAAAGTATGCCAATGGAAGCTACCAGCTTATGGAGGCTGATGGAAAACTTCATAAAACCAGGGTAAAGTGTTGGCGACTTAAACCTTATTTTCCTCGATTTGACCAGACTCCACCTATTGACATTCCAGATGAGGACACACCATCAGCCGCCACCTCCGACGATAACGATCAAACAGATGAGCTAGAGACATGAATGCCTCTAGCCAAAAGGAGAGGGCTAATGATGGGGGCTTTTCACAAGCCAAGCTCCCATACCCCTCTTCTCTCGTCCCCACCCCATGAAAACCCCCTCTTAGGGAGGGAGTGATAAAAGACATTGGAAAAAAGTAAGAAAAAATAAAGTATGATTATGTAAATATATGAGAAAGGTAAAATAGGCCACCTCATGCCTGCGGGGCAGCCCATCCCCACCTTGCCTCCTTTTTCTTCACTGTTGCCCCGCCCTGTGTCCCTTTTCCTCTCCTCCACTCAAAAGGTCAACCCCCTCTCTCTTCCCCTTGTCCTTTCTCCTTTCTCTCTCCCCTCAAGCTACCCCACCTCTCACCAATAATGCATTCTAACTCACCAATAATGCACCCTAACTCACATGCAACTTGTAACCCTATCTTCCAAAATAGTATACCCCACCCCCCCTTTCTCTCTCCTATCATATCTCATGACCCAAATACCCCCCCGCTCTCTCTAAAGGGCGCCATGTCTCTTGTCTTGTAGCTAAATAACCTCCCCCACACTCACACACACTCAGTTTCACTAAAAAAGGTGCCCACAGACCCATCCCCACCCGGTGGTTACCTGATTTTTCTTGTGTTCACACACATCTACACACAGATTCACCTCTGAACACACTCCTCTCTCTCCCCTCTTGTAGTTACTTTATTCTCCATGACACCTCTCACTTTTTTTCATCAACCCATCTCTCTCTCATGAGACTGCTATTCTGGCACATATACACACAGCCAGACAAGTGGGGCCCACAATCACATGGCCTATGTAGATAATGATTTCTTCATTTCTAAATTCTAGAATTTCTCCCCCCCCCTCCTCCCCTATATAAAGAGGGGTCACCATCACACAAAAACACACAACATCACCAAAGAACACACTATGCACTCTGTGTGCCTAGTGCACACACACACACACACCCACACCATCACCATCACCGCAATCACCATGCTTGTCTTGAGCATGACCTCTACACCCTTAGATATTAAAGATGAAGGGAAACTAAATGAAGGATGATGGCCATAATCCTCGTGCGAGTCTTCGCCATCAACTCCCACCTATCCGCCATGTGCTCTTCCACTCTCTCCCTTCTCATTCCCCTACCCTATGCTCCCCATTTCATCGCCTAATTCTCTAAATAAATCTTGAGGTTTTGTGAGTATGTTTTCTTGCAATGTTTTGCCCATGTGAGGTGTGCGGAACCGCCACCTAGTCTTGTGTTTTGGAGTGAGCTTGTGTATGTGTGAAGGGTGTGCGGATTCGCCATCCTTTTGCGATGCCTAAGTACTAAGCCGCTATACCCCCTCCCTCACTCTCTCTCTCTCTCTCTCTCTCTCTCTCTCTCACTTGATCTCATTCCCTTTCCTTTTCATCATTACTCCCAAGCATCCATCTCTCTTGGATGAAAACTTTGTTATGGTGGTGTGTTGTTTGCGTCCTAGGCGCTGAAGCTAGGTGGTGCCCCCTATTTGCTTTACCATGACAAGCTCGAGGCGCGCCATTCGGTCCCCTGTGTTTTAGAGTCCGTCGGGGTTCGGGGTTCGCTTTGCTCCCGTCACAAGCTATGGGCAACCCCACTTTGCAAGCCAAAGTTACTCGACAACTTTGTGCTTATGGGATTTCTTTTCCTCTCCAAGAGGAGAGAGAGCTTACGAAGCCTCTTAAAGAGACCCCCAAAAGAAGACTCTCTCCCATACGAGAGGAGGAATCCAAAGATCAAGAAAGCAATGAATCCCTAGATTCCTCCGAAGATGTGGCTCGACGAAGAAGGTGGACTAAAAGATCGCCAACTCCTTCCAAGAGGAAACGGTTAACCCAAGAGGAAACGGGCATCGCAAATCTTACCCTGCATGGCAAAGGTCACAAAAGCTCAAAAATTTCAAAGAGGGAAAAAAGAGTATCTCTTTTCTCACCTATGATGGCACCTTTCGTGCTACCGACAAAGTATTGGCCTTCATCCAACAATTTGATGCGGCCTTTGGAGACGAGGGCTTCACGGAGTCCTCCAAGCTACTCCATGTAGCTATGCACTTTCAAAAATTGGCTTGTCAATGGTGGGAAACCTTCATGGAAATGGTGAAGCCCCAAAGACATGGAAAACTCTACGACTTTCCATCATGAAGCAATTCCTCGCAAGTGATGCAAAGAACAAAGTGCTCATTGAATGGCGGAGTTTAAGGCTTCTCTCTCACGAGTCTATCCACAATTATGTGGACAAGTTTTGGGATTTACATCTCAAGGCTACTCTCTTTCAAAAGATAGACTTTGCTGAGCAAAACAAACAATTCCGTGCGGGATTACCTGAAGAGATGGGCGAGTATGTCAACTATCAACGTCCTCACTCTGCTAGCGAAGTAATCCACCATACCATGGTTGCTTCACGCATAAATTTCCAACAAGGGGTTAGACAGAATGTCAAACCCTTGGAAAATAAAGACAAAGGTGATGCAAAGGGAAAAATTAATGCCCAAAAGTTTTCCCACGGCCATTCCAACAACACTAACAACAATCGGCCAAGGAGAAAGGAGTTTACAAAGGTAAAAAAGAACTCTCTCTTGAAGACCTTGAAACTTTTCGCAAGGATCACAAATGTTTTAAGTGTGGGTAGCAAGGACATGGCTATCGTTCTTGCCCCAAAAGAAATACTCGCAATGGGACTCTTAGAGCTTCCACTATCGAAGCTCCAAAAGAGGATACTCATTGCAAAGGATCACCTCTCTGCTATGCTTGGGGAAAGGTAAGGGGGAATGATGCCTTCATCTTGTTTGACCCTGGTTATACTCTCAACTTCATATCAATGGAGTTGTCCACCAAGTTAGGCATTCAAGCTTTTAAGATGTGAGATGCTGTAACTGCTGATGCCGCTTTCAAGGGACAGCAAGCCTCCGTTACTCCCTTGATTGGGAAGTTGCGGTTTCATGTCCAAAGCTATGTCAACAAAGAAGACTTCTTTATCTCTCCTCTCCAACATGAGGATGCTATCCTAGGGGTACCATGGTTGAACCGCATGGCTTCTAGCATGAAGTTCCCTGAAAGGAGAATCTACTTCACCTACAGCGAAAAGAATATGTATATAGATGCTAATAAGTCTGGTCGTACTATACCACTTGTAAAACCTCTCGACCTTGATAAATCAATGAAAAGCTTAGTTTCTGGATACATGATTTTTGTCAAAGAATCCCTAGAAGGTCTTAATGTTTTATCAAAGGTGAATGGTAGGAATCAAGAAGAGTTAGACTTGTCTAACTTTCTAAAAGGATTCCAAGATGTGTTCATCGATGATATCCCTATGGACTTACCTCCAAAACGAGGGGATGATGACCATCGAGTTGAGCTCCTGTCACAAAGCTCACCGCCTAACAAACCTCCCTATCGAGTTTCACACGCTCAACAAGAGGAGATCATGAGGCAAGTACAAGAATGGGTAGAAAAAGGAATGGTGAGGCCTAGCTCCTCTCCCGTTTGCTCTCCAGTCCTTTTAGTGCAAAAGAAAGATGGTACATACTTCATATGTGTGGACTATCACGCACTAAACCATATCACTATCAAAAACAAATTTCCCGTACCTCAAGTAGAAGGTCTGTTTGATAAGCTACAAGGCTCTACCTAGTTCAATAGGATTGACCTTAAAAGTGGTACCATCAAATAAAGATAGTGAATGAAGATATCCTAAAGACCGCGTTTCGTACAACGTTTGGCCTTTACGAATATCTAGTCATGCCTTTTGGCTTGACTAATGCACCACCTACATTCAATTGACTAATGGAGAAAATTTTTAGACCCTACCACAACTTAACTGGAATGTTCTTTGATGATATCATCATCTACTCCAATTCCTTGGAGGAACACAAGCAACATCTCCAAGTGATTTTTCAACCATTAAGGAAGAATAAGCTTTTTCTCCATCAAAAGGAAAGGGGATTTTTCCTTCAAGAGATTCAATACTTAGGTCATATTATATCTTGCGATGGTATCCGTATGGATCCATCAAAGTTGGAGGTAATGAAAGCATGGCCTAATCTAAGGAATTTACATGAGCTAAGAAGCTTTATTGCTATGTGTGCATACTATAGGTGCTTCATAGCAATATTATCTCAAATAGCAGAACAATTACATGACTTAACAAAGAAAAACGTTAAGTATTCATGGACTACTAAGGAGCAAAGTGCTTTTGACAAGCTCAAAGAGAAGCTTATCTCCCAACCAGTCCTTATGCTTCCTGATCTCTCAAAGCCATTTGAGGTCCACTGTGATGCTTGTGGTGATTGCCTTGGAGCAGTCTTGCTTCAAGAAGGGCATGCCATAGCATATGAGAGACGAAGGCTCAATACGGATGAACGGGACTTAGGCATTTATGAGAAAGAGCTGTTAGTTGTTCTACATGCCCTAGACACATGGAAGCACTATCTATTGGGGACTCCATTCATCTTACAAACAGACCATCAAAGTCTCAAGTACTTCATGATGCAAACAAAGCTTTCCGACGAACAAATGAGGTGGAAACTTTTTCTTTCACAATTTAATTTCCACATTGCTCACATTGCTGGTAAGCACAATCAAGTGGCTGATGCACTTTAACGCTGGCCAAAATTTAATGTTGTGTCAATAGCAACTCACAATTATCTATCTTCTATGATAGATGAGTATGCTACTGGCCCTGACTTTAAAGACATAATGTTAGCCCTTGCTTTGGGGAAGAATGAGGAACCATTCACCTTGGTAGATGGTTATCTTCTCCATGGCAATAGGTTATGTGTTACCCACTCCCTTCGTGAGAAAGTCATGTATGAATCCCATGCTCCTCCCTATGCGGGGCATAGAGGAATTCAACCTACTCTTCGAGGAGTAGAGACGTACTTTTATTGTCCTACCATGAAAGTGGACATACAAGAGTATGTTTCAAAATGTGTGGTATGCCAAAAGACCAAGTATGATAAAGGGAAGCAACCTGGATTATTCCAGCCATTGCCAATTCCTAATTCAGCATGGGAGAGTATATCCATATATTACCAAGATCTATCCATGGGAATACGGGAATATGGACAATAGTTGATAGGTTTAGCAAGCAAGCACACTTTATCCTTGTCAAGAAGACTATTAAGGCACACCAAATAGCAACTCTCTTCATATCATAGATTTTCAAACAACATGGATTGCCAACATCCATCGTGTCAAATAGAGATCCTAGAATGACCAGTGATTTCTTGAAAGGTCTCTTTGAAAATCTAGATACAAGATTGAATTTCTCTTTGGCCTATCAACCACAAATGGATGGCCAAAGTGAGATAGCCAATCTTACGATTCTTGATCTACTAAAGACCTATGTTAAAAAAGTAGATCAACGCTCACAATAAAAGTACTTACCTCTTGTAGAGTATGCATATAATAATACTATCCATACTTCTATGGGAAAAGAACCTTTTGAATCATAGAGGGAAGACCTAAAAGTCCCTTGCTACTTAAAGTACATGGGAAGATCTTCGCTACCGATGAGTATAGCCGTGACCTGCAAGCATCTTTTCAAAAGATTAAGGAGGCTTTATCCATCTCCCAAGTAAGGCAAAAAGTTGTTGTTGACAAGCACAGAAGGGCCTTAACGTTCAAAGAAAATGATTGGGTCTTACTTAAGTTTCCTAAGGTTCGATTGAGGCAAACGATGGGCAAAAATGCTATGGGCCATCAAAAATATTATGCTAAACTAGCAAAACGATACTATGGTCCTTTGCAACTTTTGAAGCCAATCAATGAGGTGGCTTATCAACTCAAGCTTCCTAACCATTGGCTCATACACGATTCTTTTCATGTGAGTCTACTCAAGCCCTACAAAGGAGACCCTCCAAATGAACCAATTATTGAAGACTCTCTCGATATCAAAGATCAAGAAGAGGTACCACAACCCAAAGCTATCCTTCGGCATGAAGACAAGGTACTATGACATGGTAAGATAATCCGACGATATGTTATTAAGTTGAAAACTTATCCTTTTTGAAGATGCTAGATGGATGCAAGGAATCTAGCTTAAGGATAGTATGAACCTTGTCAACGCTTAAAATGCTATATTTGAGTAAGCAAATATACATGTTTCTTTTGATGATCAATGTTTTGTCTTATAAGAGTGATTCTCTCTTTATTGTGTACATATTTAAGTAATATGCATACTAAGAATCATGTTTGGGATGACGACGTCTCTGAAACACCATGTAGACTTTGTCACTCTACTTGGTAAGATGAAATGGACTAAAGAGTAGTCATTCTCGCGGTAGCTATATCTCCCAAGCACCAAATGGATTAGTCATCCATCTTGGAATGATGTCGTAGGGTAAAAAGTGATCCTCTACCCGATAAGACAAATTGACTAATGTTTATGAATTTATCGCTTTTACCTCGTAGTCAAGGACGACTATGATTTCAAGAGACGTCATTAAATTACTAATATCTAACCAACCCAAATGATTTTCTCATATTAAACTGATCATTCAATGTGGGATAATAAATGGGAACAAGGGTTAGAATATAGACATGTGCTTACGGATCTATCTCAACACGGGGCCAATGGTAAAGCGGCCCAAATGAGAGATGGTCTGTCAAAGAGCAAGGTTAACTAATGGAGCTTAAAAGACCTTAGGGTTAGCTTCATTAAAGACCTCTAATGGTTAGTATTAAAAATCCTTTGACCTTAAGCAAGCTAGG
The DNA here is from genome assembly GCF_014529385.1 of Adiantum capillus-veneris. Taxonomy (NCBI): domain Eukaryota; kingdom Viridiplantae; phylum Streptophyta; class Polypodiopsida; order Polypodiales; family Pteridaceae; genus Adiantum; species Adiantum capillus-veneris. The sequence continues at coordinate 146,919,256 of NC_140934.1, forward strand.
GCTTAGCTTCAGGTGGGAACCCGACCTAAAGTTTTCTTTGACCTTAAGCAAGCTAGGGCTATGCTTGAGGTGGAAACCCGACCTAAACTTGCCTTTGACCTTAGGAAAGTTAGGGATGAGCTTGACGTGGGTACTCCACCTAAGGTGCTTGTCATGCTTGATGACTAAGGTACTTGAGGTACTTGTCATACTCAATGAGTAAGTTGCTTCAGAAGCTTCCTATGCATGTGAGACAAGATGCTTGAGTCAAAAAGAGACCCTACACACTTAGTGAGGAAGTTACTTGAGAAGCTTCCTATGCATGGGGGTTAAGATGCTTGAGTCAAAAAGAGACCCTCACTACAAGAGGCTATTCATATTAGCGACGCTCACACAGCGACGCTCAAAAAAAAAATTCCCGGCGTCGCTAAGAGCGTCGCAAATTTCTTTGTAAATTTGCGACGCTCATAGCGACGCTCATAGCAACGCCCATAGTGACGCCGAATGGGCTAAAAAAATAATAGAGCGCGCCCAAAAACTCAGATCTCTGATCTGAGTTTTTCGGCGCCCTCAAGCAAGGAGCAGGTAACGCTCTCCCTCTCTCTCTCTCTCTCTCTCTCTCTCTCTCTCTTTCTTCTCCACACACACACACACACACACACACACACACGAGGAGAGGAAGGAGAGCCAGGTATGCTCCTTCCCTCTCCTCACTCTCATGTTCCCTTCCCCTCTTTCTCTCTCCCTCTCTCTCTCTCTCTCACACACACACATAGTGTTTTTGAGAGAGAGAGAGAGAGAGAGAGAGAGAGAGAGAGAGAGTACAAACATAAACAAAAACGCACCCACACATACATAAACAAAGAATGCACACACACATTGAGAGAGGAAAAGAGAGAGAGAGCATGCATAAACAAAAAACGCACGCATTGAGAGAGGAAAAGAGAGAGAGAACATGCATAAACAAAAAACGCACACATTGAGAGAGGAAAAGAGAGAGAAAACATGCATACGATCCAAAAAAACGCACACACATTGAGAGAGAAAGAGAGAGAAACTAATTTAACGTCGTAGGAAACTAATTAAAATTAAAAGACCTAAAGATCTAGCCGACGAGGAGTTGAACTCAAGACCTATTATTCAAGAGGGAAATGGCATAACCAATCTATCATACTTGGCATGGGTGATAGAAAGGTTATACCATTTATCTCTTTTTATTGGCACACACATCCACACACGCGCACACACACAAGAAGAAGAGAGTTATAACGTCGTAGGAAATATCCTAAAAGACGTTAAAGATTAGGTTAGATGTAGACTTACGTTAAATTAGATTTAGGTTTATTTAAGTTAAATTAGATTAGATTTAGGTTTATTTTTAATTAGATTTACGCTTATTTACGCTACATTTAGATTTACGTTATATTAGATTAGATTTAGGTCTCCATAGACTGCGATGCCTGCATGAAGCGGGTGAAGAAAGCCCTCAATGGAATATAGGGTATTGCTGCCTTCACTCATGGTGGGCTCCATCGATCCAAAAGTACTGGTGAAATGTCTTCAGAAGATAGGGAAGAAGGTGGATCTTCAGGGCGGCAAGAGTCACTACATCCCCGACACAATGACCATCTAGACAACCTCTAGTCATTCAACAGCAACTTCAAAGTTAGTAACAAGAGCAAGAACGGTCTAAAGGGCCAATTGTTGTCGTCAGATGTGGATGGAGATGAGGCAGCGTCACCGCTGAAAGTTAACTCTCACATCTTTAGTGATGAGAATGCCAACTCTTGCCGAGTTATGTGAAAAATTATGTGTTAACTCAGTTTTAAGGTTCTTATAATCCCTGTTAGTTTAGTTCTTTGTTTTTAATATAGCATAATTTACGTTAGATTTAGATTTATGTTATATTAGATTAGACTTAGGTTTATTTAGGTTTACCCACACACACACACACACACACACACACACACACACACACAAGAAGAAGAGAGTTTTAACGTCATAGGAAACTATCCCAAAAGACGTTAAAGATTAGGTTAGATGTAGACTTACGTTAAATTAGATTTAGGTTTATTTTTAGTTAGATTTACGTTTATTTAGATTTACGCTTATTTACGTTAGATCGAGTCCACGCAAGAATTACTTACGGTTTAGGGTTTAGAGTTAGACGAACAGTGAAAAGATCTACTGTGAAAAGATGTTAAGATGCTGTCAAGTGCTACAGCTAGAGAAAAGGCAAAGGGGTTTTGTCCACTACATGCAATATCATGTAGACGTGGGTCTGTAGATTTCTTGTACCCACAAATATAGGTATTGACCAATAAAGACGAGATTATAACCCGGTGGTTCTGATCTCCGTGCACCTCTAGACCGAGGTGTGCGGGGATTGGACATGACTAGAGAATGTGAGGTAGAGAGAGAGAGAGAGGGAGAGAGAGAGAGAGAGAGAGAGAGAGAGAGAGAGAGATAAGACGAAGAATGCCAATAGAATATTAAATTTGTTGTCCAGGTTATAAGATTTTTATCCTCATTATGAGTAGTGACGAGGATGTGGGACCGTCCAACCGAAACACCTATCGCTCAACGAGGGTCTTATGTCCTTGTAATCAATGCAAGCATGCTGTGCGACGGACAAGACGTGTTTCTTTGCAGCACGTTCCCGAATTTGGCGAGTTCGATCCATCTATTATAGATCGAGTTGTTGCCAATTATAACTCGTCGGACTCTGACGCTGGCCAACAAGCAGCAATCTTGCAACCCAATAGACGTGTTCGCAGGCGCTTTGGTCAAGCAGCATATGTGAGGCCACAAGATGTAGCCTCTGACAGCTCGGGGGATGATCATGCAGAGCACATTCCCAACGAGGCAATGTTTGAGCCCGAGATTGATGAAATGATCGAGACGATCATGGATTTAGAAAGGCTTATCTATGATGATATGAAAAGTGAAGCCGATACGCCATTGTATAATGGAGCACGTATGTCTAGATTGAAAGCACTCCTGGTTCTTCTCAACATGCAGGCAAAGTTTGGATGGAGTGACACTAGCGTCACAGCGCTTTTCAGGTGATCTATTACAATTAGTTTACTTTAATAAAACTCTAAATGTATAATGATCTGATAGATTTTTACACGACTGTATCGTATTTTTATGTTGTGTAGATTTCTTAAAGAGCACATACTACCAGCTGACAATGTGATGCGAGATTCCCGAGATGAAGCAAGAAAGATTTTGCGAAACTTGGGGATGGATTACAATTCTATCCATGCTTGTCCTAATGATTGCATTCTTTTCAGAGGGGAATACATAGACATGGAGAAGTGTCCGAAATGTGATTCCGAAAGATATCGAGTAGATCTCCACGGGACAAAAATTCCACAAAAGGTTTTGTGACATTTTTCTCTGCTTCCTCGCATCAAGCATTTCTTCGAATGTAATTCCATGGCCGCCCTAGCATCATGGCATGAGGAGAATAAATCTTCGGATGGTGTGCTACGAATTCCTGCAGATTGCGCAGCTTGGAAACATATAGATGGAGCATGGTCGGAATTTTGCCAGGGAAGCTCGAAATTTGCGCTTAGGCCTGGCTATGGATGGCGTAAATCCATTTGGTCAAAGATCAACATCTTACAATGTATGGCCCGTTGTCATCGTCAACTACAACATTCCCCCGTGGTTGACTACGAAGAAGGGGCACCTATGGCTAAGCTTGATTGTGCCAGGGCGATATAAAGTGGGGAATATGGATGTGTATCTTCGTCCACTATTGGAAGAGCTACAACAATTGTGGATTGGCATAGAGGTGGTGGATATGAGCCGACACATAGGACGACGGAATGCTTTGATCAGAGGCATTCTAATGTGGACAATGCATGACTATCCCGGGCTAACAGAATGCTCAGGTGATCTATTGACACTCCTCACTCAGACACTGTAAATCTTGTTTTTTCCCATAGTTGATCTATTATCATGTGTATACATGCAGGGCTTCAAACAAGCGGATACAGAGCATGTGTCACATGTGGACCTAGACTGAATGCACGTAGGGTGCCCTCACTGAAGAAGAAAATCTACGAAGGTCATCAAGCGTATCTTCCAGAGAATCATGTGTTACGCGACGGCTTTTTAGGAAGAGAGCCACCAAGGATGTCTGCACAAGCATGGTTAGAGCAGAAGGAGATGTGTGATGACGGATTGCCTCTAGGGATGAAGAGACTATCTCTATGGTACGAGTTACCATACTGGCCCCGACTCATGATCAATCACTTGCTCGATCCAATGCACATATTCAAGAATGTGGGTAATCTACTATGGGACCATCTGACCGGCAAGAAAGATACTTTGGGAGCCAGAGTTGACCTTAGAAATGTGGATCGTATGGAGCAATATTGGCCGCAAACAGCGTCTAATGGATCGATAAAACTCCCTAAAGCACCATGGATTTTCATAGGAGCCCAAGAACGCAAAGTAAAAGAGACCATTCGATCTTTGCGGACCCCCACTGGCGTAATGCACTCGCTTCGAACGTGTTTTACTAAAGAAGGAAAGCTTACCGGTTTGAAGTCACACGATTGGCATAAAATGTGTCAGGTACGTTCATAGTGGACTTTAATATCATTGCATAAAATGTGGACTTTAATATCATTGATGCACATACTTTACAGTTTATTTTACCGGTTGCCATTGAGGGATGTTTGTCTCTCGACATCCGTAACACAATCTACAAACTTGCAAAGCTAGTGCAATGGATCTCACAAAAGGAGATCAACGTAGACTCCATACCATTCGCCAAACTAAATGCTGCGGAGCTTGTGTGCATGTTTGAGAAACATTTTCCTACTACCATGCTAACCATTCAGGTGCATCTTCTTGTTCACATAGTTGATGAGGTGGAAATAGCTAGCACAGTTCATTCCAGATGGATGTTCTTCTTAGAACGTTTCATGAAAACGCTTAAGGGATATGTACGTCAAAAGGCACGTCCGGAGGGTAGCATGGCAGAAGGTTGGTTGGTATCAGAGTCCCTAGTGTACATTGGAGAGTGGCTAGACGGATTTGATAAAGCCCGGGACACGCTATGGCAAACCATAGATGATGAGCGCATATCTGGGATTGTCATGTGCAATCTCGGTGTTGAGAAGAAGATGACGAAAGATCTAGAGGCTAAAATCAACCGATTTTGCATGCTTCACAATCCAGTGATGCAAAAGTGGATTTCACAATATGAGTATGCAAAGCAAGAGCGACAAAGGGCACGAATCGAGTGGAGACGGGGAAGACGACCACCGATGCACTATCCGACGGTTCTGGAGAGCCTACCAACCTTCATGAGCTTAAGATGGTTGCACAACCAATTGAAAAGCGCACAACAATGCGGTGAAGAAGTGACTGAGGAAGAGTGGGAGTACTCTCGGGGTTGCGCGACCAACGTAAGTTTGCAATGTACGACATGCTAGTGACTTTATTTCTAAACGTTTGAACGGCCACTCATAATCTTTGTTCGTTGTAGTATAAGTCATACACAACAGCATGGTGTAAAGGTCGACATTTTAGGGTAAAACGAATCGACAAAAAGCGTTTTACTCAAGATTGTGGAATCATGGCAAAATTTGAACAGTCTAGTTGACGACATTCCTCTGATGCAGATCCTGTGGTGGCGGAACTCACTTACTTCGGCACGCTGCAAGAGATTTTGAGGATCGATTACAGAGGATTTTTTGTCGACTTGTTCGACGTGCAATGGTTCAAGATAATCATGGAGGGTCGCAACGCTACTGTGCGTAGAGGAGAGTGGATTCTACTAAGAAATGGACTGACCTAAGAGACACTTTCGTACTACCAGAGCATTGTGAACAAGTAAGTATGTAAATAGTTAACATCCCCCTTTTACAAGTTATGTGCTTGAAAGCTCTCATGTAAGTTATGTGGCTCTAGCAGGTAATATTTCATCCTACAAAGTCTACATCAAACTGGTGGTACGTCATAGAGGTAGCCCCTCGTAGTGCAAGGACGTATGAAGGCTACCATGTGCCAATCACAACGGCATCAATGGAGGAGATCAGAGAAGATGCTCAATCAGAAGCCGCTGCGGTGGTGCCAGACGAGCATCAAGATGCTACTACTCTATATGGGGTGCATGCAGAGGAGCTACAAAATGAAACACAGGATATGTGTTTAAACGGAGAGCTCTATATAGATATAGGAAGTTATGCTGAGTTATGCGAGGATGAGAGAGAGATCTCTTATAGCCACAAATATTGTATTTGAACAATTTTGCTCCGGGTTGTAAAAGCTCTGGCTCTCTAAGTACCTTCCATGGCGCTCACATCTTTTGATTGAAAATTCTGAGTTTTCGACTTGCCTCTTCTATCACTCAATTCATTGCATCATTGTATTTATATGCGTCATTACGTCATTGTATTTAATGGTCTTTGCGTCATTGTCTACTCTATTCATTCAATATTAAGTTTAAATATTCGTGTGTTTAATGAAAGTATGGATGATGAGGAGTTCCTTTCTTCTTTGTCACCGCAGCAGAGACAGTGGTACGAGGAGTGTCATCGCGCGTTCCTACTCCATCTGCATCTCCCTCTATTTCGGAGCATTCGGCGCACTCCGAAGCTTCGGCGTCGACGAGACGAGCTTCACACTCGTCTAGACACCGGCGCTCTAGTGGTGGCGGTGGCGGTTGTTGTGGGGATTCCGCCACCGATGACTCCACACCGCCTCGTGTTCGACGAGGCTCTTTACCCTCCCCTTCTTTACCCGCCCCCACACCAGCCACAGCATCGCCATCTACGCCAGGTTTTGCACGGCTGACTGTTCCTAGCAGCTACACACCAGTACCTACTCCGCCAGGAGCCACCCCACTTGACACTCCTCGCTTCGGGGCCCAGACGCCGATGGAGACACCTGACGTCCGTACCCCGATCGACACGCCGCTAGAGACCCCTACCAGGACACCCAGGTTCACGCGTCACCGGCCAGAGGGCTTGCCTTACTCCGTCGACTTCAGCCACGGCATCATCATGGATGATGACGGCAAGAAGGTGATCTCGTGCATGCGTGGTATTTGCTCTCAGCTGTTTAGACACTACATACTAAACAAATGGAGTGAAGTACCAAGTGATTTAAAAAACAGAGTCATCAGCATACTTCATGATAAGTTTCCCGTTCCAACACGGTATCAGCACTTCAATGAAGACCTGATGAAGATTCGAATGCGCGAATACTGCAAACACAAGCGTTCCGAAGTGCAAAAAGCAATCAAGCATGGGTGGAACAGGCCAGATTGGCTGGCCAAAGAAGATTGGAAGAACGCGAAGAAAGCAGCGCGCGAGAATCCCGACAAGTGGAAGCAATAAAAGAATGCAGCCAGAGCACGAGTAGAGGCAGGGAGCTCGCACCACTTGGGGAGCGGTGGATGGGCATCATTTGAAGCCATTTTTGTAAGTGTTTTCGCATTGCTCTTTATGTTCGATAGTTTAGGGTTTATGAGTTTTTTAATTCTAACATAATGAATTCTTTGTATGTTTTGACAGTGGTCGATGATAGGATGTGATCCCACACCGTACGAGCGCGAGTACGAAGGCAGGAAGGGCTTAAACGCCCTGATGGACATTCTCAGTTCTCGCGGCGGCATGGTTAGTATTAGGGTTTACTCTTTTCTATTTTTTGTATTGTTTTATAAATGTCGTTATATGTTTATACTTACTGAAAGCTGTCTTATTGTCTTTTTTTGCAGAATCCGACAGATACGCTGCTTGGACGCGATGAGACGTCTAACTAGACGACGTCAGTTTAGCCGTAGCTAGATAGCATTAGTTTAGGGTTTCTCATAGCTTATGTATCATGAGACGGATTTTATACCTCTTTTTGAACCATGTATATTATTACATTTGTCACCACAGTTCATTTTGCCAATCAATTCTTTATGCATATGATGTTGTACAATTGTCATTATTACATTTGCCAATCAATTCATTTTGTCTATGATGTATACAATTGTCAATTTTACGCTTGTCAATTTTGCAAACAATGCGTCTTGTGGGTGACTATTTTGGGTCTATTATCTACCCTTGCACTTTTTTTAAAAAGTGAATCAAGTACAATATGGTTGATGGGTGGCAGGGCATTCAATGCCCTGTCACCAAAAAAAAAATTCTCTCGGGCGTCGCTATAACTGCTGCTATTTATGGCTCTGTAGCGTCGCTATGAGCATCGCTATAGACTTCTGTGTAAACGTCGCTATAAGCATCGCTATGACCGTCGCTATGAGCGTCTCTATATAGCGACGCCTATAGCGACGCATATAGCGACGCTCTCGTAGCGACACTATTAGCGACGATTTTAGCGACCCCGGGGGTTATAAAAACCCAGTGTATTTCCGTCGCTAACAGCGTCACAAGAGCACACAACCTCTTGTAGTGCCTACACACTTAATGAGGAAGTTGCTTGAGAAGCTTCCTATGCATGGGGGGTAAGATGCTTGAGTCAAAAAGAGACCCTACACACTTAATGATGAAGTTCCTTGAGAATCTTCCTATGCATAAAATTCCCAAAGTTAGGAGAATCTTTGACCTACCTTCCACTCACCCAAGGGGCACCCCCTTTTTAAAAGGGCACATGGGACACATGTCAAACTCTTACTAAGCTTAACCACATGGTGTGCTTGAATGCTATTGGTTGGGCTAAAGAGGGGTCCAATGAGCTTCTACTTCCATCCAAAAAATATCTATATATTTTCAAACTGTCTCTCTATAAGGGGTAAGGAGGACACTTGTCAAAAGACTACCCATGTACTTGACTGCATGCTGCATGTGATTGGCTAGGGGGAGAGGGGTCCAATGAGCTTGCAGCATGTAGAAAAGTCACCAGTAGCCCAAATCAAGAAAGGGGGGTGCTAGGGGGATATAATCCACACACACACTCATTTGCAAGGGCATTCTCACTTGGTGAAAGTTGAGGAACACCACCTCCTTCTCCAAGGTTGTGAGAAGTGAGAGCCTACATCAACACTCTTGGCTATGGAATGCAAATCCAACCAAGAGCCATGCTTCAATGCGTAAGATTTCCATATTCTCCATCTCCATTGCTATGCTATTATGTATGTTAGCAAGAAGAGTAATAATAAGTGAGGAACTATTTCTTTCTCCTGTGGAATGTTTCTTCTTCCTCTTCCCTACCCTCATTCCCCGCTAGCTCTCTCCACCTTTGAAGGTGTTTGAAGCCTTGGGACTGAGGCTTGGGATAGTTAATGCTTTCTACAAGTTTATGTTATGCTTGTGATGCATGAATCTTTCCATCTTCATTGCATCACGTAAGTCATAAGGAACATAAAAATTGTATTGTACCAAGTCTCTCTTGATGGGAGAAACTATGATACAAATGCCTATTGGAGGGGGGACCGGCTCCATATCAGTCCGGTCCTCAACTATTGTCATGTTCTCTAAACTCTCGCTCTTGCAAAAGTATTGTTCATGCCAAGTTAACTAAGTACCATGTTTATGTTCCTACCATCAATTAAGTTCACCCGCTATGCTCACAGAGTAATCTCTTAAAAGTGCTTCATCTAATTTCCTAATTCCGCTACTCTCAAAGTTCATATTCTATTTCTATTACATACGCCTCTAGGGGTTTCCCAACACATCACCAATGATGTCACCAAGATTCCCTTTGATCTACTCTATAAAAGAGCCTCTCTTGTTCTCATAATTAGGTTTTTAGTGCTAATCACTTCACTATGCACACACTATGAATGCTACACACACACACACACACACACACCATAGACGCTTACTCAACAAGTGGTATCAGAGAGTCTAATAAGGGCTATCATTTACTAGCTTCATTGGATCTTGGTTTTGGGTGTATGTAGGTGCATAACTCTCTTTGCTAGATCATCTAAGCACCCTCTCTCTTGTTTAGATGATTGCCATTCAAATCCTCTTGCATTGTATCTACTTTTGCATAAATAATAGGACTGATTTGATTGGGTCTTGTGCTTGAGCTATTTCCTCGCCTAATCTTTGCAACTGGTGTGTATGCTTAATACCCCTTAGCAATAGCTCCCAAATGAGCCTGCCCTTAATTAATTTGGAGCTTAATTCAGCATCCAAAGCTTGGGTGTCCCTATAGCACTAAGTCCGGCTCATCCGACAAGCAACCTTAAAAGGCAGGTTGGCTAGGTGACTACACACCTATCCTTGGATAGGGGAGGTGGTAAGGTCAAACCTTGCGCTCTATTTTGGGAGCCTTGGGTGGATCTCTAGTGAGGTGCTCAATTGAAGAACATAAAGGCGGTCAAGTCCGCTAACAATGCTCATGCGGGCTTCAACTTTCTTTTTTGGAGATTCAACACCTCTTGCTGCTTTGCATTCACACGTGCTTGTTGATCGACATCCCACACATCTTGGATCTTGTCCCACAATCTAGAGCACAATTGACCTGCCTTGATCATCCAACAAAGGAATCTTTCCCATGCACTGTTATCTATCAAAGGAAATTAAGCATTCCCACGAGAATGCTTGCAGGCAGCTTTTGGGCATTAGACAAAGCTACCAAAATTTCACTCAAGGCTTCTTATTCAAGCTACCCAAGTGCCATCATTGGGTAAAGATTTTATGTACCTATCTATCATGACAATATACCTTGTAAACACACAAAATCTAGCTATTTGTGCACCATGGCCATGCCGTTTGAGTTAGACATTGTCATTGAAAACATAGTAAGACCTATCTTTTTGGTATTCATCACTAGCACAATCATTGATATGTATGCCATGCCTTCATCAAAGACATCACCACAAACGACTCGTTTGGATAGCTCCAGTTGGAGTAGAGGAAATGACAACAAAAATGAAGATCACAAAGACCAAGAAGAAGACACATTTACGAATGAAGACTACAACAACAAATTTGACAACAACAACAAAGCAATCAAAGGCAGGGGGACTAGTCCTCCTACTATATAAATATACTAGCACCATTTGGTACTGAAGATGTTCTCCAAACACAACATTTGACTTTTGTATCTGTCCACTAAAATTGACTTTGCTTTGTCCTACCACCTTGTTGACAACTATTCTCAAGGGGGGGGGGGGGGGGGGGGGGGAGGGGGAACTTTGACATCCTCAAGCTAGTTGACAATTCTCTAGGGAGGATATTTGACATACTACACCCTACTAGTACTACTCTCTAGGGGAAGTACACTACTCTCTGAGCCTACCTAGATGGGAGACATAGACCCCATTGGAAGGGAATTTGACTTTGGTGTTCTCAGACACAAAAGGGGAGGCTTGTTAGGATTTGTGCCTTAATCACAACTCCTCATGGGAGACATCTCTTGCACACTATGAATAGATACAATGAACCTGTGACTAGCTACCTTGACTAGCTTTAGTATATGCTCACATACTCTACCTTTTGACCCCTTGGATCCTCCACATACACCCCGATTTGAGCATCCACATGCTTGCTAGCTGATTTACACCTTTACAGGTTTGCCAACACATCACCAATGATGTCACCAAGATGCCCTTTGATCTGCTCTATAAAAGATCTCCTCTTGTTCTCACAATTAGGTTGAATCAATCAATCCTTTATTCTATTTTGCATCTCTTTATTATGTATGCTTCATTGCTAAATCTCCATTTCTTGTGGTGTGTGTGATTAGTACTAATCACTTCATTATGCACACACCATGAATGCTACACACACACATACACCTTAGGCACTTCTACACTACAAGAGATTGCTTAAATTTTGAAGTCAGATTACCGACGTCAATGGCGGGCGTCAGTATATGTGTAGGTAAATCAGGAGGGAAATCAAGTTTTAAAAAAATTAATTTTTAAATGTTTGACACGTATACCAATGAAAATATTGGCATGCAAATCGATGTTCATATCGACGCTTATTACAGCATTTGTACCAACGGACATATCGCCGTCTGTACTGGCAAATTCTACAAAAACAGAACCCGCGGGTTTCTCCTCTGCATTTTTCTCCTTTCTTCTCTTCCTCTCTTGCCCTCCTCCTCCTCACTTGCTACAGCTCTGCTGCCTCAGGACTTGCCGGAGTTGAGATTTTCACTCATATGCTGCTCCCCATCAACAAGGTAAGCTTCTTTTCAAGTTTCCTAGTAGAATTTTTCACTTGTGTGTGTGTGTGTGTGTGTGTGTGTGTGTGTGTGTGTGTGTGTGTGTTTTTGCAGGTTTGAGGATATTTTTTCAATTGTTTCTTGCTCAAATAGGTCGCTCTGCAATCTACTCCTTCCGAGATCGGCTTGCACTCCTCTTCTACTACTTTTTCTCTAAGGCTCATCACCCATCCTCTGTATTGTATGTATCCCAATTAACCAACAAGGGAATACCTTGCTATTTTCTCTAGCATTAAATCAAAACGGGATTAAAACATTAGGGCCGTTGAGTCTGTCCCACAAGTATTGCTCCCAAATTTGATCATTTCTTCTATTCTTGCAACTTCAATGGCTAGCCTCTTTCGACACATGGACTAATGAACAACTACCTTCCAATCACACAAAATGAACACAAAACCCGGCGCAAGCATGCAAGATCTACCCATTGGAATACTCCATATCCAAAAAGGCTCCAAGAAATTCCACTCACGAAACGCATACACAATCTCTCTCTTCTCTCTCAACATCACCATAGCCATGCAGACACAAGGAAGCCCTTCCTATTCTATGTCACACAAAAGAAAGGCAATAGTCCCATCTTCTTCTTCATATGCAATGTCTCCTCCATAGCTAGAAAGTACTCACACACAAAGAAGCAAGAAATGGGCGAGAGTTGTGCCAACCAAGAGGATTTCGAAAGACCCATGCATGGGAAGATAAAGGAAGAGGTGGTTGAAACTTCCTACAACCCCCAAATCACACAACCTTGCTATTCCCTTTCTCTATTTAAAACTTGAAAAGGTGATACTTTTTAGACCTTAGTCTTTTGCTTCCAAGTGTGTACACAGACTATGGCTTGACTATTCATCACACAAGAGAGACACATCACATGCTTTGGATTTTACAATTGCAGACCCGCTAAGTAAGCCAATAACATTTTCAAAAATGGATGAAAATATGGCAAAAAGGTGTATATAGGCATAGATACCAAATTAACTTGGGTAAAATTCATGACTTGAAAACAAAATCTCCATTTTTGTATCCATTTTTATGACAAACTTGGAGGCTATCACTACCTTTAGAGCAAAGCTAGACCTGTAAAAGAATATCCACTTTTATGGCTTTTAGAGACTTTTGTAAAAACTTCTCTAGCACTGTGTAAGTTATATAAATAGGAAATTCTTTCAATAAATAATTCTCAACACTCAATATGACTTGTTAAAAAGGAAGGTCCAAATGTGTTCCATGGCCATCTTCAACAAGTAATTTGTGCAAATGGACAACTTTTCTATATTTTTGTTTGAAAGTAAACCAAACCATTGTTAAGTAGGCTCAAGATTCTTTAAACAATCCCTCAACAAGTATGTGGTAGATGTATTAATCTTCTTTTATCTATATATTCAAAGACTCCCACCGACAATTTTCACTCCTCCAAGTTAAGTTGTGAAGTTGTGAAGTTGATGCTTCTCAGCTTGTTCTTGGCTAGTGCATCAGAGAGCAAGACAACACAATGGTCATTCACTTCCATAATAACTCTACAAGTTTTAAAGCATAAAAAGTCGACCTCATCAAGACCTCACTCCTTCAAGATTGACATGTTTTGAAGCTTAAAATTGACCATCATGCACGACAACCTTTGGCCAGCAAGGCAAACATGGAAATCGAGCAGATGCCATCAAAGAAGTTGGAAGAATGCGAGCTAGAAGAGGGATATCTTGAGAGGTCAAATTTCATTGATGAAAAAAAGTGTTGGAGAAGTAAGGAGCAATAGCTCTTGAACACGTATTGAGTTGTAAATGTACACTATTCCCATAGTTGCTTAGGACGAGGCACCAAGGGGCATGGGAATGTTATAAATGAGAGTTCTTTATTGAAATGAGAGAGATTAATGAATAAGCAAGTTCTAGATACTAATGTTTAGGAGACTTGAATGGTTGCCTAGGATTAGGCAGTGGGCACCAAGGGGCATGAGAATGTTATAAATGAGAGTTCTTGTATATTAATGAGAGAGATTAACAAATGAGCAAGTTTATGTATATTCATGTCTCTCTCTCTCTCTCTCTCTCTCTCTCTCTCTCTCTCTCTCTCTCTCTCTCTCTCTCTCTCTCTCTCTCTCTCTCTCTCTCTCTCTCTCTCTCTCTCTCTCTCTCTCTCGTCATCTCTCTCACGCTCTTAGAGGGAGTTTGGGAAAAGGACAAGCTCTAGCGAGCTGTAGGAACCTGCAAGAGAGGGAGTTGGACAAGGCAATTAAGAGGAGGAGGGGCCAGAGCTCTCCAACAACAAACCCTTCACAAGGAAATTTGAACCTTCAATTGGTCCATATCAAAATAATTTTCTTATGCATAGAAACGTTGAGTCCCATATGGCCATATGGAGATAAAAAGTAAAAAAAGTCCATGCACGTTGTCAATCTCTCAATAATAATAATAATAATAATAAAAGAGTAGACCACTTTTCTGCTTATTCAAGCTGACATGTATCCAACCACTAAAATTGCCATGTTTTGGATTACAAAGACATCATGAGCTACTAAAACAAAGACATTACATACCTAACTTCATTTTGCTAGGATGGTGAATCGTCATCTTTCAAAGAGGGTTGATACACCTTACCCTTACCTCCATTTGCAAGAGGGTTGATACACCTTGTTGATACAACTTATCCTTACCTCCATGTACATCATGAAAGAAGATTCCCTTAACTCCACTCAAAACTTTGGTTAGGAAAGCGGGCATCTAAGCCTTGTTGGTAGACTAGCTCTCCATCGGCCTCTAGCTCCTCTAACAAAGGAACCAACCCTCAATGGTATGCAGTGGTCTCCTCTTCATGTTTCAATGCTCGCCTAATTGCAAGATTCTCCATTTAATTAAAAAATATAATAATAATTATTTAGGTCGCATGAAAATTTTGAGCTAGCTAGCTAATACGACTACTACGTAAACGATAAGAGAATACTTACAAACTCATAACAGAAGATGTCAAATCCCCCACTATTGAGATAAGATGTACCCCAAACAGATCTGTTGCTCTCAACAGAAACACTGGCACCCTATAGCGATGACGTCGGTGGCCTACAAAATTATTGCTATAGCTGTAGCCCTTAGACTAGCCCCCTCACTAAACAAGATCATCTCTACCCATGTTGGTAGCCCTTAGACTAGCCCCCTCACTAAACAAGATCATCTCTCCCCATCAACATGGGTTCATCAAAGGAAGGTCCATTTATGATACATCTTGGCAACAATGGTGGGCATCGAGTACGCAACTGTCACAAAGCAAGAGTGTGTACTGATATAGTTGGACCTGGATAAGGCTTATGACATAATAACATGGACATATATAGAAGCCGTCATGGAAGCTCTAGGCTTTGGGCTGCGCCTTTCTCGTCTGGTAAGTGTACTAGGAGTTGGAAGCCAGTCAGAGCTCCTATTCAACAATAGAGTTGTGGGCTCTTTTGAGGTCAAAAGGTCTATTAAGCAGGGATGCCCTCTGGCCCACCTAATTTTCGCCATAGGATCACATCATTTAATCACGAAGCTTGAAGCTAGTGCGGAACGAGGGGAGTTGCAAGGCCTGGCTTTTCCAGGAAATAGCCAACTCCTAGCAAAACTTTTTGCAGACAATTCTCTCCTCATCTTGAAGGCGTGCCCCCAGGTCATCACGAAAGCTCTGGATATTGTACAAATATTCTCAGTAGCTTCGGGGTCTCAGTGTAATATAGAGAAGTCAAGGCTGATCTTCCTATCGAAAAATGACTCATTTGACCCTTCTGACTGGTCGGGGGAGATTGTCACAAAAGGGAATTTCTTCAGACATTTGGGAGCCCCCTTGGGGGTGGACGTAACTCACAAGCAAAGATTTGAGTGGGTGCTTGAAGAAATCAAAACAAAAATGAGTAGGTGGGAGTATGCTCTTCTCCCATTCCCAAGTCGGATAAAAGTGATAAATGCCTTCATGATTCCTTATATTGCCTTCACTAGCCCGATTCTCAAGATGGCTAAGTGTCACTGGAAAGAGTTCTTAAAACCAATGAAAAGGTTTTTATGGAAAAACAACACGAAATCCTCCAGGACGTGGCAATGGGCCCGTTGGGAATCAGTTGCTTGGCCGGTGAACCAAGGAGGCCTCGGAATTCTCAACCGTGTGGACCATACAAAAGCTTGTTGCACCAAATTCGTTGTTTCCTTGGCTAAACAGGAGCAACTTTGGGCTGTCATGATCAAAGATATGATAGAAGCAGCTAAACTTGGCTCGAAAGGGGGAAAGTGGAGAGGGGTGGAGGTTCATGACAAGCTATTAGCCCCGATGTGGACTACCCTAAGACTCGGGGACAGCACAGGAGAATTGGTAAGAAAACGCAATAGAACAGCAAGAGTCTTCAAGTGGGAGGAGAAAACCAGATACTTCAAGAACTCCATTTTGCATTGGTCCCCCTAGCTTTCCAAAGTTGTAGATCTGCCACAAATTCCCTATTGGATAGAGACGGCTAGGAAGCTGAATAATAAGGGTCTGAATCGACTGGGGCACTTCTGGGACATTGAAAACAAGAGTTAGAAAACCATTGACCTTCTAGTTACCTAGTATCAACTGAATAGCTTGGAGGTCTTGCTAGTCCATAAAGTGATAAGAGCTTGACAATATAGTGATGCCTATCTGTGATTCGGAGTTTGACCGGAATGCCTGGAAATGGCCCGGAAGCAGTCTCTTCTAGAAACCCCATCCTAAAGACATCTACCAGACAATGATGCATAAGAAGAATTGGTCTAGCCCCCTTAACAAGATATGGAAAAAAAAATGGCCGGAGGAAAGGTGGGAGCAAGTAATGGAGAACATCTAGAAGCCAAAGGTTCAGCATCACATGAAGGTATTTTTGTGGAAGGTAATTTGGGGTGCTCTACCAACGGGGGTGAAGATTGAGGAAAGGGGGATCGGGTCAGATCGATGCTTGGGATGCAGGTTGGCTAGTGAAGATCTGCTCACCTCTTCATGGATTGCCCAACTATCAAAGGCCTCGTAGGGAAAATATGTAAGTGGGTCCAGAGCACATGGAAAATTGGTGTTTTACAAGACTAATCTTTTTCCTTGCAGGGAAGAATTCAGGTGGTCCTTACATCCTCATCAGCACTCAAATTGTTAGGTACATCTTCTTACATAATGATGGCAGACAAGGAACCGCCATGTGTTTGAAGGAGGTCTTGAGGTGGCAAGCTTCACAGAAATTATACAAGAAAGCAAAGTGCTAATATGGACGCTCGCATGCAAGCAAAACTTAGAGGATTGGTCTAGGACTACTTGGGCTTTGTTGACAGCAAAGGGCATGCCTAGGATGGGGGAAAATCTTGGCTATCGGTAATTAAAATATCTCAGAAGAACATGATAAGGGACCCTATGTATCAAGGATAAGGGGGCGAGTTGGGTGGGATGGCTGCCCTGATAGCCGTTGTAATTATGGTCCCTGGATGATGTCATGGCTCAACACGAGCATGACAAGACCTTGTAATTATTTGGGTTGATAAATATAATTCACTCACAATTGTGAGTTTTGCTTTTTTTTTTTTTTTTAGATGTACCCTTGCGGTGGAGGCAACTCTATGCTACATCTCTCTGCTATATAAATCTAGTGTCCCCAATTTTCTCCTCATCTCTAGTCTGCTGCCACCCCTCATGAAAAATGTAGCTAGGCTTCGGTAGACCTAGCCTGAGGCATCGAAGAGCATGATCCCGGTGATGTGTTAGGGTGTCCCATGCCACATCTCTCATCCACCTCCTAGGCACCTCTTGTGAACCTGATGTCGGCTGGTACTCACAAAGGATGGTCTCGATTATATAATTTATCTTGTTTTCATCCTCGCATGGCCAAGGAAGCATGATGGAAGAACTGAACTACAGCTCTGCAATATGAAAAATCTATTGTCACATCTCACCGCTACCATCTGCATCCTTGCATGGCCAAGGAAGCATGATGGAAGAACTGAACTACAGCTCTGCAATATGAAAAATCTATTGTCACATCTCACCGCTACCATGTTCATCCATGTCGGGCTTCCCATCCTCCCGTATGTGATAGATCTTGGAGGCACTGTGCTCATGTGCCCCCCAAGGTATGCAAGGTGTGCCTAGTTGTGTTCCTACATCCGATGGTGCCCGTGAGTGAGCCTCATCACTATATCACACCGGCATGGTCAAATGGGATCAATAGTGGAGGAGGAAATCGCGGGGTGCTCCAATCATGGATCGTCAGATTTAACAATCACCCCAAATTTACTAGTCTGCCCGAATTTACAAATTTACCCCGAATTTACTAATCGGCGCACATTTACAATATGAGATACTCGAATCCCCTATATTTCAACGAACGCATGCGGGCGTAGTGGTTAGTGCACATGGATCGCTGTGGGAAGGTCGAGGGTTCAAGATGTGGGGTGAGGACTTCCCCGAATTTACCAAATGTCCCGAATTTACAAATGTGCATCTTACGGTCCGAATCACCTCAACCGTACATCCCATTTGAAGCTGCGAGATAGTGTGGAGGGTGAGCGAGGTGGGGTCAAAGAATTTGTAGAGCCTCCCCCACCTCCACATGACAATCAATGAGAGCAACGAGAGTTGGAAAATGGAATAGCTCACAAACCACTGACAAAGATAGGTGTGCTTCAAGGAATCTATTGATCCGTATCACCTAGGTGTCAAGGCAATTGTGGTTGGGGATTTTGTAACCATGTGTCATGCCTATACATGATGGTCCCATAGGCATCATACCCAATGGTCTCCACCCCTCTAGTGTTGAGCCGCACACCACCCAATACTGAGAACTTGTTTCCATCTGTGCGGGGGTCATCCGTGTGATAAATCCCATAAAAGCATCCTCATTCATGGAAGATTTATCCGGTGAACAATCATCCATGGTCACAGTCCTACACAAACAAAACATAAGAAAAAAACCACAACTGTATATACGCTAAACATAAGAAAAAGCATTGATAGAAATGTACATACAAGCATCGACTAGTGAAGCATCGTTGACAAGATCTTGCGTTGTGTCATTCGCCCATGGTAAAGTCCTGCACAAAGAAAAATTAGAACTGTTTACTTTCTAAACATAACGAAAAACATCAACAGACACATACAAGCATCGACTAGTATCTTGTGCCCTGCTCAGGGGGGTGCACTATGTAATCATGTTAATGTATAATGTGAGTTCAAAAGGTGGGGTTTTAAAATGCAAAAATTCTAGGCAATTTGACAGAGATACATTAAAATAAGGGGTTTTAATATTCAATTTTGGAAAATTTTCCTAAAATAAGGAGTCATTTTATTCATTTAAACATGTTAAAAGAGGGTTTTTTTAAAAATCCCACGAACGCACGTTATATAGGGTAGGTATGAATGGTGAATCCCCGAGGTGCCCTGTCATTGTTTTTCTCTAGTTGGAGGCATACATCTCCTCCAACTTGAAGTGGAAAGTTGTCTTCATCCATTTCCAAGTCATCTTTGTCTACAACTGCCATGTCTTCATCATCCACATCTTCCCTTGCTTTAAATTCATCGTCCATCAACTCTTTGTCATCCATATCCTCCCTTGTGATGCCCATATCAATTGCTCCACCACTACCTGCATCATCTTGTTGGTTGTCAAAGAGAAGCTCTTTCCTTTCAAAAATTTGCATATTCCTCTTGAGTGTCCAACACAAAAAACAACTTGCTTGCAATGCTCAAGAAGAGAAAATGTACTTCTCACATCAGTACGAACCTTGGTTGAGTCTACCTACATAAGGCCACTTCCATCTTGGCAAATCGTCCCATTGTGACTAGATGTGATCATTTGAACCACTTCACATCCAACAAGAACATGTCAAACCGCTAAAGATGACCCTCAATATTTGTAAAATTACACCACAGTAATTCAAGTTGCTAATGCACTCATTCGTGTCTCTGGTGCTGACTCTACTCTCTTGCTAGAAACTAACCATGACCACGCTATCGTATGTGTTTCATTTATTGTCAATATGCATAGTCCTAAAATTCTTTCCATACAACCACAAAGCACTATACTTGTGATACTTCCAATCACATCCAATGGCTAGCTCCTCCTCTTCCTCTGATATCAGCTCTCTGCCCTGTTGGGCAACTTGCACGGATGTGTCCAACCAGTGCATAGTAGGAAAGTCAAGCAAAGGTGCAAGGTACTCTAGAAAAGGTAGACATCTAGTCTTTTGGTTTTGCCTGAATTCATGCCGCTTCTTTGTGAGTTTGCTCCTCTCTTCATCGTATCTATTCAACCACTTTTGAATGGGCTCAGAGTTTAAGATGTTGAACTTCATGGTTTTTTAATGCATGGCCACATCCATCTTCTTGGTGACCCCTTGCCCTTGTGGATACTCTCTGACCAATCTTTGATCCTCTTCTTGACTACTTAGGTGCGGAATTTTCCTTTACCCTTTTGCATGTGAAAATGTGAGAAAAAAAATAATAATAATAAACCCTTCTGTTGCACTCACGTGACCTCCTTGAGAAAATTTTCAATCAAAAACGGAAAGATGTTCGATCATAAAGACAAGAGATTCTTCCACCATCTATCCTTCTACCATGCTCCCCTCTAGCCTCTCTTTTTACCGAACAAATCCTATTAGTGTCTTCATGAACCATTCCAAAAAGAACGTCCATCACTATATTGGACCTTACTTGCAATTGAAACCTTGTCTACTACATGTATGAGTACGTGCGTTTGGCTGGTTAGATAGCTTTGTGGGTAACCATGAAAATAGCTGAATTGTGCGAGATGCACCAATGGATTCCTTTGATTGCTCTTTGAAAGAGATCGACTGCACAAGGTTTCTTAATATGTATATCCATGCCCTAGCTCTTTTGTTAAACACCCCTTGATTGCTATTGGAAGTATAAATTGCGTGAACTTATGTCAGTCGTGTGTCTTCAGTCCCCACAAGCGATCATCATGAGTTAACGTTGCTTTGAGACTTTCCATGCAGCCTATGTGCGTTCTGAACTTTGAAATCACTCTCTAACTTGCTGCTTCTTGCTTTTTCATGCAATACCCATGGTTCTCTTGAAAGCTTTATTTGACCCATGGAGGAGGTGACAAATGACAACTCTGGCATCTTCCCAATAGATTAAAAATCATCTCTTTCTCTTTGATTATCTTGCTTTCTTGTTATCATCTTCCAGAGGATCTCTACCACATTCTTGAATATGTGCATTGGATCCAGTAAATGATTGACAAGGAGATCACCCTAGTAGGGCAATCTATGGAAAACTGACAAGCACTTTATTCTTAGAATAGCCTGCCCATCACTTTGCTCCCAACGGTGGTGCCATTCTTGAACATGCATAAGATCACATTTGGCATGCCCAATTTGACCATCATGTAGGGCATGGTCATTTGGAAGGCAACAATTGAGGCCTTTGTAGATTGTCTTTCAAAGAAAACTACAGTATTGTGCATCTAGTGAGGGCCCGCAAATTGGACGCACATTATACTATGACATTGTAAGGCCTACATTCAAAGAAAACTAGTAGTAAATGAGCTGGAATCAACAGTTTTGCAAACTAGAACCTCGGGGGGTTCACTTCTTAGACATGTAAGTTACTACACATGTGAGTTCAAATGAATGGGTTTTTTAATTATGAAAATTTTAAAAATTTAACATAATTATATTATGGTGGATGCATGGTAGGGTGGACTGAAAAGAACTATCCTGGACATAGGTTTCTAACACTAAAAAACTATATTTGTTGGGAGAAAATTTTCTTTTAAAAAATGGGTTAAAAAAATTTATGAGTGTGTAACCACCTAGGAACGTGGTAGTGAGCCGCAAAATGATTGGAGCCCATAGAGAAACAACTCGTCTCCCTCTCCCTCTCCCTCTCTCTCTCTCTCTCTCTCTCTCTCTCTCTCTCTCTCTCTCTCTCTCTCTCTCTCTCTCTCTCTCTTTATCTATCTATCTATATATCTCTTTGTGTGTGTAATGTCTTTCTTGCTTCGTGTTCAGAATGTTACAGATTCAAGGGAGTACAAGCTATTCAAGTAGTAGTTGTTAAATATTCAAAACATCCTGACGTTTGTGAAGCAATCAAGATCCTTTAAAGAGCTTTACTTGAAATGATCAGCTATGATGATAGCAGTGAACAAAAATGGGTCTTCTGAATCGAAGGGGCTAAACATTGCGAGAGCTTCTAGAGTTTTGGGAGTCCACAAGAGGAATTTCTACTCAGCTAAACATTGCATGAGGTTGGAAGAAGAGGATGGCTCATTTCCATTAGCAACATGCCAAAGATAGCAGCATAGGAGCACCCTTACCCATGAAGTGAAAGACATTGTTTTTTACTTTTGGACTACGGAAACAAGGGTATGTTTGTGCAAAAAAGATTTTTGCCATAAGCACATAGGAAGAAACACTTACGTCAAACATCCTACTCACTTGTTGTACATACCACAGGTTTATAAGATTACCCTCTCTCTTTAATACAATTTATAATATTACTGTTACTGTCTTAATGCTAGCTAGAAGTGTACCACTTTCTAGCAATACTATTTTTCTTCCAAATTATGTAGGCAACTCTTAATATTTCTTTCTCGCTTGCACACCACTATGGTGATGATCTAGTGTTGTGGTGCTTTCATACCCTGCTTAATTATATATAGCATGGCTCAACTTCTTTCTAACATTGTTTGTGAATTTGTATAAGTGCAAGATTAGTTCTTAGTACTGTAACTATACACAACTTTTCTTCCAATTTGATTGCTTTGTATCACTACAAGTCTGGTTTTATGCAATGCTTGACTAGTTAAAATATTTTTTATTGGTTTGTAGCAGTGATGGGATGGTTTATGGCCCTAGAAAATTTGTTTGTAGGAAACCTTTTTTAGTTTGTAACATTGTAGTGGTGTTTTCTAGCAATGACTACTTGGATTTTGAATTATATAATAGTTTCTAGCATGTCTAAAATGGTTTGCATGACCAACTTCTAGCATGTATGGTTTCTAGCAATGTCAACTTGTATGCTTTTCATGAATACATAACTGATGGCTTCTTTTTTGACTAAGTGTTTTCTAGTAGTACTGGACTTGTTTCTAGTTTCTACCAGAGAGTTGGTGTTCTAGTAATGATTGACAGGTTTTTAGTTGTGTCTGTAGGGTTTCTAGTAGTAGATCCCAATCATCAAAGCTTGAGAAATTTCTAGTAGTGCTTTAGTGGTTGAATTATCTGGTTTCTAGCACTAAGTAGGTGTTTTTTAGTAATGTTCTAGCACTAAATAGGTGTTTCTTAGTAATGTTTCTAGTGATGATCCCAATCACCAAAGCTTGGGAGGTTTCTAGCTTTCCTTATCACGTTTCAAGATAGCAGTTCTCTAGGGCTTTGTAGCACTATTGTGCTTTGGTGATTGGACTACTGGGTTTCCAGCACTGAGTAGGTGTCTCTTAGTAATCCTTGATAGGTTTGTATGAGTTTTTCCAGTAGTGTTTGACTTGTTTCTGGTTTCTACCACTAAGTACGTGCTTCCTAGTAGTTATTGGGAGGTTTGTACTGCTTGTTGACGGGTTTCTAGTTGCAACTATGTGGTTGTTGCAATGAGTAGATAATTGGTACTTCTATGATAAGGTGGTTTCTAGCAATGTGACATATGGTTTCAAGCTTTAATTAAGTGGTTTCAAGTAGCAATTAAATGGTTATCAATAGTGCTTGGGAGGGTTTTTAGCGGTAGAATCTTGTTTTCTAGCACTGCTTGGAAGGTTATTAGCAGCTCTTGGGAGGTTTCTAGATTTTCCTGTTAGGTTTTTAGCAGTCCTCTAGTGCTTTGTAGCACTGTTTTTCTTTGGTGATTGGAATATCGGGTTTCTAGCACAGTGAGTAGGTGTTTCTTAGTAATCCTTGATAGGTTTGTATGAGTGTTTTTAGTAGTGTTTGACTTGGTTCTGGTTTCTAGCACTAAGTAGGTGCTTTCTAGTAGTTATTGGGAGGTTTGTACTACTTATTGACAGGTTTCTAACTGTGACTATGTGGTTTGTTGCACTAAGTAGATGATTGGTAGTTCTATGACAAGGTGGTTTCTACCAATGTGACATATGGTTTCTAGCTTTAACTAGGTGGTTTCAAGTAGCAATTAAATGGTTATCAATAGTGCTTGGGTGGTTTTAGAGGTAGAATCTTGTTTTCCAGCACTACTTGGAAGGTTATTAGTAGTTCTTGGGAGGTCCTAGATTTTCTTGTTAGGTTTCTAACAGTTCTCTAGTGCTTTGTAGCACTGTTGTGCTTTGGTGATTGGACATTGTTTCTAGCACTAAGCAGGTGTTTCTTAGTAATCCTTGATAGGTTTGTACAAGTGTTTTCTGGTAGTATTTGACTTGTGTTAGGTTTCTAGCACTAAGTAGATGCTTTCTAGTAGTTATTGGGAGGTTTATTGTTGACAGGTTTCTAGCTGCGACTATGTGGTTTGCTGTACTGAGAAGATGATTGGTAGCTCTATGACAAGGTGGTTTCTAGCAATGTGACATATGGTTTCTAGCTTTGACTAGGTGGTTTCAAGTAGCAATTAAAAGGTTATCAATAATTCTTGGGAGGTTTGTAGCGGTAGATTATTTGTTTTCTAGCATTGACTAGGTGTTTTTTAGTAATCCTTCACACTATTTTTTAGTAGATTCTTTTTTTTCAGCACTTCTTGGGGGGTTTCTAGAAGGTATTGGGAGGTTTCTAGAAGTTCTTGGGAGGTTTCTAGCTCTTCCTGTGAGGTTTCTAGTAGTTCTTTGGTGGTTTGTAGCATTGTTGTGCTTCAGTGATTGGACTACCTGGTTTCTATCTTTGAGTTAGTGTTTGTACGAGTGTTTTCTGGTAGGGGCTTTCTAGTAGTTCTTGGGTGACAATTAAATGGTTATCAATAGTGCTTCTAAGGTTAGTAGCAGTAGATTCTTTTTTTTCCAACACTACTTGGGATGTTTCTAGCATTTCATGGGAGGTTTCTAGCGCTTCTTGGGAGGTTTCTAGTAGTTCTATGGTGGTTTGTAGCACTACTATTATTTGGTGATTGGACTATCTGGTTTCTAGATTTGAGTTAGTGTTTTTTAGTAATCCTTGACAAGTGTGTAGCACTTCACTGGAATTTAATCATTGTGTTTTTTTTAAGGTGGATCTATTTGAAAGGTTCAAAGATGCTTATCCAGATGCTCAAATTCAACAACCATGTTTTGGTATCTAAAGCCATATTTTGTGCATAAGCTCACTTGGTAACAATTACATGTTGTTGCATTGTGCATGTGCAAATGACCTATTTAAGGGAAGCAATAAATCACATGCGACAAAAGTGTTTTGGCCTACATGGAGTTGCATTTGATTGCACATACTCAATGTGATCCCATGACTTACACACTACTTATTGCAATACTTCTTACCATGCATACAAGAGTACTACAACTTTTTGTGAGTCTGTTTTGTGCCCCAAGCCCACAACATTTCACAATTACAATTGTTTAATGGGCAGTTGTGTTGATTGTGGCACCAAAAACATGGCCTTTTTGTCCAATAGAGCTTGTCAAGAGGGATTTGCATATTTTCCTCAAAGTTTTTGAGGATGTCAAAATAGTAGTTGATGTTAACGGCGTTACTGGTAGCAATTAGAAAGGGATAAAAAAGAAAAGAAAGATCTTTTGCACAAGGAACTACCCTACAATGAGCCTGTCCATATGTTTCATACGCACCTTCGGAAGTTCATTAAACACAATTGCATTTGTAGGTCAAAAGCTAAACAATTTAAGGAGTCTCTTCAATAAATTTTTATTAATACAATTGTTTCCATCATTGACTCTACTAAGAATTACACTTTTAAGGAGCAAAATGAAATCCAGTCCATGCATTGGCACTCCTTTCAATCACAATTCTGGTGCATATAAACCACTTTCGGGTGAACGATACGATCAAAAATTTGCTCATTTCTATATAGCTGATGCCAAAAGTCATGATACATTATTTGTTCAACATTGCTTACTATTGCATCACAAATGGTTGAAAGAACAAGGGCTGGCACCAAAGTATCATTGGGTGTGGTCAAATGGAGCAGCATCCCAATTCAAGGCAAAGTGACCATTTTACTTTGTTGCACGATACAAACAACTCACAGGTACTGAAATGCTATGGAACTCTTTTGCTTAGGTCATGGCAAGGCTGAACATAATGGAGCAAGTGTAGCTATTAAGAGAGTGTTGACACAAGAGCAACTCAAGGCAGATGGGTTTCCTATGAATTGTGCAAGAGATATTGTGGCCTTTCTATGGCTCAAGTACTCACATTCAATTACAGAAGGCAAAGTTTTCTAGGAGATCAAAGAAGGGGATGTAGATTGGAACATCAATTGGGATTAAGAAGCTATTCCTCAATCTCTCTCCATTCATAGTATCAACGGACACGATTCTTACAATGCTCGAGCATAGGTTTAGGTGGCTAGCATGCTTTTGCACTTGGTGCTTGTAGGGGGTTCGAAGAAGATTCACAAACAAGGCCTATGTTGGAAGCTGGATGTAGCACATTATTGTCCCCATTGATGCATTAAATAGTGAGATGATGAAGAGTATGTTGATGAGCCCTTGTACGTAGATCATCTTGATGCTTTGAATGATGCTCTCACTGTTGGAGATAACTTTCCAATCGATGCAAAACTAGCCAATGATGAAGGTGCATAGTTTTACATGCATTGAGTAGAAGCAGAGGGCCAAAAGGCACATGCAAGATGGATGGGGAAATACTATTGATAGGGGGTCCTACTTTGTGATGGGGATTCTCTATGGATTAGTTGATGGAAGAATGTACACCATCCTCTAGCGAAAGCCACATGCTCTTTTGTACTCACACCTTGTGAGAGCCATCAAAATTCCTCTGAGGTCCCCAGCCCCGTGAAGATTGGGACAACTTGATAGATGGACTTCCTTTATTCTCAAGTTCCATTGACGCTATGTCAATCACCCAAGTAAGGAATAAGAAAACAAGAAGGAAGAGATATTCGAAGGCTAAAATCTCAAACCCTAGTTAAAAAACTAACATAGGGACTGGTGATGATCCTGCATATATGAACAATCTTGAAGATGATTCAATTGAGACCATGGAAACTAAGATGGAAATCATAAAGAAAAATCCAATGGGGATTACATTGAGAGGAAGTCAAGAAAGGACACCATGGCACTACAAAAATTTGCAAACGTTTATAGTGGATCTTTACCGCGATTTGTAGAGAGAGAGAGAGAGAGAGAGAGAGAGAGTCCAAAATGGCTCGCCAAAGAAGAGAGAGGAGGGCGGATGGAGTATTCTTTGAACTGCTAATATTAGCGCTAATATTATCAAGGTTCTTATAGTTGGCATTTTTTTGCAAATATTACCGAGGATATTACGGCAGGCGGAGCCTTGGCGCTATGACATTCAATTTTGAGTTTCTTTCTATCTTAACAATTTTGTGATGATCTAGTTTTTAAGAACACGGTTTACCTCTCTTTAAAAATGAAAAAAGAAATATCAAAACTTGAAATGATGGCTATGTGAATAAATATGAAACTACAAAAAGCTATGAAATGATGGCTATGTGAATAAATATGAAACTACAAAAATAAAAGCTCCATGCCAAAAGCACCGCCAGAGATGAGAAGCCAAATATGGACAACATCCTTTGCCAAAGCTTGCATATACCCCACAAGCACAACCCACCAAACATGCATCATGTTTTGTAATGACCCTCACAAATTGAGGCAGCCATCTCACACCGTTATAGTAAAAACACATACAATCACTTTTAACGAGTAAAAGCCCTCGTCTTCTATGTACACCCTCCAAGCTTGGTAATGGCGTTCTTTTGTGATAGGCTAGAAAGCCCTCCATTCAGAAAAACATCATCACCTTGAAAGACAAATATCCAGCATTCGATCAAGTGTCCCTTAGGAGGCCACATTTTTTACTTTTCATAATGATAGAGTGAAGCGTGCCCACATTTTACCAGATGGTAGTACCTATGTTAGATTATTAAAGCAGTGATGAGATATAAATGACATGTGGAAGAGAAGTTCAAAGTGGCTGACATTGGTATTATGTTACAAGAAAATAAGGATAAAGAAGGTTTTACACTCAGCTGCTCACAATTGTGTGGTAAAACTAAGTTATCATACATCCCCGTGTGATACACACTAGAGTCCACCATGTAGAGCCCATTCTCATGGCTCCTTGACATTTGCAAACCACTTGCACTCGAAGATGAATGTATTAAAGGTTCTAAAATAGACCTTTAGTATCCTTTTAATAGTCCCAGAGTACCTGGCTTTGTTACCGTTTGTGTCAAAGTTGCCCATGATGCCACAATCCATGGTGGTTCCACGCTCGTCAAATGTGGCATGTATGAAAGTGTCAATCCCTCGACCACATAGAGTTAAAGGAAAGACACTACAAAACAAAAAATATTATACAATCAACGTGAGCCCAAAAATGAAGAAAGAAATAAATGCAATAATATGGTTTAATTGTATGAGTACTATACCTTTGGCACGCAACACCCTACATACTCCCATTCTTTTTCGGTGATTTCCTCTCCACGTACCAAATCTTTGGTCATTCTTTCATGGATCCACTTGGCACTAATGAGATCTGAGAAGCATTCAAGGTGTCAAGAAATTGAGGGTGCTCTCCTGCCTCCATGGGCTTGCTTCCATGCTTCCCTCTCCTACATACGCAATGCATTTGCCATTGTCCACAAGTCCACCCACTTGACCATAACCTTTGCATTGAGGATTCAAAAGTTTTCAACGACTCGGCGTAGATCCACATCCATAATAATTAATCTTCCCCTCCCACTTTGGTAAGTAGGAAGTCATCCTTGCATCCTCCTCATCTAACCACATGCGAGGCATTGAAGGATCAATTTGTGCTAAAGACTCTAAAATGTAAACAAATGTCTCTTGCACAATCAATCCTTTTGCCATGCATGCCTCTGCTTGGGCCCCTAGTCGCACAAAATCTTTGAGAGTCTTTAAAAACCTCTCTAGAAAGAACATCCATTGTGCATGCACTACTCCACATATAATGATCCCCTCAACCACATGAACCAAGAGGTGGACTTGACTAAGAATAACGGATTGCGGAAATGCATCCTCAATGGCAGACACTATTTTCAAGAGAAGCGTTTGGGCAGCAAGGATGGCATCTATGTCAATTTCTTTGGAGCTCACAAAGCTACAAGACAACACACAAGAGTTCAATAAATGACACACAAGAAGATATAGTTCATATAGATAAGTTTAGTTGAATAGAAATATGAGATACCTTGATAACTCCCCAAGTTTGAAGATAGCTTTCCTCACTTTCTTGTGACGGCATATGCAGATACTCATGGAAAAATAAACTACAATGTCAAAATATTAGAATACCACATGATACTAGGCATGCACAAGATTCAATGTCTAAAAAATGAGGGAGATGACTAAAATTGAATGAAAGAATTACTTGTAGCATCTTGTGCCAGTCATGGGACTTCAACCCATACAATTGAACACTTCCACCTTTCTTTGCCTTTGTGAAAGCTCCCATTAGTGAACTCATGTAATCCATTGGTGTGCGAATGGATGCAATGGAGCTCTTCACTCGATCTAGCTCACCTTTGGCTAGAATCCATGGTACTTTAGGGAGCACAATCTTCCCATTGGGGGCTCTACGTGGAGTGGTGGAGGAGGAGAGACATCTCAAGGTCCTCAAATCCTCCCTAGCCCCCAAAGAGTTTCTTTTGCCTATAATGTGTGTTGGAATTAGGGTTGCAGAGAAACACACACAACTTGGAGAAGACGAAGGAAGCTGAAGGCACACAATAGAGAGTCTGTTACTTAGTGTGTAAAGGAAAGATAGATAGCCCTAGAGTGATGGGCGTATATACAATGCACAGGGGAAAAAAGCTCCTAAAGAGGGAAAAAATGCCCTGGCGGTCCTAGTGTGTTCACACACATCACTACCACATGTATATGGTAACAAACCCCCCCTGGAGTGATGCGGTGAACGAGAGCTGGCACATGAGTAAAGGGAAGTGCCATGCCCTGAGGACAGGATCAGTCCACCAAGGGGAGTAAGCCCAAAGCTTTGCGGAAAGCTTCAAGCTTCTCACGAGACAATGCCTTTGTGAAAAGATCTGCAAGGTTGTCCTGTGTTGGCACATCAGCCAAGATGATCTCTCCTGCTAAGAGCCTCTCCCTGACATAGTAGTAATGCACCTCAATGTGCTTTGTGCAATCATGAAAAACTGGGTTCCTCGCAACTTCCAATGCGCTCTGACTGTTAGTGTAGATAGTGTTGGCAGTGTCCTGTCCAACACCCAAATCAGCCATAAGGTGTCTGAGCCATACACACTCAACCGTAGTTGTGAAGACTCCCCTGTACTCAGCCTCACAACTCGAAGTGGCCACAGTAGGTTGCTTCTTGCTCAACCATGATATACATGAACTGCCAAGCATGAAACAAAAACCACTTGTGGACACTCGTGTGTCAAAACAATCATCCCAATCTGAGTCTGAAAAAGCATGTAAGTCTGCCGGAAATGATCCCCCCTTGGGACAAAACAAGCCAAGATGCAAAGTGCCACTAAGGTAGCAAAAAATCCTCTTGACAACCTGCCAATGCTTAGACCCTGGGCTATGCATAAATCTGCTGACCTATGAGACTGCAAACTGAATATCCGACCTCATGTTGCATACATAAATGAGGCAGCCAACAGCAGTTTGATAAAGAGTGACATCAGCAGAATCACCAGCATCATGTAGAATCAACTTCAAACCTGTTTCCGTGGGAGTGGAAATAGGTTTGCAATCCTCAAGTCCAAACTTACATAGCAATGCCTCTATGTAACTTTTCTGACACAAAGCAATACCACCATCACACTGCTTAAACTGTATACCCAAATAATGATGCAACAGCCCCAAATCTTTCATCTTGAAAGTAGCATTCAAATCAGCCTTAAATTCAGCAATATGTCTCTCATTTGGTCCAGTGATCAGCAAATCATCAACATAAAGAACCACAATGAGAAGTACATCACCCTCATGCTTTACATACAATGTGCTTTCTGTTGGACTATTATGAAAGCCTTGTTTGACCAAATGAGTGTCAGCTTTCTCATACCAAGCACGAGGAGATTGCTTCAACCCATACAAAGCCTTGTTACATTTGCACACTTCGTCCTCTTGTCCTTTTATGACAAAACCGCGAGGCTGCGTTACATAAACTTCCTCAAATATGTCACCATTCAAGAAAGCAATAACAATGTCTGATTGATGTACATTCCAACCAAAATGAGCTGCCAATGCACATAGAAAATGCACAGTAGTCATACGACAAGTGGGAGAAAAAGTCTCTTCATAATATATGCCTTTTTGTTGTGCATAACCCTTTGCAACAAGTCGAGCCTTATGGCGATCGATCTCACCATCCGGCTTGCATTTCAACTTGTAAACCCACTTCGTACCAATGGCCTTTTTGCCAGGAGGCAAATCACATAAAGTCCATGTGTCATTCTCTATAAGTGCATCATATTTTGATTGCATGGCAGCCATCCCATTTTCTGAATTCTGTGCTTCATCAAAAGATAGAGGCTCCTCAACATCATGTAAACTAGACACAGCCAAAGCATAACAATCAGATGCATAAGATGCATGGCGAGAGCCTGAACGAGTACGACTACACAAAGGTGCATCCAATTTACTGTCACGCAAAGTGTGCACTAGCCATTTTGGCATACCTCTAGCCTGCTCATTTTCATCCCTTTCCTCATCAAGTACATCATGTACATCTGCATCAGTAATAGGCTGATCCCAGGTACATAAAGTGCATCACCAAGTGTCAAGGAACTGCCATTAGCAGCAGTGAGCACAATCTTTCCAACTCCCTGAATTGGATAAGAGGCGTTGTTGGCACAAGTGACTGAATTCCCATGAGGGACTAACTCGAGAGAGGTAAACAATTCACGCTGTGAGGTAATGTGCTTTGTAGCACCACTGTCAAAATACCACACATGTGAATCTGCAGCAACTGACAAGCATGCATCATGGACAACAGGATTGTAAGTGCACTCTGCGCTAAATGCCCATTCTGCATCAACATCAGCAACACAGTCTCCTTTCACAGAAGACTCAACAATGGCTGCATTTGTAGTGGAACCAGCATTTGCAGTGGAACCACCCTCTTTCTTCTTAGCCTCTTTGGCCTTCAACTTAGGACACAACTTGATCAAGTGATCATTGGCTTTACAATAATGGCAACGCATCTTCTTTTTGACCTTATCATCAGAATTGCCAAACGAAGTATTGCCAGCAGAAGCATAAGGAACAGAATTTTTGCCACTCGTAGCAGACCCATAAGAAGTGGCTGCATTACTGTTACCACCCTTTCTTTAAGAATCAATAAAAGCCTGTTCAATTGCACGCTGCCTAGTCTTGTTTTTTCTAGAAAGTGACTCTTGCAACAGCAATGTGCATAATGCATCAAACTTGACAACTTCAGTATTTCCTTGGGTCATCAGTCTCCAAGTACTAGCAAAAGTCTGGTAGGAATCTGGTAAGGCATCAAGAATAGTCTGCACAAGGGAACTGTCTGAAATGAGTTCACCTGCAGAAATAAGCTGCTCATTGATATCCTTGACACTAGCAAGGAAATTGTCCATATCATCTTCCTCATGCATAATCTTCGACTCCAGCTCTTTACGCAGCAAAGCAATTTTAGCCTCATTGCGGCTTGCATAAAGACTTGCTAAAATATCCCAAGCCTGTTTTGCAGATTCTGCTGAATGGATGTGAGGAACAATGGTGCACTTCCCAGACAACGCAATCAATGCATGAGCCTGCGCATACTTAACATCCCAACGAGCTTGTTCTGTTGTAGGCAAAACAACTCTAACAGTTGCAATCCTTGCAGCAAGACCTGCAACATCCTCAATATCGCCTACATCCTCAGAACCAGGACGTACATCAATGCCCTGCACAATGTTCCAGACACCGTTTGACACAAGAACATGTTGCATCATATAAGCCCACATAGGGTAGTTGTCCCCATCCAACGTGTCCTCAGCAGTAAACATCTTAAACACATCTGTGTTGTTGTTGTCAGCCATGGTAAATGTTGCACCTGATGTGAAAACTGCCCGAAAATAGGAGAGACGCGGCGAGAACAACCTGTGCTATATAGCACAAACCGTAGAAGACTATAAGGCACCTGTTATGCAGAAAACGGCACTGACAGAAATTCTGCACAAAATTACAAAATAGCCTGTGCAGTACTGCCTATAGTGGAAACAGAGGCCGAAATGATCCCAAATCAAAATTCTGAACAGACCAATCTCTTTGAGCTTTCACAAATTTTGTCGACCTGCGAACGCTCACCAAAGCTCACTGAAATCGGAGAAAGTGAGCAGGCGTGTGCTGGAGCAGGTGGCGACTAAGCCCGGGAGGACGTGACCAGCTCTGATACCAATTGCTGAAATTAGGGTTGCAGAGAAACACACACAGCTTGGAGAAGACGAAGGAAGCTCAAGGCACACAATAGAGAGTCTGTTACTTAGTTTGCTATGGAAAGATAGATAGACCTAGAGTGATGGGCGTATATACAATGCACGGGGGAAAAAACCTCCTAAAGAGGGAAAAAATGCCCCGGCGGTCCTAGTGTGTTCACACACATCACTACCACATGTATATGGTAACAATGTGGTCCCATAGTGTGTGAGCAACATTTTTGAATATGTGCATGATCCAAGAGGTGTTGTATCTTTAAGTCCTTTCTATACAGAAGCCTAAAAAATATGGAGTACCTTGACATACCTCCTGGTGGAGTAGACAAGGGTGGATCTCTGTTGTAATGTTCTTCTCAAATGGTTTCCCAATATGCCATTGTAAGCTTCAGAGAGGCGTCTTTCCATTGGTTGGAGCCTTGTATTTGCTATGACTTTGGGTCAAGAAATGATGGTTGTTTAGATAGATTACCTTGTGCAATGCATCTGGTCGCTCCATCACCAATGATGGCCACAAGTGGGACAAGCACAATGGCATGTTGTGGATAACCCTGCCCTCATATGAAATATTTAGAGGGTGGGTACAAACTTCTAATGCGAGAGAGAGAGAGAGAGAGAGAGAGAGAGAGAGACAGAGAGAGAGAGAGAGAGAGAGAGAGAGAATGAGCACAACATATCGGCTTCAAGGCCAGGTTAGTCGGGCATAGTCCACATAAGGATACCTTTCACAATATCCTCTCTTCTCTCCATTGGGAGTGAAACACGACAATGGGGATACCCTTCCACAACTTCTCCAACTCCTCAATAAGGGCCTTGAGGTAGGAATCAATATTTGGCACTTTATACTTCTCTAGCACACGCAAAGGGAGAACTTTATTTTCCTTCTTTGTTGTCTTCCATGGTGGAATATTGTAGTTGATGATCACCACATGCCAAGTGTTCCATGATGTAGACTTATTGCCAAAGGGATTGACACCATCTAACCCAAGCCTCACGTGTCAAGGCTCCAACCCAAACTTTGGA
This sequence comes from Adiantum capillus-veneris, assembly GCF_014529385.1. NCBI lineage: Eukaryota > Viridiplantae > Streptophyta > Polypodiopsida > Polypodiales > Pteridaceae > Adiantum > Adiantum capillus-veneris. Next base: position 146,953,912 of record NC_140934.1, read on the forward strand.
CACTGAGTTTTGATTTTCCTCCATGCAGGTGAATCCATTGGGACACGCATGGTTCCATCATTTGAGAGATGGTTGGCATGCCATGTGAGAAGCTCCATCATAGGCCTGCTTTTGAACATACGATGAATCCGAGGGATACGTGAAAAATGTCTTAATACCTTGCGGGGAAAGGGAGCCCCGCTTAGACCACTCTTCTAGCATGCTTCTCCACAAACAAGAGAAGAAGTAAATATTGCATGCTTGTTGTGGTAGAGTATGCAAGCATGGATACGCTCATACTCCATGGCAAGTGCAGTGACATACGACCTTGCTCCTAGGCATGTGGTGATTTTTGGGAAGCATCTTGTCCAACAAACTACAACCAAATAGAGAATTAATTAATACAAATTCTAGGGGGGCTAAAGATTTAATTAATACAAAATTCATTTACCCAAGAAGTGCATCGACACTTGCATTGCTCCAACCTAATTTTTCTTGCAAGTTAAGGAATTCTAATGATGCTCGAAGCAACGAGTATTCTGCATCATAGAGGGGTATTCAGGTGCTCGATAGCAACCTGTCCTCAATTTTTTGTGCCCAAGTAGTGCATGGTTGGCAATCCTATTCGCACACGTTTGTCTCGTGTGCCAACAACTCCTTAACCTTATCAAACATGTGCTCATTTGCAAACTCAGAGTGCCCCTTAGGTCATGTGTGTTGAGGGGCTGCGGAGGTAGAACCCTCCGCGTGTGCCATGCACTGGGTGAAGCTCTCTTGCCATTATCTTTTGGCTTTTCGTGCCATTGCATCACCATCGAACACCGACCAATGGGGAGCATCATCAAGCGAGGGGGGTGGTGCTCCCATCAGTGGCTCGAGCACTCTATTGAGGGATCCAAAGCCCCTCCTTCTCCACATGCTCTAGAGCAACGCGTCTCAAGCAAGGGATTGCCCTTTTGCATTTTTTGCAAGTGCACGGGAGTTTATCCTTGAGCCAATGATTGTGGTCCAGACCATGCAAAGGTCCACGATCGTCCCAATCGTCCTGCACACGCGTGAAATTGTGTTAGATTTTTAGAATCTTAATAAAAAATGATAAGACCTACAAATAAATAGTTCGTAGAGACCCTAACCCCTAAATTTAAAAGTAAATAATATTTATGAGTCCTATCAATAAATAGTTTGTAGAGACCCTAACCCCTAGATTTTCAATAGTGAAATAACTTTGTGATTATTAAAAAAGCAATGATAAAAATAAAACCAAAATAAATATTTTTAAAAAATTAATGGTGTACAAAAGGGACATTGAAGGGATTGGAGGTTCAAAAAAAGAGGTATCTGCAACATCGGATACCTGGCAACGTGCCTTTTATTGTACGCGGTAATAGCCGTCATACTAGATGTGGTAAAATCTACAATAATAACTGGCAGAATTTAAAAGATTAATAGCAAGACATGACGTGTATTTGGCATGCCCTGCTGTTCTACTTCTTTCCCTCGCGCTTGCTCTTCACATTGCATCTTCTCCCCCTCCCCCTCCCCCCAACTCCTCTCTCTCTCTCTCTCTCTCTCTCTCTCTCTCTCTCTCTCTCTCTCTCTCTCTCTCTCTCTCTCTCTTGCGCGTGCGCACACACACACGCATTTTGGAGGATTTGATTCTTCATCATCGATCGTAGGAGAAGGGTGGTGAACGTTGGCTTTAGGATGCTCAACTGGTAGAAGACCCATCCGCGGCACCTACAAAAGGTAATTTTTTCTATCCCCCCCCCTCCTCCCTATTTTTTTAAACTCTCTTTTCCATATATACAAAATCAAACCACAAATCTTACCTCTTTCATGGTTATTGCTTGTGATTTGTCTTTGATTGCTTACATTAGTTGATTGCTTACATGGCTAGTGAGAAAAAGAGAAAAAGGAAATGAGAGGGACTGTGTTTGTAAGTAATGTAGATTGTGTGTAAAAAAGATAGTGACAAGGAAAACAATTTGAGACAAAAAAGAGAAGGGTATAAAAAAGGAGTTAAAAAACCTCTCTTTAAAGTTTAAATATAGAATGTTAAAACAAATATTAAAAATAAGATTTTAAAGGTAAGTTAGAGAGAGATTAGAGAGAGGTGTGATAGAGAGATAAGAGAGAGGTATGATTTAAGGTGTTTGTATGATTAGAGTTTAAGTGCTAGGTTTATGGTGTGGGTATGAGTAGGGTTAGGTTTAGGGTAGAGAGTATAGATGGTAGGATCAGGGCTGTAGGTAAAGAGGGTTAGGGTAGGTAGAGTTTAGGGTAGAGGGTAGGCTCTAGGATAGGGTTTATGCTTTAGGGTTAGGGTTGGGTTTGGGATAGAGAATGAGGATAACCTTTAGGTTAGGGTTTAGGCTTTAGGTTTAGGGTTAGGCTTTGGGTAGAGGGTTTAACGTAATATTTAGGTTAGGGTTTAAGCTTTAGGGTAGGCTTTAGGTTTAGGGTTAAGCTTTGGGAATGGTGAGAGAGGGGTAGGTTTTAGGTAGAGGATTTAGGTAGGCTCTAGGCTAGGGTTTAGGTAGAGAGGGACAGAAATAGAGGCAGAGGGAGAGAAAGAGAGGAAAGAGGGAGAGGTAGAGAGAGAAAGAGAGGAAAGAGGTAGAGAAAGAGAGGGAGAGAGGTAGAGGTAGAGAGGGATAAAGAGAGGAAAATAGGTAGAGAGGTAGAGAAGGTTAGGGTAGGTAGAGTTTAGAGTAAAGGGTTGCTTTAGGGTAGAGGGTAGGCTCTAGGTTAGGGTTTAAGATTTAGGGTTAGGGATAGGTTTGGGGTAGAGGGTAGCCTTTAGGTTAGGGTTTAGGTTGTAGGGTAGCCTTGAGATTTAGGGCTAGGCTTTAAGGATGGGGAGAGAGGGTTAGGCTTTAAGTTAAGGTTTAGCCTTTAGATTTAGGGTTAGGCTTTAGGTAGAGGGTTTAGACTTTATGTGATTTTCCTCCTGGAAAAAAGGCCATAGGTACAAATTGGATCTACAAGTTGAAACATAAGCCGGATGGTGAGATTGATCAATATAATGCTTGACCTGTTGCAAAAGGTTATGAACAGCAGAAAGGCAAAGATTATGAAGAGACTTTTTCTCCCACTTGTAGTATGACAATTATGTGTTTTCTATGTGCATTGATAGATCATTTTTTATGGGATGTACATCAATCAAATATTGTTATTGCTTTCTTGAATGGTGACATAGTGAGGAAGTTTATGTAGCGCAACCTCACGGTTTTGTCATTAAAGGGCAAGAAGATAAAGTGTGCGAATGTAAGAAATCTTTGTATGGGTTGAAGCAATCTCCTCGTGCTTGGTATGAGAAAGTTGAGACTCATTTGGTTGAACAAAGCTTTACACTAGGTTGGTAATGGGACACTTTTATGTCCTGTTAAGTGACCATTTTCCTTGAATTATGTCAAGAGTTTCAAAATGTATTTTGAGGTGCTATCTATCTAGAAAGTTGTCTCATGAGCTGAAAAAAACTCGACATTTTTTTGGAATATCAATTCCATCTTTAACCTTGTCCTTGCACAACATTTCACAACCTAAACTGTGTGAAAAAACGGGTCCTATTTTTGGCTTTTTTCAACCTTTTGCAACTATACCACTCTAGAATTCATTTTTGTGAGGTCTATAATGCTAGACAACTATCTTTAGTAGGCCTCAACATGTCCTGATGCTTCTAGGGAGAAATAAATATTAAAGTTGTAAGTTATGACCAAATTACAAAAATTATCAAATCCTATTTTTTAGCCAATTTTAGCCCTTCTATGATTTTTTTGGTGGATTTCATGACATCCAAATGCATTTTTGATTTTCTATGTCGCATATTGTAACATAAAGCTAATATTCCTTGAGTTTTGGGGCACCTAATCCCCTATTTTTCATAGTATACAACGATGGTTGATTTTTTCAATTATAGAAGAAAATGAAACATTCTAGTATATCAAGTATAGCTTTTTCAATATTGTTAGTTTCTTGTGACAAATACATGCATTTTGTAGGTAGTAACCATATCTAGTCATAAGGATCAAATTTGGCTAGATATTGAATAGTTTCTATGGGATTCTACAACTCATAATGTTGAACCAGGTTTTTTCATGTTTGCTGTATTTAGCACTTCATCTTTGTCCCCAAGATTCCCCTTGGTAAGAGATGTATTATTCTTTTGACATGCTCCATGGCTCCTTATGAACATAAAGGACAATAGGGAACTAAGAAAACATGCATATATTATTTGTATTGAGCGTGGCTATAGAAACTTTGATGATAGGTTTCCAGAATGGTAAAAATTAAACTTTTTTGTACCTATTTATTTTGGCAAAACAAAAAATAGTGAGTGAGAAGCAATCATATGTTCTGATCACCAACCCATTGAAGTTAACTAGGGAATTTATCTCAAGTCCTACAAAAATCCCTAATCTTATTTTTATGCAACAAAACGTAAGAAATTACTGTTCTCATGAAAATGCACTGGTCCATCAACTTTGGAGGCTTGGTGTGACCAAAAGATGAGAAATTTTACAAGTTTCTTATTTTTTCCATGTGTAGTAGGCCTTGAACTATAACCTCATGAAAGGATTTTACAAAATGAGTGGATCTACTATGGTTTTGGAGGTTTTTTTAAAACCCTGAAAGGACACTTTTATGTCTTGTTAGGTTACCAACCTAGTGTTAATAGTCTAACAGAAAGAACTTTCTATGTGTGAGGGTGATGTACTTCTCATCTTTGTTCTTTATGTTGGTCATTTGTTGATCATTGAACCGAATGAGACACATATTGTTGAATGTAATGTTCATTTGAATGCTACTTTCAAGATAAAAGATTTGGGGTTGTTGCAACATTACTTGGGCATATAGTGTAATTATTAACACTAGGTTGGTAATGGGACACTTTTATGTTCTCTTAAGTGACCATTTTGCTTGAATTAGTTGAACAGATTGAAAATGAATCTCTAGGTGCTATATATTCACAAATTTTCCTTATGAGCTGAAAAGAAAATGAATCTCTAGGTGCTATATATTCACAAATTATCCTTATGAGCTGAAAAGAACTTGGCATTGTTTTTTTATTGATCTCACCATTAACCTTACTCTTGAACTATATTTGTGAACCTGAACTAAGTGAAAAAAGCGGGTCCTGTTTTGGCCTTTTTGAAATGTTTTGCAACTATACCACTATAAAATTCATATTTGTGAGGTTTAGGTTGCTAGAGGATTATCCTTAGTAGTTCTCAACAGTTTTTTTTAATGCTTCTAGGAAGAATTAAGTGTTAGAGTTGAAATTAAATACCAAGTCACAAGAATTGTCTAATCCTATTTTTGGGCAATTTAGCACTTTTTTGATTTTATTTATGGCTTTCTTGATATCCAAATGCAATTTTGATTGCATTTGGATATCAAGAATTTTGATTGCATTTTGATTGCAATTTTTATTTATGGCTTTCTTGATATCCAAATGCAATTTTGATTGCGTAAGTGGAATATGTAGCTTATAGATAATTTTCCTTGAGTTTGGGAGAACCTAATACCATATATAGCATAGTATACGATGATGGTTGAGGTTTTCAATTGTAGAAGAATACGAGACATTCTAGTGTAGTAAGTATAGCTTTCTCAATTATTGCTAGTTTCTTAAGCGAATTGTGTGCACTTTGTGAGTAGTAACCATATCTAATCATAAACTTCAAATTTGGCTAGATATTGAGTAGTTTCTATGTGATTCTAGAGGTCATAATGCAAAACTCAAATTTTTCACGTTTGTTGTATTTAGCACTTCATCATTCTCCCCAAGGTTCCATTTGGTAAGAGATCTATTATTCTTTTGACATGATCCATGGCTCCTTTCGAGTCCAAACTCCCAAAGGGAACTATAAAAACATGTATATAGTATTTTTATTGAGTGTTACTATAGAAACTTTGATGATAGGTCCGCAGAATGGCAAAAATAGAACTTTATTTGCCAAAAAAAAATTAGTGAGGCAAAAGAAACCATATGTTTTGATCATGAACCCATTGAAGTTATCGGGGAATTTTATGTCATGTCATTTTATGTTATGGCATTGGTAGGCCGCCAAGAGGAGTTTTTGCTACTTGAGTGGCACTTTATATCTTTGGGTTTTTTATCCCAAGAGGGAATCATTGCCGGAAGATTTACATGCTTTTTTGGACTAGGATTGGGCCAGTTGTTATGACACACGAGTGTCCATGAGTGGTTTTTATTCCATGCTTGGAAGTTCATGCATATCATGGTTGACCAAGAAGCAACCTACTGTAGTCACTTTGAGTTGTGAGATTGAGTACACGACAGTCTTCAAAGCTATGGTTGACTGTGTATGGCTCAGATGCTTTATGGCTGATTTTGGTGTTGGACAGGACACTGCCAACATCATCTACACTGATAGGTAGAGCACATGGGCAGTTGCAAGGAACCCCCTTTTTCATGCTTGCACAAAGCACATTTAGGTGCATTACCAGTATGTCATGGAGAGACTCTCAATCGAGGAAATCAGCTTAGTCTATGTGCCAACATAGGACAACCCTACAAATCTATTCACAAAGGCATTACCAGTGTGTGAGCATTCTTAGGGCCTCCATGGAATTTTTTCCCTCACAAGGATCCCCCCCCACCCCCCCCGTGCATTTAATATAGGTCCATCACCCTAGGGCTAACTTATCTCTCCATTGTGCAGTAAGCAATACTACTCTATGTTCTACACCTTGATGTTGCGGGAGCGAATCACACCACCTATAAAGTGCGTGCAACACAACCTAGATCAAAATAATTTCAATCAAGGACACAGATGACACGATAGATGCACGGAGGAAATATCTTTAGTTTGCCAGATTGAGACCATCCCACGTATACAACACTCTTGAAGGCTAACTAAACCACAATCTAGAATCTCACTGGTCTCAACTACATCTGTTACCATATACATGTGGTAGTGATGTGTGATGAACACACTAGGACCGTCGGGGCATTTTTTCCCTCTTTAGGAGGTTTTTTCCCCCGTGCATTGTATATATGCCCATCACTCTAGGGCTATCCATCTTTCCATTGCACACTAAGTAACACACTCTCTATTGTGTGCCTTGAGCTTCCTTCGTCTTCTCCAAGCTGTGTGTGTTTCTCTGCAACCCTAATTCCAACAATTGGTATCAAAGCAGGTCACGTCCTCCCGGGCTTAGTCGCCAACTGCTCCAGCACACGCCTACTCACTTTCTCCGATTTGAGTGAGCTTCGGCGAGCGTTCGCAGGTCGACAAAAATTTTGGGAGAGCTCGAACAGCTCGGTCTGCTCAGAATTTTGATTTGGGCTCATTTCGGCCTCCATTTCCACTACAGGCAGTACTGCACAGGCTATTTCGTCATTTTGTGTAGAATTTCTGTTAGTGTCGTTTTCTGCATAACAGGTGCCTTATAGTCTTCTACGGTTTGTGCTATATAGCACAGGTTGTTCCCACTCCGTTTCTCCTATTTTCGAGCGGTGCAACATTTACCATGGATGACAACAACAACACAGATGTGTTCAAGATGTTTGCTGCTGAGGACAGGTTGGATGGGGACAACTACCCTATGTGGGCTTATATGATGCAACATGTTCTTGTGTCAAACGGTGTCTGGAACATTGTGCAGGGCATTGATGTACGTCCTGGTTCTGAGGATGTAGGCGATGTTGAGGATGTTGCAGGTCTTGCTGCAAGGATTACAGCTGTTAGAGTTGTTTTGCCTACGGTAGAACAAGCTCGTTGGGATGTTAAGGATGCAAAGGCTCATGCATTGATTGCGTTGTCTGTGAAGCTCACCATTGTTCCTCACATCCGTTCAGCAAAATCTGCAAAACAGGCTTGGGATATTCTAGCAGGTCTTTATGCAAGCCGCAATGAGGCTAAAAATGCTTTGTTGCGTAAAGAGCTAGAGTCGAAGATTTTGCATGAGGAAGATGATATGGACACTTTCCTTGCTAGTGTCAAGGATATCAATGAGCAGCTTATTTCTACAGGTGAAGTCATTTTAGACAGTTCCCTTGTGCAGACTGTTCTTGATGCCTTACCAGATTCCTACCAGACTTTTGCTAGTACTTGGAGACTTATGACCCAAGGAAATCCTGATGCATGCACATTGCTGTTGCAAGAGTCACTTTCCAGAAAAAACAGGACTAGGGAGCGTGCAGTTGAACAGGCTTTTATTGCTTCTCAAAGAAAGGGTGGTAACAGTAATGCAGCCACTTCTTATGGTTCTGCTGCTGCGAGTGGCAAAAATTATGTTCCTAATGCTTCTACTGGCAGCACTTCGTTTGGCAATTCTGGTGATAAGGGAAAAAAGAAGATGCGTTGCCATTATTCTAAAGCCAATGATCACTTGATCAAGTCGTGTCCTAAGTTGAAGGCCAAAAAGGCTAAGAAGAAAGAGGGTGGTTCCACTGCAAATGGTGGTTCCACTACAAATGCAGCCATTGTTGAGTCTTCTGTGAAAGGAGACTGTAATGCTGATGTTGATGCAGAATGGGCTTTTAGTGCAGAGTGCACTTACAATCCTGCTATCCATGATGCATGGTTGTCAGTTCCTGCAGATTCACATGTGTGGTATTTTGACAGTGGTGCTACAAAGCACATTACCTCACATCGTGAATTGTTTACCTCTCTCGAGTCAGTCCCTCATGGGAATTCAGTCACTTGTGAAAACAATGCCTCTTATCCAGTTCAAGGAGTTAGAAAGATTGTGCTCACTGCTGCTAATGGTAGTTCCTTCACACTTGTTGATGCACTTTATGTACCTGGGATCAAGAAGAATCTCTTGTCTGTATCCGCACTTGCTAGACTTGGACTTGTAGTCAAATTTGTGGATGACAGATGTACAGTTCATGATCTCAGTTTTGGTGATGAAATTGTTGCATCTGGCCTTTTGTGTTGTGGGCTATATAAGCTCACTTTGTATGACAAGTGTGGACAAAATCTTGCAAATGCTGTTGCAGATTCAAGGGCTATTTCAGATCCAAAACTTTGGCATGCACGTTTTGGTCATCTGAATTTTTCCAGTTTGCTACGTTTGCAGAAATCTGATATGGTTGCTTCTTTGCCGCCTCTTGAAGCACCTGTCAAACATGTTTGTGAAGGCTGTATTTTGGGTAAGATACAGAGTTCTAAATTTCCAAAGGATGGTTCAGTTCGGGGCACATGCAGGTTGCAGCTTGTGCATAGCGATGTTTGTAGGCCCATGCAAACTCCGTCCTTGGGCAATTACCTGTACTTCATGACTTTCATTGATGATTACTCTAGGCATGCATGGGTATTTCCGCTTAAAGCGAAGTCCGAAGTTTTTATGTGCTTCAAAAAAATTCTAGCTATGGCTAAAAATGTCTCAAAATGTACTATGGGCACCCTCCATTCCGATCGAGGGGGGGAGTATATGTCTCATGAATTTAATGCATTTCTGGCTAGTCGTGGGATAAAACACCAATGTACAGTGCCTTATACACCTCAGTAAAATGGTGTTGCTGCGAGGAAAAATAGGTCACTGACAGAAATGGCACGATGTATGGTCAAAAGTCAAGCTTTGTCGCATTGTTTTTGGCTTGGCCATTATGTGTGCCACTTATGTACTTAACAGGTGTCCTACGAAATCTTTGCAGTCTATTACTCCGTATGAAGCATGGCATGATAGAAAACCTTCTATTGAGCACATGCGTGTTTTTGGCTGTTTGGCATATGCTTTGGTGCCACAAGTGCAACGCAAAAAATTGGATGATAAGGCTGTCAAATGTTTTTTTCTTGGTTATAGTGCTGAAAGCAAAGGTTACAGGTTGTATCATCCGCAAACAAAAGGTATTCTGCTTTCTCGGGATGTAGTGTTTGTGGAAGATTTTGTTCAGCCCTTGCTGTCATGTGCTAGAGATAGTAATGTAAGCTCACAGGACATTTATGACACTTTGTTGCCTCTTTTCAGTGGTGGAAATACGAATGTAAGTTCCAATGAGGAAAATGTACAGCCTATGGGGGTTTCTGAAAATGTTTTAGATCAGTCTATTACTGATGCAGATGTACATGATGTACTTGATGAGGAAAGGGCTGCAAATGAGCACGCTAGAGGTATGCCAAAATGGCTGGTGCACACTTTGCGTGACAGTAAATTGGATGCACCTTTGTCTAGTCGTACTCATTCAAGCTCTCACCGTGCATCTTATGCATCAGATTGTTATGCTTTGGCTGTGTCTAGCTTACATGATTTTGAGGAACCTCTATCTTTTGATGAAGCACAAAATTCAAAAAATTGGATGGCTGCCATGCAATCAAAATATGATGCACTTATAAAAAATGACACATGGACTTTATGTGATTTGCATCCTGGCAAAAAGGCCATTGGTACAAAGCGGGTTTACAAGTTGAAACGCAAGCCGGATGGTGAGATCGATCGCCATAAGGCTCGACTTGTTGCAAAAGGTTATGCACAGCAAAAAGGCATAGACTATGAACTTTTGCTCCCACTTGTCGTATGACTACTGTGCATTTTCTATGTGCATTGGCAGCTCATTTTGGTTGGGATGTACATCAATCAGACATTGTTACTGCTTTCTTGAATGGTGACATATTTCAGTAAGTTTATGTAACGCAGCCTCGCGGTTTTGTCATAAAAGGACAAGAGGACAAAGTGTGCAAATGTAACAAGGCTTTGTATGGGTTGAAGCAACCTCCTCGTGCTTGGTATGAGAAAGCTGACACTCATTTGGTCAAACAAGGCTTTCGTAGCAGTCCAACAGTAAGCACATTGTATGTAAAGCGTGAGCATGATGTACTTCTCATTGTGGTTCTTTATGTTGATGATTTGCTGATCACTGGACCAAATGAGAGACATATTGCTGAATTTAAGGCTGATTTGAATGCTACTTTCAAGATGAAAGATTTGGGGCTGTTGCATCATTATTTGGGTATACAGTTTAAGCAGTGTGATGGTGGTATTGCCTTGTGTCAGAAAAGTTACATAGAGACATTGCTATGTAAGTTTGGACTTGAGGATTGCAAACCTATTGCCACTCCCATGGAAACGGGTTTGAAGTTGAGTCTACATGATGCTGGTGATTCTACTGATGTCACTCTTTACCAAACTGCTGTTGGCTGCCTCATTTATGTATGCAACACGAGGCCGGATATTCAGTTTGCAGTCTCACAAGTCAGCAGATTTATGCATAGCCCAGGGTCTAAGCATTGGCAGGCTCTCAAGAGGATGTTCCGCTACCTTAGTGGCACTTACATCTTGGCTTGTTTTATACCAAGGGGGGATCATTGCCGCCAGACTTACATGCTTTTTCGGACTCAGATTGGGCTGGTTGTTTTGACACGCGAGTGTCCACAAGTGGTTTTTGTTTCATCCTTGGTAGTTCATGTATATCATGGTTGATCAAGAAGCAGCCTACTGTGGCCACTTCGAGTTGTGAGGCTGACTACAGGGTAGTCTTCACAGCTACGGTTGAGTGTGTATGGCTCAGACGCCTTATGGCTGATTTGGGTGTTGAATAGGACACTGCGAACACTATCTACACTGACAGTTAGAGCGCATTGGCAGTTGCGAGGAACCCTTTTTCATGCTCGCACAAAGCACATTGAGGTGCATTACCACTATGTCAGGAAGAGGCTCTCAGCAGGAGAGATCAGCTTGGCTTATGTGCCAACACAGGACAACCTTGCAGATCTTTTCACAAAGGCATTGTCTCGTGAGAAGTTTGAAGCTTTCCGCCAAGCTTTCGGCTTACTCCCCTAGTGGATTGATCCTGTCCTCAGGGTATGGCACTTCCCTTTACTCATGTGCCAGCTCTTGTTCACCGCATCACTCCAGGGGGGATTTTTTACCATATACATGTGGTAGTGATGTGTGTGAACACACTAGGACCACTGGGGCATTTTTTCCCTCTTTAGGAGGTTTTTTCCCCCGTGCATTGTATATACACCCATCACTCTAGGGCTATCCATCTTTCCATTGCACACTAAGTAACACACTCTCTATTGTGTGCCTTGAGCTTCCTTCGTCTTCTCCAAGCTGTGTGTGTTTCTCTGCAACCCTAATTCCAACAACACCACTCAACCCACGTATACACAAACAGAAGGAAACCCACTAAATCATACCAAAATTGTACGAAACTTAAGAAACACCATCCCCTCACTAGGGTACACCTCTCCCAAAGCCTCTACACTAAAAACCCTCACTCTAGACCCATCTGCAGAAAACGCGTACTAAGACAGAGCCAAATTTTGGAAGTGCCCGAAACTGAAATCTATGTTATCTATGTGTAGCTTATGTTGTCACGATTCTAATGACTACTTACAAGCAAAAAACACATTTGATACACTTACGACCATGAATAGCTTGAAGATACATCAGCACACGTGCTCCGTTTTTGCGAGGAATGCTTGGCGACGATGCGTAGCTCTTGCCAATTGAGCCTAGCACAATGGTGTTGTTGGTTCTCTAGTGTGTTTAGCGAGTGGGGAGTAGCACCAGGATGAAGCTCATGCTGTCTCTATCTTCCTCTCTCACACACAGTTGACGACAGCTTAAATTATGATAAAAGTTTTTCCTTTACAAAATGACCTAGGTACCTTATATACTAAGGCTACCATAGGTTAAACCTAAAATAGAGTTTAAGGGGTCAAATGGCTTTGTATTTACAATCTGGAAGCGCTATTTCACGCCAGCTTCTGCAACTAGACTAGCTACTTATTACAAATGATGTTTCTAACCATAATTCACATCGTTTCATAACTCTCAAAAAATAAGGCTTTGTTGAGTTATGTCGTGTTGTTGACCCATGGGTCAACACTCCCCCCTTCAAATTCATGTCGTCCCTGACATGACTTAGTTGTCAATGTCGGTGCGGTCTTTATTGTCATGTTGTTGATGTAAAGAAAGTATAGGTTGTAGCCTTTGCACGAGATCATCCTGTTCGTCCAATCCGATGTATATAGTCTTCACATGATTCAGGAAAAACATAATTGATGAGAAACAACTGTCAATTTTGTTTCTTTCTCATTTTCAGAAACAATTTTTAGAATTGAGTGATTGGATTTTAGATCTTGTGAGCCAATGATAGCTTTGTAAGGATTCTGTAGAATTTTTTTGGCTAAACCTTCAACTTCTTTAGGCCAAGCTGCACTCCAATGCAAAGTATGTCTGTCAAGCAGAATCTTGGAGATAATTTTTTCTGGCTTGAGGTGCAAAACCCATGTGTAGCATTCTATTTGCCTCATTAAGGACAATCTTTTGAGATCCTGTGGGTACTTCTGTGTTTGCTCTTCTTCCTTGGTGACTCCTTTGTTCCTACATCAAGGTGACCCAAGTCATATTTGCCACTGTTAGCTTTTGTGTGCTATGTAAACCATTATATTTCTTCTACTTGATACATGATTCAATCAAAGCCTGACAATCCCCAGTTAGTTCCCCAAGTAAGTAATTTGCATCAAAGGGGCTCATCTGACATCATTTGTGATAGATGACCGTTGATGAGCTATCATTGTCCATTTGTCCCCAAAATTCATATACATGATATACAAGGTATGTAGATGGCTATCATGGTTTGAGAAAATTAAATCTCTGGCTAGGGGTTTGACCCTTTTTTTTTTCTTTTTTTAAACCCTTAGCTTGTGTTCTCTATGCATAGCCTTTTGATAAAGCTTGGCTTGATTTGGACTTGTATTTGGTACTTTTTGAATTTCAGTCTCAGAATTGATTGATCGGCATCTGTGACACCATCTGTCAACCAATCACATATAGAACCAATGATGATAACCCGGCTTGATCCGTGGTTTCCCCTGCAGATATTTGCCCCTTTTGTTCTTGTCAATATTCTTAGTCCCTTTTGTTTGTGAGGCTTCATTAACTCACATACAAGATATAAGATTTACAATATAAAGATCTACTTCTTGTATACGGCCTTGTAGTCGCATGAAGTGTCTGATAGGCAACTTTACACTTAATGGGTTCTTTCATGTAGTCTCATCACCTATTTCCTTTGTCCTTGTAGTCCATCCCGGATTTTTATGACGATTCTCAGTCATTTTTGGCCTCATGTTGTTGTGGAAGGTTGATCAGCATTCTTTCTTATCTCTGTCATTCTAGCCTTGTGGAGATTACTTTTGAGGCATACCTTGTGAAGTTTCGTCATTTTCCTATACCTGCTTCTCTTTGTACTGCTCAATATCTCTTCAATCTGTTTGTCACCTCGATTAATGGATTTTTTCCTTTTTTTCTTTTTTCTTTTTTGTTTTCTGTGGAAAATTTGCAAACATAACGAAAGAAAACCAAAAATCAACTCAACCAAAAAAGAAAAATCATTCTAATAGTATTCTAAACGCTATGTACATTGTACACATGTCCTAGGGGCTCATATATGGCTTTTGTCCCCGTACTTCTCTTGTAACGCTATTATGAGGGCTTATGCTGTGAATTTTGTCAATAAATTATCACAATCAAACGCAAAAATTCAATAAAACTCACAAAACATTGCCCTCTATTATTCATAATATTAGGCTTACATTTAGAATGCATCCCCCCTCCTATTTGGAGTCCTCCTTGACGACAGTGTAGCGCCAAGGGTATGTGTTGTGCTTGGGAAATCAAACAATGTGCCTATGCATGCTTTGTAATGTAGCCCTATTATGCATACACAATCAATGCATGCAAAAGATTTATGTTGTGCAAGATGTGGGTATAAGCAATTTGCTTATTGGCATTTTTGTGGAGAGGCTTTCTATTCTAAGCAATGTGATGTTCTTTGAAACTCTTATGTCGTTTTCTTGATTGAATGTTTTAGAGATTTTTTGAAGGCTCGCTTATCTATTGGATGCTTCGTTGGGATCCATTTTAGCCTTGTGGTTGGTTGTTGTGTTTGTCATTGTTCGTCAGTGGTGGGTTCTGGCTTGAAGTGAGCTCTCTTCTAACTATACTGTAATCGTAGGAAGAATTGAAAGAATTCAATCAACAGTGCCGTGAAAGTAGGTTTATTGGTATCCTTTGGGACCCACTTCTTTGTGATTACTGGTTGTTTTGTTGATGATGCTCTTTTGGGAACCCATACTTGTCCTTGCTTTGTTTGTGTTTGAAGAGACTTCCTTTGGATCCACCTTGTCTTTGTGTGAGTCAGTAGCGGTTTTTGCTTCAGCTCTTGTACGCTTGGTTAGGGACAAGATTCATGTGTCGGGAGTTGATACTTCAATTGTATTGGAATCCAAATAAATTCTTGACCTTGGGAATTAAGACTTTAATTGTTTTCAAATCCAAATAAATTCCTGACCTCTTTGTGCTCGAATCAACTTCTTTGGAACCCAAATTTGAGTTGCAAAAGCTTGTGACTTTGTAACTTTTGTAGATGTTCTTGCAAGATTTGATTGTTTTCCTTTTGGTGTTGGATCTTTTGATTTTTTATCAGAGATCTTGGTCTTCTTGATCCATACCTGTTTTTGGTTGAGCTGACTCTTTGGTATCTAGATTTGTTGAACTTTTTCGTTTTGACTTGTTGTTCTTTTCTTTTGGCCTTCTTTGGTTGTTACGAAATCTGCTAGTGATGGTGATGACCTAAGTTTCTAGTAAGGAATGTCATAAGAATCATCACTATTGCTACTATCCTCAACAAGGTTTCATTCTAGCATTTTCCCTTTATGGTTTAGCTTGTTATGGAAAGTTGCTATTGGTTTGCTCTTGGATTGTTGTTTTTGGGATGACTTTGGTATCCACTTGATTACAGCATTGGTAGCTCGTTAACATGCCTGCATTCTTCTTGACTGAGTCTTTTCTTCAAGTATGGGATCCACGTATGAGGGTGCTTGTTGCAGTTGAGTTTCCATCAAAGATTTTGGAATCCATTTTTGATGCACTTTATTTTTGTAGCAATGACATTGGTTCCTAGGTTTTTGATCTGGACAATCATAAATTCGTGCATTTGTTAAAGTTTTGTTTATGTCACATGCTGTGTCGTTCGAATTTCCATTGTCTGCATCTTCTTGAAGCTCCAAGTGTTCTATAGACTCATAGAACTCGTCTTCTTCTTTGTCTTCATTTTCTTGGATCACACTCATTGCAAAATAAGGAACAACATCATAGGCATCTTTATCACAAAGCTTTGTTGTTGGACCGTCTCAAATAGCGAACACATCCAGAGTAGCCAAGATGTCTTCCCATTCAAGTGGCTCTAAAGCTTCCTCAAGAAAGGGTTCTGGGATGTAATCTGTATCTTCAACTGCCCTTTCTAGGATGCATTCCTCTCACTTTAAGCTTCTGCATTGTGAAGCTCCATGTATCCACAGTTCTTTAGGCTTACCCAACCATGTTGGAAGTTCTGATCCTGTTATAGTAGTGGCCTTGTCGTGGTTTGCATATGTCTGAGGTAGATATGGTCATAACCCCAATCTTGGACCATTTTTAGTTGTCTCATGAATGGTCTTCCTAGAATAATATCATAGTTATTCTTCTTGACAAAGTCAACACTAGCAAAGGTTTCCTCACATTCAATTCCATAAGAAGTAACAATTGCTTTTTCTAGAAGTCATATGGGCCTTTCCATGTGCTCATCTGCAAGATGCAGTTTCATCCTAGTAGCCCTCATTGTTGGTTTTCCCCATTTTCTCCAGATCTCTTTCATGGTGTTGGCAACACCAGCTCCACTGTCAAGGATCTCCATGGTTTTTACACCTTGGAATTTCACAGGAAGAGTGGTTTTCCCATCTTTTCCCTCATAGTACTCACGTACCTTGTTTAATGGCACTGGGACCTGAGACATTTCTAACTCTTTGATCCCTTCCTCGATTTAAGGCATTGGTGTTTTAACACCAAATTTCTCTAGGCACTTCCTTTAGTAGCCCACATGTTTGGTCGTATTCTGAGAAACTCAGCTAACGTTATCATACAATCAACTGTGGTTTACTCAATTGCTTATCTCACTTGATTCATTGGCGTTTCTGACTTGTTTCCACAATACCTCAAGACCATCTATTTCTTTACAGCTGTCAGGTATAGGTAGGTTAATTCCCTCGGAAGAGTTATCTGTGGTATTCAACATTATCCTTGGTTCTAATGATGGGTGCTTGAGCTTTGTTCCGTGATCGTGACTGGAACCTGACTCTATTTGTTCCTGGCTTGGTGGGATCACTAGTGTAGGTGGGACAAGGATCACACCCTCAAGTTTTCCAACTGGTGGTTCTAGTAAATCTTGGGTTGTTTGAATCATTTTCTGACACATTTCAAGCCTGCCCTTTCTCTTGGGTTTGTTTGTTTTTGAGCCGCACTTCATAGGCTTTTAGGAGGGCGTCTAATGGCTCATTAACCTTTTCTACCAATACTGATCCTCCCAAATTGGCACTTCTCGATTTCTCTTTTGTTTATGGTTCTTCTGGAGGTTGAGACATCTATGTAAGAGAAGGTGAAACACTCTCCTCATGTTGTCTTATCTTCTCTTTGGCTTGGGTAAGCTCCTTAGCTAGGGATTTCTGCTCTCGTTCCCTATGTGCTTTTATCGTAGCCTTTCTAGCTTTCCAACTATTTTGTTTGCACTTGGTTTTTTGACTAGGTGCATTGGTCTTTGGTTCACCCGTCTCTAGACTCACCTCAGTTTCTGTTTTCTTTGTCTTTTGGTTCTCATTAGCTTCCTTTTGAGCTTGCGCTCTCGTAAATACTTGAACTGGTATGACATTTTTATTTTCCAAGCTACTGGGTAGCTGAATGATTCCTAAGACATTTGTTGTGATCTTGATGACTCGGTTTGGGTTTTTTGGATAGCTGGGGATCAAGTGAGTGATGCCCCTGTCAAGACAATAGGAATTTACTTGAGTGATCTATGTCTGCGGACTTGTTTGACCAACTGGTTGAGGAGCTTCTTCTTGCAACTCCTCTTGGCTATAAACAGGCTCTGACCTAGCTAAACCTCTATTCACAATGAACCGCAATTTCCTTTCGTCCATCTCATACCTTCTTTCTTCAAGTCGAAATGCAGGAGGTAAAGGTTGTACCGGCCTCACCATTCCATGTGTTTCTCTCATCTTGTGTCGCTTTGAAGGGCAGTACATTCTTTGGTTGTTATAATACATTGTAGCTGGTACTAGCTCTTGTTTATTAGATGCTTCCAACATTGGCATGTATCTCATGTCTATAGGCAATCTAGCACCTAGCAGTAGAGGTTGTTGTCCTACTAAAGGCTGTGGCCTTGAAACTCCTACTAGACCTGACACATTCTCCATAGTGTATCTAAAAGGAGGAAGTGCTACTCGAATAGGTTGTACATATCTCTCCCTAGCATATTCCATTCCATAGTAACACTCTTCTTTTGTATGGTTTTTCCATTTTCTCTCAATTTCGCACCACTTAAGCTCCCTCGGGTCAGCATTTACAACTCTCACCATTTTGTCGATAAAATTTTCTTGATCGATAGGTGCCATTGGTTTTGCAATGGACTTACTTATTCGTGAATCACTGTGATGAGAGGACGTGTCATCCTCTTGACTATTACAATTCTTTTCTTTATATTCCTCACAATTATCCACCAGATAAAGAGCTTCTTTGATCAATTCATTAAGCGTCTTGATCCTTATCATATGCAGACCCTTCTGAAGACCTGCATGTCTCATTCCCTAGATAAATATCAGCATGTGTAGGAAGTTCCACTCCCGGAGAGAACTTGACATATCTCTAGAGCCGTAATGCTGCTTTGCATACCAATTCACTCTCTTTTTTCTTGAATCTATGGATTTTGCGAGACTGTATTGTGAGCTATGCCTTTCTGCGAGAATTCTTCGATGAATTCCTCAAAGAGATTGTCTAGAGTCTCAAAATCACATCTTTCCACTAAGTTGAACCATGTAGCCGCGTCATCTTCCAGAGTCAGTCCAAATCCCGCAAACTGTGTTGCACAATCTGAAACTTCCTCTACTCTAATTACTATTCTGAAAGCCGCTACGCGATCTCTTGGATCTTTAAGAAGTCATTGCCTACATTTGATCTTGAGAAGTTTAATATATGCACTAGCTGGATTGGGACCCTTAAAATCAATATTCCAGCGCCATAGACTCTCCCAATCCTTCTTTCGCTTCAAGACTTCTACTATGCCTAGGTTCTTCTTTCAAGGGATTAGTCATTCTGTTGGAGATTCATCCTTGAGAAGGCATGTATGTCATCTCTGAGATCGATCTCTCTCTAGAAGGGAATCCAGGTGGCTCCCCTTTTGGAATTTTCGTGTTTGGTGGAGATATCTGTGGTCCTTCATTGACCAAATGTCCACCCATTTCTAATGCAGTCCATGGATTTTTTCTTTCTACAGCTCTATATTATCGTCCATACTTGTCATTAACTATAGAGTTCCATTGATAATCGACTCCGTATGTATAGACATATAAGATCTTGTAATTTGTCAGCTCTCTTGGGTATGGCTAAAGATTGACCTCACTACCGGGAATGTATCTATACAATCCTTCACTCTCATGATCTGCTATCCAAACTCTCTCAACAAGCTTGGTCTTTATCAACTGCAAGTTTGGAAGATCCATTATAGCTGGATGCTTCTCTATCGCTGGGATTTCGAAGCTTGTATAAGCTGAGATTGACTCTAAAGAGAACATGATCTCTGGGCTTAACAACTCTAGTTTGATGTAAGAAGGCTTATTCCAAATTGTTCAAGTGCTTTGGTTAGGGAAAAGTCAAAACTATGTCCAAAACCGTGATTCTTTTCTCACAATCCTCTCAAATTGTCGGTTTTAGACACCCCTAACTTGCGGATGAATTTTGAGTCCTTAAACGATGTTTTTTTGGACGTTGAACAACAACAAATGATCCAAAGGTCTTTCATTGTTGCTCAAGGGGGTTGTTACCATATACATGTGGTAGTGATATGTGTGAACACACTAGGACCGCTGGGGCATTTTTTCCCTCTTTAGGAGGTTTTTTCCCCCGTGAAGTAATACACTCTCTACTGCGTGCCTTGAGCTTCTTTTGTCTTCTCCAAGCTATGTGGTTTTTCTGCAACCCTAATTCCAACAATTGGTATCAGAGTAGGTTGCGTCCTCTTGGGCTTAGTCACCAGCAGCTCCAACACACGCCTGCTCATTTTCTCCAATTTCAGTGAGCTTTGGTGAGTGTTCACAGGCCTGCTCAGATTTCTGATTCCGGCTCATTTTGGCCTTCGTTTCCACTACAGACAATACTGCACAGGCTATTTTGTCATTTTGTGCAGAATTTTTGTCAATGCCTTTTTCTGCATAAGAGGTGCCTTACAGTCTTCTACGGTTTGTGCTATATAGCATGTGTTGTTCCCGCTTAATTTCTCCTCTTTTCGGGCATTTTTCACATCAGGTGCAACATTTACCATGGCTGACAACAAGAAAAATGTGTTCAAGATGTTTGCTGTTGAGGAAAGATTGGATGGGGACAATTACCCTATGTGGGCTTACATGATGCAACATGTTCTTGTGTCAAAGGGCGTTTGGAATATTGTGCAGGACATTGATGTACGTCCTGGTTTTGAGGATGTAGGCGATGTTTGAGCATGTGGCAGGTCCTGCTGCAGGGATTGCTGCTATCATATTTGTTTTGCCTACGGCAGAACAATATCATTGGGATGTAAAGGATACGCAGGCTCATGCATTGATTGCGTCATCTTTGAAGCACACCATTGTTCCTCACATTCATTCAACAAAATCTCCAAAATAGACTTGGGATATTTTGGCTGTCTTTATGCAAGTCGCAATGAGGCTAAAATTGCTTTGCTGCGTAAAGAGATGGAATGGAAGATTATGCATGAGGAAGATGATATGGACACTTTCCTTGTGTCAAGGATATCAATGAGCAACTTATTTCTGTAGGTGAAGTCATTTCAGAGAGTTCCCTTGTCCAAACTGTTCTTGATGCCTTCCCAGATTCTTACCAGACTTTTGCTAGTACTTGGAGACTTATGACCCAAGGAAATCCTGAAGTTGTCAAGTTTGATGCCTTATGCACATTGTTGTTGCAAGAGTCACTTTCCAAAAAAAACAGGACTAGACAGCGTGCAGTTGAACAGGGTTTTATTGCTTCTCAAAGAAAGGGTGGTAACATCAATGCTGCCACTTCTTATGGTTTTGCTGCGAGTGACAAAACTTTTGTTCCCAATTCTTCTACTGGTAGCACTTCCTCTAGCAATTCTAGTGCTAAGGGTAAAACGAAGATGCCTTGCCATTATTATAAAGCTAATGATCACTTGATGAAGTAGTGTCCTACATTGAAGGCCAAAGAGGCTAAGAAAAAAGAGGGTGGTTCCACTGCAAATGTTGGTTCCACTACGAATGCAGCCATTGTTGAGTCTTTTGTGAAAGGAGACTGTGAAGCTCATGTTGATGCAGAATGGGCTTTTAGTGTAGAGTGCACTTACAATCCTGCTGTCCAAGATGTATGCATGTCAGTTGCTGCAGATTACATGTGGTATTTCGACAGTGGTGCTACAAAGAACATTACCTCACATCGTGAATTGTTTACCTCTCTTGAGTCTGTCCCTCATGGGAATTCAGTCACTTGTACCAACAATGCCTCTTATCCGGTTCAAGGAGTTGGAAAGATTGTGCTTACTACTGCAAATGGTATTTCTTTCACACTTGTTGATGCACTTTATGTCCCTGGGATCAAGAAGAACCTTTTGTCTCTATTTGCACTTGCTAGACTTGGACTTGTAGTCAAATTTGTGGATGACAGATGTACAATTCATGATCTCAGTTTTGGTGATGAAATTGTTGCATTTGGGCTTTTGTGCCGTGGGCTATATAAGATCACTTTTTATGACAAGTGTGGACAAAATTTTGCAAATGCAGTTGATGATTCAAGGGCTATTTTAGATGCAAAACTTTGGCATGCACATTTTGGTCATATGAATTTTGTCGGTTTGCTGCGTGTTGTAGAAATCTTATATGGTTGCTTCTTTGATGCCTCTTGAAGCACCTGTCAAACATGTTTGTGAAGGCTGTATTTTGGGTAAGATGGAGCATTTGAAGTTTCCAAAGGATGTTTCAGTGAGGGCCACATGCAGGTTGCAACTTGTGCATAGTGATGTTTGTGGGGCCATGCAAACTCCGTCCTTGGGAAATTACCTTTACTTTGTGACTTTCATTGATGATTACTCCAGGCATGCATGGGTATTTCCGCTTGAAGCGAAGTCAGAAGTTTTTATGTGCTTCAAACAATTTCTAGCTATGGCTAAAAATGTCTCGAAATGTACTATGAGCACCCTCCGTTCCGATCGAGGGGGGGAGTATATGTCTCATGAATTTAATGCATTTCTGGCTAGTCGTGGGATAAAACACCAATGTACAATGCCTTATAAACCTCAGCAAAATGGTGTTGCTGAGAGGAAAAATAGGCCACTTACGGATATGGCACGATGTATGGTCAAAAGTTAAGCTTTGCCACATTCTTTTTGGCTTGAGGCCATCATGTGTGCCACTTATGTAGTAAACAGGTGTCCTACAAAAGCTTTGTAGTCTATTACTCCATATGAAGCATGGCATGATAGAAAGCCTTCTGTTGAGCACATGCGTGTTTTTGGTTGTTTGCATATGCTTTGGTGCCACAAACACAATGCAAAAATTTGGATGATACGGCTGTCAAATGTATTTTTTGTTGGTTATAGAGCTGAAAGCAAGGTTACAGGTTGTATCATCCACAAACAAAGCGTAGTTTGGTTTCACCGGATGTAGTGTTTGTGGAAGATTCTATTCAGCCCTTGCTGTCATGTACTAGAGATAGTAATGTAAGCTCAGAGGACATTTATGACACTTTGTTGCCTCTTTTGTGTTGAGATGTCGAGCTCTACATCTTGAGCTAGCATCCACTACGGGTCTTGGCCGCTTACGGCATTTACTCACTGGCGCGTTAGGTGACCGACACGGAGGATCTCTGCCAGTGATTCTACAGCTGGACTACACTTATAGTGCCAGCCTAGTACGCTTCTAGCGAGTTCACACTTAGTGACCGCATGTACATATGTGCTACTTTTCAGCTTTAGCACTTAGTCATTTTGTACTCTCTTTTCTGTGAGAAGAAGAAGAAGCTTTCCATCTCTGTAAGGTGTGTGCTTGTCTTGTGTAGCTCTCTTGCATCCTCATTCTTTACATGGTATCAGAGCCTGGTGCAGGCAAGAGAGGCTAAGAGAGCAAGAGCATCACAATCCCTTCGTTCGCAATCCACGACAAGTTTTTGAACAAGTCTCCGAAGTGCAGTACACAGATATTTACTGTACAAGTACAGTGGTTGTATGTACGCTTAATTGTGGACACTCGTTGAGTGTAGAAAGCGTTACAGGTACCACGATAGCAGGTTCAACAGATTTGCAGGTTTTTGCAGATTGCAGCTATTTTGTCTTAGTGCTTCAAGATGTCTGACGGTTTTAGTCAGATTGCACTGAGAAGCTTGAGAAAAATAACTACCCTGTATGGAAGTTCAGAATAACAAATTTCCTAAAAGGAAAAGGTTATTGGAACTATGTAGAAGGAGACAATGAAAAGGAACCAGAGATTCCCGAGGCAAATGCTACAGCAGAACAAAGGAAAGCTTTGAGGGACTGGCAACAAGGCCAGAGCAAAGTGATGTATTGTCTTTCTATGAGAATCACAGATGGCATGATGGGCTATCTACAGGATGTTGAAACCCCCGCCATTGCATGGAAAAACTTAGGCAGAGTGTTCGAGGTAAACACCAAGGCCGGGAAGCTTCAACTAAAGTCGGAGCTAAATCAGGTTAAGAGGAACAACCTCTCCATCTGATTATGCTTTGAAGATTAAGAGTATCATTGAGGCTCTTGGATCTATTAAAGTCTCAGTGGAAGACAATGGCATTGTCCGTGCATGCTTGGATGGTCTAGGAGATGAGTATGTACATTTCAGGTCTTCCATGAATACAAGAGATGACATCCCCGTGTTCCAAGATTTGATTTCTATGGTTATTCTTGAGGAGAAGAACCTTGGTCTTGACACATCTTCTTCTCGTGGAAGAAATAGGTCTGAATAGGCCTTCTATTCTAACTCCAACAGAGGTAGAGGTAGAGGTCATGGTCGAGGCCCAAGTGGTTGCAGGGGCCAATTTCAAGAAGGTCAATCAAATCAAAACAATACAGGTGGCAGGGGAAACAAGTCTCAAGGCACGGGAAGTCAAAGAGGTCGTGGTGCAGGATCAAGCAGGCAGCAACATACTACATATAGCAGAGAATGTTGGACTTGTGGTGAAAGAGGTCACATGTCATGTGACTGTCCAAAGGGAAAAGCAAGTGGAAAGAGAGAACAGGGCAACTATGCATCTACTAGCAGAGATGCAGATGACAGCAAAAACGAGCGCATGTTTGTTATGCAGCATGTAATGAATACAATGACTACAGAGAATTCCACCCAAGATGATGTTTGGTATGTGGATTCAGGTGCCTCTAATCACATGACGTCTCGTGGAGAGTGGTTTAGAGATATGCGCAAACCAGATGTGTCAGGCTATGTGCAGACAGGAGATGACACATCTCACCCCATTGCTCATGTAGGGGACATACCTCTAAATACAAAGAGTGGGAAATCAAAGTACTTAGCAGATGTACTTCATGTCCCAAACATTACAAAGGATCTTGTTTTTGTTGGACAAATGGTTGAGCAGGGTTTGCAGGCTCGCTTCAATCCAAATGGTTGTTATGTAGAAGATTTCCAGAATGGATGTAAGCTGATCACAGAGGACAAATGTGTGGGCAGAATGTTTACGCTGAATGTAGACATGCCTGAGGTAAAAGCTGCATTATTTGCACAGGGCACAGGTGTTGTGGCTGATGTTGACACTTGGGACAAACGCATTGGCCATGTCAATGAGTAGAGATTGCGCAGCATGCAATCAAAACAGATTGTAAAAGGTTTGCCCAAATTCAAGGTGGATGGTATGCATAAAGTGTATGCAGCATGCCAGTTTGGAAAACAGTCAAAGGGCTCATTTCCACATGAGCGCAATGTATGTAAAAATCCACTTGAGGTGGTGCACACAGATGTTTGGGGTCCAACCGATACTGCAAGTATACATGGTTGCAGGTATTATGTCTCTTTCATTGATGACCATACAAGGAAAGTATGGGTCTACTTCATGCGTAACAAAAGTGAAGTGTTTGGTCATTTTCAGGACTTCAAAGTCATGATTGAGAAGGAGACAGATATGCAAATCAACACATTGAGGTCAGATGGAGGGGGAGAGTACTTCTCCAATGATTTTTCAGATTTTCTTCGAATGCATGGTATATGCAGGCAGTTTACATGCAGATATACTCCACAGCAGAATGGGGTCACAGAAAGGAAAAACAGGCACATTGCAGAGGTTACACGTGCATTGATGAATGAGAAGAACATGCCTCATCATTTCTGGGCTGAAGCTGTAAATACAACTGTGTACATTATGAACAGGACACCTACAGCTGCGGTGCATGATGTAACACCTGAGGAAAAGTTTACAGGTACAAAGCCTGATTTGGCACACTTGAAAGTGTTTGGCTGCATAGCTTACGTGCATGTACCAGATGAGTTTCATAGGAAATTGGATCCTAAAGCAGAGAAATGTATTCTTATGGGATATTCCCTTGAACAAAAGGGGTACAGGTGCTACAATCCTACTACACGAGAATTACGAGTGAGCAGAGATGTAGTCTTTGATGAGATGAGCAGCTGGTACAGTAATGCACATGGCACTATTGGGGCTGATGTAAAAGATGATGTGGTTGTACAAAATGTGAGTCCATAGTCACAGGTTTTGAGTGGACCACAAGAGTCGTCTTCTCGTGGCTCTGTTGAGAAGCCATGGAATGGTAGACTACGTACGCAAGTTACTCCACCAGTAGGTACAGGGAATGTATCACGGAAAGGAAAGGAAAAGTTTGATGAACCTTCCTTTATGGATGATGCATCATTAGGTTTTTCACATGTAGACATGGATTCAAATGGTTCTGAACAAAGTCTTGATGAGGAATTTGGAATTCCGGCTGTCAGGACACCTGGTGTAAGGAAAGTACAAGAAGATGCTAGAGGGCAAAGGAGTGACCCAGGACCGCGCACATCTAACAGAGTCAGAAATCTAGTTCAGAAATTGACTTAGGATGGGTATCTAGCGCATCACCAAGCCTACATGGCTAAGGTGATACAGGATGTGGAGCCCACATGTTTTGAGGATGCAGTTGGAAATGTGCATTGGGATGATGCAATGAATGAAGAGATGACTGCATTGGAAGCAAATGACACATGGGAGTTGGTGCCATTGCCAAGTGGCAAGAAAGCTATTGGCTGTAAATGGGTGTATAAAACTAAGCATAAGGCTGATGGTAACATTGAGCGTCACAAGGCAAGGCTGGTCGCAAAGGGTTATGCACAGACATATGGCATAGACTATGAGAAGACCTTTGCTCCAGTGGCAAAGATGATGATTGTGAGAGTTGTCATAGCAGTGGCTACATCTAGAGGATGGATTATGCATCAAATGGATGTAAAGAATGCCTTCTTGAATGGTGAGTTGCAAGAGGAAGTGTATATAGATCAGCCACCTAGTTATGTCGATCCAGGTTACCCAGATTATGTATGCAGGCTTCTCAAAGATTTGTATGGTTTGAAGCAAGGCTCTAGAGCATGGTATGACAGGATTGCCAAGTATCTTGTCAGTATTGGGTTTAGGAGAGCTCATGTTGATCATTCACTCTATGTACGTGAGAGTGATGTGGGGATTGTGGTCATTACCATATATGTAGATGACATTATTATTGTGGGTGACAATGCTATGGAGATTGACCATGTGAAGGGTCTTCTCAAACAGGAGTTTGAAATGAAATATTTAGGCGAGTTGTGCTACTTTCTTGGCATTGAGGTGATCAGGACTCCAGAGGGTGTATGGCTGTCACAGAGACAATATGCTTTGGACATGTTGTCAAAGTATGGTATGCCTGATTGTAAGCCAATTTCTATTCCCTTGGATGTGAATGCAAAGCTGAGTGCAGAGAAGGGTGATGTTGTTGAGGATGTCAAGATGTACAGGAAGATTGTGGGTGGTAGTCTAATCTATTTGACTATCACGAGGGTAAACTTGAGCTACACAGTAGACTTGAGCTACACAGTAGGCTTGGAGAGTCAGTTCATGCAGCTTCCGAGGAAACCACATTTGGATGGAGTACGACGCACACTTCGGTATGTGCAAGGGACTCTTGACTACACATTGTTCTATGCAGCAGATGTGCCATTAGCATTGTATGGGTATACAGATGCAGATTGGGCAGGTAGCATTGTTGATAGGAGATCTACGAGTGGCTTCATGTTCTCTTTTGGGAGTGCTGCTGTTACTTGGAGCAGCAAAAAGCAGCCTACGGTTGCTTTATCGAGCACAGAGGCCGAGTACAGAGGTGCAGCAGTTGCGGCGTGCGAGGTAGCTTGGCTACGCACATTACTTGAGGACTTTGGAGTGCAGGTGGACCAACAGATTTTCATCCATTGTGACAACCTCAGCAGCATGCAGTTGGCTAGGAACCCAGTGTTCCATGCCAGGACCAAGCACATAGAGGTCCATTACCACTACGTTCGAGAGCGAGTGTTGGTGGGCGACATCGACTTGGTCTACGTCAGCACAGAGGAGCAGATAGCGGATATCTTTACCAAGGCCCTCGTAGCTGAGAAGCTTCGACGTTTCCGGACTATGCTTGGACTCTGCGACATGTAGAGCTCGAGGGGGAGTGTTGAGATGTCGAGCTCTACATCTTGAGCTGGCATCCACTACGGGTCTTGGCCGCTTACGGCATTTACTCATTGGCGCATTAGGTGACCGACACGGAGGATCTCTGCCAGTGATTCTACAGCTGGACTACACTTATAGTGCCATCCTAGTACGCTTCTAGCGATTTCACACTTAGTGACCGCATGTACATATGTGCTACTTTTCAGCTTTAGCACTTAGTCCTTTTGTACTCTCTTTTCTGTGAGAAGAAGAAGAAGCTTTCCATCTCTGTAAGGTGTGTGCTTGTCTTGTCTAACTCTCTTGCATCCTCATTCTTTACATTTTCAGTGGTGGAAGTTTGAATGTAAACTCCAATGAGGCAAATGTACAGCTTGTGGGGGTTTCAGAAAATGTTATAGATCAGCCTATTACTGATGTAGATGTACATGATGTACTTGATGAGGAAAGGGCTGAAAATGAGCAGGCTAGAGGTATGCCAAAATGGCTGGTGCATACATTGCATGATAGTAAATTGGATGCACCTTTGTCTAGTCGTACTCATTCAGGCTCTCGGCATGCATCTTATGCATCAGATTGTTATGCTTTGGCTGTGTCTAGCTTACATGATGTTGAGGAACCTCTGTCTTTTGATGAAGCACAAAATTCAAAAAATTGGATGGCTACCATGCAATCAGAATATGATGCACTTATAGAAAATGACACATGGACTTTATGTGATTTGCCTCTTGGCAAAAAGGCCATTGGTACAAAGTGGGTTTACATGTTGAAACACAAGCCGGATGGTGAGATTGATCGCCATAAGGCTCGACTTGTTGCAAAGGGTTATGCACAGCAAAAAGGCATAGATTATGAAGAGACTTCTGCTCCCACTTGTCGTATGACTACTGTGTGTTTTCTATGTGCATTGGCAACTCATTTTGGTTGGGATGTACATCAATTAGACATTGTTCACTGCTTTCTTGAATGGTGACATATTTGAGGAAGTTTATGTAACGCAGCCTTGTGGTTTTGTCAAGAAAGGACAAGAGGACAAAGTGTGCAGATGTAAGAAGGCTTTGTATGGGTTGAAGCAATCTCCTCGTGCTTGGTATGAGAAAGCTGACACTCATTTGGTCAAACAAGAATTTTGTAAACAGTCCAACAGAAAGCACATTGTATGTAAAAGCGTGAGGGTGATGTACTTTTCATTGTGATTCTTTATGTAGATGATTTGCTAATCACTCAACCAAATGAGAGACATATTGTTGAATTTAAGGGTGATTTGAATGCTACTTTCAAGATGAAAGATTTGGGGTTGTTGCATCATTACTTGGGTATACAGTATAAGCAGTGTGATGGTGGTATTGCCTTGACATGTCAGAAAAGTTACATAGAGACATTGCTATGTAAGTTTGGACTTGAGGATTGCAAACCTATTGCCACTCCCATGGAAATAGGTTAAAAGTGGAGTCTACATGATGTTGGTGATCCTACTTGATGTCACTCTTTACCAACTAATGTTGGCTGCCTCCTTTATGTATGCAACACGAGGCCAGATATTCAGTTTGCAGTCTCACAAGTCAACAGATTTATGCATAGCCTAGGGTCTAAGCATTGGCAGGCTGTCAAGAGTATTTTTCGCTACCTTAGTGGCACTTTACATCTTTGCTTGTTTTATCCCAAGGGGGGATCATTGCTGCCACACTTACATGCTTTTTGGACTCAGATTGGGCTGGTTGTTTTGACATGCGAGTGTCCACAATTGGTTTTTGTTTCATGCTTGTAGGCAATTCATGTATATCATGGTTGAGCAGGAAGCAACCTACTATGGACACTTTGAGTTGTGAGGCTGAGTACAGGGCAGCCTTCACAACTACAGTTGAGTGTGTATGGCTCAGACGCCTTATGGTTGATTTGGGTGTTGGGCAAGACACTGCTAACACTATCTACAGTGACAGTAGAGGGCATAGGCAGTTGTGAGGAACCCAATTTTTCATGCTCGCACAAAGCACATTGAGGTGCATCACCACTATGTCAAGGAGAGGCTTTGAGCAGGAGAGATCAGCTTGGCTTATGTACCAACACATGACAACCTTGGAGATCTTTTCACAAAGGCATTGTCTCGTGAGAATCTCAAAGCTTTCCACAAAGCTTTGGGCTTACTTCCCTTTGTGGATTGATCATGTCCTCAGGGCATGGCACTTCCCTTTACTCATGTGCCAGCTCTCGTTCACCGCATCACTCTAGGGGAGACTTGTTACCATATACATGTGGTAGTGATGTGTGTGAACACACTAGGACCGCCGGGGTATTTTTTCCCTCTTTAGGAGGTTTTTTACCCCGTGCATTGTATATACGCCCATCACTCTAGGGCTATCTATCTTTCCATTGCACACTAAGTGATACACTCTCTTTTGTGTGCCTTGAGCTTCCTTCTCCTTCTCCAAGCTGTGTGCGTTTCTCTGCAACCCTAATTCCAACAGGGGTCACACTGAATCTCGTAGAGCTACTCTGGAGCTTCGTTTTGATAAAAAATGTTTTTGAATTCGATACTGGTAGCTCAAGTTATGGCCAAAATAGTCAATCTGTGTCTGGAGACTTTATACGCGTATGATGTCTACTCACTCAAAATTGCTCCAAAATTCAATTGTAGACTCTCCTTGATGTAATCTAACCACTTCAAGTCTTAGTTTGTGAATCTAACACTTTTAGATAGGTCTATCAGCCCTTTTTCTGTTTGTTTCTTGCAACTTCTCGGGTGGGTTTACTAAGCCAAAAGTGATCCAAATGGAATGAAACTTGGTCTCTAGGCTTATTCTATGAAGGCAAACACTTCTGTGAGCTCAAATGTGAGTTTTGACCTCTAATTTGGCACTTGAAACATCATACATGTATAATGTCTTTTATGGAAAAATGATGCGACTTTTGTTTCAGTGACTCTTTATCACTCAAGCAACTCTCAGCAACTTTCAAAATTCAATTTGAACACTTTTTGTTCAAGTTATGGCAAATACAGTATGAACCTTGCCCAATTTTGTCTTTTGGAAGTTTTTAGCCCAAATATGCTCCAAATGCAATGATTTTTTGGCTAGGGACTTCTTTTGTGCTCTAGGACACTAGGGTATACTCAAATGTCTGATTTGACCCAGATTTGGCCTTCAAGATATCATACGCGTATGATGTCTTTTGGCTCAAAATTCACATATTTCTACCCAAGGTACTCCTTGATGCATATGACAAGAATATGTGATCACAACAAATTTTCGATGTCAAAGGGTGTACTAATTAATGGCTTTTCAATCCATTGATTCTTTCAATATCCTCCTTTTGAGTTTCAACAAGAAGTATAACATTTCCCTTATTTGTGATCAATTGCAATCCCTACATTCCATCATTATACATTACAATGATATGCCCACTTGTGACTCGGTGTCATAGTTTATGTATCATTATGTGCTCCATATGATTGACTTCTTTGTGAGGTGTTTTTACATTATTGAGTGGTGCATTAAGGTTCTTTCTCCAGTCCTCATATGCTTTACTATGATATATTTTGTTTCATAAGAATATGACTTTCATACACAAAACATAATGATATATATATAAATATATATATATATATATATATGATCTTATCTTTGATTTTATCAACCATAGAATATACAATGAATCTTTCTTTTTATTCTGGACCTCCCAGGCTACCCATTCTTTGTGCGCCGGTCCTCAATTGCAATTATGAGAGATGCAAGTGTTTAGAACTTCTTTTAAGTTGTATGAAGAATAACAATATTCTCGAAACATCTAAGTTGAAATATTAGTGTTCTCTACCAGATAAAAATAGGTGAGAGAGAGAGAGAGAGAGAGAGAGAGAGAGAGAGATTTATCGTCCACGGAGGTCAGATATGACCCATGGTACCAAAGAAAAAAAACATTACAGCGATCCCTTTGGATGAAGCATAAGTACATATCAATTAAGGACTGAGGGTCCATCAAGAGAGTGACGGAAGAGAAAAGGGAAAGGGATAAAAACTAAGGGGGGATGGGTGAGGGGGAAGCTAATTTGGGAGTTCGAAACTCTTGCATGTCGGCTTTACCACCTCGGTAGACTGCCCATTTACCTTGTTTGAGGACTTCATGCATTTTCTTGAGCTCATTGGCTTTGGCCTTGAGTTGATTCGGGGTCGATTCTTCGGCAATCCAGAAATTTTTTCCCTTGCGAAGATGAGACTGGCGTAGTAACTTCCACCGCTCTTCCTTGTCCTTGAAAGTGAGGATACAATGCTCGGGTGGTACCTTTCTATGCGTGTCATTGATCCAAGAGACGGTCTCTGGCTTGATATTTACTGGTTGGAGAATATCGTTGAGATTGAAAATTGCTTCTTCAAGAGTGTCCTCATCTATGCACCATGGTGAGTGGATCCCCCCAATCTTGACCTTGAGGCCCAAGGATTCTTGTACCGGATTTTCTTGTAGTGCTGCTTGATTTTGTTATCAATCTTTTCGTGTGTTGCCTCCTGGATTCTTTTTGGGCTGCCTTGACAGAATCACTGAGCGAGAGAGAAGAAGAAGAAGAAGAAGAAGAAGAGAATTTTTAACGTCGTAGAAAACTATCCCGAGAGAGAGAGAGAGAGAGAGAGAGAGAGAGAGAGAGAGAGAGAGAGAGAGAGAGCCTACTTACCACTTTGCAATAAATCTACTTGTTGAGCCGTGCGTGTGTGCATGCGGAGAGGTGAGAGGAGAGACATAGAGGAGAGGCTTATGGGTGGAACCACACAATAAAGAGTGTGTACTTAGGGTTCCCTTTATTGGTTATATAAAGGAGAGAAGAATAATAAGTTAGTGTTAGTGTAAGGGATTGATGAGCACCACTATGGTCTCGTTACCCCAACACTACTTATGTTGTTTATATACTAATGGGGTTTTATGAAGCTAAGCATATGTAAATATATATATTTTTATTGAATTCTTTTGTTTTAAAAGTGTATTAGATCTTGGCCAATGGATCCAACACGAATGCCATACATTCTATCATTTATAAAATGAAAACATGTTATTTAGAGATAATATATTTGCTAAAAAACTAAAACATAGAATGTTGTGTCTCGATATTTATGCAATCAAGAAGTAGGAGATTGCATAACATTGCTAGAAGCTCACGCACTGAAAGGTTCCTTTTTTGCTTTTATTTAAGAGAAGCTTGAGAGACAATGCTTTGGTAGGAAAATCCTTGATGATGTTTTCCCTTCATGGCTGAATAGTGTTAATACTATATCCTTTATAAATCGTCCATAGCAAAATTTCAAACTGGGATTGATTTACATGGTATATGCTAGATTAGAGGAAGAAAACCTCAACGTTACCTCAGCGTCAATCCGTATCTTTGCATTGAAAATCTATCAATCCTACAAAATTTGCCTCCTTGTCGGTAATTTCGAAAAGAAAGGTGTTCTATTTATATTCTTTTAGTAGGCAGTAAAAAGGGTTTAGAATTTATAGCTCAACTTTTTTTTTCTCTTATATGTCAATACCCATTAAACATGCAGTATGAACATATGAAGTAGGTTTTTCCCTTAGCCTTAAAGCATTTTATGAAAAATTTGAGGAATTTTTTGAATTTGGGAAAATTTTCAATCAAAAAGGTATCATGAATCTTGAGGCATAGCATTAACTTTGAGAGGTAAAGCATTTGTTTCTCAAAATTTTGTATCTCAGAACTTAAGTGCATCATGTGCAAGGATAGGAAAGATTGTTAGCCTCTATACATTCTTTTACTAGTTCTAAGATTAGACGATGGAACAAATCAATGCATACAAGTTGTGTATTTGTTTGTATGTATATATTGACTTGTCTCATAAAACTAGTTTTGACCTTGCCGATGAGACAAATCAATGTACATTTGTTTGTATGTCATGGTTAAAATCAATTGTAGAAAAGGTGGGAGTCAAATTGTGCTTCAGGTAATCCATGCTATCTACATGTTGGAATAGATGGGAGTCAAGTGATCCCTCTAAGCCTTGTGCCCATGCTATCTCTTGTATACTTTGGGGTACAAGCATGCTCAAGGATGAGAGAGGAGAGGTGCTTTTGTCAATCATGCAAGTCAGGACATCCTCTTAGGAGATTCAAGTTTTTCTTTTCAGATTCATGTATAGCAAGCAACATCATTTGCAAAAACCCCGCGGTATAGTGTATAATAACCGGCAAAAATTGTAAAATTCCGGCTACATTTTAAGCTTGCCTTGAAAAAAAGCGGTAAAATTTTCCTAGTTTTGCTGAAAATACTAGCAAATGCTTCCAAAGCCTGACCAAAAATTTGAAACAGTTTTAAGTGTGCCCTTATTTTCTTCGGTTAGGAAAAATGTTTTTGGCAAACCCTGGCAGGCAATTGCTACTCATTTTTCAATGCAACAAATTTCCCATCATCTGTCTTGTGCGTCTTTGTAAGGTTCACAATCAGAAGTTGAAAAGCTTCTTTATCCTGTGTGCGGTTGAGACATATCAATATGGCAATAAAAAGAGCGGAAATTACATTTAAAAGAATAAAAACAAATTAAGTAAGAAGGAAGTAAATAGATACCTTTTGAGTTTTAAGATGCCTTTTGAATTTTTTGACAAGATCGAGCATCTTGATAGGCCCTTGCTTGAGCACAGCTTTTAAGTCGTCCTCTGTCACGGGTCCAGTACGAGACGGCCCGCCATGAGGCCTTGGAGGCGACCGAGTCCCCACAGGTCCGGTACGAGATGGCCCGTCATTAGGCCTTGGAGGTGACTTAGTCCTTGCTTTTGCTGCAGCCTATAAATCCCACAAAAACCTCACATGATGCTTTTTAACATTAGACTGTTTTTAGACTCAAAGATATAAGCTAGAAAGCATAATCAGTTGATTTTTTCATGTTTTTTATGTTGTGCCAAACAACTTGAGAGTACAACTTGTAAACTTCACTAAGTCTTTAGTCAAGCAAGGTTTTGATTTGGGGGGGTCACTCATCAATCTGTAAATATACCACATGAGTTCAATCGAAGGGGCTATGTAGTCCCATTTTTCCCACATACTTAACAAGCATAGCCTGTCAAAAGTCAGCTTGAAAAAAGTTCTAATTTATCCAAATTTCTTACATTAGAAATGGCTTTTTGATTATTATGCTCACAATGCAGAAGGAGAAGAGAGAGAGAGAGAGAGAGAGAGGGGGGGGGGGGGGGGGGGGGGGGGACAAGAAGAAGAACAAGAAAAGATTCTAGCGTCGTAAGAGAAATTCCAAGAGACCTTGAAGATCTATCCAATGAGTCTCGAAGTGAAGATCTATTACTCAAGAGGGAACTGAGATAACCAACCTACCAAACTTGGGTGAGAGAAAGGTTATGCCAGTTTCCACACTCTTTCTCTCTCTCTCTCTCTCTCTCTCTCTCTCTCTCTCTCTCTCTCTCACACACACACACACACACACGAGAAAATAAAACCCATTAAAAGAAAGTTTCTAATGATGCTGAAAACAAGCCTCTAGCCATCTTATTGCTAAGCACACTTAATACAGAGGTGGCCAATGGAAAATAATAAATTATGAAAAGCACGTTTTTGACGATGCTGGAAACTAACCTCTTGTGAAGAGTCCATCTTGACCTTTCTTGAACTGGCTGATAGACTTGGCTTCTTTGAAGCATCACTTGATTCCACTGGCTTGGATACTAGAGGTTCTTCTTTGGAGCGCTCCTCCTTACGCTTAGGTGCGAGAACATCGCAAATTCATGTCAAAGAAAGCCATGTAGAAAGTAGAGACATTCATGTAAAAACCACAAGTGCTTCTTACATCATTTTCTGCTGCATCATCCAACGTTCTTTTCCGGAGTAGTTCCTGTAGCTCCAAACCTGACTTACTTAAGCGACGCTTTTTCCGTCGACCTTCCATTTCCTCCTCCTGTACCAAACACCTTTCACTACACATACTAAACTGATGCCACTCGACAAGCCTGAGGTATCTTTTATCAACAATGTGAATGGTGTTAATAGGTCTCTTAAACCTAAATGGCCCATGACATCAGAGCAAGCTACAATTGATGATAATATCTCACCATAAAGTGTCACAAAACATGAAGCACACTAGTACCTAACTAAATCCCTGTGGCTAGAACAAAGCAACAGTAGTGGGGGGTTTTGTTTAGAGTTATGCATCTAAATTGAATCGTCGAATTTGAGGTGAATTCTTCATATTGTCATGTTTTGCTATTTTTTATTCATTTGACATGTTAAAATTGTGTCAGGCAAATTCATGTGGGGTGTACATAAATAAGTCCAGCCCTCGTTGTAAGTTCATTTGATTCATTGATAGAGTTGGTCTGTTCAAGCAGGAAGGGCAAGGTGTGCACTAGAGTGCGTGCACTCACACATACATGCATAGCTCATGATCGAGACGCCAGATACATGTGAATTAGCTTAAGCCTGCGCATGACTGAATCATCTACATAGCCCTATGTTACTTCTCATCATATGGATCCTCCTATGCTATTGCAAAGGAGGGACCACAAAATACTCACTCGTTGTAAAAGGAGGGCTCGCAGAGGCCCTGCAGGCAGAGGCATTTCACTTCTTCATGAGTAAAGATAGACCCATCTCGTGAAAGCACTTCGGAGAGCCCCGGATATCGACACCCATCGCCGAGCTAGAGAGCTAGAGACCAATTGGCGCACATATGCCAAGGGCCTATACCACATCCCGTAGCAGCCACCTACACCACGGCCACATGAGCCTTGGCCTGCTATCGCTAGCTTCTTTACTTACTCGATGGTAGAGAAAACTATCAGCCACCTCCAGCATGGATGGGCAGCTGACCACATGGTCCTACACGGTGAGCATCTCATATATGCAACTATTTGACTAGGTCCCTGTCTTGCGCACCCGCTCAACACGACACTACTAGAGCATCAATGCATGATGGACACCATTGTGCCAATTCACAAAGCACATGATATGCTCAATCCAAGCAACTACAGGACGATCATGATAGGCCATATTTTGGTCAAGCTCTATGGTGTACTGATTCAGCAGGAGATCGCTTCTTATACTGAGCACTAGGACACACGCTTCATGAGAGCTTTCTCTACCATTGACCATGTATCTACTTCGAGGTGTATGATTCATCAGGCTACAGTGAGAAAGAGGAAGTTCTACTACCACTCTGAGGACTTCCTATCACGTGCACACTTAACTGTATGTGCATGTGAACAAGTTGTAACTCCTATTTCTAGGGTTTAGGACAGCCTAGGAAGTATTACCTGTACGCAGGACCTGCATATCCATGCACTTTAGAGTAGTTGCATACCCTCAGCACCATACAACACCCTCAGTACCAAGCCTAGGATATAACTACATATGAAGCACCTCTTATTAACAGGTTTCCAACTTATTAATAATTGACATTTTAGAGCATCATTTTATAAAGTTGTGGGGTGTTGCGTGACACATCCAACCCTATGTGTCCATGGACAAGCTATAGCATGACCAGGGTTCAGTTCAGTCAAGTCAGTCTTGAACAGAAAGTGATCTAGCACTTTTGCGAGTCTATTCGCAGATCATGCATGTCCAGACACTTAGATTAGATGCATATCCTCTGGTTGCACACAGCATGATCATCAGCATTACCATCAGAATCCATCAAGGGAATTTTCCAGCGCGCAAAACCTATTTTCCTTATTTTTGACACTTTTCACTCATTATTTTAAGTGACTTTTGTTGGGAACTGGGTGAGGAAATTTTGCTAATAAAATATATAAGCAACCTAACGCTAGCACTATCTGGCAGAAGAGGAGAAAGTGCATTAGGCAATTCATTTGCAGTAGGCTTCTCTCTCCCCCTCTCAGCAAGAACAACCCCCCGTCAGCCTGGCGTTTTTCACCACCTAAACTCCTACAATTTCAGCCATACACCTGGCGTTTTCCCAGCATCATCACCAGCGTTTGTGAAGTTGCAGATTCAGCGTTTTGCAGTCTGCTGTCCCAATGATTTCAGCCTCCATTAGCAGCGTTTTTGGACCTGGACAGCCAGCTTTATTCAGCAAGAAGGACCAGCAATTAGAGACAGCAAAATCAGCGATCTATCCACCATCAGATCCAGCGTTTTCCATGACCAGCAGCAGCGTTTTTCATGAGCAGTAAGCCAGCGTTTCAAGCATTCAGTTTTCAGCATTAAGCTTCATCGGCGTCCACTCCGTCGACTTCGACATCGGAGCCTTTAGACTCGTTGCATCAGCCCCTTGTATCAGATTGTGCAATCAATAGCGTAGACCTCTCTCGCCATTGAGAGAGGGGCCCTTGGAGGAGGGTTTTAGAACTTTCCGGTGTCGTATTCTCTTCTCTCTCTATCTCTCAGTCTCAGCACCTTCACGCACAGTGTCTATTCACTTTGTTTGTGATCACTTGCACTCTCTCATTAAGGGTACGAAAGGCTCTCCCTTCCATAAGTAAAAGGAACCTTGAGCACGATCGGATCACTCATCTTGAGCAAAGTTCAACATTCATTCCGCTGCACCTTACATGGGGGCTCAATTTGACACTGCTAGACCCAGGCTTTATACCTATATAGAAGACCCTAGGGGTCTCCTTTCCAAGCAGAGAAGCCGTGCTTGCAAGCTACGATAGAAGCACCAATAGCACAAGCACCCACGAGTGTTTTCCCTATCCATCTTGGCCTTGGCGTTTTCAGCAACCTCTTGCAAATCAGCACATTGCCAACTTCAGCAAGAGAATAGGCACTTCAAAACAACTGAACTGACACACACACACAGAATCCACACGAGACACAGAATGGGAGGAGTTCCACTCCCAAACTGCAATGGCCTCAAACTGTGAGCCCCTTTTGGTATTCCTTTATATTGCTCCAACAAGGTACAACTAGCTGTCTCTTCTCTATTTCTCCACGCGGTAGAGAGAGAGAGAGAGAGAGAGAGAGAGAGAGAGAGAGAGAGAGAGAGAGAGAGAGAGAGAGAGAGAGAAATGAAATGAAATGAAATGTTATATTAACGTCTTCAAAAGGCCAAAATGACCTATGAGACCAATCAGTTACAAAATAGTGAATCTAATACCATGTCTGGGTACAAAAGAACTAGAAAAGAACTAGAAGTGGAACAAAATACTACTACTACTACTACAATCTAAAACTACGTGGGTGTAGCAGCTGATACAATAGGTACCCGGTAAACTGGATGTAACAGTGTGTGAAACAAAGATGGAAGAAATGGTGAGGATCCATCCTCATCTGCACTCTGGATGTCGAGAGAGTATGGCTCGAATCTTCTGTTGTAGTCTCCGTCGATGCTGTGTAGCTCCTCTCCTCAGTCGCGGTTGTCTGTATCTCTGTAGCTCCAATGCTCGGTCGATGAGAGTGCCAGTAGTGGTCGAATGAGTGTGGGACGAGCTCTGCAGTGGTGGCTGCTCCTCTGGCTGTCCCATATCTAGTGAAAAGAAATCTGTAATGTGTCTCTGGGACTGCCTCTCTCTAGCTCTCCCCAGTAAAGTGTCTCTATACCTGTGTAACTCAAGTAGATATAGTCCAAGACATCTCTGATCCTCATAACTCATGACCCTAGATAGAGGACCAAAACCCTCTCTGAATAAGCAGTGGAAACGCCCCCGTATCTCATAGAACACTGTGCAATGACATATGTAGTGCAACTCTGTCTCTGGCTCTCTCTGGCATAATCGGCATATCCTGCTGTCTACTGGTATCCCTCTGAATCTACCAGTCTCAATCTCGAGCTGATGTGAGGATGTGCGTATCTGACCAATGGCACAACGCAAACCATGAGACATATGTGTGTCCATGTAGCTGGGTCGAATCACAAACCCATCTCCTGTGAGGTGGAGAAGATGCTCTCTATAGAAAGCCACCTTCGTGCTCAACTCCTGAGGCGGCTCTATCCATGTCCTCCTGGTGTCGAGCTGGATCAGGTCCTGACGAATGAGTCTAGTGATCTCCACCCGTGTAAGAGACAGCGAGGGTGCCTGAAGAGAATACTGGAAAGGGCGCAACCTGTCCATGGTGAAGCCATGCGTCTGAAACCATGAAGTCATCTGTGCATACCAGCATGAAGTGTCCCCCTGTAGAGCTAACTGTCTGGAAGACTCAAGGGCCAATCTGTCTCTAGTAGTATCCCATAGGCTGTGCACAAAGGACACTGATCTGGTAAGCGCCTCAATCTCCATGGGGGGGGCAGCTAGCTCTGCTCGAATGTCGCGTGAGGTACGGAGGCCTTGGCTCTAATCAATCGGGAGATCATAGATACCAAGGGCCTCTCCATACGTCTCCAACCATCCTGGCCTACAGAAGGTCCCCATACCTGTACCCCATACATCATAGCTGAGGCTACTAAAGTATCAAAGAGCCATAACTTTGTCCGAGGTTCCTGGAACTGAACCTGCGAACACATCCTCTCCAAGCCTCCCAAGGCCGCATAAGCTCTGGTCAGTCTAGTCTCTGCTGCTCTCCCCAAAGAAAACCTCGGCCCAGTGAAGACTATCCCAAGGTAAGTGTATGCATCTGTATACTCCACAATCTCTTGACCATACGTGAAGGTCGGTGCCGATCTCCTGATCCACTGCGGTGTGGTGTTAAACACCATGACCTTGGTTTTACCAAGGTTTACAGACAATCCACTATCCTCTGCAAAACTGTGTAATGCATCCAACTGTCGCTGCATACCCTCTGGTGAGTCAAAGATCAAGACAATATCATCAGCATATAACAACAATGGGATCCACATCCCTGCCAGCTGGGCACCTCTATCACCCTCTCTGTCAATGTAATCAGACACCTCATCAACATACATACCAAATAGAGTAGGAGACAATGGGCAACCCTGTTTCACCCCGATAGTGGAGTGAACTAAGTCAGATATCCCCTCTGGGGTGCGTACATGTCCCATCACTGATCTGTATAAAGCCATAATCCCCCAAATCAACACTGTGGGCACCCCCATCTCCTGCAGTCTGCGCATCAGTCGAGCTCTCGGTACCATGTCAAATGCTTTGCGGAAATCCACAAAGCTACAATAAATCCGTCTCCCATGTGACCTGCCCTCCTCAATGATAGCTCTGAGTGTCAGAATATGGTCAAGAGTGGAGAAACCCCTCCTGAAACCTGCCTGTCCCTTTGCCCGTACACCCTCACCCTCTGCCCAGTTACTCAACTGCTGCTCAATAATGGATGCATACAATCGTGCCAGTGTGTGTCCAACCATAATAGTGCGGTAATTTCCAGGCTCTGTAGGATCACCTGCCTTGAATATAGGCACAATAGTAGACAACCTCCAAGTCTCAGGTAATCCCTCACACATGGCACGATTGAACAACACTGCAAGAACCTCCATCAGCATATCCCTAGCATATATAAAGTGCTCCGCTACTAGACCGTCATGATCGTAAGCCCTCCTGGTCCTCATCCTGTCAATGGATCTCTTTACCATCTCAGTGGTAAAGAAGGTGCTCGTAGGTGGACATGGCTCTATAGGATCTGGAAGGGGATCCTGCCCAGGAACCGTATATAACGATGTCGCATACTGGCCCCACACATCAGGAGAAGTAATCACTGGGGGAGGGGAGTGCTCATGGAAGAGTCGCCATGCCTCGCCTTAGTCTCTACTCAAGAACAACTGATACAAGTCTCGCTCCACCTGGGCCAAGTAAGCTCGTTTCTTCTTTCGCACAAGGCGCCGGAAAGCAATCCGCGACTGTCTGTAGGTGATGACTCCTAAATGAAGATCCCTCTGAAGCTGGGCTCTCATCTCTCTGCACTCCTCATCATACCAACTATTCTGGGGCATGCTCCCAGAATGTCGCCTCCGATCCGGTTGAGTGTGTGGGTATGCCTCTGATGCTGCATCATGTAGTGTCTCAGTCAGTAAAGTAGTGCACTCCTCTACTGAGAGGCCTGGAGCAACTGTGCATAGACGATCCCAGATCGCCTCTGTATAAACCGAGTCAGTCTCTGGTGTAAATGTATAACGGGTGTGTGACCTGCCTCCTGATTTCTGGGCTGTACTAAACTGAAAAGATACGGACAGTGTCAAGAGAGTATGATCCACTGCTACGCCCACTGGTCTGGCTCCCACTGTGAAATCCTGAATACAAGGAATAAAGCTCGGCTGTGTCATAACATAGTCCACTGTACTGGCCCCATGTCTGTGTGGAAAGCATGTGAAGCCTGCTGCTCCAGGAAACCGCTGTAAGCCATTAAGTATAGCTAGCCCATGTGTAGTCGTCATCTCCGTGAGGTATCTCCCATACTCAGTCTGCTCTCTGTCATGTGAGCATCTGTCAAACCCCAGCTCACCCACATCCAACTCTCTAAGCATCTCATCTGAAGTGTCGTAGAAGACTGTCTGACAGTTGCCCGTTCGAGCATTGAAGTCTCCTAGGAGGATGATATCACCATCCCTAGAAAACTCCCATATATCATCATCTAGAATTGAGAAAGGCGACTGCCCTCTGGATACAGCATATACTGACGTACTGGGGGGGAAGTAACATATAGCAATATATAGAAATCGACCTGTGTCAGCTCTCAGCCTCACCCACATGTATCTAGCTTGATCATCTCTCTGTACAATATGTAGTAGTGGCTGTAGCTCCTCCCTAAACAACACCGCTACTCCTCCTGAACCTCTACTCCCATGCTCAGATCTCGTGACTGTTCTGTGGGCTATCTCCCATTTGTATCCCACCACATGTGGCAACAGTTGGCCAGGGGCCTGGTGAGTCTCTGAAAAGAAAACAATGTCCTTGTCTCTGAAAATCGGGCAGGGTTAGGATTATCAAGTCCTAAATAATGCAGAGCATTATTTAGGGTTTAGGCCCCTCGGCCAATTCCTGTTAGTTGGGCAGGGTTAGGATTATCAAGTCCCTCAGGCGGCTTCAGTAAGTTGGTAAGTCTTCTTCTTCTTCTTCTGCTAAGGTTCTAGGCCCCTCAACCGAGATTTGCAAGTTGGCTAGGGTTAGAATAAGGGAGTCCTAACCCCCTTGGACTTCGGTGGTTGACTTGTCAGCAGTTTGTGACATAGCCC
The DNA here is from genome assembly GCF_014529385.1 of Adiantum capillus-veneris. Lineage (NCBI taxonomy): Eukaryota > Viridiplantae > Streptophyta > Polypodiopsida > Polypodiales > Pteridaceae > Adiantum > Adiantum capillus-veneris. Next base: position 146,996,628 of record NC_140934.1, read on the forward strand.
CCTCTTGAAAGGAGAGTTATCTTCCACGATTATATCTCCAAAACAATTACCTTGGCTCAAAAAATCCCATCCTCCCAATCCAGTCTGAATTCTGTCAGCTTAGTCTGCTCTCTGTCATCCTATCATGTGTCCATCTTTGGTCACCAAGAATTCTTCTCCTTGCCTTCCTCTATTAACAACTGTAACCGAGTGTTCTCCTTTGTAAACTCTTGTATTTCCCTGGTTGATTTTGGCAATAGTACATATTCATTTCCACTACTTTGTTGATAATTTCAATTGATTTTCTAGGATCTTGTGTTTCTTTTGTTTACCTCACTCTTTTTTGTGCACGACCTTTCTCAAACCTAAAATTCCATATCTAACTTCGGCCAACTATACGACTTCCTCTTTCATGTGTCCCTTCTGTTTAGTCGTCCTCGTGTTTTATTCTTTACACATTCATCCACCACCTTCTTGCAGTTTCCATCTATATGACTAAAATCAATTTTCTGACTAAATTCAATTTTCTAGCTCAGTTTACCCTCCCTATGAGTTAAGAACCACCCATTTCGAAGTGTCAACGGACAGAGTCCAGCATACAATTTGCAAAAGTTTGGTTGTGGTCAAATCTGCATCTGGAGTTTCTTGCAAGGGCAACAGTTGGTCATCACAAAGAGGCTCTGTCTCGGACTTTTTCAAAAGAGCAAGGCAAGAAAGCCTATTTAGTTCAGTCTTTAAGTTGGTCATCACGGAGACTCTCTCTATCTCTATCTCTACCTCTCGCCCCTACCCTACCTTCTCACACCCTCGTCCTACCCTCTCTACACTCTGACCCCTACCCGCTCCCCCTCACCCCTACCCACCCCTTGCCTCTCGCCCCTTCCCACCCCAACCCCTCGTCCCTACCCACTCACCTCTCGCCCCTTCCCACCCCACCCCCTCGTTCCTATCCCTCACCTCTCGCCCCGATCCACCTCCTCTCGCCCCACCCCTCACCCCTACCCAATACGCCCTCGCCCCTCACTATTCAACGCTCGCCCCTACCCACCCCCTCTCACCCTCGCCCCTATACACTACCCTTGTCCCTACCCTCTCACGCTCGCCCCTAACCACTTATCCCTCGGTCCTACCCACAAACCCCCCGGCCCTACTTAAACATTACATCGCGCCCTCTCTACCCGTACCCTCGCTCTAATCACCCTACCTTGCAGCAATTGTCTCCAGCATGCAGTACTCTATTGTGCAACTACCCTTATCCACTGAAATTTCTAATGAACGCTTCCTGCACTCGCCAAACTGCGCCCTTCTGCTTTGAAGAGAATTTGGCGCAAGACAAGATGGGCTCAGTTGTGGTTGATGGTACCAATAGACTCAAATACATGTATGTGTTGTGGGGTTTTGACAGCATTTGAGTGTGCTGTTTTGTATGCTTTTGTGGTCTTGTGAGGTCTTCACATTCCTCCAGTTCATTCTTCACATTCAGTGTAGCAGTGTGCCATATGGTTGGAAGCCACAAGCAATCGCGTAGGGCGTCCTTAAGGAAGAGGCATGGTCTTCCAGAATAGAAGAATGGTTCTCGAGATGAAGAGCAATCCGACATTAGTAGCCATGGCGTTCCAAGCATTACTTCAAGTGCACCTGGTGACAAAAGTTACAGGGTGCCTTTACACAATTCCGACTCGGATTCAAGCTCAGAGCATTAGGGAAAATTTGGACTCTCAAAGGGGCCCTATAAGGAGGTTTGACTTTGCCTCTCTTATCCAAAGTGGGCAACCCGGTCAAGTACATAAACGCTTTGTCAAAACCCTATCGACCAACATATCATTGGAAAGATCTTAGAAAGTAAGTTCTAAATCCCCAAACTCCGACAAATTTGGAGTTTATTTGTAGAAGTTATGACCTCCCCATTGAAGCTGAAATATGGGGAGAGATTCCATTTATAAGACTGTTAGGTGCAGCGGAATGAATGTTTGCACTTTGCTCAAGATGAGTGCTCCGAACTGTGCTCAAGGTTCCTTTTTGCTCTTATGGAAGGGAGAGCCTTCCGTTCTTAATGGAAAGTGCTATGATCACAAACAAAGTGAATGGACATTGTGCGTGCAAGTGTATGAGACCGAGAGATAGAGAGAAGAGAGATACGACACCCAAGATGTTGTAAAACCCTCCTCTGAAGGCCCCACTCTCGTCGGCCAGAGTGGTCTACTTATTGATTGCACAAAGTGGTACAATGACGATGCAATGGACTGATGCAACCTGGGACTATGTCGGTGACGACGACGGGGATGACAACAAGGACTTTAGGGCTGAAATCTGTGGTCTTCTATCTGCTGTCCATAAACACACTATGGCTGAAAATCTAGGACTGTTTTCAGTGGCTGAAAATGACTGTTTTGGCTGCGTTTTTGATGGCTGAAAATGACAATACTCTACAAGTCTTTATGGCTGAATCTGCTGCTATTCATGCATGCTGAAAACGCTGCCTACCTGCGGCCAAATGGGCTGAAAATAGAAAACGCTGGGGGCTTCCTGTAGCGTTAGTGAAAACGCTGGTTGGCTGGGGCAGTTGGCGATGATCAAGGCTGAAAACGCCAGGGCTAGGGTGAGGTGTGGCGATGATAGAAAAAACGCTAGGCTTAGGGAGGTTCTGGGCTCGCCAAGGAAGGCTTAGAGAGGTCTTGCTGAGAGAGAAGGGGTACCTGCTGCCTGAGGGCCTATTGTGCTCCTTGCTCATCTGCCAAAGAATGCTAGCTTTGGTTTGCTTATATATTTTCTTAGCAAAATTGCCCTACCTACTTTTGTTGGAAAGTCACTTAAAAGTAATAAGTGAAAAATGTCAAAAATAGGGAAAATAGGCTAAATGCACTCGAAAATTTCCCTAACTGATTCTAATGGATTCTGATGGGAATACTGATGATCATGTTGTGTGCAACCAGAGGATTTGCATCTATTCCAAGTGACTGGGCACGCACGGTCTACGAATAGACTCACAAAAGTGCCAGATCACTTCTAATCTAGACTTGACTGGACTGACTGAACCCTGATCATGCTGTAGTTTGTCCACGGACACATAGGGTTGGATGTGTCACGTGACATCCCCTCCTTTTCAAAGTGAGGGACTGGTACCGAGCTGTATGGCGTCGAGGGAGATTGCCAATACCATCCGGAATCCTGGAAGGGACTCTTCGCCAACCCACTCTGATGTGTGGGTCGTGCGGTACTTGAACTTCATAAAGGTCTGCAAGGCTTGCTTCTTTGGGCCGCGCCGAAAGCGACACCAAGTCTTCTGTGGCTCCTTCGATGCTTCAACTTCGTTTAGAGTCATGCTTCTTTCTTCAAGAATCTCCATGGCTGAAAATTCTTGAAACCACTTCCAACACAAAAACATGAGCATACCTATTCCATGTAAAGTGAGTGGAAAAAACCTTGTCTTCCTCAAAGACTGTGCATGCAATGTAGATGAACCAATAGACGGAGTGCTAACCCATTCACCACATACACGCAAACAATGAGATCGAATCTTTCTCTTATGATCTAGAGCAATCAACTGTGGCAATTCACAACGGAAATGCCCATGCTTGGTGCTCATACTTTCATGTGCTCGTTCGGAAATTGTGTCATGCCAAGGAAGAGACATGGAATGTGACTTCCTTACATACATACTTTTCAGCTTTTCATGAAAAATCCACATACATTCGTGCTCATCCATGAGAGAAACGTGCTCAATGTACAATATGTCATGTCTAGGAAAAGGGATCATATAACGTTGCTGACTAAAAAACAAGAAACGATCACGAATGAAACATTCGAACAATGAGTGCGTATCAATCATGCGAACACATAATACTTCCTGTGAGGGTTCGTTGGACCAAGGCTCGAGAGCCAAGATCGGTTCTTTCTGAATGATCGAATCGTCCTGTGGGGGTTCTTTGGACCTCGACTCGAAAGCCAAGATCGGTTCTTCGTGATTGATTGAATCTACAACGAGGTTAGCTTCACTAGAAAAAGCATCCACTAACACATCATCATTCTTGTGAACAATCACATCTTCTTCATGCAACTCATCATATCACATCTTGATCATGCAAATCATCATGCTTGTCATTGTCATCCAAATCATTATGCAAATCATTGGCATCCAAATCATCATGCTTATCATTGTCATTCAAATCATCATGCTTCTCATAATCATGCAAATCCCGTGTATCATGCTTTGGAGAAGAAGAGACTGAGAGAGTCTCCTTTCCCCAAATCTCTTGCATCTGTGCCTGAACTTGAGAATAGAGTCGCCAGAACTCTTTGTTCTGTTGTAGCACGGCTACAGTGTCACTTTATAGGACATAGAGTTGGACAGTGGGTTACATTGGGACTGGTTCACACTAGACGGACCCTCTGGACGGACGTCTGGTCTGGGAGTGACACGTGGCAGGGTACCTACCGACGACCGACGGTGGCCTAGTGGACCTCGTGGCCAGGTCACCACATGGCTGACATTTGTGAGCCGTTGGTGGCTCTTTACGGTGGTACATATGAGTAGTCGTTTGGGGCAGTTCTATTATCTTGTACGTAGTCGTCTAGAGCGGGTCTTACACATAGCACATTAGCACCATCCCTGCACATCTGAGCCTCGACAACCCCATTGTACCTGTGAGTCCTGGGCTGGAGCTGTGAGTGCTGCCACGCCAGAGTCTGTACACGGTTCTTTGAGCTAGTCGAGTCCACATGTTCTGGTCCACTGTTGTTATCCATTGTTTCTGTGTTTCATTCTGTTTGAGAGATTTTCCATTTGTTTTGAGTGAGATTGTCTCGCACATTGCACTGAGGGGCACCCACACTGTAGAGAGCACGACATATTATCCGCGCTACAGGTGCTCTCATTTTGGCGATCACGGTGGGACCTCAACTGAAGTCTCACTCTGTTGAGTAGCTGGTTTCTTCGCTTCGCCTGTGCAGCCTGTTGGTTTGGTTCAGTTTCACCCTTGACAGCTTAATCTAGCTGGTCTAGTCTCTCGCCTTGTGGGTCTGGTCCTCTCTCGCCCTGGTCCACCCAGTGCTCGTCCTGGTCTAGTCCTTCTCGTCCCTGGTCTAGTCCTTCCTCGTCCTGGTCCAGGCCAGGTGGTCTAGTCACTCGCCCTGGTCTAGTAGAGTCTAGACCAATGTTCAGCCAAGTGAAGGTTGTCTTGCCCAAGTGAAGGTCTTCTTGCCCAAAGCTTGGTGGGGTTGGCGGTTCCTGCATGACACATACAAGGAGGTCTTTGGAGCGTCAAAGTGCACTACTGAGTCCTCTGAAGTACTACCACAGAAGGCGTCAACCCTTGGTGCCCAGTAGAAGCATATTAACCCCATCACCCATACCTACTCATACGGCTACCTCCATTCCTTCGACCGGTTCTACATCCTCCAGGTCACCTTCTCCGGTAAGGCTCTCCCCCATTTTGTTACAGCAAGCTAGGGAGCAACAGACTCAGGAGCAAGAGGCCATGGAGGAGCTCACAAGTGTTCTGGCAAAGGTGAACATCAAGTTCCCTACCTTTAAAGGTCTCTCCGCAGAAGATGCAGACGACCATGCTCGGAGGTTTGTCTCTCTTTGCAGAGGTCGTGGCCTCAACAGAGAAGACGCATACCTGGTGCTCTTCCCGTCCACCTTGGATGGTCTTGCAGATAAATGGTACAGTCAGTTTGCTGAGAACCACTTTACTACTTGGACCATGTTAAGACAGCAGTTCTGTGAAGCTTTCCGACCAGGGGATTATCAAGAGAAGATTCTAGATGAGTTGGCCAACCTGTTGCTCCAGCCCAAGGAGACATTTGCAGAGCTCATGACCAGAACAAAGTCCCTGGTCGCCAAGCTACCTCAGCAACCAGGGGAATTCATGGTGAAGAAGTGGGTAGAGAAGGCTCTGCCTAAGACTTCTCAACAAAAGCTCAGAGAAAGTCTCCGTCCTGAAGCCAGTCTGGAGGACTTTGTTGCTACTGCTACTAGAATAGAGGGAGCAAGAAGGCAATTCACTGACTCTCCTCAGTTAGATACTGCCCCTGTACTCATGGACAGTCCATCAGACCCCTTGACTTCTTTAAGAAGGGAACTGGAAGCCCTAAAGTTACAGCGGGCCCTTCACGAAGAGAGATCCTTCTCTCTCAGACAGGAGAAGCCTCCACATCAAGAGGCTTATGATCAACTTAAAAGAGAGTTAGAAGAGCTCAGGTCTCAGCAGGAGACTAAGGCTATGGTATGGTGTAGTTCCTGCCGCTCTCCAGGACACCCTCCACAGGACTGTCCCCTTCGCTCTTATTGCCACTTCTGCGAAAAATCGGGTCATGAAGATAAGGATTGCTACTATATAAAGGGATTGCACAAAATACAGCAAAGTCTTGGTCCTACTCTCCAACAAGGGTTAGCACCAGCATCCAACATGGTTTCCCACTACAGCCATCCCAACTACATGCCACCTTTGCTCAATATCCCTGCTGTCCAAGGTATGTCAAGTACTTTCCCGACTCAAAGTTTTTATAATGCTAATGCCACCTCAACCCCTCAGAGCTTCTACACTTCAGCCTCCAACTCCATGCAGCAACCACCTCGTCCCCCGTTTCGTCCTTCCAATCGGCCCATACTCTGCTACAGATGCGGAGAATATGGGCATTATCAGAGCAAGTGTCCTTTACCTGAGGGGTCCCCTCCTTGTCGTCATTGCCCTGATTCGAAGGATCACTACAGTAAGGATTGTCCCACACAAAGGGCATCCACGTCTTCAAGCTCGACTCAGAACCAGCAAGAATTCACCTTCCCAAAGATAAACTTGATTACTGTGAACACCGTGCCTCAACCATCACCTGCTACTCATGTGGTTAAGCCACTGCAAGTGGAGGAGCCTGCTAGTGTCCTTACTCGGACACAAAGAGCAGCTCTTGGTCTCAGTCTGCCCACAGGTCCACCTCGCCAGTCCCCACTTCTTGAAGCTGGTCTATTTGACCCAAAGGACGAGTCCTTCAAAATTGCTCAGAGCCAACCAACTTCCCTGTTATCTGACATTGATGGAGCCTTCTTGGAAGCAGTGGCTGACTTGGAACAGATTGAGGTCCCAAAGGGAGCCCAGTTCGAAGGCGCCAAGCCCACAGCAGAAGCCATCTTGAAAAATACTTTTCAGCAGGTGTCACTATACGACATGCTAAGGCTCTACGCAACACTTAGAAGTGACACCCTGTCAGTCATTCAGTCTCTGTACTCGGGGGCTGGGCCTAGTGGCGGGCACCTCCTCGTACAGCCCTCAGAGTCTTATTTGATTTCCTATCCATCTGCTCCCCTCACCGATTATAAAAGTCCGCGCCTCACTGTATCTATTCTTGGGCACCAGCTATCCGGCGTCATCGTTGATGGAGGATCTGGAATCAATTTGATGCCTGAATTCATGGCCTTAGGTCTAAAGCCTACCCGACTTGCTCCTTTCACTGTTACATTGGCCGATCAGAGAATAGTCTACCCAGTGGGCATAGTCGACAAGGTGCCTCTGAAGGTACAAGATTTCACTTTCAACTTGGATTTTGTGGTAGTTAATCTTCCCCAAGTAGAGGGAGGTTATCCCTTGCTGATTGGTAGGCCATGGTTGCGACATACGAAAGCACTTCACGACTGGGGAAACGACGCCATGTGGATACATAATTCTGGCTCCTCGATGCAACCCATTCTCTTAGAAGGTGGTATGGATCCCGTGGTGCAGCAAGTTTCTTTGTCAATGGAAACCAAACCTAAACAAGAACAGCCTATTACACCTGAAGGGTCAGATGAAGATCTGCTCGAGTGGTTGGAGGCCACAAAATCTATGCCTTGTTATGGAGTCTCTATTCACTCTTCGCCTGAAAGAACACCCTCTTCAAATGATTCCACAGTAACTAAATCTAATGTGCCACCTGAGCCTATGAAGAAGCATAGCAGCAGTAAGAAACCTCCTCTACAGGAGTTCACCCCCCCTAAAACATCAACCCTTTTGGTGTCTGCTTCTTTGACCAGAAGAAAGCTCTCCTCTGTGTCTAGCAAACTCCCTTCTCAGAGCCCGTCCTGCAAGATGAATTCCAAGATCTTGATAGTTGTATTGCTCCTGATAGCTGGGTGCTCTTTGTTTTCCACTATCTACCCTCTGTCCCTCACCCTCCCTCCCCCTCTCCCCCTCGCCCTCGCCCTACTCTCCCCCTCGCCTAGTCCCCATCACTACCCTCGCCCTCGCCCTAAGTCCCTCCCCCTTGCCCACTCGCCCCTACCCAACCTTTATTCACCCTACCCCTCCTCTCTCGTCCCTTCCCAATCCACCTCCAATTGGCCCCTACCCAATCCCCCTCGCCCCTACCCTCTCCAATTGGTCCATACCCAATCCCAATCCCCTCGCCCCTACCCTCTCCAATTGGTCATACCCAATCCCAATCCCCGGCCCCTACCCAATCCAATCGGTCCCTACCCTCTCCAATCGGCCCCTACCCAATCCAATCGGTCCCTACCCTCTCCCATTGGTCCATACCCAATCCCAATCCCCTCGCCCCTACCCTCTCCAATCGGCCCCTACCCAATCCAATTGGTCCCTACCCTCTCGAATTGGTCCCTCCCCAATCCAATCGGCCCCTACCGCCTCGAGTTGGTCCCTATCACCCCTACCCTCTCCAATTGGTCCATACCCAATCCCAATCCCCTCGCCCCTACCCTATCCAATCGGCCCCTACCCAATCCAATCGGTCCCTACCCTCTCGAATTGGTCCCTACCCTCTCCAATCGGTCCCTACCCTCTCGAATTGGTCCCTACCCTCTCCAATCGGCCCCTACCCAATCCAATCGGTCCCTACCCCCTCGAGTTGGTCCCTATCGCCCCTACCCTCTCCAATTGGTCCATACCCAATTCCAATCCCCTCACCCCTACCCTCTCCAATCGGCCCCTACCCAATCCAATCGGTCCCTACCCTCTCCAATTGGTCCATACCCAATTCCAATCCCCTCGCCCCTACCCTCTCCAATCGGCCCCTACCCAATCCAATCGGTCCCTACCCTCTCGAGTTGGTCCCTACCCTCTCCCATTGGCCCCTACCCAATCCAATTGGCTCCCACCCCCTTAAGCCCTCGCCCCTACCCTCCCCTCACCCCTCGCCCCTACCCCCCCCCCCCCCCCCCCCCCCCTCTCGTCCCTACCCACCCCCTTAAGTCCTCGCCCCTACCTACCCCCTCTCGCCCCTACCCTCCCCTCCCTTGCCCTCGCCCCTACCCTCCCCCTCACCTCCCCTCGTCCCTACCCACCCCCCCTTCCCCCTCACCCCTATCTAGCCCTCCCTCCCCACCCTCGCCCCTACCTACCCCCCCTCGCCCTAACAAGCCCTAACAAGCCCTACCCACCCCCTCCCTTGCCTCAGCCCTAACAAGCCCCCCTCGCCCCTGGTCAGACTGGCATCCAGGTCAAAATGCTTGCTGGGAGCTCTATCCAGATGGACAGATGCCCAGTAACAAGACTGTTGGTGGCGGTGATGATGCCTTTAACACCTTCTTAAGTGAGACGAGATGGGAGCGGGAAAGCATGTTCCTCGAGCTGTGTTTGTTGATTTAGAGCCCACTGTGATTGATGAACCAACCTGGTTACTTACCCCAGAATTCACTTCATGCTTTCATCATATGCCCCAATGATTTCGGCAGCTAAGGCCTATCATGAGCAGTTGTCCGTTGCAGAGATAACCAACACATTTGAGCCATCGTCAATGATGGCAAAATGTGATCCTCGGCATGGTAAATACATGGCATGCTGCACAAAGGGGCAGAGAAATTTTGTGTAATCCTATCACAGTAGCAAGTTTATGAACCTTTTTGGCTGTTTCCTTGGGGCTTTCAAGCATTCACCTGGTTGCCATCACAATGCCGTTAATGCTTTTCGTTTTGCCATTAAGATGGAGCTTAACCGCATCGCGTTATTACTCGAGCTTCTGACCATCCCTCTTTTCGACAATTTCATCTGCAAGTGCGGACCAGGTCATTTTCTTCTCACTATAGTTATGGAGGATAAAGATGCGTTGGATCCAAACCGAGCATATCTCTTTGCTGAGGAGCCTCAGTCTGTTTTGCGGATTGGGATTCTTGGACTATGCAATCATATTGGGTTCTTGCCTATTCAAAGGCTTAAGGCGTTGCAAGCAGGACAGTGTTTTACTCCACTTTTGAGGCATGTAAGGTCATGGTTGGGCCTAGCACCTGCTTCAAGAAATGTACGGATGCAGCACCTAGTGGTTTTCTTTCACAGTTTTTTCAGTATTCCTCTCATCGAGACGGTGAGCGGTCTTGTGGCGGGCAACCTGTAGCAGGGCTACAGTGTCACTTTATAGGACATAGAGTTGGACAGTGGGTTACATTGGGACTGGTTCACACTAGACGGACCCTCTGGACGGACGTCTGGTCTGGGAGTGATACGTGGCAGGGTACCTACCGACGACCGACGGTGGCCTAGTGGACCTCGTGGCCAGGTCACCACATGGCTGACATTTATGAGCCGTTGGTGGCTCTTTACGGTGGTACATATGAGTAGTCGTTTGGGGTAGTTCTATTATCTTGTACGTAGTCGTCTAGAGCGGGTCTTACACAGAGCACATTAGCACCATCCCTGCACATCTGAGCCTCGACAACCCCATTGTACCTGTGAGTCCTGGGCTGGAGCTGTGAGTGCTGCCACGCCAGAGTCTGTACACGGTTCTTTGAGCTAGTCGAGTCCACATGTTCTGGTCCACTGTTGTTATCCATTGTTTCTGTGTTTCATTCTGTTTGAGAGAGTTTCCATTTGTTTGAGTGAGATTGTCTCGCACATTGCACTGAGGGGCACCCACACTGTAGAGAGCACGACATATTATCCGCGCTACATTTGTCGGTCGCTCTGATCCTGTATTGCTTTGGCTTCCTTCATTGCTGCTTCTCTTTCTGCTCTTCTTTCTGTGTGTCTGCGTTCCATTTCTGCCATTCTTTCTGCATGTCTGCGATCCATTTCTGCATTTCTTACTTCGCGTTCTAACTTCCTTTCCAGAAACATCTGGTCTAAAGCCTCCATAGGAGTCAGTGCAATCCTTGACGTAGATGGGGGAGAGTCGGAAAAACCTCATGGTGGGGAAAATTCTTCTTCGCTTCTCTCATGCTCATCACCTCCAGGCGAAGTAACCATTCCTCTTTGAGTGATGACCTTTCTGAAGTCGTGGGTTCTTGTGGTCTTGGGTTCTTAAGTTCACGAGGAACTTGGGTTCTTGGGGGTCTTGGTTCTTGGGGTTCTTGAGGGTCTTGAGGTTCTTCTTTTGCTTGCAAACCGTGTTTGAGAAGGATCTTCTCTTTATCCGAGTTCTACACTTTTCCGCGGGCGCACCCCTTGGCGGCCTTGCGCTCACACCAAGGTTTCTTTTTCCCACCTCACGTCGATTGGCCGGCCGCTAAGTGCACGGTCTGCTCTCAATGAGTGAAAAGAGGCACAAGGGAAGGCTAGACAAGCATTTCTTTCCTGGGATTCCTGTCACTCTTCAAAACAACGATTAGGAATCGACATGCCCAAGCGAACATGGGTTCGTGCAACCGCAACAAGCAAAAAAAATTCTTGTGGTTCTTTCCTTGAGTGATACAGAACACTGCCAAAGCTCTGATACCAATTTTAGGTGTAGCGGAATGAATGTTTGCACTTTGCTCAAGATGAGTGCTCCGAACTGTGCTCAAGGTTCCTTTTTGCTCTTATGGAAGGGAGAGCCTTCCGTTCTTAATGGAAAGTGCTATGATCACAAACAAAGTGAATGGACATTGTGCGTGCAAGTGTATGAGACCGAGAGATAGAGAGAAGAGAGATACGACACCCAAGATGTTGTAAAACCCTCCTCTGAAGGCCCCACTCTCGTCGGCCAGAGTGGTCTACTTATTGATTGCACAAAGTGGTACAATGACGATGCAATGGACTGATGCAACCTGGGACTATGTCGGTGACGACGACGGGGATGACAACAAGGACTTTAGGGCTGAAATCTGTGGTCTTCTATCTGCTGTCCATAAACACACTATGGCTGAAAATCTAGGACTGTTTTCAGTGGCTGAAAATGACTGTTTTGGCTGCGTTTTTGATGGCTGAAAATGACAATACTCTACAAGTCTTTATGGCTGAATCTGCTGCTATTCATGCATGCTGAAAACGCTGCCTACCTGCGGCCAAATGGGCTGAAAATAGAAAACGCTGGGGGCTTCCTGTAGCGTTAGTGAAAACGCTGGTTGGCTGGGGCAGTTGGCGATGATCAAGGCTGAAAACGCCAGGGCTAGGGTGAGGTGTGGCGATGATAGAAAAAACGCTAGGCTTAGGGAGGTTCTGGGCTCGCCAAGGAAGGCTTGGAGAGGTCTTGCTGAGAGAGAAGGGGTACCTGCTGCCTGAGGGCCTGTTGTGCTCCTTGCTCATCTGCCAAAGAATGCTAGCTTTGGTTTGCTTATATATTTTCTTAGCAAAATTGCCCTACCTACTTTTGTTGGAAAGTCACTCAAAAATAATAAGTGAAAAATGTCAAAAATAGGGAAAATACGCTAAATGCACTCGAAAATTCCCCTAACTGATTCTAATGGATTCTGATGGGAATACTGATGATCATGCTGTGTGCAACTAGAGCATATGCATCTATACCAAGTGATTGGACATGCACAGTCTACGAATAGACTCACAAAAGTGCCAGATCACTTCTAATCTAAACTTGACTGGACTGACTGAACCCTGATCATGTTGTAGCTTGTCCACGGACACATAGGGTTGGATGTGTCACGTGACAAAGACAAAGTTGTCACATAAAAAAATGGAATCTTTTAGAATATAAGGAATTTGATGGCATGTTATATATCAATGGATAGATTTCGATGAGTACATTCTAAATCCAAAAGGTCCGACAAGTTTTTGTTTCATTTGTAAAAATTTTAACGTGCGCCCGTTTTGGACAAGAGAGAGAAAGTCGAAGTCCTTTAGGACCCATTTGAGAGTCCAAAATTTCCCTAATGTCAGGCTCCTCCAGTGCCCAAGAAGAAGATTCAAAAGGTAAAAAAGGAGAGCAGCATTGGTGCCTATTTTATTCTGGTTTTGATGCTGGTTTCAATGAGTGTGATCTACTCATGGCTCGGGCTTTCCAGAGAGGAGTATTAAAGAGAACTTGGTGCTTACTGACGTGAATATCTTAGGCTCGGGCTTTCCTGAGGGAGTATTCATGTTAGTTGTAGCTCCTATGAATGTTATAGGCTACAGTCTTGGGAATGATTAGTTGTACTCTTGGAGCCTCCAAGTGATGTAGGCTGCAGTCTAGGAAGCGTTTGATTGTAGAAGGCCTCTATATCTCATTGCCCGGACCTTTTGAGGTTATGTGCAGGAAGAGTGATGACGGAATCATTGGATATCTCATGGCCCGTACCTTCGTGGATATTTTGGGAGGGAGTGTTTATCGGTGACTTTATGTTTTTATGTTATGTAACATGCATCTGTAATCATTTGTGTTGCATTGTGATTTGTCAACCACTGTATATATATTTCTAACTGGGTAAGATTGTCTGGGTATAAAGCTTTAGTGCATGAAGACACATTCACATTTAAAGATCAGCACGGTCTGGGTGTGATGGGTAATTTTGCTATGCTAGAATATCACGAGCTCCGATATGAAATAAGAAAACTGAATGATCCTCCGAATCACCCTCGGATAATTTTTATCTAGTTTGAGTTGTTTTGCAGACATAATTGCGAACGATTACTTTTCTTTCAAGAGGGGGGTATGTCACAATCTGCCGACGTGGAGATCCCAAGGAGCGAGCCACCCTACAGATCCCAGAACGAGGGACCTAAACCCTAGCAGGAGCAGAAGAAGAAGTAGGACTTATCAACTTACAGGTTCTTGCCGAGTAGCCTAAAAGTACAAGGGGCCCAACCCAACTAACAAGACTCTAGCCGATGGGGCCTTAAAGTAAAATAAAGCAACACACACACAAGACAAACTGCGTGTAGGATGATGGTGTGGCTTGCTCTACACAAATCCGTGAAATGCGCTAGCAACTGATGACGTGGCATGCTATACAGAAATCCACGAAATGCTTGGGAGCTAAGGACGTGGCATGTTGGATGGACATCCCCAAACAGCCTAACAGCGCTAACTTTTGGGATCTTGTAGTTTTCATGTAACTACTTTCAAATAGACCTACAGCCTTTAAATAAGTGCTAGGGGCTCATTTTCTGGCATCCAAAGGAAAAGGAGCAGAGTTGGGACCCTCGGATATTGTAACCTCTTGGAGCAATATAAAGAAATACCTAAAGGGGTGCCATGTTATGGAGCCATTGCAATCTGGGAGTGGAGCTCCACCACTCTGTATCTCGTATGAATTTTCTTTTACAGTTATTCGAATTATTTTGAATAACTATAAAAGAGAATTTTCTCTTTTACAATTATTCAAATTTTATAGTTATTAAAAAAAAAAATTAAGTGCATGAAGTCTGTTTAGTCTGTTTTTTGCCGCTTGCACGTGGTGACGTCCCTTTACACCCATTACACTAGTATAATTAGCAAGTAGATTAGAGGCTAAGCTAAATGCAAATGCAAAGAAAATTGTTCAATTTGGTGAGCAACGAGACTCAAAAAATCTAGCATAGAGGGTATAATTAGCAAGTAGATTAGCACTAAGATAAATGCAAATGCAAAGAAAATCGTTCAATTTGTGAGCAAGGAGACCCTAACTTTTCAACTCGCTCTGATACCAGTTGAAAGGTTAGGGTAGATAGATTGATGTAGCATTCATCATGTAATCATAATGTTTATAAAGAGAGATTAACTCAATACTCAAGAAACTAAAGTGTAGACAAATAAAACTTGATTATTCAACACACAAGATTGATTACAAGGCTTCTTATATAGGCATAGAATGTAGTGCTTTCACCTCTCCAATGGTCAATTGACTCTGCTTGAAAGGGCAAGATGCTAGCTTGGCCCTTGACCCTTCTACTTGGCTCTTGGCTCTTCGCATGACTCTTAAGGAATCACATGACAACACATGGTTTGTCACATGGCTCTAAAGACATGGCATCCTACATGGCAGTCTAGATGGCCAAAGGGAGTTGTTGTGCAAAAAACAGAGTAACAGGGAATGGGCAGAACAGGGCCCTCCCATTCCCCGGATGCCTTTCGAGGCAAGTCTTAACACTCAGAATGGAGAGGGGAACGGAACAGTGTTCGGTCCCCGAGCCAAACCGGAGCGGCAGGCAAAACGCTACCCAGAACGGGCGGAACAGAGATCGGAACACAAAACGTCCAGAACAAGAGTTTTTGAAATTTAAAAAAACGACCTTAAAAAAAAAAAAATTTGATTGTTTGGGCAGCATCTTATTGAATGTTGAACCAACCTACTGGGCAATGAGTTAGTGATTTACAATGGGGGCCTAGCTTCTCCTTGTATATAAGCTTTGGAAGCCTTAAGTATCCCCCTCAACAAATTACCCTACCCGAAACTTTGACAAATAATTAAAATACATAACTAAAGCCAAAATAAATATTGAGACCCGTGAGGTCCACCTTTCAAGAATACCTATATCACGTGCATTCAAGAGGTATTTATAAAAACCCCTCTACATACACACATCACCATGAATTAAAAGACCTCTTCCTTTATGAACCTATAACTTTTTTGCAATTTTTTAATTTTGTACCCCTCTTGTAGATGTAATTTTGTAACTCTTTGATGTAGTAAAAACCCCTCCCAGTGAGCTCACATGCTATACTTAAATATTTTGAGGTGGAACCCCAAGTATTGAGATCACATTGAGCTATTCACTTGAGATGCTATAAATTCAATACCCTCTCTACAACTCATAGTGGACATATGTAAGAAGACCAAGTTGATGAAGAAGCTACCATGGACACTCTAGCAACATAGAAGGTGTTTAAGCTATAGCATCTCAAGACAATTGTCCAATGTGATCCCAACATTTATTTTGGGATCACATTGGGCTATTCACTTGAGATGCTATAGCTTCAACAGGTTGATGTAGGACCGCTTCGCTCATCAGAACGGAAAATGAGGTAGGAACTATAAAGCTTTCCTTCCATCTCTCTGCTGAAAAGGGGAAAGGCATTTCTGTAGAATCTAGAAGTGTCATCTTTCTTTGTCTGCTCTTAAAGAGACCAGTATGCTTTCAAAAAAGCACACGCCTAAAGCTATGATAACACTGTAATGGCATGGCATGACGTGCCAATGGAAAAGAATAGACTAAACAAACTTTCAGCACTTCAAAACAATTGAACTCAGAGGAAGGGAAAATCAACACAAGCACGGAGTGGCGGGAGTTTCACTTCCCTACAGCAATGGCCCCAAACTATTGCTGAATTAGCTTTATTTGAAGGAAATATAAGTCTATGAGTTATTGGATTTATAAGTGAGAGGGTTTTCTCGCTTGAGACATACGAGTACAGATATTTCTAGTGTGTCATTCAAAGCAATGACGGGAGCACAAAGAACAGGATGGGTGACAGAGCATCGAGAAGTATTCGACAATCCACAACGGGCATCTCTAATGCGCCATGGGATTGGTGACATAGGCCATCGCGAAGGAGCTTATCCGTAAGTTCTGTAAGAAAGGACTAAGTGATGGGTATTCCTGATGCGTCGCAAAGTGGGTAATGGGAGCATCGGAAAGGAAATATTCCATGGTCGGGAGGAATTCCGAACTGGGATAGAATTATGCACAAGTAATGAGACAAGCACTTGAATGAAGATGGGTTTAATGTAAGCTTTGAGGAAAAGCGGTCGCTTTCTGAAAACGCGACTTGCTTTCTAAAAAAACGAGTTGCTTTTTGCGAAAGCATCTTTGTTAGCATTGCATCTGTGCATGAGACTGCATCAAGGGACACCTGGTTTGTGATCGCGTAAGCATGGTTTTCAACCTATAAGTTTTATTGAGTTTTTAGCAGGTTCATATCCTTTTTAAAGTTGGCCAGCCATCCACTTAATGAGTGGGCAGCCCATTTGCAATCACCTACCCATCGTTTCCTCTTTTTCTGCCAGGTACTTGCACTTACAAAAGCAAGCTAGCACCCTCAATTTGGGGGATTGGCTGGAAGGTCGCAGGATCAAAAAAGCCAGGCGCAAGAGTTCAGCCCATGCTGCTGCAGATTTCAGCCAAGACGATGAGGTTGCAGGATCAGAAAAGCAAGGCGCCAACCCTTCCCCCATGCTGCAGATTTCAGCCTAGGGGCTCAGAATGTACAACTGTATACAAAGGGAATACAAGTATGTATGCACTCTAGCTAACTCCATGCTATTATTATACTAGGGGTGTAGTATGGTATACATCAAAGAGGGGGTTATAAGCAACACCCTTAAAGAAATTCATGGGAGTCATCGGCTAACGGTAGAGCTCCATCCTCCTGCCATCCACCATGGTCACCACTCATTCTACACCCCTTATCACAATTTAATTAGTTAGGTTTACCTGTACTCTTTATTCTCATTTTCAGCTTTTGCTTTTTTGGGATGACAGAGGATACATCACATATGTACATTACTTTGTCGCATAGGCCGAGTTCGGCCTTTCAAAGACGTCAATAAAGTCTTTCTTTCCCTCTAAATGTAGCTTTAGATAGGTAGCTCATTTCACCAGTAGCTTTAGGCCTACTTTTTTGTTTCTCTTCGATTAGAAATTTCCTTTTGGTCTCATAGGCCACATTGGCTGTCAAATGTTTGGAGATGTTAATTTACTCCTCTCTGTCTCTCACTTTCATTAAGTTTTTCGATGAGGATGGGCACAAGTGCTTGAAAGAACAAAAAAGATTTGAGCTTTAACCTCGTTCTGAGGAGCAGACTGTAGCTCTGAATCATCTTCTTCTTCTGTCATCTCTTCTGTGTCATTCCCAACAGCATCATCATCATCATCATCGGTGAAAGTCTTTTTATGTTCCCAGTCTTCATCACCTGTGTTAATGTGTAACATAAGTGAGACATACCAGAGCCTATTTGTTTTCATGTCACAAAGTCATTGCACAACTTTTAAAAGTATGATTTTAGCAGCTCTTGCAAAGACAGGACTACCTCTTTTAGGCTTTTCATCATCAAATTCGTGATCATAGCCTCTTGCCAGTTCCTGTCCATCTTCATCTTCATCACCACTTTTCTTATTCATGTCAAGTCTTCTTTTCCTGTCCTCCTCTTCATCTGCATCCTCTTCCCCTTTGTCAGAAGATGCAAGATCATCATCATCATCACAAACCCTCAGCGTAAACCCACCACGACCACTGCCTAGAGTGAGATTCTCTGCTTCATCAAAAGCAGTCGCCCCTGCATTCGCAGCTTTCATCAACCAGCGTGGATAGCCATCTTCAGTTTTACGTCGATTCTGCATCTTCTCCTCTGCTTCCTCAAGGGTTAACCGCTTGTAGTCGGTAACTTTGTGGAACTTGTACCTGTAGAAGAAGCACCCAATGCCTTCTGCATTAACTATGCCCAAGAAATTTAGCCATAAAAGTAACTTATCTTTGGAATTTGAAAAAGAACTCTCAAATTTCTCAACGATGGCACAAATAGAGAACTCAAGAAGAATCTAAGCAGGATTGTCAGTAAGCTTCTCATGTTACACTCATAACTTTATTCCTCCTAGTGAAATTCCTAGTTGCCACTATTCTGACAGATGAAGTATACATATCCTACTGCAGATCAAATGAAAGCTCCCTTTTCACATATGTTTTACACCCCTGAACAGACAAATGCTGAAGACTTTCGGTGGCATTCCAGGACTTCAACCTGCAACTAAGAATTGCACAAGTTTGTTTGTTTGTTTGAGTATTAATTTGCTCATAATTCATATGCCCGAGATGTAGTTTTAAAACCGGAGTTTTGTTAACAACCAAAATGCGAACAATTCCATAAACAAAAATACCATGGACCTACAGGCATGGCAAGAGAGTTAGAACTACAAAATTTTTGACCAACATACCATGCACCTGCAGGAATGGCAAGCATGTCCCCTTTATGCTTCGACAGAATATAATATGAAGACTGCTGTCCACCTTCCAATGCTCCTCGAAATGATTGTTTCCTGTGACCATTTAGAAGCCAAGACTTTACTAATTGGTTCTCCTGTTGAATGGGCAAAGACTTCACTTTGCCCTTCTGTTGCTTCTCCTGTTGAATGGGCCAATACAAGGTATGAACATTGAATGCTTCATGGACGAAACTCCTGTATAGCATAGCTATTCACCTTACCTGCCCAGGCTGTACTACATCAAAATTAAATCAAGCACAGAGGACATACCCGTGGCGCCTCTGAAACTCGCCGACTTTGTAAACCCTCACGCACCATGCTCCAGTTTGGCTCATTGCCTTTTTTCTTTGTGAAGAACGGGACACCATGCAAAAATCTACCAACAAAGAATGGCTTGGTGGTTGGATAGGCATTAATATTGCATTCCTGAAAAGGCCACAAGTCATGGAAAAGTGAAGTACACAGTGAAAGCTCTTGAAATTTACAGGAAAACTGCCATTAGCAGGATCAAAATAAGGGGCAAACTCAGGATGTCAAAGCAAAGGGTGTCAAGAAGGTGAAAACACAAGTGATGTTGAATTCGATATGCAGATGCTAATAAGCCTGCTCCAATCAACTTGGGCTATGGTGTCCTGTGAGAAAGGCACAATGGGAACAGCGCCTAAATAAATAAAGAAGAAGGATTTTTGGCAAGGTCTTCTAGAGCCCAAAATCGATCTATGAAACAAATCAATGTTAGATGGTGGTATCCCATCTCATATCCCAAAAAGTAAAATGAACAAAAACTTGAGTTAACACTGAAACTAGAACAATAGGAGTACACAATAACCCAGAGAGGTAATGAGGATGGAGCTCTAAGGCTGTGGGCTCAGATTGCAAGAGTATATGCATGGGGTGTACAAGCACGACATGCTAGCTCCATGTATCCTGTCCCAATTTTCAAGTCTCTCTTGGTCGACTGCATGTAATTGTATATGGTCTTAAAGAACCAAAAGACGAGCGCAGCAGCTGCCACATGTCTTGCTTTAAAAGCCCAATGACAAGTATCACCTCCATGATTAAAGGTGAGGAGGAAGATGAAGCCCAACTAAAAATACTCTCTGACAAGTATCATCTCCATGACCTGCCAATCTCTCTCTCTCTCTCTCTCTCTCTCTCTCTCTCTCTCTCTCTCTCTCTCTCTCTCTCTCTCTCTCTCTCTCTCTCTCTCTCTCTCTCTGTGTGTGTGTGTGTGTGTGTGTGTGTGCCTGAAATAACTTACACGAATGAGGCGAGAGAAGGGAACTTCACAAGTGGGGCAAGGGGTGGCGCATTCTATCATACGTTTTCCGCAGGGAACGCAGAGATTAATGTGGTGACAAGGGCTCATGAAAAGGTTATTGGTGCAGCCACAAGACACACACCCAGGCTGTTCCTGTGTTGCCATTGCTTCTGCGAGTCTTTCGCTCTGTCGTCGATCCGTATGCCGGTCGCGCTAGTAAGCTGACATTTGCTAGCAGCAACTATATTAACAGAACTTCACAAGTGTTTTTCAGTAGGCCATCCGACCATGCAGTGCTGCCAAAAAATGGAAAATTATAGTGTGATTATAGCTCAATCAAAAAACGATTTAACTTTTTTTGGTGGGTCAATTGTAGGTAGGAGGTACCCAATTGTAGAAAATCAAAAAATCGATCATTAGTGGAAAGTGGGAAAAATAAAATATTTGTGAAAGGGTGCTAAGTAGAGTTGGTTTAAGAAATTAATCTGCATAAAATTATCGTGGTAGCGCAGTTCAAGAGTGTCGCTCTATGTGTGTGCGTGAGATGATGGTCTACAGATGGAAACACAGTGTCAATCTTTGTACTGCTTGCATGCAGGGCAAGTGCGCATGAGGGGTGCAGTGCAGAGGAAAGAGGGCGACTCAGCTTTGTAGGGTGTGAAGGAGGCAGAAGAGGGCGAGGAGAGCAGGGGAAACCAAGACCATGGTAGGAGGCGGGAGCCATGGAGGAGATTGCCATGGGAAGGGCCGTGGAGATAAGGGCGACGACAAGGCAGCTGTAGCCATAGGCGTAGACCTAGGTGGAGCGTAGGTTGTAGAGGGCGAGGGAGCTTGGACAAAAAGGGAGGGGGATCTTTTGAGTATCTCGTATGTTTTATTTGTTAGGAACCAGTAGGACCCAGTAGAGTAATATACCAGCTGGTGGAAAATGAAAAAATCTCTCATTAAACAAGATTATTGGCTTCAGAGCGCACAAAGTGTGAGAGAAGGTCACATGGGGGGGGGGGGGGTGCAAGGTCGCTCAAAGAGGGGGTAGAGGCATGGTGAAGGAGGGGAGCTGGGCAGTGCAAAACTCCCGCAAGAGAAAGGAGGAGACCTTAGCAAGGGCGGCAACGGCCACGCGCAAGGGAGCCGGTAGCAGTGGGCGCATTAATATGGAGTCGCTCCTACCTTGTCTTATTTATAAGTATGGGATGCTGGCTTTGATAGCATCAAGTCGATGTTGGGTTGGCTACGTTAGCATCTCCCAAAATTGTTACGTGCAGCTGCTTGTGTTTGAATCCTCCGCTTCCTACCTTTTGTAGGGATGGGACCCACGAGAGAGATCTCAGGTCGAAGCATTAGCATTCGGAGCGGATCTCGAGGAGGTGTCACATGAATGAATGAATAAAATATCGAGAGAGCCAGTAGGAGAGTTTTGGTGTGTCAATTGTATAATGTGTCCCACAATAAAAAAAATTAACAAATATGGAGAATGTGTTGGCGCGTTATTTATCACTGTTATTACCGCATGAATTATCGTTGTTATACCTAGCAGCCAAATTTAGCGCTTGAACTTTCAAATTCTGGCCTTCTTCGAGTTCGTCATCCTCCATCTCATCATCTTCATCATCATGACAATCATCCTCGCTAAGACTTGCTGCCGCCAGACTTGATTCATCGACCTCCCTCTCCTCTGTTTCCGCCTCATCCAAAGTCGGAGGTGGAAGAGGGTCAAAGATAGTCTCCACTTCATTAGTGGAAAAAATGGTTCTCCCCCGAGGTGTTACGGGAACTACGAACTAAAGTTTTGGTTGGTGGATTGTTGGGATATAGATGACCTATAAAATAGAAGCTCAAAGTGAGTAACATTGGTATAACTAACGCTACAAGAAAATGAGAATAAAAAAGGTACATGTCACTCACCTGCGCACAATTGCGCGGTAAAACTAAATTGTCATACCTCCCTATGTGTTGCACACTAGAGTCCACCATGTAGAGGCCATTCTCATGTCGTCTAGACACATTTGCAAACCACTTGCACTCGAAGATGAAGGTATGAAAGGTTCTAAAATTAACCTTTAGTATCCTTTCAATAGTTCCGCAGTACCTGGCTTCATCACCATCTGTGTCAAAGTTGCCCATGATGGCACAATCCATGGTGGTTCTACGCTCGTCAATGTGGCGCATACGAAAGTGACGACCCTTTGACCACATAGAGTTAAAGGAAAGGCACTACAAAATATAAAAATATGTTAATTTATCAAATACATATTAAAGATAATTTCAAGAAATAGCGTTACAATATGGTTTAGGTATATGAGTACTCTACCTTTGGTACGCAGCCTCGTGCATACTCCCATTCTTTGCAGGTGATGTCTTCTCCGTGCACTTTTGCCTCGGTCATTCTCTCATGAATCCACTATGCACTAATGAGATCTCGAAAACATGCAAGGTGTATAGGCACTGGTTTAGGTAATTTCATATTAAAGATAATTTCAAGAAATAGCGTTATCAAATACATATTAAAGATAATTTCAAGAAATAGCGTTACAATATGGTTTAGGTATATGAGTACTCTACCTTTGGTACGCAGCCTCGTGCATACTCCCATTCTTTGCAGGTGATGTCTTCTCCGTGCACTTTTGCCTCGGTCATTCTCTCATGAATCCACTATGCACTAATGAGATCTCGGAAACATGCAAGGTGTATAGGCACTGGGGGTGCCCTCCTTCCTCCATGTGCTTGTTTCCATGCTTCCCTCTCTTACAAACGCCTTGCCTTTGCCGCTGTCCACAAGTCCACCCACTTTGGTCATAATCTTTGCATTGAGAATACAAAATTTATTGACCACTGGGGATAGATTCATATCCATGTTAAGTATTTTTCCCTTTCCACTTGGCAAGTGTGAAGTCATCCTTGCATCTTCTTGGTCTGACCACATGCGAGGCATTGAAGGATCAACTTGTACCAAATGCTCTGATATATAAACCAATGTCTCTTGAACGATCCACCCTTCGGCCATACATGCCTCTAGTTGAGACCGTAGCCGCACAAAATCTTTGAGTCTTTAAAAACCTCTCTAAGAAGAACATCCATCGTGCGTGCACTACTCCACATATAGCGATCTCCTCCACCACGTGAACCAAGAGGTGAATTTGACTAAGAAGGACCGATCGAGGACATGCATCTCCAATGGCACACACAGTTTCTGTTGCAAGTGTTTGAGCAGCAGGGATAGCATCTATTTCGATTTCCTTGGAGCTCACAAATTTGCAAGAAAACACACAAGGATACACTAAGTGCCTGTTGAAATTATTGTGTACATAAAAAAGGTGTAGTTGAGCGGAGTCTTGTGGTGTACCTTACTAGCTCTCCTAGGTTGAAAATAGCATCCCTGACTTTCTTGTCCCGACATATACACATACTCATCGGAAAAATGAACTACAATGTAAATCAGGGGAAGGGAAAGTGAGTGATATCATACACACAAACTATAGATAGAATAGGGAGTATGAAGATTACCTGAAGCATCTTGTGCCAATCATGGGACTTCAACCCATACAATTGAATGCTTCCACCCTTCTTCGCTTTTGTGAAAACTCCCTTTAGCAACCTCATGTATCCTGTTGGTGTGCAAATAGAGGCAATGGTACCCTTCACCTTGTCTAATTCTTCTTTGGCTAGCATCCATGGTGCTTTAGGAAGCACAATCTTTCCATTTGGGGCACGACGTGGAGTACTAGAGCCGGGGAGACATTTTAAAAGCCTCAAATCCTCCCTCACACCCAAAGAGTCCTTCTTGCCAATAATGTGGTCCCATAGTGTTTGGGCTACATTCTTGAGTATGTCCATGGGATCCAAAAGGTGGTGTATTTTTAAGTCCTTCCAATATGGAAGCCTTAAAAATATGGAATACCTTGACATACCTTTTGGTGAAGGACATGGAGCCGGATTGTTTTTGTGGTGTTCTTCCCAAATGGTTGCCCAATCTGTCATCGTGAGCTTTAGAGGGGTCTTCCCATTTGTTGGAGCCTTGTGCTTGTTATGCCCTTGGGGTAAGAAACGATGGTTGTTTGAATAGATTACCTTGCGCAAGGAATCGGGCCTCTCTGTCACCAACGATGGCCCGCAAGTAGGACATGCATTGTGACCCGATGTGGACAACCCTGCATACATATCATATGGTTAGAGAGATGAGTGAACTAAAGTGAACTAAAGGGAGAGAGGGAAAGAGGGAGAGAGAGATAGAGGAAAGGGGGTTACCAGAAATATCTCCAAGCCCAGGATAGTCGTGCATAGTCCACATAAGGATTCCTTCACAATGGCCTCTCTCCCCCCCTTTCCAAGTGAGACATCGACAATAGGAATGCCTCTCCATAACTCCTCCAAATCCTCGATGAGGGGCTCGAGGTAGACGTCAATATTTGACACTTTGTACTTCCCTGGCACAAGCAAGGAAAGAAGTATATTTCCCTTCTTGGTTGTCTCCCATGGTGGAATATTGTAGTTGACGATCACCATAAGCCAAGTGCTCCATGAAGTAGACTTAGTGTCGAAGGGGTGGACACCATCACTTGCTAACCCAAGCCTCAAGTGTCGAGGCTCCAACCCAAACTTTGGCCATTGAGTTTCGATGTGCCTCCATGCAGGTGAATCGACAGGGACACGTATCATTCCATCATTTGAGCAATGGTTCGCGTGTCACACGAGAAGCTCCACGGTAGGCTTGCTTTTAAACATGTGTTGGATGCGAGGAATTAATGAAAAATGTCTCAATACCTTGTGGGGTAGGTGCACCCCACTCACTCCTGTCTTGTATCGTGGGACATGAGGTAGCATGTGCATGCTCATTGCGACATAGCATGCAATCGTTGAGGCACGCATAGATGCGCTCATACTCCATTCCAAGTGTAGTGACATACAATCTAGCTGTCGAAGATCTGGATGCATGGTGATCTTCTGGCAACATGCTTCCCATCAAACTACAACAAACATGCGTATTAGTATAATTGCTAGAAGACAACACCATAAAGCGAGTGGAGAGTATATAAAAGCCACATTTCATACTTACAGAAGTACTGCATCGACACTTGCATTACTCCAACCAAATTTCGCTTGCAAGTTGAGGACTTCCAATGATGCTCGGAGCACCGAGTACCGTGCACCGTCGTAAAGAGGTGTTCAGGTACTCGTCATCAATCTATCCTCCATTTTGGCAGCCTGTTTAGTGCAGGGCTGACAATCCTCCTCGCACACGTCACGCTCATGAGCTAGTGACTCATCACACATGTCGAACATGTGTTCATCCTCTACCTCAAAGTGCGACGGAGACGTCATAGGAGCTCCCAAAGTACCGCACACGGGAGGATCACCATGCAGGTGCACCCAAATCACCCAGTCGCTCTTGCCTCTGCCGTTTGGCCTTGCGCGCTGGTGCACCACCACCGAACACAGACCAATGGGGCACCTCCTCAAGCGATGGGTGAGTCACGCTCTCATCTCTTTGAGCGCTTTTTCGAGGATGCCAAAGCCCTTCGTTCTCCACGTGCTCCAAGGCAATGCGCCTCAAGCGAGGGATTGCCCTTTTGCACTTGGCACAAGGACAAGGGAGTTTTTCCTTGAGCCAACGATCATGCTCAGGACGTCTAAGGGGACCACAATCATCCCAATCGATATCTTGCACACGTAAAATGTTGTTTATTTAGTCATGTGTCCTAAAAAATAAATAATTAGAAAAGCCCTAAATAGAATTACAAAAATTATATAAAGTTAAGGTCAAAGGAATAAATGACAATGAGTGCTAAAATTACTTTTAATTAAAAGAGAACTTAAAAAATGCAATTAATAAATATTTAAAAGTACTACAAAATAAAGTATCCATAAAAAAATTAAAATCTTCATTAAAAAACTCAAAAGACTAAAAAATGAAATAATTGATAGCTAAGGGTAGAGAGGGTGGTTTGTACCCCCCCCTGCAACCTCGGATTCGCATGTATCTGTTTGAAATGACCGACCACAGTAATATACACGGCAATGGACGCAGTAATGGGCGCGATAATGTCCGCGGTAATGCCTGGCGCCTAGAATAGGCAAGAAGGCAGAGTATGCCGCATTTTTTGCTGCATACTTTGCGTTCTTGCTCTCCACCATCGCTCCCAAGCTCCTGTAGGGGTTAAGGCCTATGTGCCTTGACCGATCGCCCAGGTCATGGGCGCCCGCCCACTGTTACCCTATACTTATAGTGAGTATACTGTATAGGGGGAGCTGCCACTTCACAGTCTCCCCACCCACATTGTGTGTGTGTCTCCTTCTCTCTCTCTCTCACTCTCCATCTGTGGCGCTCCCCGATCCCCTTCAATTGGTATCAGAGCTATGGTGACCGCGGAGAGCACGACGGCTTCGAGAGCTTCGAGGCGATAGCTCGCTCGCTCTCGATGGTAGAGAGATTAAGAAAGCTTGGAAGCTTTGTGAGAATTCAATGGGAGCTTGTGAGGTCAGTTGAGAGTGATGTATGCTCTTGTGGAAGCTCAGAAAGGAGTGTGGAAGATTGTGTGTAAGTGAAGGTGCTTCCCTAAAATTGTGTGCGCAGCAGCATTGTTTTTAGATTCATTTTTCTCCTTATAGAATGAAGATCTGAGAATTTTGTCAGCGTAGCCCATCCGTTTCGACGTGGTCTACAACTTTGCAGAAGAAACTTTTTGCAAATTCCTCACCGTTTTGCTGATATTCAGCTCAGACTGACTGTATACAGAAATTCCAGATTTTCTGTTGTCGCATTGTGTGCGAGTTTGATGCACTTTTGGAAGCACGGGAGATGCTTGAATTTGAGTGCATAAATTCTGAGCTGAAGATGCAATTTCAGCTTGTGTTAAGCTTGTGGTTTGAGGGTTTTTTAGTAGACTTGGGCAACGAAGTACGGAGGCGTTTACACACCACCGAGGCGGTCTCTTGAGAGACACAGTTTTTTGGAGCACACAGGTGGAGCTTCTTTCACTGGTTTTCACAGGATACTTTGGCAGTGATTTTGTGCTTGGATTCATGGTCTTTGCGGATGGTTTGCATATGGTTATGGCGCATGGTTGATGCCCATTATACATGCATTTTGGCGAGCACTTTCAAGTGCCGGTGAGCTCTCTTGAGAGCATTGTTTTCGCATTGATCAAGTTTCCGGATTGCAAATCTTTTGGCGCTTGCTTATGCGCGGTCACTCCGTTGATGTACGTTGAGTGCGGATTGTCATTGTATGTGACAATGTGGAGCCATTTTGGCATTTCTACTCATTGGCATTGAGTAGCGTTATGGTTTATGGTAGAGATTGTACTTGAGTTTTTTGCTCAGTTTTCAGGGGAAATTCTGTCGGATTTTTCCTAGATTCTCGCCTGATCAAGTGTTTACTCTCACTTTGACAGGTTTTGTCAGTTTGGACACAGTTTTGTGTTTTTGTATCCACTCTCGCAAGAGTGAGGAGTTGTGTATCTTTCTTTGCTTGAGACAGTGGTTTGCTCTCGGGTGGGAGAGTCTTGTGATCTCGAGCATTGTTTGCCATAGTTTTGTAGAGCTTATGCATGTATGTTGAGTGTAGTTTGATGCGCATTGATTGCTCATTGTATTGAGCTTGCAGGACAATGGTTATTTTGTGTTGATAGCCATTGTGTGTCGAAACTCTGGTGAAATTTTCCCAGGAGTTTTATGCGTATCATTTATGCAATCTAGGTAGAGATTGCGGGTTGCACTCAGCATTTGCGTGTGGTGTTCTTTGCAGGTGGGAGATTTGTGCATGTGTATGCATCGATACCACATAGAGTGGGCTTGGTGATTAGCTCACAGATTGCAGTGTGATACTAGAGCAGGCGAGGCTTGTATTGACATTGCGGGAGCTCTATTTTGGAGTGTGTCTCACAGGTTTTACATTGTGTTTCTAGCCATATTTGTAGACAGTTTCCAGGTGTTGTTGGTGAGGTGGTTTTGCTATCTAGCTTGCTACTTGTGCTCATGGCAGAGACAGGTGATCGATCAGATTGTGACCTCTCACAGATGCGCGTGTTTGATGGGTCAGACTTTGCGGCATGTAGAGATTGTATGCTTGATGCATTGACACAGCGAGGGTTGCATCGACCATTGAGTGGTGATGCAGGTAGAGCTTCAAACATGTCTGACGATCAGTGGCAGGAGCTAGAGGAGATGGCACTATCTACACTCTCTTTGCACCTTGCGAAATCTATATATGCTCTTGTTATGTATGAGACTACTTCGAGAGCACTTTGGCGCACATTACATGAGATGTATGATAGATCTGCGTCATCAAGGACTCGTGTGAGACATGTACATTCACGAGTACGCCGACAGGTGACATGTTGGTATTGTGGTCATTCTGGACACATTAGACGGCGCTGTTTTTGTCGTATGCGACATCGTAGGAGACATGGCAGTATCAGAGATGTATGTAGTGATGCCATTGACTCAGTTGCTTTGACAGTTGAGGTAGATGTAGTGTTGGAGTATACTAGTGACGGGGATGTCACTTTTACCTCGAGCTATGCACGAGATGCTATACATGTGGATAGTGCACTCCCTTTGCAGTGGTTGCTAGACGCAGATGCTATGTTTCATGTCACGTCGCATCGTGAATGGTTTTGTAGCTATTCTAGCGGGATGCTTGGCAGTGTACGTTTGACCGATGGATCGGTGCATGTGATAGCAGGTGCAGGAGATGTGAGACTGTCATTACCGAGTGGTGCATCTTACTTGTTACGACATGTGCGCTTTGTACCAGATTTAACAGTGAGTTTGATCTTGATTGGTTAGCTTAGAGATTGTGGATGTCAGATTTTGCTACGAGAGCGAGATTTTGTGATGCATTTGGGTTCGCTAGCGATTGCGAGAGGTGCCAGGAGTGGTACAGGTTACCCATTGCATGTGGATCACGGGAGAGACGGTGTTGTCTCTGTGATCATGCAGCCAGGTAGAGAGCGAGAGAGAGCAGGCGAGTCTCTTTTGCTTGTGGGTTGTAGGATGCTTTGCATGGAGTGCAGAGCAGTGACCTTGTTGTGCAGGTTGCGTCTACGGATGTACAGGTAGAGCGGGACAGCTCTAGTGAGTCACAGTAGGATGAGTCATCAGAGGTGATGACAGAGATGACTCACATGGATGTTGAGATGTCGGCTATTGTGGAGTCATTTCTGGATATGCTTATGCCAGAGCTTGATGCAAATTTAGGACAGATGGATACTCTTGGTACACATGTGATATGTGGTGGGCACAAGGAGTCACTCCAGAGCTCGGAGTCAGCATGCCATGGTCTCTATGATAGGGGACAGGATTGCCATGAGTTGAGTTCTGAGTTGGAGGTGGCAGAGGTTGCCAGGGTTGCATCAACATTCGGTGTCCTCATGTACGAGATGCTGATCTCGAGGCCCGACATAGCAGCTGCAGTGGGAGCATTTGCAGCAGGGTTGATTAGTTGTTCGATGACTGATCTTGGCATAGAGCATAGGGGAGGTTTGCAGGTATTGGGCCGATACTTGCAGGAGTGCATGAGCTCTTGTAGACTCTTTGCAGAGCTTGGAGCTAGCTCTGTGTGGCTTCCGCAGCGGGATGTTTGTCTATCAGTAGAGCCGGATGCACTAGCTCATCGAGAGTCAATGGGCATAGGTTGAGAGAATATCTCACCTTCTATTAGTTGTACACTAGTAGATCTTGCTTAAAGGCACATTGGCCTTTAAGTGGGAGGTTGTTGGGGTTAAGGCCTGTGTGCCTTGACCTGTCGCCCAGGTCATGGGCGCCCGCCCTCTATTACCCTATACTTATAGTGAGTACACTGTATAGGGGGAGCTACCACTTCATAGTCTCCCCACCCACATTGTGTGTGTGTCTCCTTCTCTCTCTCTCACTCTCCGTCTCTGGTGCTCCCCGATCCCCTTCAGCTCCCCCCCCCCCCCCTCTCCCTTCCCTCTTTGTCCTTCTCCAAGCTTCCCAAGTTTCCTCGAATGGGGTTTCTCGAAGGAGGTTTCCGCCATCGTCTTTGAAAACTCAACCTAGCCGAAGCTCAACCGCGCTACTAAGAAAGAGGTAAACACAAAACAAAGCACCTCTCCCCTCCTTCCCTTTTGTTTTCTACTACTACATACACACACACACACACACACACACACACACAAACGCATAAATCTAAAAAGAATTAAAAAAACTAGTGAATCCATAACATACCTCGTTCATTTGGAAATGGTTGCTTTGCTCGACTTGTTTGGAAATGGTTGCTTTTGTTGGAATTAGGGTTGCAGAGAAACACACACATCTTGGAGAAGACGAAGGAAGCTCAAGGCACACAATAGAGAGTGTGTTACTTAGTGTGCAATGGAAACATAGATAGCCTTAGAGTGATGGGCGTATATACAATGCACGGGGGGAAAAACCTCCTAAAGAGGGAAAAAATGCCCCGGCGGTCCTAGTGTGTTCACACACATCACTACCACATGTATATGGTAACAAATCCCCCCTGGAGTGATGCGGTGAACGAGAGCTGGCACATGAGTAAAGGGAAGTGCCATGCCCTAAGGACATGATCAGTACACAAAAGGGAGTAAGCCCAAAGCTTTGCGGAAAGCTTCAAGCTTCTCACGAGACAATGCCTTTGTGAAAAGATCTGCAAGGTTGTCATGTGTTGGCACATAAGCCAAGCTGATCTCTGCTGCTGAGAGCCTCTCCTTGGCATGGTGGTAATGCACCTCAATGTTCTTTGTGCGAGCATGAAAAATTGGGTTCCTTGCAACTACCAATGCGCTCTGACTATCAGTGTATATAGTGTTGGCAGTGTCCTGTCCAACACCCAAATCAGCCATAAGGCGTCTGAGCCATACACACTCAACCGTAGCTGTGAAGACTGCCCTGTACTCAGCCTCACAACTCGAAGTGGCCATAGTAGGTTGATTCTTGCTCAACCATGATATACATGAACTGCCAAGCATGAAACAAAAACCACCTGTGGACACTCGCGTGTCAAAACAACCAGCCCAATCTGAGTCCGAAAAAGCATGTAAGTCTAGCGGCAATGAACCCCCCTTGGGATAAAACAAGCCAAGGTGTAAAGTGCCACTAAGGTAGCAGAAAATCCTCTTGACAGCCTGCCAATGCTTAGACCCTGGGCTATGCATAAATCTGCTGACCTATGAGACTGCAAACTGAATATCTGGCCTCGTGTTACATACATAAATGAGGCAGCCAACAACAGTTTGGTAAAAAGTGACATCAACAGGATCGCCAGCATCATGTAGACTCAACTTCAAACCTGTTTCCATGGGAGTGGAAATAGGTTTTCAATCATCAAGTCCAAACTTACATAGCAATGTCTCTCTGTAACTTTTCTGACACAAGGCAATACCACCATCACACTGCTTAAACTGTATACCCAAGTAATGATGCAACATCCCCACATCTATCATCTTTAAAGTAGCATTCAAATCAGCCTTAAATTCAGCAATATATCTCTCATTTGGTCCAGTGATCAGCAAATCATCAACATAAAGAACCGCAATGAGAAGTACATCACCCTCATGCTTTACATACAATGTGCTTTCTGTTGGACTGTTACGAAAGCCTTGTTTGACCAAATGAGTGTCAGCCTTCTCATACCAAGCATGAGGAGATTGCTTCAACCCATACAAAGCCTTGTTACATTTGCACGCTTTATCCTCTTGTCCTTTTATGACAAAACCGCGAGGCTGCGTTACATAAACTTCCTCAAATATGTCACCATTCAAGAGAGCGGTAACAATGTCTGATTGATGTACATCCCAACCAAAATGAGATGCCAATGCACATAGAAAATGCACAGTAGTCATACGACAAGTGGAAGCAAAAGTCTCTTCATAATCAATGCCTTTTTGTTGTGCATAACCCTTTGCAATAAGTCGAGCCTTATGGTGATCAATCTCACCATCCGGCTTGCGTTTTAACTTGTAAACCCACTTCGTACCAATGGCCTTTTTGCCAGGAGGCAAATCACATAAAGTCCACGTGTCATTTTCTATAAGTGCTTCATATTCTGATTGCATGGCAGCCATCCAATTTTTTGAATTCTGTGCTTCATCAAAAGATAGAGGCTCCTCAACATCATGTAAGCTAGACACAGCCAAAGCATAACAATCTAATGCATAAGATGAATGGCGAGAGCCTAAACGAGTACGACTAGACAAAGGTGCATCCAATTTACTGTCACGCAAAGTGTGCACCAGCCATTTTGGCATACCTCTAGCCTGCTCATTTTCAGCCCTTTCCTCATCAAGTACATCATGTACACCTGCATCAATAATAGGCTGATCTAGAACATTTTCAGAAACCCCCATAGACTGTACATTTGCCTCATTGGAACTTACATTCGTATTTCCACCACTGAAAAGGGGCAACAAAGTGTCATAAATGTCCTGTGAGCTTACATTACTGTTTGTAGTACATGACAGCAAGGGCTGAACAGAATCTTCCACAAACACTACATATCGTGAAACCAGAATACGTTTTGTTTGCGGATGATACAACCTGCAACCTTTAATTTTAGCACTATAACCAACAAAAATACATTTGACAGCCTTATCATCCAATTTTCTCCGCTGCACTTGTGGCACCAAAGCATATGCCAAACAACCAAAAACACGCATGTGCTCAATAGAAGGCTTTCTATCATGCCATGCTTCATATGGAGTAATAGACTGCAAAGCTTTCGTAGGACACCTATTAAGTACATAAGTGGCACACATGATGGCCTCAAGCCAAAAAGAATGTGGCAAAGCTTGACTTTGGACCATAAATTGTGCCATTTCCGTAAGTGCTTGTTTTTCCTCTCAGCAACACCATTTTGCTGAGGTGTATAAGGCACTGTACATTGGTGTTTTATCCCACGACTAGCCTGAAATGCATTAAATTCATGAGACATATACTCCCCCCCTCGATCGGAACGGAGGGTGCCCATAGTACATTTCGAGACATTTTCAGCCATAGCCATAAATTGTTTGAAGCACATAAAAACTTCGGATTTCGCTTTAAGCGGAAATACCCATGCATGCCTGGAGTAATCATCAATGAAAGTCACGAAGTATAGGTAATTGCCCAAGGAAGGAGTTTGCATGGGCCCACAAACATCACTATGCACAAGCTGCAACCTGCATATGGCCCGAATTGAACCATCCTTTGGAAATTTAGAACGCTGCATCTTACCCAAAATACAGCCTTCACAAACATGTTTGACAGGTGCTTCAAGAGGCGGCAAAGAAGCAACCATATCAGATTTCTGCAAACGCAGCAAACTGGCAAAATTCAGATGACCAAAACGTGCATGCCAAAGTTTTGCATCTGAAATAGCCCTTGAATTTGCAACAACATTTGCAAAATTTTGTCCACACTTGTCATACAAAGTGAGCTTATACAGCCCACGGCACAAAAGATGAGATGCAACAATTTCATCACCAAAACTAAGATCATGAACTATACATCTGTCATCCACAAATTTGACTACAAGTCCAAGTCTAGCAAGTGCGGATACAGACAAGAGATTCTTCTTGATCCTAGACACATAAAGTGCATCAACAAGTGTGAAAGAACTGCCATTAGCAGCAGTAAGCACAATCTTTCCAACTCCCTGAACTGGATAAGAGGCATTGTTGGCACAAGTGACTGAATTCTCATGAGGGACACACTCAAGAGAGGTAAACAATTCATGATGTGAGGTAATGTGCTTTGTAGCACCACTGTCGAAATACCACACATGTGAATCTGCAGCAACTAACAAGCATGCATCATGGACAGCAGGATTGTAAGTGCACTCTGCGCTAAAAGCCCATTCTGCATCAACATCAGCAACACAGTCTCCTTTCACAGAAGACTCAACAATGAATGCATTTGTAGTGGAACCAACACTTGCAGTGGAACCACCCTCTTTCTTCTTAGCCTCTTTGGCCTTCAACTTAGGACACGACTTGATCAAGTGATCATTGGCTTTACAATAATGGCAACGCGTTTTCTTTTTGCCCTTATCACCAGAATTTCCAAACGAATTGCTGCCAGTAGAAGCATTAGGAATAGAATTTTTGCCACTCGCAGCAGAACCATAAGAAGTGGTTGCATTGCTGTTACCACCCTTTTTTTGAGAAGCAATAAAAGCCTGTTCAACTGCACGCTGTCTAGTCCTTTTTTTTTTGGAAAGTGACTCTTGCAATAGCAATGTGCATAATGCATCAAACTTGACAACTTCTAGATTTCCTTGGGTCATAAGTCTCTAAGTACTAGCAAAAGTCTGGTAAGAATCTGGTAAGGCATCAAGAATAGTCTGCACAAGGGAACTGTCTGAAATAACTTCACCTGCATAAATAAGTTGCTCATTGATATCCTTGACACTAGCAAGGAAAGTGTCCATATCATCTTCCTCATGCATAATCTTCAACTCCAGCTCTTTATGTAGCAAAGAAATTTTAGCCTCATTGCGGCTTGCATAAAGACCTGCTAGAATATCCCAAGCCTGTTTTGTAGATTTTGCTGAACGGATGTGAGGAACAATGGTGCGCTTCACAGACAACGCAATGAATGCATGAGCCTGCGCATCCCTAACATCCCAACGATCTTGTTCTGCTGTAGGCAAAACAACTGTAATAGCTGCAATCCTTGCAGCAAGACCTGCAACATCCTCAACATCGCCTACATCCTCAGAACTAGGACGTACATCAATGCCCTGCACAATGTTCCAGACACCCTTTGACACAAGAACATGTTGCATCATATAAGCCCACATAGGGTAGTTGTCCCCATCCAACCTGTCCTCAGCAGCAAACATCTTGAACACATCTGTGTTGTTGTTGTCAGCCACGGTAAATGTTGCACCTGATGTGAAAACTGCCCGAAAATAGGAGAAATGGAGCGAGAACAACCTGTGCTATATAGCACAAACCGTAGAAGACTATAAGGCACCTGTTATGCAGAAAACGACACTGATAAAAATTCTGCACAAATGATGAAATAGCCTGTGCAGTACTGCCTGTAGTGGAAACGGAGGCCGAAATGAGCCCAAATCAAAATTCTGAGTAGACCAAGCTCTACGAGCTTACCCAAAATATTTGTCGACCTGCTAACGCTTTCCAAAGCTCACTGAAATAGGAGAAAGTGAGCAGGCATGTGCTAGAGCAGCTGGCGATTAAGCCCGGGAGGACGTGACCTGCTCTGATACCAATTGTTGGAATTAGGGTTGCAGAGAAACACACACAGCTTGGAGAAGAAGAAGGAAGCTCAAGGAACACAATAGAGAGTGTGTTCCTTAGTGTGAAATGGAAAGATAGATAGCCCTACAGTGATGGGCGTATATACAATGCACGGGGGAAAAAACCTCCTAAAGAGGGAAAAAATGCCCCGGCGGTCCTAGTGTGTTCACACACATCACTACCACATGTATATGGTAATAGCTTTGCTAGGCTTGTTTGAAAATGATTGCTTTGCTCGCCTTGCTTCGATAGAATGTAGGATAGAAATGTTAACTTTGTCAGATATATATATATATATATATATATATATATATATATATATATATATATATATATATATATATAGAGAGAGAGAGAGAGAGAGAGAGAGAGAGAGAGAGAGAGAGAGAGAGAGAGAGATAGATAGATAGATAGATAGATAGTTCTATTATCGTCCTCGGAGGTCAAATATGACCTATGGGACCAAATGAACATGTCACGTGGTGTGAGTGAAGTTCATAAGTGACTCTCGATGCTCAAAAATGGCTGAAATGAGCGTCGCAATAGAGAGTCCACATCGTGGTTGGGAGAGGAAGGTATGTAGGGAGAGATCATGGCTGAATATATGGGGAAAAGAGGACCTAATGTGGTCAAAAGCTGAGCACTCAAGTAGTGTGTGGTACTCACTCTCTCGCACTTGACGAGGGCATAAGGTGCAAAGTCGATGACACTCCTCGCCAGTGCCCCAACGTCCTGTCTCGCAGCGTAGAGAATGGGAGCTAAGACGAATGGAGGCAATGGTGCGGATCGCACTCAACGGGATGGGCTCAAGGATGTAGGATTGGGTTCGGTTACCTCGTTCCGAGAAGAAGAGAGATTTGTAGTTTGGGACAACGTGTGTGGTGTAATGGCTGAAGCGAGAACCTCTGGATTTCTCCCAAGCCGCGATACATTGGCGTTGTAAGAAGGCCTCATTAACTTGGGAGTCGATCGACGCATCCTTGACCAAATGACATGCATCCCATCTTCCAAACCATTTCTTGATATCAAGAATCCACCCCGAACTTAGTATTTTGCTCTTGCATGTCTTTTGAACCATTTGACTTGCTTCATATGCGATTCTAGGAAGTCAATGCAAAGGGCTACGTTGTGTCTTACGCATGTACTCCACAACCCTTTGCATGCCCAAGACCTCAATGGGAAGCAATCCGGACTCAAGAAGTAAGAGCATGTAGGGTGTTTGTGTCTTGACTTGGAGAAAGTTGGTGAGAAAACACTTTTGGACATTCTCAAACTCTTTCCACGTAGACTTCCCGATGCTTCCACCCCACACCTCCACTCCATAAAGAAGCACCGGTGTCACCAATGTGTCAAAGAGGTACTTTTTGAGAGCCCAACACTTGATCTCTCCTGCATTGTACATGTTCTCAAATGCATAATAGGCCCTCTTTCCGGCTTCCAAGCGACGCATTTCACAATCCTTCCATTTATGATTGGATGGAACCTCAAGGCCAAGGTACTTGAAGTGATCTACTACTTCAAGTTTCTCATTTTTATATACAATGCATGGATTTTCATCATTGAGGGTCTTTACAAGCATAACCTTGGTTTTGGATCCATTCACGATCAGCCCGCTATGTAGGCAAAAGCGTTCCAAGACACTCATAAGCTTTTATGCATCTTCTAAGGTATGTGCCAAGAGCACTACATCATCGGCATAAAGCAAAAGCATGATCACCGCATTTCCAATCTTAACCTCTTCTATGCCTTCTTGCTGCATAAAGTCAAGAACCATGCATTCCAATTCATCAATGAGTAGCCCAAAGAGGGTTGAGGAAAGTGGGCATCCTTGTTTGACACCAATAGTGCTTGCAAAAAATTCTGAAATTCCATCTCCCATACGTAATCGACATCACTTTTTGGTAGATGCGAAAGACTGCATGCATAAATTCTCTCGGCACTTGAAGGCTTTGCATATGTCTCCAAAGATTTCCTCGCGGTACCATGTCGAAAGCTTTCTTGAAATCCACAAAGCAACAATACAACTTTTTTCCTTTCAATCGAGACGTTTCCATAAGAACTCGAAGAGTGACAAGGTGATCAATAGTGCTATGATGCTTTCGAAAACCTGCTTGGCCAAGTGCACGTTTGCCATTCTTTTCAGCCCATTCACTTATCTTCATCTCCATGATACATCCAAATAACTTTTCCATTAAAGAACTAACCATTATAGTGCGATAGTTGTTCACATTGTTTACATCTCCTCCTTTGTGCAAAGGTTTGATCCAATTTGCACTCCAATCATGAGGCATGCCATACTGAAGTGCAAGGTTAAACATATCACATATCCAATATCGTGTTTTCTTGCTTGTCCATTTAATCATTTCAGCCTTGACACCTTGAAGGTCACCTGCTTTGCGAGTAGCAAGTTTCTCAAGCGCGCGGCATACATCTTCAATGGTAAAAAAGGGAGACATAAACGGAAGGGAGCTACAACACTCCATCTTATCAAAATTGGGTTGCTCATAGAGATTCTTACAATGCATATACATATCCTCAAGAGTCAAGTCACCAAAGCTCTCAACGCGCTTACCTTTTAGATTTTGCCAAAACTTGCCACATGCATGTGCTTTCTCTTGTGCTAAAAGAAGTTGTCTTACGACTTCCCACCTTCTCCTCTTCTTTTGAACAAGTGCTTTGTATGTGTATGAACATTCCAAGTAAACTTCCTTGTCTTTGATTGCATCCAATCTTAGCAAGTGTTTTCGGGCTTGACTACATTCCATGTCAAACCATTTCTTCTTGGTGCTACCCTTCTTAGACCTTTTGCAAGACATGTGTTTCACCGAAAAGCATTCCTTCGCACAAGAGAAAATTACTTCTTTGAAAACTTTCCACTTGCATTCTAATGTTCGGCTCTCTTGATGCTCTATTATGCTTAACATTTGGTCCACCATATCAGCATATATAAGTGATCGTTTGAAGTCTAGACGTAGGTACAAATGATTCACATCATGATTGGAGGCTACATGCTCAGGCCGTTTAACACACTTGAGGTCAATACATAACATCCTATGATCCGATTCCGGATTCCATTCACCAAGTGTAAAGCTTTGTATGCATTCTAGAGTGGCTTCCGAGAACAACATATAGTCAATCACGCTAGCACCGTTGTGCTTTCTACATGTAAAGTCATTGGTGCCTTGCCATAGAGATACACCATTTGCAATGAGCATTCCGATACTATTGCACATATGTAGAAGTGACTTTCGATAGTGATCCACTTCTTTTGCATCATTAGAACTTCGATTATACATGTATGAGTCATCCATTCTTCTTGAGACATGCGGCATGTCTACTTGTTGTGTGTCGTGTTGTAGCATATTTGTGCGAGCATTCATGTCTCCAAAAACAATGACTTCACCTTGATCCTTGTAATGAGCAATGTCTTCCTCTAGTTCAACAAAGGGCTGATCTCTATCCATATTCAAGCAAGCATAAAAGTTGGAGTCATAGTGAGGAATGTAGCAACCGGCCACAAACATGACTTGACCATTTGGTGGGCTGATTTTCAGCCATAAGTAGCGTTTATACTTATCTTCTTTGACAATGGAAACATCTTTCAAACCCTTTTTGGTCATACATGCTACGCCTCCTTGGCCTCTTCGTTGTTTTGCATTTTTGGCCCACATCAAAGAATGCACATCGTATTTGTCAAATCCAAGAATTCGTTGCGCATCATGCTTCCATGTTTTGACAAGAAGTATCACATCGGAGTCATTGGTAAGCTCATCAATGCCAATTCCCGCATTCCATGGATACCCGTTACAATTCCAAAAGCTTATTCGCAAGCGTGAGTTGGTCTCATAGATCATGTGTCCCTATTTGTTGGGTGGACTTGCATCCTCCTTAAGTGGCTTTTCTTCTTGAGGTGATACCTTAACATTCTTGCTTCTTTCATCATATGCTTTGCGACGTACATTTTGTTGCATAATAGTGCGATCCTCATATACATTACAACCTGTTCCTTTGAGGGAGATCCAACCATTGTCAAGGATGATCTTTCTCTTTACCTCATCAGCCATGGCACATAAAATATGTCTTTCTCCCGAGCGAGGGACTCCTTGTTTTCCAACTCGATGTGCACCATAAGCCATGATTCCTGACATGCCAAAGTGTGTAGCAAAAAACTCTTCAATAGCAACTGCAAGAGATTGGGGTGTTTCCATGCTTTCCTCCTTGATTCCACGAATGACGATGTTCTTTGAGCGTTTTTGTCGTTCGTGTAATTCTTGAGTGTCCACATTCTCTACATTCTTTGCTTGGACAACGGCTTGCGTGATAGGAGATGTAGAAACCACATTATCCTTACATATATCAGCCCATGATTTGGATGCATTTCTCATCTCACATACATCATGTCGTATTGTATCTATGGTTTTCTCTTTCAATACATGATCACTCTCAACTTTGCTCAAGCGCTCTTTCAATACATTCATGTCAACAAGAGAGCGTTTACATTCTTGAACTTCATTCTCAAGATGCATCAAGCGTGTTGTTTGCATTTCAAGAATCTTCTTGAGGTGCTCATTCTCCACAACGAGAACTCTTAAAGTACCATTCTCCATTGCAAGTGCGCGCAACTCTTCACCTTGTTTGTTGACGGTTTCTTATAACGAGATCAAGTAAGCCATGATCATTGCTTCCGTTGTTGTAGATGATGTGGTTGGATTAGCATCCAAATTCCTTGGAGATTTTGCATCGTTCTCCATGGCGAGTGTGGCTTTTCCACCCTTGCGAGTTTTTTCTGACATTGCCTTCAAGTCGGCAACAAAAACGCAAAATTTTGACAGTTTTTTCAGTTCTGAGATGCTGTTACAGCAAAGCCTTTCATTACACAGAAAAATTCTGTCTTTACATCAATGCGTAGAGGGCTTCGTGCTCTTCGATTGAGGCTATAGATCACCTAAATCGGAGTTCGGATGAGCAAGTTATGGTCAAAAGAGTGAATTGCTGTCTATTAGGTCAAAAAACGGCTGAGAGAGAGAGAGAGAGAGAGAGAGAGAGAGAGAGAGAGAGAAATAGATAGATAGATAGAGAGAGAGAGAGAGAGAGAGAGAGAGAGAGAGAGAGAGAGAGAGAGAGAGAGAGAGAGAGTAGATAAATTTAAAGAGAGAGAGATAAATAGAAAGAGGGATAAATAGAGAGAGAGAGAGAGAGAGAGAGAGAGAGAGAGAGAGAGAGAGAGAGAGAGAGAGAGAAATAGAGAGAGAGATAGAGGGGTAGAAGAAGAGAGAGATAGGGATAGAAAGAGAGAGAGAGAGAGAGAGAGAGAGAGAGAGAATGAGGGATAGATAGATAGAGAGAGAGAGAGAGAGAGAGAGAGAGAGAGAGAGAGGAATAGAGAGAGATAGGGAAAGAGAGAGAGAGAGAGTAAATAGAGGGAAAGAGAGATAGATAGACAGATTGTATTATCGTCCACGGAGGTCAGATATGACCCATGGGGCCAAAAAAAAACATTACAATGGTTTCGACTAAGCAGAAGATGATGATGACGATACATATCAGTTAAGGATTGAGGGTCCATTGGGAGGGTAAAAAGAAAGGGAAATGGGGAAAACAAAAAACCTAGGGAGGCTCAGTTGTGGAGAGAGCTAATTTAGGGTTTCAAAAATCTTGGATGATGGCTTTACCACCTCAGTAAACTGCCCATTTATCTTGTTTGCGGACTTCATGTACCTTCTTGAGCTCACTTGCTTTGGCTTTGAGTTGTTTGTGGTTAATTCTTCGGTGATCCAAAATGTTGTTCCCTTGAGGAGACGGGATTCGCGTAGTAGCTTTTTCCGTTCTTCTTTGTCCTTGAAGGTGAGAATACAATGC
The DNA here is from genome assembly GCF_014529385.1 of Adiantum capillus-veneris. Lineage (NCBI taxonomy): Eukaryota > Viridiplantae > Streptophyta > Polypodiopsida > Polypodiales > Pteridaceae > Adiantum > Adiantum capillus-veneris. The sequence continues at coordinate 147,037,955 of NC_140934.1, forward strand.
TCACGCGGTACATGCTTGTGTGTGGCATTGATCCAGGAAATGGTTTCAGGCTCGACGTTGATACGTTGAAGAATGTCATTGAGTTTGGCGATTGCCTCCTTGAGAGTGTCCTCGCTTGTGCACCAAGGTGTGTGAGTCCTCCAATCCTGACCTTAAGGCCAAGGGATTCTTGTAGTTTGCATTCTTGTAAAACTGCTTGTATCTTGGAGTCGATCTTCTTGTGTGTCGCTTCATGGGCTTCCTTCACTACTTTGGCGGTTTCGGTAAGAGATGCTTCAACACCTTGGGCTTTTGCCAGTAGGGCTTGGCTCTTTATCTTCATCTCCTCTAACTACAACAAGCGTTGTTTGAGTCGCTCATTCTCTCCATTAAGTCCATGAATCTGAGTTTCAAGAGCAGTAATCCTTGGTTCTTGACGAGTGGGGGGTCCTTCTTAGGAGCAGCTCCCACCGCAAGAAAACTCTTGCGTGTGTTGGCCATTGGTGTGTTGAAGGAGGCCATTGGATCCTTGAAACAATTCTCTTGTGTTAGCAGCCTCGACTATGGGAACCAAACTCAAACTTGGATGATGGTGCTTTTTCTCGACTGTGTTGTGTGAGCAGGCCCGACTATGGGAACCAAGCTCAAGCTTACAGGAAATAATCAGAGAATGATTAAAACGGTAGCTTAAAGCAAATAGGCAGAGAACGAATCTGAATCTTGAAGTTTATGTTACTCGCCAAAATGAGAGCTCTGTATCTCGCAAAAACACTGAAAACGAGTGCAGCTCGCAGAAACGGCCGAAAAAATAGGGCTCTGCAGCTCGTGTTCTGCTGGGCGGTGGTGACAAGATAGTGCTCAGCTCCACTGGCAGTGGCGGGACAAGGATGAGGGATGCAAACGCCCCCCCTAGAGGGCTGCCCCTCGCCCCGGGGGAAGGCTTGTAGGCTAGGGTTTCAGTTACCACACACACACAGACACACAGTAAACAGAGAGAGGGAAAGAGAGGAATAGAGAGAGAGAGAGAGAGAGAGAGAGAGAGAGAGAGAGAGAGAGAGAGAGAGAGAGAGAGAGAGAGAGAGAGAGAGATAGATAGATAGATAGATAGTTCTATTATCGTCCTGGGAGGTCAAATATGACCTATGGGACCAAATGAACATGTCACGTGGTGTGAGTGGAGTTCATAAGTGACTCTCGATGCTCAAAAATGGCTGAAATGAGCGTCGCAATAAAGAGTCCACATCGTGGTTGGGAGAGGAAGGTATGTAGGGAGAGCTCATGGCTGAATATATGGGGAAAAGAGGACCTAATGTGGTCAAAAGCTGAGCACTCAAGTAGTGTGTGGTACTCACTCTCTCGCACTTGACGAGGGCATAAGGTGCAAAGTCGATGACACTCTTCGCCAGTGCCCCAACGTCCTGTCTCGCAGCGTAGAGAATGGGAGCTAAGACGAATGGAGGCAATGGTGCGGATCGCACTGAACGGGATGGGCTCAAGGATGTAGGAATGGGTTCGGTTACCTCGTTCCGAGAAGAAGAGAGATTTGTAGTTTGGGGCAACGTGTGTGGTGTAGTGGCTGAAGCGAGAACCTCCGGATTTCTCCCAAGCCATGATACATTGGCGTTGTAAGAAGGCCTCATTAACTTGGGAGTCGATCGACGCATCCTTGACAAAGTGACATGCATCCCATCTTCCAAACCATTTCTTGATATCAAGCATCCACCCCGAACTTAGTATTTTGCTCTTGCATGTCTTTTGAACCTTTTGACTTGCTTCATATGCGATTCTAGGAAGTCGATGCAAAGGGCTACGTTGTGTCTTACGCATGTACTCCACAACCCTTTCCATGCCCAAGACCTCAATGGGAAGCGATCCGGACTCAAGAAGTAAGAGCATGTAGGGTGTTTGTGTCTTGACTTGGAGAAAGTTGGTGAGAAAACGCTTTTGGACATTCTCAAACTCTTTCCAAGTAGACTTCCCGATGCTTCCACCCCACACCTCCACTCCATAAAGAAGCACCGGTGTCACCAAGGTGTCAAAGAGGTACTTTTTGAGAGCCCAACACTTGATCTCTTCTGCATTGCACATGTTCTCAAATGCATAATAAGCCCTCTTTCCGGCTTCCAAGCGACGCATTGCACAATCCTTCCATTTATGATTGGATGGAACCTCAAGGCCAAGGTACTTGAAGTGATCTACCACTTCAAGTTTCTCATTGTTGTATACAATGCATGGATTTTCGTCATTGAGGGTCTTTACAAGCATAACCTTGGTTTTGGATCCATTCACGATCAGCCCGCTATGTAGGCAAAAGCGTTCCAAGACACTCATAAGCTTTTGTTCATCTTCTAAGGTATGTGCCAAGAGCACTACATCATCGGCATAAAGCAAAAGCATGATCACCGCATTTCCAATCTTAACCTCTTCTATGCCTTCTTGCTGCATAAAATCAAGAACCATGTATTCCAATTCATCAATGAGTAGCCCAAAGAGGGTTGGGGAAAGTGGGCATCCTTGTTTGACACCAATAGTGCTTGCAAAAAATTCTGAAATTCCATCTCCCATACGTAATCGACATATCACTTTTTGGTAGATGCGAAAGACTGCATGCAAAAATTCTCTCGGCACTTGAAGGCTTTGCATACGTCTCCAAAGATTTCCTCGCGGTACCATGTCAAAAGCTTTCTTGAAATCCACAAAGCAACAATACAACTTTTTTTCTTTCAATCGAGACGCTTCCATAAGAACTCGAAGAGTGACAAGGTGATCAATAGTGCTATGATGCTTTCGAAAACCTGCTTGGCCAAGCGCACGTTTGCCATTCTTTTCAGCCCATTCACTTATCTTCATCTCCATGATACATCCAAATAACTTTGCCATCAAAGAACCAACCATTATAGTGCGATAGTTGTTCACATTGTTTACATCTCCTCCTTTGTGCAAAGGTTTGATCCAATTTGCACTCCAATCATGAGGCATGCCATACTGAAGTGCAAGGTTAAACATATCGCATATCCAATATCGTGTTTTCTTGCTTGTCCATTTAATCATTTCAGCCTTGACACCTTGAAGGTCACCTGCCTTGCGAGTAGCAAGTTTCTCAAGCGCACGGCATACATCTTCAATGGTAAAGAAGGGAGACATAAATGGAAGGGAGCTACAACCCTCCATCTTATCAACATTGGGTTGCTCATAGAGGTTCTTACAATGCATATACATATCCTCAGGAGTCAAGTCACCAAAGCTCTCAACGCGCTTGCCTTTTAGATTTTGCCAAAACTTGCCACATGCATGTGCTTTCTCTTGTGCTAAAAGAAGTTGTTTTTCGACTTCCCACCTTCTCCTCTTCTTTTGAACAAGTGCTTTGTATGTGTGTGAACATTCCAGGTAAACTTCCTTGTCTTTGATTGCATCCAATCTTAGCAAGTGTTTTCGGGCTTGATTACATTCCATGTCAAACCATTTCTTCTTGGTGCTACCCTTCTTAGACCTTTTGCAAGACATGTGTTTCACCGAAAAGCATTCCTTCGCACAAGAGAAAATTACTTCTTTGAAAACTTTCCACTTGCATTCTAATGTTGGGCTCCCTTGATGCTCTATCATGCTTAACATTTGGTCCACCATATCAGCATATATAAGTGCTCGTTTGAAGTCTAGACGTAGGTACAAATGATTCACATCATGATTGGAGGCTACATGCTCGGGCCGTTTACCACACTTGAGGTCAATACATAACATCCTATGATCCGATTCCGGATTCCATTCACCAAGTGTAAAGCTTTGTATGCATTCTAGAGTGGCTTCTGAGAACAACATATAGTCAATCACGCTAGCACCATTGTGCTTTCTACATGTAAAGTCATTGGTGCCTTGCCATAGAGATACACCATTTGCAATGAGCATTCCGGTACTATTGCACATATGTAGAAGTGACTTTCCATAGTGATCCACTTCTTTTGCATCATTAGAACTTCGATTATACATGTATGAGTCATCCACTCTTCTTGATACATGCGGCATGTCGACTTGTTGTGTGTCGTGTTGTAACATATTTGTGCGAGCATTCATGTCTCCAAAAACAATGACTTCACCTTGATCCTTGTAATGAGCAATGTCTTCCTCTAGTTCAACAAAGGGCTGATCTCTATCCATATTCAAGCGAGCATAAAAGTTGGAGTCACAGTGAGGAATGTAGCAGCCGGCTACAAACATGACTTGACCATTTGGTGGGCTGATTTTCAGCCATAAGTAGCGTTTATACTTATCTTCTTTGACAATGGAAACATCTTTCAAACCCTTTTTGGTCATACATGCTACGCCTCCTTGGCCTCTTCGTTGCTTTGCATTTTTGGCCCACATCAAAGAATGTACATCGTATTTGTCAAATCCAAGAATTCGTTGCGCATCATGCTCCCATGTTTCGACAAGAAGTGTCACATCGGAGTCATTGGTAAGCTCATCAATGCCAATTCCCGCATTCCATGGATACCCGTTACAATTCCAAAAGCTTATTTGCAAGCGTGAGTTGGTCTCATAGATCATGTGTCCCTATTTGTTGGGTGGACTTGCATCCTCCTCAAGTGACTTTTCTTCTTGAGATGATACCTTAACCTTCTTGCTTCTTTCCTCGTATGCTTTACGACGTACATTTTGTTGCATAAGAGGGCGATCCTCATATACATTACAACCCGTTCCTTTGAGGTAGATCCAACCATTGTCAAGGATGATCTTTCTCTTTACCTCATCAGCCATGGTACATACAATAGGTCTTTCTCCCGAGCGAGGGACTCCTTGTTTTCCAACTCGATGTGCACCATAAGCCATGATTCCTGACATGCCAAAGTGTGTAGCAAAAAACTCTTCAATAGCAACCGCAAGAGATTGGGGTGTTTCCATGCTTTCCTCCTTGATTCCACGAATGACGATGTTCTTTGAGCGTTGTTGTCGTTCTTGCAATTCTTGAGTGTCCACATTCTCTACATTCTTTGCTTGGACAACGGCTTGCGTGATAGGAGATGTAGAAACCACATTATCCTTACATATATCAGCCCATGATTTGGATGCATTTCTCATCTCACATACATCATGTCGTATTGTATCTATCGTTTCCTCTTTCAATACATGATCACTCTCAACTTTGCTCAAGCGCTCTTTCACTACATTCATGTCCACAAGAGAGCGTTTACATTCTTGAACTTCATTCTCAAGATGCATCAAGCGTGTTGTTTGCATTTCAAGAACCTTCTTGAGGTGCTCATTCTCCACAACGAGAACTCTTAAAGTACCATTCTCCATTGCAAGTGCGCGCAACTCTTCACCTTGCTTGTTGACGGTTTCTTGTAATGAGATCAAGTAAGCCATGATCATTGCTTCCGTTGTTGTAGACGATGTGGTTGGATTAGCATCCAAATTCCTTGGAGATTTTGCATCATTCTCCATGGCGAGTGTGGCTTTTCCACCCTTGCGAGTTTTGTCTGACATTGCCTTCAAGTCGGCAACAAAAACGCAAAGTTTTGATAGTTTTTTCAGTTCTGAGATGCTGTTACAGCAAAGCCTTTCATTACACAGAAAAATTCTGTCTTTACATCAATGCGTAGAGGGCTTCGTGCTCTTCGATTGAGGCTATAGATCACCTAAATCGGAGTTTGGATGAGCAAGTTATGGTCAAAAGAGTGAATTGCTGCCTACTAGGTCAAAAAACGGTTGTGTGTGTGTGTGTGTGTGTGTGTGTGTGAGAGAGAGAGAGAGAGAGAGAGAGAGAGAGAGAGAGGGGAGTAAATAGAGGGAAAGAGGTAAAGAGAAATAGAAAGAGAGAGAGAGAGAGGGAAAGAGAGGAATAGAGATAGATAGATAGATAGCGAGAGAGAGAGAGAGAGAGAGAGAGAGAGAGAGAGAGAGAGAGAGAGAGTAAATAGAGGGAAAGAGGTAAAGAGAAAGAGAGAGATAGAAAGAGGGAGAGAAAGAAAGAGAGAGAGAGAGAGAGAGAGAGAGAGTAAATAGATAGATAGATAGTTCTATTATCGTCCTCGGAGGTCAAATATGACCTATGGGACCAAATGAACATGTCGCGTGGTATGAGTGGAGTTCATAAGTGACTCTCGATGCTCAAAAATGACTGAAATGAGCATCGCAATAGAGAGTCCACATCATGGTTGGGAGAGGAATGTATGTAGGGAGAGCTCATGGCTGAATATATGGGGAAAAGAGGACCTAATGTGGTCAAAAGCTGAGCACTCAAGTAGTGTGTGGTACTCACTCTCTCGCACTTGACGAGGGCATTAGGTGCAAAGTCGATGAGACTCCTCGCCAGTGCCCCAACGTCCTGTCTCGCAGCGTAGAGAATGGGAGCTAATACGAATGGAGGCAATGGTGCCGATTGCACTCAATGGGATGGGCTCAAGGATGTAGGGATGGGTTCGGTTACCACGTTCGGAGAAGAAGAGAGATTTGTAGTTTGGGGCAATGTGTGTGGTGTAATGGCTAAAGCAAGAACCTCCAGATTTCTCCCAAGCCATGATACATTGGTGTTGTAAGAAGGCGTCATTAACTTGGGTGTCAATCGACGCATCCTTGACCAAGTGACATGCATCCCATCTTCCAAACCATTTCTTGATGTCAATCATCCACCCCGAACTTAGTATTTTGCTCTTGCATGTCTTTTGGACCTTTTGACTTGCTTCATATGCGATTCTAGGAAGTCGATACAAAGGGCTACGTTGTGTCTTAAGCATGTACTCCACAACCCTTTGCATGCCCAAGACCTCAATGGGAAGCGATCCAAATTCAACAAGTAAGAGCATGTAGGGTGTTTGTGTCTCGACTTGGAGAAAGTTGGTGAGAAAACACTTTTGGACATTCTCAAACTCTTTCCAAGTAGACTTCTAGATGCTACCACCCCACACCTCCACTCCACAAAGAAGCATTGGTGTCACCAATGTGTTAAAGAGGTACTTTTTGAGAGCCCAACACTTGATCTCTCCAACATTGCACATGTTAACAAATGCATAATAAGTCCTCTTTCCGGCTTCCAAGTGACGCATTGCGCAATCCTTCCATCTATGATTGGATGGAACCTTAAGGCCAAGGATGGAAAGAGAGAAATAGAGAGAGATAGGGAAAGAGGAGAGTGTAAATAGAGAGAGAGAGAGAGAGAGAGAGAGAGAGAGAGAGAGATAAGGATAGAGAAGAGAAATAGAGAGAGAGAGAGAGAGAGAGAGAGAGAGAGAGAGAGAGAGAGAGTAAATAGAGAGGGAAAGAGAGAGAGAGAGAGAGAGAGAGAGAGAGAGAGAGAGAGAGATAAGGATAGAGAAGAGAAATAGAGAGAGAGAGAGAGGGAGGGAGAGATAGAAAGAGAGAATGAGAGAAAGAGGGAGAGGTAGAGATAGGGATAGAGAGAGAGAGAGAGAGAGAGAGAGAGAGAGAGAGAGAAAGAGAGGAATAGAGAGAGATAGTGAAAGAGGGAGAGAGATAAAGAGAGAGAGAGAGAGAGAGAGAGAGAGAGAGAGAGAGAGAGAGAGAGTAAAAGAGAGAGATAAAGAAAGAGGGAAAATAGAGAGAGATAGAAATAGGGAAAGAGGAAAAATAGAGAGGGATAGAAATAGAGAGAATGAGGGATAGATAAAGAGAGGGCTACATTACGTATGTATATATATTTGTGTGTACATATATATTTGTTTATGCATATATGTAGGCACTAAGTACAGGAGCATAGTACATGAAGGTTAGACGCTTTCTCTTGGGTATAGTCCTTTTTTAATCGTGGCGTTACGGTCTACTAGTATGTCTATGTATTTACGTGTTTGTGTGCTTATATACTTGTGTACATATTTATAGCTGAGTGATATTAGCAGCAAGCTAACACGGACACCATTTTTCGGAGTTCACTTTGTAAACCAATTATTATTTTGATAAATCAAGAATATTGTAACTCCTATTTTCTTAGATAAACTTTGTAATTAATGAGCCGGGGCTATAAGCTTCGAGATTGTATCAACTAGTCATTTCCCAGCTTTGGTAGAACTCCAGATTATTAGTTTTGACCACCCAAAAAACTTGGCTAAGGTATAAAAGCCATTTTTTGTAAGTTTTGGATAAGAAATACACAACGTGAGCTAACGACGCGCACTCCTTTCCTTCTCGCGCTTCCTACTCCCTCTCTGGTTGTCACATTGCAATTGTGTTTGCTGCATTGCAACCGCAGGTAAGAGCTGTACGCATTGACGTAAGCCATTCACAGTATTTCGTAGCTTTTGGCATCGTCGACCCGCGGAATTTACACTTTTAAATAAAAAACTAAGCATAGGCGGGGTATTGGGGCATCATTGCTAAGCATTTAGATGCATTCTGGGTCGAAAATGGCTAGGTCAAAAATCCACTACTGTCGATTTTGGAACTTGACCTAAAGTGGGGTTTGAGACCATAGGCATGTGTGCTTAGGTCTATAAACTTGTCCTAGAATCTTCGTTACGTTTGGATGTCATTTGATGCTGTAACGGATGTAATTTGCTTGCCGATGAGCGATTGGGTTTTGGTGATTTCAGTCACTTGAGTGTAGCTTGAGTTAGATGCGAGTTGTTAGTTGTTTTTTGAGAGATTGACAACCTCTTGTAGCCTCTATGCATTAGTCGAGTCAGCTGGTCCCATGGTTTGACAAATTAATCGTGGTTCTCGCTAATACTGCAATAAGATAGGATGGTGAGGTTAGACATGCGTCCCACATTTGGCGCCGTTGTCGAGGAGCTAAGAGACCTAAACTAGGAAAAAACACGAGCATCTTGTGTGGCTGCCCTTTAACTTCCTCTAGGTTCGCATAGAGTTCAAAACTTTCTTTTAGAAACCGTATAGCTTAAGATTGTCGTCTTTTGCTGTGTAGAGATAGCTTGAAAGTAATCGTACTTGCCGAGTACCTTTAGAACTGTAGGATTGTGGATTTAGATTAGGATTTGGAGAATGATTGGTAGACGAGACAGGTCTTAAGATCAAGGCTCTGAAAGACATAAAAAACACAAGAAAACGAGTGTTTGTGGACACTTTCCACAACCCCATTGCATGAGAATCTAGGAGTAGGGTAAGTAGGATCCGAGGTGGATTTCAAAACATTGCTCTCTCTGAAGAATCAAGTGTGAGTTGTTATTGGAAGTTGCAAAATTTCAGGTCTACGGCTAGAAATAGCTCGAAAAGACTCGAATCCACTCAATCCGACTGGAGAGTAAGCCAAAAAGTTGTATGAACAAGTGGATAAGCTCAAAGACACTTCGAGGTAAAAATTTCAAGAGTTGGCCAAAACTCAGATTATTTACTTTTTCTTGATATTTTAGGTCAAATTAAGTTTTGACTTGATTCATAGGCTTAAAATAGCTCATATAAAGATTGTCTTGAGAAAATTGCAAAAAAGTGCTCATTTTAAGCCTAAAGTTAATAATCGTGATTATTAACTTTCTGCTCTAAATTGGCCAAGGTTCATATCATTGACTCATTGCATGTGTACAAACAACTTTTGTAAAGGCCCGAGAGATTTGGATTCCTAAACTGGCAAGAAACTGAGTAAAAACTAAAGTTTGTACTAACTTTTTGAATCTTGAGTATAAATTGGGGAAACATTTATCCAAACTTGTTGAAATTTGATTCATATGCTTATGTTGATGTGATAAACATGTGTATATGCTCAGTTGACCAAATTTGCAAAAAATTGTCAGAAGTAAATAATCGTAATTATTTACATCTGCCCTATTTTTTAACTTTTTTGACTAAGTCTGCATACCACTAGCTTCACCATGTTGTAATAAGCCCACAAACCAAATTTGGTAAGATTTGGATCACTGGATTGAAATTTGTGACTAAAATTGCAAAGTTAGTTTGCGGACAGATAATTGATGACCATTTGACCAAAAATTGTCCAAACTTAATGAAACTTAGCTAGTGACCTTAACTTAAGGTGCTTAACAGATCTGTGTCAAAGTTGGGGCAAAAACTTGCAAAAATCTAGATGGAGTAAATAATCGCGATTATTTCAATCTGCTTCAAAACTTGATGATTTTGCAAATTTGAGTGCACCACAAGGTCAAGCATATCAAGTAGATCTCACAAATCAATTTTGGTGAAATTTGGATCCCAAAAGTGAGACTTCAAGATTCTCGAAATCAGAGACTGTGGACACCAAACAGTTGATAAACTTGATTAGATTTTGTCCAAACTTGTTGAAACTTGTCCAAGGACTCTAACAAGCTGTATAATTGCCAAACCTATCAAAAAAGTGTAAAAAACTGACAAAAGTAAATAATCACGATTATTTACTTCTGCTATTCAGAGACATCAATTTTGACTTTTGAACTTATAGAGTGATAGACCAATATAATATAAAGCCACATGACAATTTTGGGTTCAATCATATCAAAATTGATACATGTACACATAGTTTTTAGGTTGCAGATCAAACCTTTGATTTTTGCTAAAGTCAAATTTTTGACTCTCATAGCTCGATTTGAAGAGATACACAGAGACCAATCACAAGAATAGAAAAAACTCTACTGTTTTTATAGAAGAAAAACTAACTTGGTCAATTTTGTACATGAATCAGGTTGCAGACGAGGAATCTGTGGCTTGACAAAAAGTTGCAATTGAATCAAGTGGAAATTGACGACAAGTCAATCCAAAGGTGAGTACTCTATCCAGGGCTTCATAAGTCTATATGAACCTTAGATCCGGTTGTGTACTAGGAAATCAGAGCATACTCGAAGAAACCTCTAGTAGAGTATCCACCGAAGAAAGCATGAATCAAGGCAATTCCTTGCACACAATTCTTGAAGAAGTCTCAGACACTTTTTCAGATTCAACATCCGAAATGTCTTCTTACTCGACTCACTTAGAAATTGGAACGACAGAGCGCTATAAGCATATACTGTCTTTTTACAAGACTAACCATCATGGAGCCCAGGTTTACTTGGACTCTAACGAGGAGCATGCTATTCGCATTGATGACCATGGTATTGAGTTCAAAGAAGAGGTTAGGGCTAACAAACAAGGATAAATGTACATGGATCTAAACGGAACTCAGTATTCATAGGTCTAAAACCCTGACGTGATAGACAAGTGGGGGTTAGAAGTAAACACCATAATCCCAGATATGTCAGCAAAAGAAGGACCAGCAACTTTAGAATTTGAGGGATACGACCAAGTAGACTTGAAGCCTTTGAAACTCCTAGGATCGGAATCTATTGTTGGGAAGATAGAAACTTAAAAGATCGTCTGTGGACTTCTCATGCCAAACGAGGACAATCAACGGCCATGAAGATCATCTATATCTTCAAGATCAAAGATAAGGGATCAGCAGACCTACCAACCTACCTGTTTAGGGATTTTTATAACAACAACTTTGTTATAATGACTCCTGAGGAGGTAGAACAAACCAAATACCAAGGGTATTCCATCAGGGATTGGATATTAGGGCAAGGACCAGAAACAATTCCAAGGGATGAACACCGTGAGAGATCATCTAAGAGTAATGTGAAGAAACTAGAAACCACCTCATCACGTAGAAAACCGGGTGACACTAAGGCCAGTATAGGGCTACATGAGTCACTATTTCCAACAAACTGGTTTGAAGGACTCAGAACAAGACCAACTCCTAGAAGACGTGGAGTTGAACCAAACAGACGAATTAAACCAGCTGATTTTCAGAAATGGGTCAGAAAATACAGTGGATCAGGAGATCCATAGGACCACTTAGCAAGCTTTAAGCAAGTGCTAAGAGCAGAGTGTATATTCAATTTCCATACTCAATTCGAGGGGTTTGGAATGACATTAGAAGGAAAAGCTTTGACATGGTTCCAAAACATTCCACCAAGGTCAATCATGGACTTGAACACATTAGCTCAAGGATTTGTAGCTGCTTGTTCCAAAATGGGGATCAAACATAATACGGTAGCTCAAATCTATAGCTTTAAACAGAAATATGGTGAGTTTGTTAGGGATTGTGCAACTTGAATGAAACAATACATTGCCAGATGCCCAGAGATGGAGATACCTATAGAAGAATGACTCAGATGGAATGATGGAAGGGAGGCTCAGATGGAACGATGGAAGACACAATGGTGATCAGAAGGACAAGGCAGACAAGAACAAAAAAATTTCAATGAAATCAGAAGATGGAAGCGAGAAGCCTAAATTAGGCGGCCAAGCCTACTTTTGCAAAATTCTTGTAGAATAAGCCTTACAGGAATCTGATCAGGGAAATTTTTGAGGCTAACATAGATTTCACGGCCTAGTAGGACTAACGGGGAAATCTGGAGAAATTTGGTTCGGGAAGTCCGGGTATAGATATCCATGGTAGGCTAAAATCACCTCATTTCCACTTGGAGCCTTTGCAGAGAGAGATTCGGCCTCTTTTTCGTGACTTTTTCGGAGCCCACAGTTGACCATTTTGAGCGCCTTCTCACACGAGACATGAGGGGTAAGTTCTTTACTCAACAATGATCCATTTTGTACGGCCGATAGCTAGTCTAAAGCCCTAGAAAAAACCCTAGAAACCGAGCAGTGCACGGAGACCTACGATCTAAAACTGACCATAGCGGCGTGCCAGCTTGACCAAATCAGATGGGATTTGAACCATAGCATGCCCTAACATAATTGAACCTTTCTATACCATCAGATGACCATTCGACTGGGGTCAAGGGAGTCCGCGGTAGAAAAGTTAGGTTTTTGGCAAATGCCAGAATTCCGACCTGACTCCATAGATGGCTTGCTAATGAGGTCCATATACAATGTATATGATTGGTTTGGGGAAATCCATCAAGCAAAGCCCTCGAAAAGCAGAAAACGGCTCGAAGGTTACAAAGCATCAAATTCGACATACGAGGTCAAACTGACTCCAAATGAGCCAAAATTGGACAGGTTGCTTCACGACTATGTTGCGGACAAGTCCAAATCCTCAAAGTTGTCTGACCAACCCAACAGACATAGTAGTCACAAAAAAACAATGATTTCAGAGTCGACATAACACAAAGTGATGTCGGCATGACCAAACTTGACCAAATTCAATTTAGGACTTGTATTAGGTGTATGAAACATGTCTAAATCAAAATTTGTAGGTTTTACAAAGTTTTTGTCACTGTTGTAAATAATCGTGATTATTTACTTTTACATCAGTTTTGCTTGGATATTGTCAAATCACCTCACCTGTCATGTGTACACACCTATTACATGCCAAAAATCAAGTATGAGCCAAAATGACCACCCATTACTTGTAAAATTGCCAAAAAACACAAAGAAGTCTTTGCAAGCCAAAATTTGCGTTATGGACAACATTTCTTGATCCAAATCACTTCATATCTCATATATAGGGTCTATACAATGCCTAGAACCAATTTGTACAAAAAAAAATTCATTTTTGGAAGAAAAGTTAATAATCACGATTATTTACTTTTTGGTCAAAATTGAGAAATTTTGATATTTTGCCATCATACATCCAAAGTACATGTTGTGATAAGCCCACTAGCCAATTTTGAATCAATTTGGAGTTCAAAATCTCAAATTTCCTTTATATCTACTGTTTCAGAGACCTAAAGCCAAAATATGGTACCATTTTCACCCTGTGCATCCAAATGAGCCCATATTTCACTCAGAGCATGTAATTGGTATATACTTCAAGTCTATAAAGCCAAGTTTGCAAAAAGTTGAAAATTTTCCTCAGTTGTAAATAATCCGGATTATTTACTTTGGCTGAAAATTTTTGTTTTGACCATACAGTTTTGTTCCTTGCATGTTTTTATGCATCTTTGCTTGTTCAAAAATTGATTTGAAGCAAATTGCACTACAAGAGGTTGTGTGCTCTTGTGACGCTGTTAGCGACGGAAATACACTGGGTTTTTATAACCCCCGGCGTCGCTAAAACCGTCGCTACGAGCGTCGCTACGAGAGCGTCGCTATATGCGTCACTTTAGGCGTCGCTATATGCGATGCTATAGGCGTCGCTATATAGAGACGCTCATAGCGACGGTTATAGCGACGTTTACACAGAAGACTATAGCGACGCTCATAGCGACGCTACAGAGCCATAAATAGCGACGGTTATAGCGACGCCCGAGAGAATTTTTTTTTGGTGACAGGGCATTGAATGCCCTGCCACCCATCAACCATATTGTACTTGATTCACTTTTTAAAAATAGTGCAAGGGTAGATAATAGACCCAAAATAGTCACCCACAAGACGCATTGTTTGCAAAATTGACAAGCGTAAAATTGACAATTGTACACATCATAGGCAAAATGAATTGATTGGCAAATGTAATAATGACAATTGTACAACATCATAGGCATAAAGAATTGATTGGCAAAATGAACTCCGGTGACAAATGTAATAATATACATGGTTCAAAAAAACGTATAAAATCCGTCTCATGATACATAAGCTATGAGAAACCCTAAACTAATGCTATCTAGCTATGGCTAAACTGACGTCGTCTAGTCAGACGTCTCATCGTGTCCAAGCGGCGTATCTGTCGGATTCTGCAAAAAAAGACAATAAGACAGCTTTCAGTAAGTATAAACATATAACGACATTTATAAAACAATACAAAAAATAGAAAAGAGTAAACCCTAATACTAACCATGCCGCCGCGAGAACTGAGAATGTCTATCAGGGCGTTTAAGCCCTTCCTGCCTGCGTACTCGTGCTCGTACGGTGTGGGATCACGTTCTGCAAAAAAAGACAATAAGACAGCTTTCAGTAAGTATAAACATATAACGACATTTATAAAACAATACAAAAAATAGAAAAGAGTAAACCCTAATACTAACCATGCCGCCGCGAGAACTGAGAATGTCTATCAGGGCGTTTAAGCCCTTCTTGCCTGCGTACTCGCGCTCGTACGGTGTGGGATCACGTCCTGTCATCGACCACTGTCAAAACATACAAAGATTTCATTATGTTAGAATTAAAAAACTCATAAACCCTAAACTATCGAACATAAAGAGCAATGCGAAAACACTTACAAAATCGGCCTCAAATGATGCCCATCCACCGCTCCCCAAGTGGTGCGAGCTCCCTGCCTCTACTCGTGCTCTGGATGCATCCTTTTGTTGCTTCCACTTGTCGGGATTCTCGCGCGCTGCTTTCTTCGCATTCTTCCAATCTTCTTTGGCCAGCCAATCTGGCCTGTTCCACCCATTCTTGATTGCTTTTTGCACTTCGGAACGCTTGTGTTTGCAGTATTCGCGCATTCGAATCTTCATCAGGTCTTCATTGAAGCGCTGATCCCGTGTTGGAACGGGAAACTCATCATGAAGTATGCTGATGACTCTGTTTTTTAAATCACTTGGTACTTCACTCCATTTGTTTAGTATGTAGTGTCTAAACAGCTGAGAGCAAAGACCACGCATGCGCGAGATCACCTTCTTGCCGTCATCATCCATGATGATGCCGCCGCTGAAGTCGACGGAGTAAGGCAAGCCCTCTGGCTGGTGATGCGTGAACCTGGGTGTCCCGGCAGGGATCTCTAGCGGCGTGTCGATGGGGGTACGAACATCAGGTGTCTCCACCGGCGTCTGGGCCCCGAAGCGAGGAGTGTCGAGTGGGGTGGGTCCTGGCGGAGTAGGTAGAGGTGTGTAGCTGCTAGGAACAATCAGCCGCGCAAAACCTGGCGTAGATGGCGATGCTGTGGTTGGTGTGGGGGCGGGCAAAGAAGGGGAGGGTAAAGAGCCTCGTCAAACACGAGGCGGTGTGGAGGCATCGGCGGCGGAATCCCCACAACAACCGCCACCGCCACCACTAGAGCGCCGGTGTCTAGACGAGTGTCAAGATCGTCTCGTCGACGCCGAAGCTTCGGAGCACGCCGAATTCTCTGAAAGAGAGGGAGATGCGGATGGAGTAGGAACGCGCGATGATGCGCCAGAGCGATGACGCTCCACGTACCACTGTCTCTGCTGCGGTGACAAAGAAGAAAGGAACTCCTCATCATCCATACCTGCATTAAACACACAAATATTTAAACTTAATATTGAATGAATAGAGTAGACAATGACGCAAAGACCATTAAATACAATGACGCAATGAATTGAGTGATAGAAGAGGCAAGTCGAAAACTTAGAATTTTCAATCAAAAGATGTGAGCGCGAGTAGAAAAGAGCGTTATACACCATGGAAGGTACTTAGAGAGCCAGAGCTTTTACAACACGGAGCAAAATTGTTCAAATACAATATTTGTGGCTTTAAGAGATCTCTCTCTCATCCTCGCATAACTCAGCATAACTTCCTATATCTATATAGAGCTCTCCGTTTAAACACATATCCTCTGTTTCATTTTGTAGCTCCTCTGCATGCACCCCATATAGAGTAGTAGCATCTTGATGCTCGTCTAGCACCACCGTAGCGGCTTCTGATTGAGCATCTTCTCTGATCTCCTCCATTGATGCCGTTGTGATTGGCACATAGTAGCCTTCATACGTCCTTGCACTACGAGGGGCTACCTCTATGACGTACCACCAGTTTGATGTAGACTTTGTCTACGTTGATCTCCTTTTGTGAGATCCATTGCACCAACTTTGCAAGTTTGTAGATTGTGTTACGGATGTCGAGAGACAAACATCCCTCAATGGCAACCGGTAAAATAAACTGTAAAGTATGTGGAGCAATGATATTAAAGTCCACATTTTATGCAATGATATTAAAGTCCACTATGAACGTACCTGACACATTTTATGCCAATCGTGTGACTTCAAACCGGTAAGCTTTCCGTCTTTAGTAAAACACGTTCGGAGCGAGTGCATTACGCCAGTGGGGGTCCGCAAAGATCGAATGGTCTCTTTTACTTTGCGTTCTTGGGCTCCTGTGAAAATCCATGGTGCTTTAGGGAGTTTTATCGATCCATCAGACGCTGTTTGCGGCCAATATTGCTCCATACGATATACATTTCTAAGGTCAACTCTAGCTCCCAAAGTATCTTTCTTGCCGGTCAGATGGTCCCATAGTAGATTACCCACATTCTTGAATATGTGCATTGGATCGAGCAAGTGATTGATCATGAGTCGGGGCCAGTATGGTAACTCGTACCATAGAGATAGTCTCTTCATCCCTGGAGGCAATCCGTCATCGCACATCTCCTTCTGCTCTAACCATGCTTGTGCAGACATCCTTGGTGGCTCTCTTCCCAAAAAGCCGTCACGTAACACATGATTCTCTGGAAGATACGCTTGATGACCTTCGTAGATTTGCTTCTTCAGTGAGGGCGCCCTACGTGCATTCAGTCTAGGTCCACATGTGACACATGCTCTGTATCCGCTTGTTTGAAGCCCTGCATGTATACACATGATAATAGATCAACTATGGGAAAAAACAAGATTTACAGTGTCTGAGTGAGGAGTGTCAATAGATCACCTGAGCATTCTGTTAGCCCGGGATAGTCATGCATGGTCCACATTAGAATGCCTCTGATCAAAGCATTCCGTCGTCCTGTGTATCGGCTCATATCCACCACCTCTATGCCAATCCACAATTGTTGTAGCTCTTCCAATAGTGGACGAAGATACACATCCATATTCTCCACTTTATATCGCCCTGGCACAATCAAGCTTAGCCATAGGTGCCCCTTCTTCGTAGTCAACCACGGGGGAATGTTGTAGTTGACGATGACAACGGGCCATACACTGTAAGATGTTGATCTTTGACCAAATGGATTTACGCCATCCATAGCCAAGCCTGAGCGCAAATTTCGAGCTTCCCTGCCAAAATCCGACCATGTTCCATCTATATGTTTCCAGGCTGCGCAATCTGCAGGAATTCGTAGCACACCATCCGAAGATTTATTCTCCTCATACCATGATGCTAGGGCGGCCATGGACTTACATTCGAAGAAATGCTTGATGCGAGGAAGCAGAGGAAAATGTCGCAAAACCTTTTGTGGAATTTTTGTCCCATGGAGATCTACTCGATATCTTTCGGAATCACATTTCGGACACTTCTCCATGTCTATGTATTCCCCTCTGAAAAGAATGCAATCATTAGGACAAGCGTGGATAGAATTGTAATCCATCCCCAAGTTTTGCAAAATCTTTCTTGCTTCATCTCGGGAATCTGGCATCACATTGTCAGCTGGTAGTATGTGCTCTTTAAGCAATCTACACAACATAAAAATACGATGCAGTCGTGTAAAAATCTATCAGATCATTATACATTTAGAGTTTTATTAAAGTAAACTAATTGTAATAGATCACCTGAAAAGCGCTGTGACGCTAGTGTCACTCCATCCAAACTTTGCCTGCATGTTGAGAAGAACCAGGAGTGATTTCAATCTAGACATAGGTGCTCCATTATACAATGGCGTATCGGCTTCACTTTTCATATCATCATAGATAAGCCTTTCTCAATCCATGATCGTCTCGATCATTTCATCAATCTCGGGCTCAAACATTGCCTCGTTGGGAATGTGCTCTGCATGATCATCCCCCGAGCTGTCAGAGGCTACATCTTGTGGCCTCACATATGCTGCTTGACCAAAGCGCCTGCGAACACGTCTATTGGGTTGCAAGATTGCTGCTTGTTGGCCAGCGTCAGAGTCCGACGAGTTATAATTGGAAACAACTCGATCTATAATAGATGGATCGAACCCGCCAAATTCGCGAACGTGCTGCAAAGAAACACGTCTTGTTCGTCGCACAGCATGCTTGCATAAGACCCTCGTTGAGAGATAGGTGTTTCGGTTGGACGGTCCCACATCCTCGTCACTACTCATAATGAGGATAAAAATCTTATAACCTAGACAAAAATTTTAATATTCTATTGGCATTCATCGTCTTATCTCTCTCTCTCTCTCTCTCTCTCTCTCTCTCTCTCTCTCTTTACCTCACATTCTCTAGTCATGTCCAATCCCCGCACACCTCGGTCTAGAGGTGCACGGAGATCAGAACCACCGGGTTATAATCTCGTCTTTATTGGTCAATACCTATATTTGTGGGTACAAGAAATCTACAAACCCACGTCTACATGATACTGCATGTAGTGGACAAAACCCCTTTGCCTCTTCTCTAGCTGTAGCACTTCACAGCATCTTAACATCTTTTCACAGTAGATCTTTTCACTGTTCGTCTAACTCTAAACCCTAAACCGTAAGTAATTCTTGCGTGGACTCGATCTAACATAAATAAGCGTAAATCTAACTAAAAATAAACCTAAATCTAATTTAACGTAAGTCTACATCTAACCTAATCTTTAACGTCTTTTGGGATAGTTTCCTACGACGTTAAAACTCTCTTCTTCTTGTGTGTGTGTGTGGGTAAACCTAAATAAACCTAAGTCTAATCTAATATAACATAAATCTAAATCTAACGTAAATTATGTTATATTAAAAACAAAGAACTAAATTAACAGGGATTATAAGAACCTTAAAACTGATTTAACACATAATTTTTCACATAACTCGGCAAGAGTTGGCATTCTCATCACTAAAGATGTGAGAGTTAACTTCCGACGGTGACGCTGCCTCATCTCCATCCACATCTGACGACAGCAATTGGCCCTTTAGACCGTTCTTGCTCTTGTTACTAACTTTGAAGTTGCTGTTGAATGACTAGACGTTTTCTAGATGGTCACTGTGTCGGGGATGCAGTGACTCTTGCCGCCCTGAAGATCCACCTTCTTCCCTATCTTCTGAAGACATTTCACTAGTAATTTTGGATCGACGGAGCCCACCATGAGTGAAGGCAGCAATACCCTATATTCCATTGAGGGCTTTCTTCACCCGCTTCATGCAGTCATCGTAAATAAAGCGTAAATATAACGTAAATCTAAATCTAGCATAAATAAACGTAAATATAATTAAAAATAAACCTAAATCTAATCTAATTTAACTTAAATAAACCTAAATCTAATTTAACGTAAGTCTACATCTAACCTAATCTTTAACGTCTTTTAGGATTGTTTCCTACGACGTTATAACTCTCTTCTTCTTGTGTGTGTGCGCGTGTGTGGATGTGTGTGCCAATAAAAAGAGATAAATGGTATAACCTTTCTATCACCCATGCCAAGTATGATAGATTGGTTATGCCATTTCCCTCTTGAATAATAGGTCTTGAGTTCAACTCCTCGTCGGCTAGATCTTTAGGTCTTTTAATTTTAATTAGTTTCCTACGACGTTAAATTAGTTTCTCTCTCTTTCTCTCTCAATGTGTGTGCGTTTTCTTGGATTGTATGCATGTTTTCTCTCTCTTTTCCTCTCTCAATGTGTGCGTTTTTTGTTTATGCATGTTCTCTCTCTCTTTTCCTCTCTCAATGCGTGCGTTTTTTGTTTATGCATGCTCTCTCTCTCTTTTCCTCTCTCAATGTGTGTGTGCATTCTTTGTTTATGTATGTGTGTGTGCGTTTTTGTTTATGTTTGTACTCTCTCTCTCTCTCTCTCTCTCTCTCTCTCTCTCTCAAAAACACTATGTGTGTGTGTGTGTATGTGTGTGTGTGAGAGAGAGAGAGAGGGAGAGAGAAAGAGGGGAAGGGAACATGAGAGTGAGGAGAGGGAAGGAGCATACCTGGCTCTCCTTCCTCTCCTCG
The DNA here is from genome assembly GCF_014529385.1 of Adiantum capillus-veneris. Taxonomy (NCBI): domain Eukaryota; kingdom Viridiplantae; phylum Streptophyta; class Polypodiopsida; order Polypodiales; family Pteridaceae; genus Adiantum; species Adiantum capillus-veneris. Next base: position 147,058,463 of record NC_140934.1, read on the forward strand.
TGTGTGTGTGTGTTTGTGTGTGTGTGTGTGTGGAGAAGAAAAAGAGAGAGAGAGAGAGAGAGAGAGAGAGAGAGAGGGAGAGGGAGAGTGTTACCTGCTCCTTGCTTGAGGGCGCTGAAAAACTCAGATCTGAGATCTGAGTTTTTGGGCGCGCTCTGTTATTTTTTTAGCCCAGTCGGCGTCGCTATGAGCGTCGCAAATTTCTTTGGAAATTTACGACGCTCATAGCGACGCCGGGATTTTTGTTTTTGAGCGTCGTTGTGTGAGCGTCGCTAATATGAATAGCCTCTTGTAGTGTTGAACCAAATTGTCAGCATTTCAGTCTAAAAGGACATTCTAGAGAAAATTTCGACAAATCTGCTAACTTTGCACTCTATTCACTGAACGGGAGCCATGCAAGCAGCAGAGAGGGCCAAGAAGAAGTTAAACCAAAAAGAGAAACTACAAGAACTACCCGCATATCAACTAGTCCCCGAGTCAGTCAAAGCAGCAAAGGCATCCTACCTTTCTAGAGAACAGCTGGAAGAGCACCACACTACGGTCTTCACTGACAGGTCCAAGAGTGAAGAGGGGCATCAGGTGGAGTTGCAACTCCTACCCAAAGAAGTCTATGGTGTAGCTGCCAAGCCAGAGACAAAAGAGGATAACCGCAGGTTGGGGCTCAGGCATTTCTACAAACAAGAGCCTTGCGGAGTGGAATTTCAGAAAGCTTACGAGCTTCTATCCACCATCAAAGAAGACAGAACCACACAAATATCAAACACTCAAGGGAACAAGGTCGAGGTAGTGATCACAAAGAGATAGTGGCAGAGGCACTCAGACTGCCCATTCAAGGAATGACCATGCGGGCAAGAAAACCGCAGGCACATTTACCAAAGAGACAACCACGGCTACATTCGCCAATCTTATCCACAAACAGGTGGAAGAGCCAGCCCGTTTGTACCATCAACACTTTCATTTTCTGGCAAAAAGTCCACCAAGGTACACTACACCAAATCACACTGTGACCACCATCTTCACTAAGGTTCTCAAGTTGACGACAAGGCAACCAGTGGACCACGCTCAGTATGTCTTGACAACCTTGAAGGGCACCAAGAACGAAGGAAAAATCACGTACTTGGGTGTGCTAGAGGTGTTGACTAGAATAGCATATCATGCCATCAGCATGGCCAACAACCTACCGCCTGTCCCTGATCAGAATACATGGATCGTGGCAGCACAACCCTCTCCATGAGCTACAAGGTTAGGTAAAAGATCACATAAATGTGATGATGAGTCAGCTGACAGCTCGCCGGAATGGCACAACAGCGAGAGCTTTGACAAAGAAGAAAAGAAAGCTCAGAGAGAAGAGATGAAAAGAAAAGCTGTGGTCGCACACCAAGAAGAGCTAGCTCAAAAACAAGGGCGATTTGAAAGAGAGAAACGTGCTTACCAGTGCAGTAGGCAAGCACAAGGGAAGGACCCATAAAAGTGGGTACCTGCAGGACTTAAAGGTCCTCAAACAAAGCATCATACAAGAAGGGAGGCGGATGATCCAACATAATATTTAGAAAGAATGTACCAAGAGGCTGAAGCCCTAAAGATGAAAGAGGAAGAAGAAGCTGCAAAGAAAGCCAAGGAAGTGGAAGACCAAAGGCAAGCCGAGGAAACGGCTAGCAAAGAGCAAAGTCATGGATCTCCCCGACCCACCTCACCGCCTCCTAAACAACAAGACCATCCCATGCCTAGCCCACCACCATCACCTGCAGGCAAAGACACCAATGAAGAAGCAGAGCATGACAAAGAGAAAGATTCTGAGTCCACTCAACAAACAGAATCTACACATGAAGATGACCACCCCGACGGACAAAAAGAAAAAGAAGCCGAGCCGGAACCGGAGAAGACAGCTGAAGATACCCAAAAGCTAGAAGAGGAAAAGGCAAGTCGATCTAAACAAGAGACTGATAAGGAAGTAGATGCAAAAAAAGTGCCTACCACTGCACATGAGATGAAGCCCGAGCCAGAAAAGGAAGAAAGACCGGCACTTGAAGAGACAGCAAGGGTTGAGACAACAACCTCCACTTCTACTCAGCCGGAAACTCTCGAGACATCAAAGCCTGAAGATGGCCAAGAAGAAGACCGACCACTTACCTCCACACAAGAACCACCAGCAGCTACGATGCAGCAAGAAGCAACACATGAGGTTGCATGCACATCTCAGCTGGCACGATAAGAGGAGTGGCAGACAAACAATGAAGTAATAGTACAGGTCAATGAATATGCACGGCAGATACAGGAAATGATGGAGAGACTCCATTCAACAGCTTTAAACCGCAGCACAAAGTCCAAGGAACTAGAAATGGTGGTCGATGCTCTTTAAGGAGAGATAGAAGACAGGATGAATGTCATCAATGATCTCCAAAGGCAGGTGCAAGAGCTAAAGGCAGAAGCGGGATAGCATCAAATAGCCAGAGATAAACAACAAAAATAAATGGAGGAGTTACGTGATCTACTCACCAAATTATCTGATGCCTGCAAAGCAAAAGACAAGCAACCGACAAAAGTTACGAATGAACTTCTTACAACCTCTCTGTCAACTCAAAAAATTCACGTGCATAGATGTTGCCAATGCTTCTATGCAGTATTTTGAACAGAGGATCAATGATCAGGCCATTTTCTTACGGCAAATCAGATAAAACCTCGCCATGGTCTCGATCAAAGGAACTGACGAAGTCCATAAGGCACTTGAAAAGAAAAATAAAGACCTAGAATTGGAATTAAAGCTCGAACAATCACAACGCAGGGACCTGGCACTGATGTGGGTTCAAAGAGAGGAGGAGCTCCTAAAGGAAAAAGTAGGACTCAAGCGGATGAATCAACTCCACAGAGATGGAAAACCAAACACGCAGGAAGAGGCAGGCACTTCAGAGCTGCCACAGATAGACATACCCTCGGTCTCTTTTGCTGAGTTTGAGACACAATAAATAGTAGAGCCAAGTGGTGATGAAGATTTTCAGGTTCACATCACAGATGCAGACACAGTGCCAATGGTCCAGATGTCAAAAGATGAAGAAGACGCACTAAAGGAGAAGATCACCCTAGAGGTGGATGAGTAGTGGAAAGCCGCTATGGATTGGGAGTTGAGAGTTTTACACTCTGTCAACGTCACTCAACTCACTCTCAATCAGATCAACGCTCAATGGCACCAACAATCCCTGCCGTACCCTCTCATGAAAGTAGAACTATTACAGGTAAAAGAAAGGCTGTACAAGGATATGCAAGAAGATGGCGTAGATAAAGACCACCCAAAGTGGAGGTTAAGCTGGCTGAGCACGTGCATGAAGCACTACAAAAGAAGAGGCCAACTTGGCTCAACTTCCCTAGGGTGCCAGCTCTAGAGAGAGGCCAAGTAATAGAGGAATACATGGTGAAAACCCTAACGGGCTCCATGTCTTTCTTCAAGAGTCTGCCAAATCTCTCCCGTGCCATGTTGTATAAAATCTGCCAAATGTTGCTAACATGTATACAAGTTTTTAATGAGCCTAAGCAAACACGAGCCCCATGGCTATCATTCTTGGAAGGAAACAAAGGCTTATGCTACGATCTGAGTGGGCAACCTTAAGAAGAGGTCCTTTACGGATTCTATGCCAGATGCATGTTGTTGCCATCAAATAATATGCTGGCCTTTGAAGAAGCTTTCTACACTGGATTCTTCACCTGGAGAATGAAGATATTTGTGCCGGTGAACAACAACCTAACATCCAGGTTTGTAGCCCTACTCAGCGGTGGAGCTGAAGAATCAAGTAACAATGCAATTTTTGCAATTGCCCAACAAAAAACGAAGAATTAGATACCAGAAGGCACAGGACGTGCTTAAAGACCGCCTCGCCAACCGTCAACCCGAGACTATTTCAACCCATAAAGCTGTGTCAAGCGACGACACAGGCGAGGAGGGGGAGAATGTTAGCAGCAAGCTAACATGGACACCATTTGAGTGATGTAATGAGTGATCCATCCCATTACAAGAAATATACTCTCCAAGACCAAAAAATCATAGTCGAACAACCTGTCAGAGAACTATGCAAACAAAGTGAGTCCTATGAAGGACCTGAAATCGCAAAAAAGATAGGTTTGGTGGCTGAACCAGGAGAAGAGCCTAGACCGGCCTACATTGCAAATGACCTAACGAAAGAAGAAGAAGAGCTCTTGTTAAGCTTACTGAAAGAGTACCAAGATATCTTTGCTTGGTCTTATAAGGATCTCAAAGGGTGTTGATCCAGAAATCTGTCAACATACCATACCTATGAGAGATGATGAGAAACCAAGTAGACAAAGGCCATAACTTATAATGAGACATTTGCCAGACAGATAAAAGAAGAGATAGAAAAGCTAAAGGAATCCAAATTCATTTATGAAATTGAACACACAGATTGGGTGTCTCCAATTGTGGTAGTACCCAAGAAAAATGGAACTTACGGGTGTGTGCCAATCTCAAGAAAGTGAATACAACTACCATTAGAGACAACTTTCCTCTTCCAATCACTGAGCATGTTTTAGAACGAGTTGGAGGAAAAAAAAACTTACAAATTTTTAGATGGATTTTTGGGATACAATTAACTTTTGGTTGATCCCAAAGATCAACATAAAACTGCCTTTGCAACTGAGTGGAGTATTTTTGCCTATCGGTTTATGCCTTTTGGATTAACTAATGCTCCTGCCACCTTTCAAAGATTGATGAGCCATGCTTTTAAGGAATACCTTCGAAATTTGTTGGAAGTATATATGGATAATCTATGTGTACATTCATCAATCCGACCTGATCATTTTGAACACCCCAAAAAGGTATTCGAAAAATGTAGACTTTATAGGATTTGCTTAAAATCCTGAAAAATGCACATTTATGGGTAGACAAGGAAAACATTTTGGACATATAGTGTCTAAAAATGGCATAGCTACTGATATGGAAATTCATGTTATTGCTGATTTTCCTAGACCGACAACAGTTAAAGGACGGATTGTGGATATTACAAACAGTCATTTACGTGTACACTATAACTGCAAAATCCATGTATATCCTGATTACACTCTTTGAATGGACGGATGAGTGTGAAGAATCCTTCATGAAGCTTAAGCAAACTCTCACTTCAGCTCCAATATTGAAAGCACCAGATTGGAATAAGATATTCCACATACATGTAGATGCTTCCAATTTTGCCATTGGGTGTATACTAGCTCAACCAGGGGATGGAAAGATTGATTTTCCTATTTCCTATGCGAGTAGACAATTGAATATGGCAGAGAAAAACTATACAACCACTAAAAGGGAAGGATTAGAAATGATCTATACCGTAAAAAAGTATAGACATTACCTATTAGCTAACAAGTTCGTGTTCTTTGTGGATCACCAAGACTTGTTGTACTTGGTCAACAAGCCGTGCAACACAGGAAGAATAGTGAGATGGTTCATCATTCTTTTGGAATTTGATTTCACTTTAATTGTGAAAAAGGGCACCACTCATCAAAGAGCAGATCATTTCTCAAGGATTATATCAGGAGAACCACCAAATGGAGTAGACCATGATCTACCAGATGCATATCTGTTCTCCGTGGAAATGATACCTCGATGGTCGGAAAATATGGTATCCTTGATGACCATAGCTCAAGTGGATTTTCAAATACCACTTCTTATTACAATCTAATTAATCGAGCAATTGGCTATGTATCAATTACTAGCTAGAAGACTATATAAAATAAATTGAGATGGAATATTGTTTTTGTGTATTAACCTAGAGGAGAAAAACCAATACCTAAGTCAAGCACATAGTACCATAGTGGGATTTTACTTCGTGGAAGACCAAACTATGCAACGGATCTTGAGACTTAAGAGTATTTTGGCCAATTATGAGGAGTGATGTTCACTCATTTGTAAAAGAATGTCCTCAATGCCAGAAACAATGACCCATACCTCATGTGACATTGTTCTGAATATCACTTATTTCTAAGTGGAGTAACTATCTAGTTTCTTACTTATCAAGCCGAACCTTTTCTGGGGATATGAGTAAATGCCACCAAAGAGAAATTGAAACTGAAGCAAGAGACTATGCTCTTATTAAAAACCAATTGTATTGGAGAGGTAAAGATCAACATTTGCGTCTTTGTGCAAATGAAGATGAATTTTTTCTAGTCAAACCACTGCAAGAGCAATCTTAATGGCAGGCATATGTGGCCAACACTTTTTGTAGATTCCAAAGAATATGTTCAAAGGTGTGATGCATGTCAACGAGCAAAAATGCCAACCCGTGTAGATAGCATGCCCTTAAGACCAATGGTGGGGGCTAGACCTTTTTCAAAATGGGGTATAGACTTTGTTGGGCCAATACAACCACTTGCTTATAGAACCCAAGCTCAATTTATCATTGTAGCTACGGACTATTTCACCAAGTGGGTTGAGACTAAAGCAACTCAAAAGAATGATGTCAGAACCACAGCCGCATTCTTGTATGAGAATGTATTCACAAGATATGGACTGCCAACAGAAATTGACAGTGATAGGGAAACTCATTCCTTATTGAGGTAAATGAATCTCTGCTTAATGAATTTATGGTCATCCATGTAAAGAATGAGGATGCAAGAGAGCTACACAAGACAAACACAAAGCACACAAAGATGGAAAGCTTCTTCTTCTTCTTCACAGAAAAGAGAGTACAAAATGACTAAGTGCTAAAGGTGAAAAGTAGCACATATGTACATGCGGTCACTAAGTGTGAACTCGCTAGAAGCGTACTAGGATGGCACTATAAGTGTAGTTCAGCTATTTAATCACTGGCAAAGATCCTCTGTGTCGGTCACCTAACGCGCCAGTGAGTAAATGCCGTAAGCGGCCAAGACCCGTAGTGGATGCCAGCTCAAGGTGTAGAGCTCGACATCTCAACACTCCCCCTCGAGCTCTGCATGTCGCAGAGTCCAAGCATAGTCCGGAAACGTCAAAGCTTCTCAGCTCCGAGGGCCTTGGTAAAGATATCCGCTATCTACTCCTCTGTGCTGACGTAGACCAAGTCGATGTCGCCTGCCAACAATCGCTCTCGAACGTAGTGGTAATGGACCTCTATGTGTTTGGTCCTGGCATGGAACACTGGGTTCCTAGCCAACTGCATGCTGCTGAGGTTGTCACAATGGATGAAAATCTGCTAGTCCACCTGCACTCCCAAGTCCTCAAGTAATGTGCGTAGCCAAGCTACCTCGCACGCCGCAAATACTGCACCTCTGTACTCGACCTCTATGCTCGATAAAGCAACCGTAGGCTGCTTTTTGCTGCTCCAAGTAACAACAACACTCCCAGAAGAGAACATGAAGCCACTCGTAGATCTCCTATCAACAATGCTACCTGCCCAATCTGCATCTCTATACCCATACAATGCTAATGGTGCATCTCCTGCATAGAACAATGCGTAGTCAAGAGTACCTTGCACATACCTAAGTGTGTGTCGTACTCCATCCAAATGTGTCTTCCTCGGAAGCTGCATGAAGTGACTCTCCAAGCCTACTGTGTAGCTCAAATCTGGCCTCGTGATAGTCAAGTAGATTAGACTACCCAAAATCTTCCTGTACATGTTGACATCCTCAACAACATCACCCTTCTCTGCACTCAGCTTTGCATTCACATCCAAGGGAATAGAAATTGGCTTACAATCAGCCATACCATACTTTGACAACATGTCCAAAGCATACTGTCTCTGTGATAGCCATACACCCTCTGGAGTCTTGATCACCTCAATGCCAAGAAAGTAGCTCAACTCGCCTAAATCTTTGATTTCAAACTCCTGTTTGAGAAGACCCTTCACATGGTCAATCTCCATAGCATTGTCACCAACAATAATAAGGTCATCTACATATATGGTAATGACCATAATCCCCACATCACTCTCACGTACATAGAGTGAATGATCAGCATGAGCTCTCCTAAAACCAATACTGACAAGATACTTGGCAATCCTGTCATACCATGCTCTAGAGCCCTGCTTCAAACCATACAAAGATTTGAGAAGTCTGCATACATAATCTGGGTAACCTGGATCGACATAACCAGGTGGCTGATCCATATACACTTCCTCTTACAACTCACCATTCAAGAAGGTATTCTTTACATCCATTTGATGCATAATCCATCCTCTAGATGCAGCCACTGCTATGACAACTCTCACAGTCGTCATCTTTGCCACTGGAGCAAAGGTCTCCTCATAGTCTATGCCATACGTCTATGCATAACCCTTTGCGACCAGCCTTGCCTTGTGACGCTCAATGTTGCCATCAGCCTTATGCTTGGTTTTATACACCCATTTATAGACAATAGCTTTTTTGCCACTTGGCAATGGCACCAACTCCCATGTGTCATTTGCTTCCAATGCAGCCATCTCTTCATTCATTGCATCATCTCAATGCACATTTCCAACTGCATCCTCAAAACATGTGGGCTCCACATCCTGTATCACCTTACCCATGTAGGCTTGGTGATGCGCTAGATACCCATCATAAGTCAATTTATGAACTGGATTTTTGACTCTATTAGATCTGCGCGGTCCTGGGTCACTCCTTTTCCCTCTAGCATCTTCTTGTACTTTCCTTACACCAAATGTCCTGACAGCCGGAATTCCAAATTCCTCATCAAGACTTTGTTCAGAACCATCTGAATCCATGTCTACATGTGAAAAACCTGATGATCCATCAGCCATAAAGGGAGGTTCATCAACCTTTTCCTTTCCTTTTCATGATACATTCCCTGTACCTGTTGGTGGAGTAACATGCGTACGTAGTCTACCATTCCATGGTTTCTCAACAGAGCCACGAGAAGAGGACTCTTGTGGTCCACTCAAAACCTGTGACTGTGGCCTCACATTTTGTACAACCACATCATCTTTTACATCAGCCCCAATAGTGCCATGTGCATTACTGTACCAGCTGCTCATCTCATCAAAGACTACATCTCTGCTCACTCGTAATTCTCGTGTAGTAGGATTGTAGCACCTGTACCCCTTTTGTTCAAGGGAATATCCCACAAGAATACATTTCTCTGCTTTAGGATCCAATTTCCTACGCAACTCATCTGGTACATGCACGTAAGCTATGCAGCCAAACACTTTCAAGTGTGCCAAATCAGGCTTTGTACCTGTAAACTTTTCCTCAGGTGTTACAACCGCAGCTGTAGGTGTCCTGTTCACAATGTACACAACTGTATTTACGGCTTCAGCCCAGAAATGATGAACGTGCAACCTCTGCAATGTGCCTATTTTTCCTTTCTGCGACCCCATTCTGTTGTGGAGTATATCTGCATGTAAACTGCCTGTGTATACCATGCATTCGCAGAAAATCTGAAAAATCATTGGAGAAGTACTCTCCCCCTCCATCTAACCTCAACGTCTTGATTTGCATATCTGTCTCCTTCTCAATCATGACTTTGAAGTCTTGAAAGTGACCAAACACTTCACTTTTGTTACGCATGAAGTAGACCCATACTTTCCTTGTATGGTCATCAATGAAAAAGACATAATACCTGCAACCATGTATACTTGCAGTATCGGTTGGACCCCAAACATCTGTGTGCACCACCTCAAGTGGCTTTTTACATACATTGCGCTTATGTGGAAATGAGCCCTTTGACTGTTTTCCAAACTGGCATGCTGCACACACTTTATGCATACCATCCACCTTGAATTTGGGCAAACCTTTTACAATCTGTTTTGATTGCATACTGCGCAATCTCTGCTGATTGACATGGGCAATGCGTTTGTGCCAAATGTCAACATCAGCCACAACACCTGTGCCCTGTGCAAATAATGTAGCTTTTACCTCAGGCATGTCTACATTCAGCGTAAACATTCTGCCCACACATTTGCCCTCTGTGATCAGCTTACAGCTATTCTGGAAATCTTCTACATAACAACCATTTGGATTGAAGCGAACCTGCAAACCCTGCTCAACCATTTGTCCAACAGAAACAAGATTCTTTGTAATGTTTGGGACATGAAGTACATCTGCTAAGTACTTTGATTTCCCACTTTTCGTATTTAGAGGTATGTCCCCTACATGAGCAATGAGGTGAGCTGTGTCATCTCCTGTCTGCACATAGCCTGACACATCTGGTTTGCGCATATCTCTAAACCACTCTCCACGAGACGTCATGTGATTAGAGGCACCTGAATCCACATGCCAAACATCATCTTGGGTGGAATTCTCTGCAGTCATTGTATTCATTACATGCTGCATAACAAACATGCGCTCGTTTTTGCTATCATCTGCATCTCTGCTAGTAGATGCATAGTTGCCCTGTTCTCTCTTTCCACTTGCTTTTCCCTTTGGACAGTCACATGACATGTGACCTCTTTCACCACAAGTCCAACATTCTCTGCTATCTGGAGTATGTTGCTGCCTGCTTGATCCTGCACCACGACTTCTTTGACTCCCCCTGCCTTGAGACTGGTTTCCCCTGCCACCTGTATTGTTTTGATTTGATTGACCTTCCAGAAATTGGCCCCTGCAACCCCTTGGGCCCCGACCACGACCTCTACCTCTACCTCTGTTGGAGTTAGAATAGAAGGCCTGTTCAGAATTATTTCTGCCATTAGAAGAAGATGTGTCAAGGTTCTTCTCCTCAAGAATAAGCATAGAAATCAAATCTTGGAACACGGGGATGTCGTCTCTTGTATTCATGGAAGACCTAAAATGTACATACTCATCTCCTAGACCATCCAAGCATGCACGGACAATGTCATCGTCTTCCACTGAGACTTTAATAGATCCAAGAGCCTCAATGATACTCTTGATCTTCAAGGCATAATCATTGATTGAGAGGTTGTTCCTCTTAACTTGATTTAGCTCCGACTTTAGTTGAAGCTTCCTGGACTTGGTGTTCACCTCGAACACTCTGCCTAAGTTTCTCCATGCAATGGCGGGGGTTTCAGCATCCTGTAGATAGCCCATCATGCCATCTGTGATGCTCATAGAAATCCAATACATCACTTTGCTCTGGCCTTGTTGCCAGTCCCTCAAAGCTTTCCTTTGTTCTGCTGTAGCATTTGCCTCGGGAATCTCTGGTTCCTTTTCATTGTCTCCTTCTTCATAGTCCCAATAACCTTTTCCTTTTAGGAAATTTGTTATTCTGAACTTCCATACAGGGTAGTTATTTTTCTCAAGCTTCTCAGTAACAATCTGACTGAAACCATCAGACATCTTGAAGCACTAAGACAAAATAGCTGCAATCTGCAAAAACGTGCAAATCTGTTGAACCTGCTATCGTGGTACCTGTAACGCTTTCTACACTCAACGAGTGTCCACAATCAAGCGTACATACAACCACTATACTTGTACAGTAAATCTCTGTATACTGCACTTTGGAGACCTGTTCAGAAACGAAGGGATTGTGATGCTCTTGCTCTCTTAGCCTCTCTTGCATGCACCAGGCTCTGATACCATGTAAAGAATGAGGATGCAAGAGAGCTACACAAGACAAGCACAAAGCACACAAAGATGGAAAGCTTCTTCTTCTTCTTCACAGAAAAGAGAGTACAAAATGACTAAGTACTAAAGCTGAAAAGTAGCACATATGTACATGCGGTCACTAAGTGTGAACTCGCTAGAAGCGTACTAGGTTGGCACTATAAGTGTAGTCCAGCTGTAGAATCAGTGGCAGAGATCCTCCGTGTCGGTCACCTAACGCGCCAGTGAGTAAATGCCGTAAGCGGCCAAGACCCGTAGTGGATGCCAGCTCAAGGTGTAGAGCTCGACATCTCAACAATCCATAATAAATTGGCTTCCTATCACCCACAAGCAAATGGACAAGCTGAGCATACGAATAAAAATTCTTAGCTCGATATTGATTAAATTGGTTAGTTCAAGACGGACAAATTGGGAAATGAATCTACATGCCGCTCTATGGGCTTATAAAGTTTCATTCAAAACAGCTTTAAATGCTACACCCTTTAACCTTGTTTATGGTCTTGATGCGATACTGCCGATAGAATTTCTATTGCCCACATTAAGGGTTGGCTAAGGATCTTGAGTGGATTTGACATGAACTTTCAGAGAGGATAGAAGATTTAGAAAAGCTTGATGAGCAAAGGCTAACCTACTGTAGCTCACATCTATGCACAAAAGCAGAAACAAAAATAGTTTTTTGATTCCCATCTAGTCACAAAATCTTCATAGTCTATTCCCTTAAGCAACACATTCCCAAGTTTAAGAAAAAGGGAAACAGACCGTTTATCATTGAAGATGTATCTCCGAGTGGAGCAGTTAAGTTGTCCACCCTAGATGGTGAACCAATGGCTAATTGGATTAGTGGATGTCATTTAAAGAAATATAATTTGCCACTAACCAATGAATTGCTAGAAAAGATGCATGCAGCAAAGAAAAGAAAGATAAAATGATAGCAGGCCATTGATGAATCCCAAGAGGAAGCTCGGCTTTGAGTACTCAAAAGGAAAGCTGCTCTCAAAAATCAACAAATACCTATTCCCATCAACACTCCGGAACTAGATGATCGACTATGGGAATTACAGAAAGATGCAATGTCAAGAGATGATGAATGGTTAGATGGAATGGACCTTCCCATCAAAGTACAGCGGAACAATCATAGCACACATGCATTGGTCAATATAGGAGCCCGAGTAAATGCAGTCAGTTATTCCACGTACAAGAAAACAACAAGTCAGTCTTTGACAGTAGGAAATCAACTATTAAAGGATGCAACAAAAATCCAACACCAACACTGGGAGTAGTCAACTTAAATGTGATAGTACATGAGGAATCCCAATCCTCGAGCGAGTACTTCCAAGAGAACAAGAAACCGAGCGAGTATAAGCAGTGAAAAAAATTAGTTCAAGATCTCAATAGTTACTATATAGAGTATAGTGTAGCAAAGTAACCATGCATCTCAAATAGTCTCAAAAAAAAAATCCATACTCTTCCTTTAATGTGTTCACACACATTAAAATAGTCTCAAACAAAAGAGCCATACTCTTCCTTTAATGTGTTCACAAACACATTGATACAGAGTCATATCCTTCATTCTGAACCATTTTGTTGAGCATACTCCAAAATTCTATTTGTGCAAACTTATTCTCCATGGTAAATTCACATGTTGCAATTGTCATAAGTTTGTGCACAAATAGATCAAAGGATGGTAACTCAAATGCCACATGTCCATCATAATGCATAGGTAGCTCTTGAACTTGAATGATATCCTTTGCTTGCTTCAGTGCCATGTGTAGGCTGCTTTGTGAAGGCATTGCATGTAGTATACCAACTACTTTGGAGGGGCCATCGGACTATTACTAGTGTGTCCTTCATTCCAATGCCTTGTGTGAGTTCAATAGCAAATTCAAACCTTCTAGAATTGACATTGGCCATGATTGAGAAGGAAGATTTATTCACCACCACTAGCAAGTTCAATAGCCTTTATCTTCACCTACTGTCCCATTAGAGTTAATGTATAAAAATTGAATGCATTAGTTATTTCATGATGTTGTATCACTAAAGAGATAGAAAGTGCATAGATGCTATCGTCAAAAATAAGAACAATCTTGTGGCCACATTGTCATCTATAAATAGTTACATGTGCCTAGCCATGGTTGATTGCAAAACTCCAAAAAAATCTTTTCGAGCAATCCTAAAAAAGGGCAAAACCCCACAAGGTAGATAGAACTTAAATCATAATAAAGACATTTAGCATCAAATTACATATTATAATATATCTATCATTGTCTCTAAACTTCTAAAGCATTCCTTATGGAGACTTTAATCATCCACCCTTATATTAACTCCTTGATTATCCAAGGTCATATATGATCCCTCCTCTGAATCACAGCTTGTGGTCATCAATATTAAAGCCATGGTAGATGCTTGGTGGACAAGTAAAAGTGTGTGTGTGTGTGTGTGTGTGTGTGCACGTGCAATGTCGACGTCTTGGAGGAGGGAGGAGGGTTCTTCCATATATAATATTATGGCAAGTGCTTCTAGGGAAGTTGCAGAAGAAGTAGATTTGGTAGATTGTATTGGTAAGTTGGAGCCAATATGAACAATGTGTATTTACAATCTTTGGTGCTAGATTGTACCTTATTGAAATTGGAGATAATTTATTTTGGGTGAGTGACTCCATTTTGTCTAGCTCGCAAAAAATATCTTTCAGCGTATATTCATGACACTTGAGAAACAAAGAGGAAGAGGAAAATATCCTTCACATCACATACTTGAGAAGAAAAGTTTTCATAGACTATGGACTCTTTTAGAGTTTTCATGGTGAGTTGAAAAGAGGAGGCCCCAATCACGAGGACTTTGTGGCCAAGGGCGGGAGAGGTGATGAAGATCACAAGGTACTATCGACATGAACAATAATCACCACTTGCATGCAATTTTTCAGCGAGAACAAAGATGAAGAGTTTGGGTGTGTGTGTGTGTGTGTGTGTGTGTGTGTGTGAGAGAGAGAGAGAGAGAGAGAGAGAGAGAGAGAGAGAGAGAGAGAGAGAGAGAGAATGAGGTTGATCTTCCACAGTTACGGGATCACAGCCAAGGAATATTTTCTAAAAAAACCAGCCTTTTTAGTCGCGCGTCAAAAATGACTTTGATGCGCCGATGCCCTTGTTGAGCAATCCCTACCTCCACCTTCTTCTAGAGTTCCACAAAAGTGGACCTGACTCCGCCACTGGGCAGCGAGCTCTTCATGGAAGGGGTGTGCATGCTCTCAACCAATCTAGCCAATTACTCTCTCTCTCTCTCTCTCTCTCTCTCTCTCTCTCTCTCTCTCTCTCTATGCGCCGCCTCTATAAGTCACTCACAATGCTCCAAAAAAACCTAGGTTAAGTGTAACCCCACCTACAAATTTTGAGATTTGCCTCAGTTGAAGCTGAGAAAACCTCCAAAATTTGAAAAAAAATAGTGTAAATTGGTATAAAGCTTGGAGTGTGGACTCCCTTACAGAGTGTAGACGGCGCTATTGCAAGCTTTGACATTGCAGTGAAGATGCCCAACGATGCTTTGGAGGCAATCCAAGTGAACAAGCATTGGACTCTCAGTAATGTTCGAGAACATTTGGTTATTATGGGTTTTGAGGCCCTTCAACAAGCACAATTTCGTTTACAAGGTCACAAGGTGAGAATCCTTCCACCACATTTTCAATACATCATGGTTTGTCGATCATTAGATGCTTATTGTAATGAATGTCCGCAGATTGGGAAGAGAATGGAAGACAAATTGAAGGTCGAGGAGGACTGGGGGATAGATGGAACTATGCTATCGATCTTATAACTTTGTAACTCTTGCAATTTTCATATTGATCCCCACTGTAATTAACATGATTTGCTTCGGCAAATCATGCCTTTGAATATAATTTTTTGCATTGGGATGAGAAATCATTTTTTGGTGAAAGTGGCTTTTTTTTTATGTCTTAAAAAAAGGGTCCATTATAAAAGGGGGGGCATCTAACTCATTCACTATTTTCACTTTTGCAACTCTTGAGCTCCTCCACTCTCTATCCACACCCCAGGTTAGACATGGATGCTGCCACAGCCTCTGCATCTGCACCCACATCCACCCCTTTGTCACGCTTCATCCTCTTCCTCGAGGACACCAAATACAAAGGGAAGTTGGACCTCCACACCTTTTTTACTCGTCTCCCTGACCTTGACGCAAAAGTTTCCCTTCACATGGATGCATTTGAGGAGATTTCTACGTTCATGGAGGAGCACATCATAAAATATTCTGTATCTATCCCCCCACATGCAGGGATCTGGGTGCCTTGCGATCTTTTGCGCTATATACACAAAGGTGATCGCCCATTCTCCAAGCGGTTGCAACGATTCCAAGAAATTGCAACCGATGCAGGCCATTACTTGGACGAGCAAGCCCCTGGGGTGTCAGCGCTCAAGAAGCGCAAGTTGGGGGTGGAGTACCTTTCTCGGCTCGCAACATTTATCTTCTTGGTGAGCGAGGAACCTGATTTGGAGGAGCTCCGCTTACCACACCTTCAAGTTGGGTCCTTTATCAAGGACACCAAGGATCAGCAGGTTATCCCCATGAACCCTGCAGCGGAAGGAAAAGCACACCGGCTCGAGTACCCTAGGGGTCTTGAGGAAGTGGTTGAGAAATCCATAGTTGCGGCTGGCCCTAGTGACACTCCAGTGCCACTACCACTGACGGATGTGGCAATCCCAGAGGTAGAAATCAGCCGCTTCTCCTCAGTGTTAGTGGATGGGGAGGAGTATGTGTTCCTGCATGATTTGGAAAAAGAATTTGGCCTGTGCATGGATGAATGCTTGAGCGTGCTATGCAACAATAGCAAATGTCCCTTAGACAATACGCCAGATGCCCTAGAAAGCAAGCTCTTGCCAGATGGGGACTCTGTTGCTGACACTATTGCAGTTGTATGTGCGGAGGTCCTGACAGCAGAGCAGTTGCACGTGGCTGATGAAGATTTCCAAGCCACCCAAGCCAAGGTTGAGGCTGCTAGGATGCCTATGCCATTATGCGACCTCCCATCTGATGATCCAAAGCTTGTATCTGTGGTGCATGGGAGCATTGACTTGGATACAAAGGGAAACAGGGAGGAGGACAACAAGGAGCAGGAGGTAAACTCTATCCTAATTTTCATGTTACTATTTTATCCTTCATTGTCTTTTTCTTTACCTTCATAGGTTTATGACAGGATGTTATGGAGGTTGATGATTTTGCTGCAAGGACGGGTGGCAAGCGGACGGGCTTTGGACCTCAAGCTTCCCTTGCACATTACCTAGGACAACTCCCCCCTGGCGATGTGGCCATTATCCATAATGAATTTACTCCCCAAGACCATTTTATGACTTGGTCGTTAAAAGCTTTGAGCAAGTTTTTGTGTTTAAGCACCATTGCTCAAACTGCGCATCAAGTGTTCCTAGTGCGTAGATCCCTTGTATACACAACGTTTGGCACTAGCTTTCGTGGTAAAGTGCTTGCCCAGATAGGGATACATGCTTCCATTGGATCAACTGACCCAAATGCCATAGCGCAGTCCCTCTTGATTGAGGAGTTTCCTTACGTGCAAACTAGGCGCCAGGAAATGGTCAAAAAAATTATGAACTCCTCAGATACATGATGTAAAATCACCGTGCTGGAAGGAATAAAAAATATTTGAAATTGTCTCTCTATATTGCAAATTCTTTTGAATCTGATTTTTCAATCTTGAAAATTGTTTCAATTGGTGATATGAATTGTTTTTTGATTGGTGACTTTGTTATTTCAAGTTTTGTATGTAATTGCAGTCAATTTCAGTATATTTGTGCTTTTTAAGTACCCTAGGGGGTAGATTAGCCTATAAGGGGCAAAAAAATGCCTAGCCACAAGGGCGCGCAAATGGCCTATCCATCAGTTTTGGATGGGCCATTTGCGCACCCTTGTGGCCAGGCATTTTTTTGCCCCTTATAAGCCAATCTACACCCTAGGGTACTTAAAAGCACAAATATACTGCAATGGATTGGTTTTGCATCATTCATTTAAATGCACCCTTTTCATATGGCAATTCCAGCATATGTTCAGACTCAAGGACACTAGAAAAGCTGAAATCAATTATGAAATGAATTTTCCAACACACTATCACCTGCTTTAGCTCTACCTAGTACACCCCTCCACCAAAAAGTCCAATTACATTGGACATTTGAAAAATCCAAATTAATGTTGCATAGACACTTGGTTTCACAAATTTGTTTTGATATCCTATAAGGAATTCAAAGCTTGAAATGACCAAAAAAAGGTGTCCACAAGGATCCATGTAAAATATTGATGCAAGACCAATAGGTTTTAGTAAATTTGTGCATTTTAAGTACCCTTGCAGGGGGTAGATAAGTCTAAAAGGGGCAGAAAAAGGCCTGGCCACAAGGGCGCGCAAATGGCCCATCCATCAGTTTTGGATGGGCCATTTGTGCGCCCTTGTGGCCAGGCATTTTTTTGCCCCTTATAAGACAATCTACACCCTAGGGTACTTAAAAAGCGCAAATATACTGCAATGGATTGGTTTTGCATCATTCATTTAAATGCACCCTTTTCATATGGCAATTCCAGCATATGTTCAGACTCAAGGACACTAGAAAAGCTGAAATCAATTATGAAATGAATTTTCCAACACACTATCACCTGCTTTAGCTCTACCTAGTACACCCCTCCACCAAAAAGTCCAATTACATTGGACATTTGAAAAATCCAAATTAATGTTGCATAGACACTTGGTTTCACAATATGTTATTTGTTTTGATATCCTATAAGGAATTCAAAGCTTGAAATGACCAAAAGAAGGTGTCCACAAGGATCCATGTAAAATATTGATGCAAAACTAATAGGTTTTAGTAAATTTGTGTATTTTAAGTACCCTTGGGGGTAGATAAGCCTAAAAGGGGCAGAAAAAGGCCTGGCCACAAGGGCGCGCAAATGGCTTATCCATCAGTTTTGGATGGGCTATTTGCGCGCCCTTGTGGCCAGGCATTTTTTTGCCCCTTATAAGCCAATCTACCCCCTAGGGTACTTAAAAAGCACAAATATACTGCAATGGATTGGTTTTGCATCATTCATTTAAATGCACCCTTTTCATATGGCAATTCGAGCATATGTTCAGACTCAAGGACACTAGAAAAGCTGAAATCAATTATGAAATGAATTTTCCAGCACACTATCACCTGCTTTAGCTCTACCTAGTACACCCCTCCACCAAAAAGTCCAATTACATTGGACATTTGAAAAATCCAAATTAATGTTGCATAGACACTTGGTATCACAATATCTTATTTGTTTTGATATCCTATAAGGAATTCAAAGCTTGAAATGACCAAAAAATGGTGTCCACAAGGATCCATATAAAATATTGATGCAAAACCAATAGGTTTTAGTAAATTTGTGCATTTTAAGTACCCTTGGGGGTAGATAAGCCTAAAAGGGGCAGAAAAAGGCCTGGCCACAAGGGTGCGCAAATGGCCCATCCATCAGTTTTGGATGGGCCATTTGCGCGCCCTTGTGGCCAGGCTTTTTTTGGCCCCTTATAGGCTTATCTATCCCCAAAGGTACTTAAAATGCACAAATTTACTGAAATTGACTGCAATTTCATACAGAACTTGAAATTACAAAGATAATAGACAGAGTAGACACAACTGTTGATCATATTGTCATTGGAAAGTCAAATCATTACAAAGATAAGGGTGTGCAATACAAAAAGAGGGATAACTTCGGCTAATGCTCGAAGTCTCGTCGCAATCGACGTGCAAGCTGCATATGTTTTGGCTGTATTGTCACTCGCTTTGCATGAATGGCGCATAGGTTGGTATCTTCCAACACCGAAATGATGTGGGCCTCTGCAACTTCTTGAATAGCCTCTAGCGCTATTGCTTGCATTCTATACTGATTTCCATAGCTTTGAAGCACCTCCTTCACAGTGCGAGCAAAGGGGGCGCGTCGAATCAAGAGCTCCGCCGTCTTCTGGTAGTGGCGGATTTCTGGAAATGCCCTTGCTATTTTTCGGCGCCGCTACGGTTGTCTTGGGGGCACTTGCACATTTGCTGGCGGGCGGCGTTTAGGCTTCTTGAAAAACTTAGACTTGCGCCTATTTACATGCTTAGGGGCTGGTTCTGCAGCCTCTTCTTATTCTTCTTCTTCCCTTGGTTGCCGCAATGTCTTCCCCCCAACAGCCACCCGGTGTGTGCGCGGTATTTTTTCTCGCAGCCATGGTGGCTCACTCTCTGATTCGGTGTCTGTATGGACCACTCGAGTCCTGGATGGTCCTGCTTGTGATTGGGGGCGCGACGGCTGCTCCCTTTCGCACTCTAATGTTTGCTGGCCCTCTGCTTCACTCCAGCGCTGGGCACGTTGCTTCATTCTCTTTCTAGGTGTTATATCTTGAGGAGGTGGAGATTCAACAGTCCTTGATGACTCTCGTGCCCTACCACCATGCCCACTACTAGAAGAGTTCCTGGAACGGCCAGGTGTTCGTGGCTATTTTCTTGTGCCTTTAAGCCATGACGGCTTCTCACATCCTTGGAGGGTGTTTTTGTTGGCAGGCGGATGCTCTTTAGCGGTTTGTTTGGTGCGCGCCATTTCGTTGGTAAGAGCTCACATGTTCTTAAGAAATGAGTGATTTATGAGAGCATGCAATATTTATAAGGGCCCATTTAAAAAGGGCCCTGTTCACACTAATTTTTTTAAAAGAAGTATTATTTTTTAAATAAACATGTCGCTAAGAGTTGGACCCTGCGTTCACGTTTAGTGACTCGCGCAGTATCCACTTTGATCCTTGTCGCACTATGCATCGCCGCCATGCAGCATGCTTGGTGGGACCTTGCGACATTTGCCACTTGTTGCTATGCTCTTGACGACTCCATTTGCGCACTTCAATAGCAATCTTGGATTGTCGCGCACGCTCCATTGTGAGCTTACGAGCAAATGTTGTGCGAAAAAACCAGTTGAACATCTCCTCCAAATAATTGGATTGCACCATTCCACCACTATGTCGAGTATTTTTGAAGTACACTCCCCTTGCTCGATAATGGGACTTCTCCATGCCTTGAGTGCTAAAAATTTCAAGCGATCCATACTTGTGCATAAAAAATGCACCATGCGCAAACAAGATATGCTGTTCACATGAGTAAACGATCCACATTATTAAATAAAAACAATCCCTTGTAATGAATACAACATGAATGACTTACCATGTAATGTGTGATGTTATTTTCACCCCAAGAAAGGGTGAAGACCTTGGTAAAATCCGCCAAAGCTTCTTGAAATGATTGACGTTGTTCTTCTGTTGTGCTGTTAAGGCCCATAAGCTTGACCATTTTATCAAAATGGGCCCAAACTTGCTTGTGCTTGTTTGCAAGCTCGCCATTTGAATCATTGTCAGTAGTAGCTTTGCATAACTCCTTCCAAAGCTCCCAAAGGTTACCTGCCTGCTGGTTGGAGCTGTTTTGAGCATCATATCGACTTGTATTTCCTTGGGAAACTCTCTTCAAAAAGTGTCTAGCTTTTTGTCCACTCATTGACACTTGTTGAGCAATTTCATGGGCCTCCCCTGTGTTCTTTGCAACAACTATAGACACATTTCCACCGTGACAGCCAATGGAATTCAAGAGTACCTCCACTCTTTCGATCGCTTCCTGGGACTTTTCCAACGGTTTCATTGTGAAAGCATAGTCAACGTGGAGCTTCAATAGCCTATGAAAAATGCGCATGAATGCGTGTAATGTACAAAAATGTACATTCGATAGAGGAAATCGAAAGATTGGATTCCAAGCGTGGTCCTTTTGATCACGGTCTGGGGCATTGAGCATGGGACATCTCAGAATAGACGCTTCCCATTCTCTACCTTCATCTCCGATATCACGACAATCTAACCCTTGTTCTCCATGCCCTTGCCATGGAAGCATGTAACCGGCCTTTGCAGTGCTCTTATGTGATTTTTGTCCATTAGGTTTGTACCCTCGAGTGCAAAATGGACAAGGCATGAGAGAAGAAGCCCCTTGTTTGCATCCAAGCAAACACTTTATGGTCTTCAAATCCCCACCTAAGTGTCACTCCACATCATAACTACCAAAGCCCTCAATCTCCAACTTCTGACCTGCAATTTGGGAGTGTATTACTTCTGTGATCCATGGAGTTCTCTCAAAAATCCATGAAAGTACTCCATTGGTCTCTTTGGGCACCTCAATAGCACCCAACCACCAACTGTCTTTCTCTGATTGCACGCTAAAAGATAGGGTGGGATATGGCTTGATTGAATCCCTTCGCTTGGTTTGCAGAAGGGCCTCGTTCATTAGAGTGACACTTAGCCTCTCTAACCTTCGGCCTTTCACTATTTGACACTCATCGAGTTTCAGCACAAAAGCGACTTTTGTGCCAAGCACTACAAAATAAATAGTGCTAAGACCTTAAACTTCAGCGTCTATGATAAGAATAATACCAAAGAAAAAAGTAAAGTGTGTCACCTTCTTCAGGTAACTCGTAAAATCTAAGCATGGCTTCTTGAAGCCTTCTAAGATCCACGAAAATATTATTCCACATTGTGTAAGGAAAGCCCTTCTCCGAAGGTCTTATGGATTGTTTCTTACCTTTTCCCCTTGTCTTTGTTGCGTACGAAGCATAAAGGGAAGTTGGCATTGTGTCATCAATGTGTAGGTATGTCCCAATGCGGGAGAACACATCTTCGTTTGTGGCTTTCTTTGTGAGCTTGACCTTGTAAGGAACGGGAAATAGGTTTTCCACAATGCCATGTTCTTTGAGGGCATCCTTTAGGAGTTGAAAAATAGCCTGATAGGCTTTGGTGCTGATTCCAACCTCATCACAAGCTTGTTGAACATCATCATTACTAACCACATTTCTTAATTTACGCATAAGGTCCTTGGTGACTGCATCCTTAATGTGCTTACCTCCAGGTGATTGTAAGATAGAAATCACGTCCTCGGTATTGAGACAACTAGTGAGAAGGTTGACTCGATTATCTTGGCTTGTTCCACCGCATGCCTCTTGGATGAAGTAAGAATGCATCATGCAAGTAAAGACCAAATCACCTTGTGACTGTAACTCGTCGTTTGCGTGCTCCTCCGGAATGTGCAAGAGTTTCAATGGATGAATACGGGCGTTTGCGTTCCCTTGCACCAAGGGGTGTTTCTTTCAAGTATGTGATGGTGTTGGTAAGCTTCTGGATGTGGAACTCCTTTTCTTGCATTTGTTGTTCAAGACTTTTAACCACCCTCTCCGAAGAGGCAACACTCTCTTGTAATGCCGTCGTCTTGAGGTGAAGAGCTTGACATTCGTGCATCCACATATGCAAAGAAGCACCTGCACCCATACACAGCCGCTTGCAATAGCCTAACAAGCCTGCTTCTCCCCTCCCAAGAAATTGAAGAAATGTGGAAAGGCTATTAAATGGTGGATGGAAGCGACTTATAGGATCGTAAGGGTACAAATGGCCATCCACCCAAATGTCAACATTGGTCTCACAAGCAGTGCGACGTTCCTGTGATGACCTTTGATCACCCTCACTAGTGGTCTTCGGTGCAAATGCCGTGGGTAAGCGAATATGTATGCTTTTGGTGTGCGGAGTACGTGGTGGTGGAAGCAAACTATTTGTGATGTCCGTGAGCACCATGGAAGCTGTTGCGTGAGGAAGCAAATGATGAAAAAATAGAGGGGGAAGGGTAGAGAGGCCGAGCAGGATGGGAGGAGAGAAGGAGGGAGGGGGGGGAGGGAGAGATTGGGGAGGAGGAGGAAGGTAGGGGCAGAGAGGGAGAGGAGAGGGAGAGGGAGAGAGGAGGGAGGAGGGAGGAGGAGGAGAGAACAAAATGTTTATTACTTTTTGGAGAAAAAGATCTTTGAAAAAATGGACTTTCTAAGCCTTTGGGTTAAAAAATGGTTCAAAAAATGATTTTTGGATATGTATATATGTTGGGAGGGAGTTTTAAGTAAAAAACAAAAAAAATGAAATTTTTTTATCCGGAGCCGTAGCTACCACGGATTTTTGACAAAAGACAAGACGAAGAATAGATTGGAGTCCACTAACAACCGTAAAATTCACTTATGCCTAAAAAACCTTGGAACAATCATGCGGGCTATCGCCCCTGCACATCGTAGCATCCATGCTTCCTTCACCCTTACAGAACACCCTGGCGGTTTTTTTCCTGCAGTGTCCGATGCTCCCTCCTTACTGCAACTAGCGGCTCTTCTCTCCTAACTGCATCCTCCTCATGCACCACCAAGTGGACCCTTCTCATGCTCCTCAACACCTCTAGCCCACCACCCTCATGACCCAACCATCACCTTGCAGCTCATGCCACCTTTCACAGATACAGCCCCTCGTCACCTTTGCCCTCGGGCTGGCTCCTAATTCCCCCTTCACTGGCGCTCCTGCAACGTCCTTGAAGGCTCCCCCTTGCTGCCCTCTGGCGGCCCTCCTCTTGATGCAACTGGCGGCCCTGAGTTCCCCTTGGTCACGGCCTGGCTTGACTGCGATAGCACTGCCCCTCCTTCTCCTTGCGACAACCTCTCGGCTTCTGCCAGCCCGCCAATGTGATCCTTGGCTTACCTCGACCCCTACACATGGCCTCAGGTGGCCTCCTCAGTCCCCATGCCGTAGGCGGCCTTCAACTCCTGTACGCCCCCCCAACTGGCAGCGCTATCAACCTCCCCTACAAACTGGCCCCCTCTCATGCAAACTGTCCTTCCCCTTATGGCAGCCCACCACCTTCCACAGATGGCGCCCACTCTTGCTCACCACCTGACCTTCCCCTCCACTACATGCGCCCTCCTTCCATGCAACTGGCAGCCCTCTCTTCATGAACTTGCAACCCGCCCTCGTTTTTTTTAGCATGGCCATCTCTAAAAAATACTTAACTTGCTACCTAGGCCGACTTTCGACGAGAGGCAACCCGCGATCGATCCTCCATGTATAGCTTTGCATTCCTTACCATAACCTGAGACCATGCTTTAGAACCAAGGCCTCCACGGCTTTAAGTACATATAATTGACCCACAAGAATTAAATCCCCGGATGCTATGTTACTTGCCAATAATGGCGACCGCAACAAACATTGACCGCTCTGAATCCCAATGCAACCATAATAGATGGCCACATTCAAGCTCTGGTTTAGACTGGATCTCCAAAAGAGGCTCAAATAACAAGCCAAATAGAGTAAATGGTGACTATACTTCATGTACCTGCAAACATCTCGATCATTAGAGGCACAAAATCATCGGGTAACCTGTAAAGTGCAACATCTGGCATACACATCACAATCCAACTTGCTGCAATCTGCATCTAGTATTTGCTCCATCGCTTCTTCAGGAGTCCTCACAATTCCACACTGATGCTAGTACCACTATCTTAGGTCGACACAACTCAGTTGCACCAACGTGTAACAAATTGCAATTTTAAGTGAAGATTATTTTCAATTTTTATCCATATTTCTTTGCACATTTGTTAAAGTTTTCAAATGGTGGTTAAGAGTTTACTTGAGATAGTGTGAGAGTGTTAGTGTCATTTGCAACTATAAATTTGTATTTAATATGTTGTTTTTTATTGTCCAGTGCAAATTTAACACCAGATCAAAAGAAATGTATTATGCGTGCCATTTGTAAAGAATGTATTTTGGCAATCTCATCATGTGTAGCTGATCGCATACAGTAGATTAGTGAAATCGATGTCTACTTCAAAGACATCACTAGTGCTATATGGGAGAACACGTGCACAAAGTGTAGGTTGCGACTTGAAGGCCAATACGAGTTGTTGCTTCCAACAGGGATACGGAAATTTGACCCCCACCACAAGGTTAGGACAGTGTTGGGCAATATGAAAGTATGTTGCAGAGACTTAAAGGAAGATATTCCACCTATCTGCGACATGTCAAAATTAGAGCTCTGGGATAAATTGTGGGAAGAACAGAAGGTAAAGATGAAGCATGTGAAAGCACAGGACCAAGCAGCCTTACCCAAGAGATTGAAGATGGCCCAAGATG
Source organism: Adiantum capillus-veneris (assembly GCF_014529385.1). Taxonomy (NCBI): domain Eukaryota; kingdom Viridiplantae; phylum Streptophyta; class Polypodiopsida; order Polypodiales; family Pteridaceae; genus Adiantum; species Adiantum capillus-veneris. Next base: position 147,083,943 of record NC_140934.1, read on the forward strand.
TGTAAGCAGCTTTGGGAGGTCGATCCGATGCCAGCGGAACCGGCACAATCATGCGCACTGCTTTGAATGCAAAGTGTGCTCATCTTGTCGGCATCCCTCACGAAGCCTTGGTAGAAGGTATGAGGATTGGAGCAGGCTCCTTCGGTGTGTGCACATTGTACACCATCAAAGGCATCTCATTTTTTCTAGACTACATTACATACGTGGGAAAATGTTACAAGGGAGGGAGTGAGGCAAAATTTGACAGCTTTCAGACAGAGCAAGGAATGCAAATGCTTCACCCCTCCATTGTAAGGTGCATTGGGTTTACTACGGAAGCTCCTTGGATCACGATATTACCATACTACAATGGGGGTACCGTGGGCGACATGATGTGTCGCTTATCGTTCGCTCACGGATTGTTCAGACGGCACATGCACATGCTATAACACGGCTAGAGGTCATTGCCTATAGCAAATCTTCCTGTAAGCAAGATAGACACGGTGCGGGTCAAAGCAGTGATCGAGCAGATGCCAACCATTTGTCATGCCTTAATTGACGGCATTGCGGTTGCCCACTCAGTCGATATAGGGCACAGTGACATACACCCATTCAACATAATGTTGGACTTGACTCGCGCCAATAAACCCCACCTCGGCATCATTGATTGGGGTATGATGCTGAGAACACCAGCTAAGCATGCAGCAAATAATTATCTGCATCCAAGAGCAGAGTTGGACGAAGCAGTTTTGAATGCACAGAGAGCAGGGAATGCCGAGATGGCTAAGCGACCATGGATTTCTCTCAAACTATACCATCCATGGTGCACAGATGTATACACAAAAGCGAGTGACATTTATGGAAAATTTTTGGAGTGCAGCTAGAAAAGTTTATTTTCCAGAAGAAGTTTTTCACCACCCGGACGAAGATGTTATGAGGGCTATTCAAATTAAAGTAGATTGTTCGATGAAGTTAAAAGAGCGAGACCAGAGAAAGAATGCTTCTGACGTATTGATATTTTTCAAAGAACATTTAAAGACAGACCCTAACCCTGTCCAACGTCCACTTGTTGAACTTGCACCATCATTTTATCCGATTTAAACATTTCTATGATATACATATGTCTTGTCCAAGGTATTGATCCTTTTTTTATTGAAGTGTATTATCTGGTTTGAAGTGGTTCACCTAATTGACTCAATTATCTTTAGTCATTTCAAATTTGTCATTTAACTATCATTATTTCAAATTTTCCTTGTGGTTCAATTAGTCGCATTTGTTGTGGTTTGATTTAGTGGATTCCGCGCACTTTCCCTGTGAACAAGAAGTTGCTATATTCTGCATATGCGAGATTGTTGAATCGTGAGAATATATATTTGCCAATGATATTGAATATTTGTCTATCTGTTGACTGCAGCTCTAAGAGAAAATGGCCGATGAAGAACAAGATATTGGCACCCAATCACTGCCCAATGATCAACAACAAGCGGCTGTTAATGCATTTCAACGCATGAAATCTCTCGCACACGGCATGTTGGCACAACAATTGACGCGTAGTGCTCGCTGACTCTCAAAGTGGGCAAATCCAAACCACATGCAATGGAAAGAGATCAATAAAGAAGTGACAAAGGACATGATCAAGACAATATGGCCATGTGAGGACGCAGAGATCAAGAAAGGAAGGTGGAAGGTTTCGAAGTGCAACCATGATGCGATCAAAGAAAATGCTGAGAGGATTTATTTGGAGGTTTATGGCCATTCCTTGCACAATGCAGATTGTGCGCTATATTTTGCAAAAATGTTATATGTTCACTTTGTGCAACAACGACCAATAGACTTCTCGTCAAAAGAGACAACTGTTGCCACTCATGATTTAAGAGAGAGTTGTGTCACTTTCACCCGAGATGAGCTGGCATTGATAGTGGAAGGCGCCGACCTACAGTTAAAAAGGGAGAAGGATATTTACACGACACAGTTGGCAGAGAAAGATGCAGAAATAACACGGCTTTCTATAGCCACCCAAACAACCCCAACCCTCACAAGTCCGGATGGAGAAAAGCATTCACCGCTTAAGTCAGGGCGTTCAAAATCTGACACAGCGAGTGAATCCAACGCCTGTACAAGGGACACACATCAGCCACCTTGTCATGCATCTGGAGTTGGTCCCCTCGTCTACTTCAAATGCATCTTCATCTTCCCAATGTCCAGTTTGCCACAAGAATTTTGATGGATGGAGTGGATTTATACATCTACATGTGGTTATTATTATCATTTAGTTTGTCTTATTTATTTAATGCAAAATAGTAGTCGATGTACAATCTGTTCACAAGATATTCCACAAGGAATATATATTATGTTGGGCACGGAAAACAAATATAAATTCAAGCAATCAAGCCCAAATACCCCTAGCACAATTAGAAATCTGTTTGATGAGCAAGATGCTGCTTCAGGGCAACACAATTGAGATCGACAAACTGTGTACTATCGCAAATATGAAGCATTGTAATTACTCAAAACACATTTGAATACAAGGTCTTTTACAATGGTTTTTGACATTTACTCGTTCTACTCTCAAGCTATATTGAATCAGTTGAGTTGTTATCTGGTTCTAAGTCTGAGTGTTGTGGTTCTCCTTGTAATTCAACCTCCACATCTATTATCAAATTCTCTTCTATTTTGTCTACAGTGCATTGAGATACGCCAACATTGAACTCTTCTTCATCTTCGTTTTGATAATCATACAACCAGGTTGGCATTTCCTCCTCGTAGCCAACACTTTTGATGTGATTTAATATCTTTTCATTGCAAAACATAAACACTAATTTTTCTGCTCTGTCTGCTACTAGTATGTTGCGAATAGTGTTGTGAACATGCTTGTACATACTCCAATTTCTCTTTGAACTTGAGTTTGCTACACATTGTGCGAGTACTTTCATTGCGAGGGGACATACGGTAGAGTAATGCTCTCCACCATTCATCATCCACCACTTCCATGCAAGTTGCTCTTTTGCCATTACCTATACAAAATCATTCACAAAAGGACATTCTTTCAATCTAAATGCACTCATTTCTTTGATGCAATAAATTCGGTCTTGAACGTTGGCGTAGAATGTGTTGAGTACGTGATAGAAATTACTTATCGCCTCTGTATTGGAGATCAGATCTAAATTTTAATACTTTGGATCGAGCATGTAGGCAACACTATGGAGTGGACTATGAGCGCTCTTCCACCTTGCATGAAAATACTTAGCCAAATGTTTTTGTTGTTTGCCAGAGAATGGTAATCGCCACTCCTTCTCTACTATAGACTCTTTCAGCTCTTCAGGATTTTCAAGCCTCTGTTGGATTGACCACCATGTCATCCACACTTTGCCCAAGTTTGGTGCCCTTTGATCAAGATTGCAGATCGCGAAAATAACGGGCATCATTACTTGGTATGCATTCATTACACTCCTCCACCAAGAAACCTTGTTTACATTGCCACGTAGACATGTAATATTATCTTTTACTTTTTCTTTCTAATCAAGCTGTCATTTCATCAAAGACCGTGCAATTGAATGCATCAATTACAGTGAATTTATTACAAAGAACTGATTCCAAGTTATAAAAGTGTGTGCGGAACCGAGTTTCAACAGGAAGTTTCAACATCACTGAAATGCGCATCCTATACAAATCGAGCACTCTTTGTTGTTTTAAGATAAATTTCACAACCTGACGTGCTGTATCAATTTTTTTGGTGAACCATGTGGTTTCTTCGCTAGTGTACCAATCTTTCAGCACCAAGTTCAAGTTGTGCGTATTACAACCATTGGAAAAAATGTGTGGAAAGCACTTCTTTATTTATTTACTTGCGTTTTTACAATTCTTTGCATTGTCCATGACTACTGGAACGGCATGTTCAACACCAATTTCTTTAATTACATTAATCAAGACCTCAAAAATGTATTTGTCACTTTTAATTGCACCAAAACTATCAATCGCCTTTATAAACGTCTCTCGCCTTGGACAAACCAGCATTACATTGATTAGCGTTCTTCTATGAACATTTGACCAGCCATCACTCACAATCGTACATCCTGAAAGCGAAATATTCCCAAGTATTATTTTGCCAACACGCTCTTTGACTTCGATGTAACATTTGTCCAAGAAAACATTTCTTATCGTGTGATAAGAAGGAGCTAAAAATCCTGGACCGCGGTTAGCACACTATTTACTATATATAATTACTCCCGCTGGGCTTTTTCATTTTCCCGGCCGGCCCGCCGGGCTATTGTATATACCCGGTGGGCCCCGCAAGGAAAAATGGAAACCCTGGAGGGCTAACCGGCTTTACAGGTTTTTGCAAGCCAAAATCAAAGTCACGTTAACAATTAACGTGATCACGTGATTTTTTTGTGTAAATACTAAAGGTATTGACGTAATCACCCGATCATGATTACATTACTGAAATCCTTGGTTGGAGGTGATTAGAGAGGTTTCCACACTTGGTCTGTTTGTACAAAGGGTGTGGCAAAAGATTGGTCATCGTGCATGAGCTGCAAGGTATTAGCCTACAAGTTTGGTGTGGCTTGATAAGTGCATATCCATGGCACTCCTAGAATAACTGCTTTGTTAAGATCCTTATCCTCGACCACATGAAATTGATGAGTATAAAAATTTTCATCAACAGTTATTGGTAAATTCACATGTCCTAGACTGCTCATTGTGCCTTTGTTTTCCACTTTGAATCCCATTGTGTTTGGCGTTAGAGGTTCCTTTGTCAATTTCCGAAAAGTAGAGTAATTAACAACATTTTCTCTTGCTCCGATCTCTACTAAGGCACGCTCGGTGGTGCCATCGGCAAGTTGCAGCATAATGCGTAAATCCATGCCACCTATCCATGTAGCCTCTGTTTGTATGGATGTTATTGGAGGGGAGTTGATACAATTGCTTTGTTGGGCCTTTCTCGAAAGGTTTACCTGTTCCTTCCGCTTTAGTATTCTCATTTTGGCTTCTTGTAGTGCTTGTTCCTGAATGTTGTGGGCTTGACTTCTGCACTGAGCTATCGCATGTATGGTTTGGAGTTCTTATGGTGTCAATAGAAGAAGATGTTTCTTTAATCTACAGCCACTCATCGAATTAGGCATCTCCTGTCTTGTCAATATTGCAAGCTTGATGACACCACTTTGTGATACATCATGTATTACAAAAGGTTCCATCCCTCGCTTTTTGAGTTTTTTGGAGTTGTTTAAGGGTACATACTAAAACATAATCCCCTTTCTGGAACTCCTTTCTAATCACATGTTGATCATGGAAAGCTTTTATTTTTCTTTTTTGAGCATATATCCTGGCTAGCGCTCTGGCTCGAGCTTCATCCAATTGCTCCAGTGTGTCTAGTCTCTCTGACAACTTGTGTCCCGTGCATCCTTTTATGTTGCAACTCGTAGTGTTTTAATTAGAAATTCCATGGGTAGAATTGCAGTAACCCCGAACACCACGTTGAAGGGAGTCGTCTCGATGGAAGTTTTAAAAGCTACTTTGCAAGCCCATAATGTAGTGTGTAGATTTTGATCCCAATCATTTCTTGAGTCATTGACTATTTTGGTGAGCACCGTGCATAAGATTTTGTTGGTTCTTTTGGCTTGTCCGCTGTTAGCTTGTGGGTGATAGGGTTCTGATTTGCGATGGACCACCATGAATTCGTTAAGGAGGCTTTCAATGACATTGTTTAGGAAGTGTGTTCCCTTATCGCCCACTATTTCAATGCGTAGACCATATCTTGTAAAGATATGTTTGAAAAGGAACTGAGCCGTAGTCTGTGCATCATTTTTCTATGTTTCCTTTGCTTCTGTCCATTTGGTCATATAATCGGTTGTGACTTGATGTATTGTGCATGCGACCTATATGTTGGCGGTATTATGGGGCCAATAAAGGCAATGCCCCATTTGGCAAAAGCGCGTATATCCATCATTGACCGTAAAGGCATTTCACCTCTTTGTAGGGGTGTTTTTGTACGTTGACATTCATCACATTGTTTGACATAGGCCTCGCATCGCCAAACAGGGTTGGCCACCATATACCAGAATGTAGTACTAGCTTTGTTGTTTTATTAGTAGAGAAATGTCCCCCTGGATGGCCTGAGTGAGCTTATTCTAGAACACTATAATATTCGCTTTCCACAGCACACAGTCGTAGTTGTTCGTTCTTTCCTCGCCGATACAATTGGTTTGCGTTTAACAGATAATGTTTTGCTTCTTCTTCGACAGTTCTCATTCTTGCTTTGCCCCATCCCTCTGGGAAGGTCTTGTTTTTTAAGCACTCAGTTATGTGAGTACTCCATTTGGGTGCTTGTGTGACTCGAAACAGAGTGGCTTGTTCTACTGGAGGTTGTTTTGTGCAGATATCACATGATTTCACATAAGTATGGATGCTGTGTTCCATGTTTTTCCATTAGACTCCCAGTCTCTTTAGCCTTTGGTATGATTGCGTTTCCCCATTTGTGAAACCCCGTATGTTGTATGTGAGCTTGTTTGAGGTAGTTTTTGTATTCTTCGCAATGTACACATAGTCTCAAAATCCCATCCTTACCCTGCTTGTATAGTTGTCCTGCCAGAAGCTAGAGATTTCTTGTTTGATGGATTATTGATGGTTATCTTTCCACCTGTAATGATCCGATTGTGAGTAGAGGGATGACCTTTTCACTCCACCTTGGAACCATTTAATGTTAAACAAGTATGAATCTAGAAGATCATCATCAATACCTTCATGTGCTTCCCCATGGAATAGTCTCGAAAGATTATTAGCTCGTATGTGTGAGGTCCCCTTTTTTACGACTACTGTGAAATCAAACTCAAGCAATAGTATAAACCAAGGAACAATCCAGGTTTGTTGACCAGATATCATAGTGCTTGGTGATCTACAACAAAAACGAATCTGTTTGCAAGAAGGTAGTGTCTAAATTTTTTGACAACATATATCATTCCTAAACCTTCTCTTTTAGTAGTGGTGTGATTTTTCTCCGCGTTGTTCAACTGCTGACTGGAGTAGAAAATGGGAAAATCCATTTTCTTCTATCTTGGCTGGGCTAATATATATCCTATTGCATAGACTAATGTGTCAACATGAACGTGAAAGATCTTGCTCCAGTCAGGGGCTTGCAAAATTAGAGCAGAAATTAGTTGCTGCTTCAATTTGTGAAAATCTTGTTCGCATTCTTCTGTCCATTCAAACTTAGCAATGAGGGCATACAACAGCTTAGCTATTACAGCATACATGTATATGAAGTACTTGCTAGTACCGACAATGTCCCATAAATGCTTGCACTTCTTTCATTTTTGTTGGTCTAGGTAGTGCAGCAATCATTTGTATCTTTTTCTTGATCAATGGAGGTCCTGTTTTTGGACACAATGTGGCCCAAAAATTTTCCCTTTCCTTACCATGAAGACACATTTTTCAGGGTTTAAGCAAATACCATAAGTTCTGTACTTTTCACAAACTTTCCCTAGATGTGTTATGTGATCACTTCTCAGGTGAGAATGAACACAAAGATCATCCATGTATATCTCTAAGAATTGTCTAAGATATTCTTTGAATGCATGACTCATTAGTCTCTAAAAGTACCAGGTGCATTGGTCAGGTTGAAAGGCATTACCATGTATGCAAACATACGCCACTCTGTTGCAAAAGTTGTCTTATGCTGACCTTCTGCTTTATTAGCCTGAGAAACCATCCAGAAAACTATAGGCCTCTTTCCTTGCTATCTTCTCAATAACATGATACGTTATTGGCAGTGGATAGTTGTCCCTGATGATGGCAGCATTTACCTGTTTGAGGTTTACACAGACACACAATTTTCCATTCTTTTTGGGTACTACCACAATAGGGGATACCCAATCGGTATGTTCCATCTCGTAGATAAACTCTGCATCCTTCACTTTGTCTATCTCTTCCTTAATTTTCTTGGCAAAAGTCTCATTGTATGTATAAGGACGTTGTCTACATGGTCTGGCATCACTTTTAAGGGGTATCGTGTGCTGACAGATCTCTGTATCTATTCCTTTTAGGTCTTTGTATGACCAAGCAAAGACATCTTTATACTGTCTTAGTGTATCTATCAAAAGCCACTCTTCTTCTTCTCTGAGGTCCATGGAAATGTATGCCGGTTTAGGTTCCTTGCCTAGTTCTACTAAGTTTATGCATTTTGGGTGGCTCATCTACTAGCTCATCATCTATCTTGTCCTTGGTGCCAGTCATCCCCCATTTGTCCACAATAAAGGGATTGTGAACCACTAAGTACATCATTCCCTCTCTATCAAAGTACATATCCCCATCATAATCCAGATCTACAAGGTCTCTGAACTTGCTTAGCTTATTTTCCAACTTAACACAATAGCGGTCCATTTCATCCTTACAGATTTTGGCCTTAAGCACATTTTCAGATTGAAACTTCAAATACAACAATTTTGCATCAAATGCAGATTGAGAAGGACCTGCCCCCATGGAAGCTATTCCCTTAGGGTTCAATTTGTTGGAATCCTCAGTCACCAAGCTGTATGATCTTTCTGACGAGGTGTCAAAAAAACTTCCACTAGGATAGGTTCTAAAGGATGTAGTGGTCTTTGATTCACTCTACCTTCATTTGAAAAATTGATTGCTTGGTCTATGTTGCTGGGATTCCTATTCAGGTACAATCTTCCAAATCACAAATTCATGAAAAATTGGTAATGCAAAATCCAAACCAAGTTACCTCATTAGCTAACTTGAGTTCCCCGTTTTGATCTTACTTGTTGGATAGTATTCTCTAGTACCTGCAATCTGTCAAAAAAATGCTTGATACTTGTGAGTTTACAGCCATTCTTGTTAGTTCTAGCTTTTAATCGACAAAATTTAACGAGGTTTTTCAATAGCACACAATTTTACTCACAACATCAACAATTCAAGTCCAATTTCAATTCTGAAAAAACCATCAGGTTCCTGTGAGTTGACTTAGAGAAACATGGATCCCAATCCATGTTTGGAAGCCAAATTGACTTTTCTTGGTACCATTAGGATCAACATGAATAGTAGGTACTATGGAATCATAATTTTTGGAAATGGACCTCTGGATTAGAAATTAGGTCAATTCTGACACTTTAATAGAGTTCCTACTAGTTTGGGCTTTTGGTCTGGTTTTTTGTATCCAAATTCAATTTTGAAAATACCAAGAAATTACCTATGATGTCCTCCAGCTATGGTGCAAATTTTTTATCAAATTGAGTCAGAGGAACATGGGTCGTGATCCATGTACCTAGTGCCAGAATGTATTGAAACTTGACACATAGCTAGTCCTTGGTCTACTGATGCTGGCTATATGGTTTTTGAGTGCTTTGGAGTTTTTAAGGTCAACCAAAAGTAAGTTTTAGGGTCTGTTCCAGTAGTTTTCCCCTTGATTTGATTTTTGCTCTTTCAGCCCACCTTTTGACATTTTTTGACAAGAATTATTTGGGAGAAAGTACTTCAAATGTTATCACTTTTCTTCTTGTCACTATCAGCTCAAAATTCCAAAAAGATACATGGATCACAATCCATGTTTGGCAAGGTTTTGGAATGATCTTTTGTGAGTTTGTGATAGAGGGTATGGTGATGTTCTCCCCCAAATCTTTTTGGATTTGACCAACTTTTTCCAAGTCAAAAGCAAGATTTTGTGTCTGCTTTGTGGTTTTTTCAAATAATTCATTTTTTGGTATTTTTTGATCAATTTTTTTGCTATGGCTTCTTTTGGAAACATTGTTGCCTTAGTAATTAGGAGTACAATTGTCAAATATCCCTTGCAAATGTCTTCCAGGTACATGGATCACGATCCATGTTGGGCAACATCCGGTCATGACTTTTTTTCCTAATGGTTCCCTGCTTCTAGTTGATCCCAATTCTCACCCTTTTTTGAATTTGGACAAATAAAAGTTTAGTTTCCATAAATTTTCTCAATTTTCAAGGTCTTGCTCTACTTAGCCCAATTTCTTGATTTAAATGAGCTTTTAGCACTCTATTTCTGGCCAAACTCAAGGTTTTGATGCCTGAGAGTCTGTTCTAAGCAAAGGAAACAATTTCTCCTCATTTCCCCTAAAAGGTACATGGATCAGTATCCATGTTGGATAGGCAAATTGGAGATTTTCTACACAGTCTGTCTCTAGCAAGCTTGTCTATCCCCTTTAAAGGTTTTGTTGGGTTTGGTTCAGTTTTGAAACTCTGACCATCAATTTTTCAACTTTTCAGAGGCATAATCTTCGGCACCAAAATAAGGTTTTAGACAGTTTTTTTCTAGATCATTTTGGCCCCGAATGATGGAGTAAATGGTTATTTAGTCTACTCCTAGAAACTAAAATAGATGCACAAACATAAATGAATCTAATAGTATAGAAAAGATAGCAAAGTGTGTGGTGAAACAGTCCTTTCCAAGCATTGGAAAATCAAAGAACAAAATACTCTCTTGTACTTCACTCACATCTTTTTTTGTTCATAAGGAGTAGCACTGGATAGTCTCGGACTCCAGTCTCTACTAAGCACTAAACCTACGTTTAGGTGCTTTATTGTCTATGTGTAAATGGAATGGGTGTCAAAAGCTTTGGGAGGGATTTTTTTGTACATTGAGTCACTGACCACCTAAGGATCAACTTCCCCGGCAACGGCGCCAATGTTAGCGAGTCGCCGCGACAGACGTCAGCATATATATTTATTTTGTACTAACATAATGTCAATATGCAAGGAAGCGACTCGGGAAGGGGCACAGAGACTTGATGAGAGTGTAAATCTCACCAAAGTGAACTCAGAGGGCTTCTTATACTATGACAAAAGCAAATCAACCACTTCCTAGTCCAAAAGTCAATCTATGTCCGATCTCACCACTCTAGATTATCACACCTTTTTGGCATCCAAGCGAATTCGGAATGCAACAAAACTTAAGGAGATGTATTACAACACCTAGGGGTACATTCCTACCAAGTTCTGCAGTTATCTAGGAAGGTACATAAATCACAAATTATCACAAAAAATGTGCAGAAAACTGAAACAGAACTATATGGAAAGGTCCCCCTTAAGCATAGAAACACTTATCCAAGGTCAAAACATCAAAAAACAACCATTTAAGACCTCAAACCAATGCATTTAGGCCACAAATAATGCATCACAAACCACAACAGAATTGAGAATGGTTATACTTAAATTGTAGAGCAAGAGACAAGGAACACAATGTGCTATTCGGAAATGAATCCTGATTACCGGTCTAGGAGAAAACTGGATTACAATTTGTAGCAGCAAGAGGCTTCTCACAGTGAACATTAAAAAACTTCCTAGCTAATGATTCTTTTTTAGTCTAAACCAAGGGTTTTGGCTTAAAGGCTAAAGGGACTTTCCCACGGCCATTTGGCTACTTACAAGGGGTGTAGACTCAGAGAGGCTAAGAGGACATGATCAAATATATTACAATTACGTGCCCTCATTAGCTGAATTACATTGCTTGTTTTGAAAAAATGAGCGAGTACTACAAGGTTTGGTGTACATCTACCTTTTACGTGTCAGCCCGCTGTGTCCACTAAACAAAGGTTAAGCTGGGATTTTTTTATATATAAAGTAAGCTAAGGTTAATAAGATGGAGGTGTTACTACAGAGCACGACATCTTGCATGAGGAAGTGCCACCATTGCAGGTGTGTAGCCTGCATGAGGAAGTGCCACCACATCAGGTGGGTAGCTTGCATGGAGATAGCGGGGAAGAGAGCGGCCAAGGAGGCTAAAAAGGAGGGGGGAAGAAACTTGCATTAAAGGGGGTACATAGGTGGGCTCTTGGGGGCGAGAAAAGGGACCACTAGCAAGGTCTCTAGGGGCCGAAGGGTGCAAGGGGGGAGCTCTGATAGCACTAGGAGGTAGGAGTCGAGAGCTGCAGGAGATAGGTACGGGACCTTCGAGGACAATTTTAATGTGAAGGGTCTGTGAGCTGAGGGAAGGGAGGGCCAAGGTGTTGCAAGGGTTGGCACTACCACAAGAGAGTGGAAAGGGTACAAGGCCGTGGAAGAGATGAAGTCGAGGCCAGAAGAGAGAAGGTGAAGGGCTACTGTGGGCGTCACTGCTTGTGGGAATTGGAGGGTGGTGGCCTGTGCCAGCTAAGGAGGGCCACCAGTCAAATACAGAGGGCTGGTTGAAGGGGTCAGGAGAGAGAGATGTGACCGAATGCACGAGAGTGGTGGATATTGCAGAGAGGGCTGAGGATTATGGCCCATTGTACATAAGGCCTCGAGTGTGCATGGCATTTGTACGAGGCTGAAAGCATCAACACAAGAACCAAAGGATGTTGCATGAAGGGAGCGCTCTTAGGAGGGAGTGTTGGTTGAGTGAATGATAACCAGTACCATGAGGAGTCATCGCTCTAGTTTGTGAGCTGGTGGGCATGCACGCAAAGAAGTTGAAGGCCGCAAGATGGTGAATACTAGCAAAGAAGAGCATTGAGTGCTTGGCTGAAGGGAGATAAGGAGGGATGTTACAGGGAGGTTGGACGAGGAGATGGAGTTCATTGCAGTGCATGAGAGCAGGGTAAGGGCAACAAGCAGGGCTCTAAAGAAGATTGCAAGCATGAAAGGATGGAGCATATTACTGTAAAAAGCAAAGGGGACATGGATTTTAGCCCCCTAATTCTCTCTGATTGAGCCGGTTATAGCCCGTTTACGTCTCATAATTTAGTTCTCTTAGTTTAGGCATTACACCTGAGTATCTCTCCATTAAGCCATTAAATTTGAGTATCTTTCAATTAAGCCATAGTTATGAGACTCTCTTTGGACTCTATCCTCTTCACATGTGAAAATCGCATATTGGCTACTCGCTTCTCTGATTACGCCATCTTGACAATTGACACTCTCACAGCCAGCCCCCCCGTGTGTTCCTGGCTATAAGCAATCTGGCTCCGACAACATGAAGTCCAAGTAAATTTTGTAGTTCATCACCATGTCTCCCTCTTTCATTTTCTTGTCCAAAAAGTTCTGATTGAACCTGGATGTACCCACCTCTCTCTGTGCTTCACATAGTAGTCTGCTATTGCTATCCAGCTGCAATGCTTCAAGACCAGCTATTCAATCTTGTAGAACCTCCTATTGAGTGGCATTGACTCGCCACTGACCTTTTAGAGATTCTAACTATGTATGCATTAGCAATACTACTTCCTTACCATAGACCCCAACTCAAATAGAGTGAAATTTGTAGCGACTTTATAGGACATCATCCTAAATTCCCACATACACTTCTCTAAATTTGTTTCCCACTCAGTCTCTTGCCTATATACGTACTTTGTCAGCGTTTTGATGATTTACCCATTAGCACTCTCTACTAAACCATTGCATTGGGAATGATAGGGTGAGGAAAATCAATGCTGAATTTTTAGCTTCTCTACTAATGCACACATTAGCTGGCTTCTAAATCCCTGACCCCTATCAAAAACTAGTACCCATGGTACCCAAAATGGCAAAAAATGTCATCGAACACAAATTGGGCTACCACATGAGCATTAAATTCACAGTCTTGGACTCAAACCACCTTGTGAGATAGTCAATGGATACCACAATATACTTCTCACCACTTGTAGACTTTGGGAGTGGACCTATGGCATCCAAACCCCACTTCTTGAAAGCACTTTGTGCAATGATGTCACCCTGTGACTCTGCTACCAATTGCCTTTCACCTATAGTCTGACATTCATGGCAGGTCTTGCACAAGTAATGCACATTCTTCACTTTGGAAGACCACCAAAAGCCTACTTTCAACACTCAAAAAAAGTACATGGTCTTTACTCTCGTGCTTGCTCTCTTTGTGGCATTGCTCCAACACCATACCTATCTCTTCCTTGTAGAGCACCTCCTTAGCACTCTCTCTCATCCATAGTTCATCATGTCTTCACCTACTAGTGTGAATTTGTGGGCCTTTTGCACCACTCTTCTTCTTTGCAATTTGGTAAAACTCTCTGGACACTACCCTGTGCTTAAAAAGTCTTCAACCTCTTTTAGAGTCTCCCTACCTACATAAGTGGCCGGGGCCACATATATGCCTGCAACATGCACCTGCACTCTACTACTCGCTAGAGCTGGTTTGCCTCTTTATTTTGCTCTCTCTTCACATGCTTGAATTGAATCGCTTCAAAGAAATTTAGCATCTTCTTAATGGCAAAGAATCAATGATTCAAAGAATCCTACTTTACCTGCCATTGGCCTAAGAGTTTCTTGATGAACATCAACCTATCACCCTTTACCACCAACTTGGAAATGCCGAAATCCATGCATTGTTTCAAACCCAAATGCAGAGTGAGATACTCCATCTTTGAAAAATGACTTTGCCATGTGGTTCATGTACCAACACACCTCCACCTTCCTTCTATACTACCCTTTGCTATGCTCCATCAAACCACATTGTAAAAGCATCCTCCAAATCACGCTCCTCTTTAGCTTCATCTCGCACCACTCTTGGATACACTGGAAAATCAATACCCTTATTGACCAAATGTCCGCCAGGTGGGACCAACTAGTATGGTCAACCTTGAAATTGAACTCAAACTCTTGCTACTCCAACACCCACTTCATGATCCTCTTTCCTGGATTCAAACACAACACTACTTCTGGTAACAGATTATTAGACGTCAACACAAAAAACTTACGCACAATCAAATTCACTTTAAACTTCCTACAAGTGAAGACAAAAGCCATGACCCATTGCTCCAATTTGGTGTAGGTAGTCTCTCCTGAGCTAGTCACCCTGTTCTCAAAGTAGATAGGTTTGTAGCTTCTCCCTACCTTCTACAGCAAAACCATTGCAATGGCAACTGTACCTACCATCATCGACACATAAAAGCTCTCCTCTTGATTGTGAGGACACACCACTAACAATTAACACAAAATCTCTTTCAACATGTCAAAAGTGTCCTGAGCTTCTCCATCCCACTCAAAACCATGCACTTGTTGGGCCCTCTTCTAAAGAGGATACACATATTGCGACAACATCCAAAAGAATCACGATAGATACTTTAGCTTATGAACCAACTAAGACAAAACTTAGGCACTTGATGGAGGCTCCATCAACACATATGCTTTCACCTTCTCTGGATTAGTCTCTATACCATTTTGCGATACCACATGACCCAATAGTTGCACTCGAGGCTGTGCTAGCTTGCACTTCTAGGGGTTCAATTGACCTCATTCTTCATCAATCCTTTGGAAGCATAACTGCAGCTTCAACAAGTGACCCTCTTTAAAGCTATAGCAACCTATATCATCCATGAAAACCTTGATAAAACAGCCCAAGTAGGGACCAAATACCCCATTGTTCATCCAATCCTGGAAAGTAGTATAGGCATTCACCAACTCAAATGAAATCCTATGGTAGGCAAAACAGCCCCATGGAGAGATATATGTGGTCTTAACTTGGTACTTGAGTGTAATCTCTATTTGAAAATACCACAAAAAACCATCCATAATTGATTATTTTTCATGTCCAGCCACACTTGGTTTAAAATTTTATCTTGAAACAACAGCGGGTAGCGATTTCTTTTGGTTGCCACATCAGTGGCTTGTAGTCAATGCACACCCTCCATTTCCCATCCTTCTTTGGGGTTATAACCAATGGTGAAACCCACTTTGACTCCTTCATAGGGTATATGATACCTGCATCTTGATCTCCTACTGAAGGGATTCTTTTTGAATCTCCCCTAACCTTCTCAGCTTTTGGGCTTTAGGCTTGCATCCCTCCTTGAGAACTATCTTGCACTCTACCTCTTTTTCACCTCACAAATCGTTGTACTCCATCACAAACAGGTTTTGATAGGATGCACGTTATTGAACATAACTCTCCTTCTCACCCTTGGTCAAATCCTCGCTTAATATGCTCGACACCTCCTCTACACTTAAACCATGAGGTTGCAGTTGCATGCCTTCTTCTTTTGGAGAGTCGTCTATGGTGACTCCAAACAGATCCGCATCTATTTGCATCATGTCGTCCTTGTTATCCTCTTCCTTGGTATCAGTGTAGCCCTCATCATAGGCCGTCTCCATCTCGTACTTGTAGCTTGTCCTGTCGTCTTCACCTTTAGCTGCCATAGGATGAGAACTTCTCTCCTTGGTCTTCAAATCTACCACAACCTATCTTCCTTTATCTTTATCTGGCAAAGTGAACACTTTGCAATCCTGCTTAGCACCGATTGCAAGTAGCCACGGCCTACCCAAAATAATTGGATAAGCATTATCACATGCCCTCATCCCAAAGAAATATATTGAGGCGATCTGAGCAGACAACTAGAGAGGCGACCTCTAAACACCCCTCAAGACTCCCATGCTGCTCAATTGGGGCTGGGGAAACCACAACAAGAAAACACAACAACAGACCCGTAGCCAAACAAGTGAAGGGGCACCACCTAGTTATGGTATGTGAACTAGGACGCAAAAGAGATTTTATCACGACCAAGAAGATGCACAACAAAACACATACAAGAAATCTCACACCAAGACATGCACCAATGGAGCAAGAAAGAGCTGGAGTGAACAAAAGAGAGAGAGAAATGAAAACTTGCGTAATACGTCATTTGTGACTTACAAATGGAGATGGTTCGTTATAACACTCTAATCAATTTAAAAATTCTTGATAAAAGAACCAATAGAAATTAAGCTCCCTATAAGACTATTGGACAGTCTACCAAGGGGTCTAATGAGGAGCAAATGGCTTGCCTGGTTCCTATTGGCCAGAAGACTAAGAGGTCCAATGAGATTTTAATTGAATTATTGAATTATGTAGAGCTCTCACAAAAGGGGAAAGTGGGACACATGTCACAAGGCTAGCAATCATGCTTCTAAATTGTCATCGGCTAAGCTTTGCAGGAGCCAATAGGATGCCAACATGATCAATTAGCAAGAGGGGTCGACCAAGATGAGAGAGAAGGCTGCATTTTACTCTAACACAATGCTACACACACACACACACACAACTCATGTGTGAAAGAAGAACTCCATCTCCTTCTCCAAGCATTGAGAAGTAGAGGCCTACACCAACAACTCTTGGCTATGGAATGCAAATCTAACCAAGAGCCAAGCTTCAATGGCATGCTCATCTCCTCTACCATGCTAATTACTAAGCTAAGCTATGCTATTAGAGTGATTATGTGAGGATAATACTTCTTTATTGTAAGATAGCTCTTCTTCCTCTCAATGTATCCTCATTCCCTGTTAGCTCTTACCATTTTTGAAGGTGTGTGAGGTCCTGGGACTAAGGCTAGGGACAGTAGGTGTGTTTTTCAAGCATAATTTGGTGCATAAAGCTTCCATCTTCATTGCACCAATGAGTTTTGTCAAGGAACAGAAGGATTGTATTATTGTACAAAAGTATGCTTTGATGGGAGAAGCTATAATACAAAGCCTTTATGGAGGGGGGACCGACTCCATGTAAATCCGGTCCACAACTTTTGTCAATTGTTCTATTTCTCTCTCTTTTCAAGTATTGTCAATGCCAAATTAGCTAGGTGTAAATTTCTAGGTTGTTTTCTCAAATTAAGTACTCTCTCTATGCTCATTAGGAACTTGTTCTTAATGAAATGCTCACTATGTTATCAATTTCCGCTACACACAAGTTACAAGTGCATTAAATGTTACATTAGTATTAGAGCTATTGGTTTCTCTTTTCTTGCTCAAGAAGAGAGGTCCTCAAGCTTTCTACAAATAGTTGGTGTTATTAATTGCAAAAGAGTAAGTAGAATAGGAATTTTTCATCCTTGAAGCATGCCTGCTTTATGCAATTAACGGGGATACCGTCAAGAGCTATGGTCTGAATAATGGAGTCCTATGGGGCTTGCCTATGGCTTAACCATTATTGAGCTATTAGAAGCTTGAGAGGAACCGGTGCTATCTTGGCCCTATTGAATCCTCTCTTCTATTCCTTGCAATTAATAATATTTGAGCCATGGGTATAGATGCTTGAGTGCTTATCTTTGAAGGTAAATAGCAGTAGCAACTAGGGTTTGAAGTGCCAAAGTACAAGTAAAAGTTTACACCTAAAATTTTCTAGTATGGCTCACAAAGGAAAAGAGATTGAAATGAATGTTGATAGCTTTGACCTTGCTAATGAAAGAGAAACTAATGATGCCCCTGTTCTTGTAAACTATCTTGTTTCTAGGCTTCAACAAGTCCTGGGCAACCCATCCCTCCAAGGTGAAGTGCTATAGCAATTGCGCACCCATGGTATTCTCCAAACTCCCCACCAAGAAGAGACAGTACCTACGAAGTCTCCTAGTGAGACTTCTAGTCCATTCTAGAGCCTTTCTCACCCAAAAATTTGGCTTAAGAATACATTTCCCGAACCCTTTGCCATGCTTCTGTGCACACTTCTAGCACTACTTAGCACCACTTCTAGCCTCGACCAACTTTGTCTATACCAACATGTGAACATATATTGCAAGGTTGATGACTGTAATTGAGGATGAGCCTTCTTTTGAGGAATTTTTTGATCATGTGGCTGATTATAAAGATAAAATGAAGACTCCCTCATGGAGTTTACAAGATCTTGTTTTGCTGCTGATCGTAAAGGATCTAGCAAGTTGGGTGTGGCAAACTATGTTGGGTGCATTTTCGACACCCCAAGTTTTGTAAATTTGTACATATGTACATACGTACATGACTCGTGATGTGAAAAGGGTGTGTGGGATTTGTTTTTGTGGGTTTCTTAGCTTGCTTTAGTAAGCACATGTACATGCCGGGCACGTCACTAGTGTAGCACCAGCTGTCGGGTTACCGCAAGTGCCCGTTAGTGAATTTCTTCAGGCGAGACTTGTATATAACTAAAATTGATGTAAAAGCGTAAAAATGTTCAACCAAAATTCATAAATATGTAGGTTTTATCTCGTTGTGCCTCCTTGATGCTTTTGAATGAATTTTTTTCCCTTGCCTTACTTTCTCTACATGTACTCATACTGTGACAGCTCTCTGTTCGCATCAAATTTTTACATAGCAACATGTAGAATCAATTTTTATCATCTTCAGATTTTTTGCCGGTTATTTTTCAAGCTTTATTCCAAGATTTAAAGTGCCCCAATAGGAATTGTGCTCTTCAAGTTACAAATAGTTCTCTGCAGGGTTATGGCTATGATAGCCTAGTGGCAAAATGTGTACGCACAGATCGGGAGGGCATATATCTATGAATTGTGGAGTTGATGCTTGAAATTGTGGATTTGATGTTGAAATTGTGGGTTTGTGATGTTTGATTGTGAAAGGGGGGGCCCTTGTATTCATATGTATCGGTCGGTGTGTGTTGTAAATACGTGCTTCCACAGGGTTTTGCTCCTATGTGCTATGGTCCTCTGGGTGGGTGTGTGCTTGTAAATTCCCAAGGGAGCATAGGAATTTTGGTTGGGGTTTAATAAGATTTGTTTTGATTTACTTTTGGGTGTTGAGTTTGAAGTTTGAACATTGTTGGGCTATAAATCTAGAGAGGTGTCCCATTTTTTCTTTTGCCCAACAACATCAACTTAAAATGGTACAAATTGGGGCTACAACCACGTCTCCTTGGGGCACAAAGATATAACGATGAGGATCTATGTGAAAGACCATATCTATAGAGATGCTAGTTGACCTCCTAAAGGGGAATTTGATTCAGCAACATCGCTCAATGACCAAGAGATACCTACCTGGCTATAGACTATAGCACATCTTTGGATGTGTGGAGCGTACAAGTGTGAGAGCTTGGCAAGAGAACATTGTATCCTATAGAGATGATTAGAATAAAAAGATTATATTCATGAATCATTTCTTGAGGAATTGTTTAAAAATTTTGGTTGGAATCAAATGTATGCTTGAATGAGGTAGCCCCAAAATTTTGTGATGAAGAGGGCTATGATAGAGTACCCATCTAGATGGCAAGAATTCTAATGGAATTAGAGAGAGAAGAGATTCCCAATTGGATTGGTGAATGCAGGTTCAAAAAACATCATTTGCCCATAGTCACGAAAATGTTGGAGAAGATCCATAACGCTGCTAAAAGGAGTAAGAAAGCCTAGGCTAATAAAGTAAAGGTTCAAGAGAAAGCTAAACTACACGTTTTAAAGCAAAAAGAACAAAGCCACAACTTGCAGCTTCTCCCATAACCCAAAAATGGCATCTCTTGGAATTGAACCAATCCAAATGGAGCATAATTGTCTTTGAGGCATAGATGTATTCATTAAAATATAGCTTCTGGATGGATCAATGAAGTGATCAATTGTGGACATAAGAGAAAGAGTCAATGTCATCAACTATTCTACATACATGAGGATTACAGATACACCACTGCCAAAAAATCACATAGAGCTAAAAGCTACAAATCAAGGGAAGATCGTTAGCTTAGGCCAAGTCAATTTGTCAATCAATATCAACATCCATCAATGTCCACATCAATTTCATATAATGGCATATACAAATCTCAACAAAGCAGACATCCTAGGTGTTCCTTGGATGCGGATATACAAAGCAGCTTTGTATTGGCAAGATTATGTATTAAAGTTCATACTTAATGACACCTCTTATGTCACTCCATCAGCTAAGAGTGATCATATATGGGAAATAGAGGCCATTGTTGTGGATCCATAGCAAGCCATGACACCTATGCCTGTAGAACATTTCAACAAATAGTCAACAAGGCAGGCATGGGCGAAGAAATCAATCATGGCCAACAAACATAAGCAGACAAGGCAACAACCAAAAAAAATGGCAGAGTACTCCTACAAAATCTCAATAACTCTCTAGAAATTATACTTAGAAATGGAAACCAAAATGACAATCAAATTTCACTGCAAGACTATCCATGTATCAATGGACTCCAAAGTAAACACAAAACCAACCCCACCTAGTGCAAACAACTTAGAAATGGAGATTGAAACAACCAACTCAATGTTTAACTCATCTGTGTCCACCAACCACAACCACTAAGTAAAAGTGGGTACATAAGCCACCAAGGACGACTCAAATCATGACACAGTTTCTTCAAAAAAGCACAATCAAAATCACGTTTGTTCGGAAAATATAGTATAGTTGAATCCTCTATCGCAAAGACCAATGAACAAATAGTTTAGTACGCACATCTTGCACAACATAATGTTACCCGATGCATTTCTTCCATTGGAATAATAGGGCCACATTACACGGCCTTGCATGGACACAACATTACCACCCATACACATTGCATGACCTTTCATCCAAGAATGACTCATAATGGGAAAGGGGGGTAGCAGCCTATGGGTACTACAAGATGATGATAATTCATGTGTATAGTGTACAAAGTGAATTTTTGCTTAATTTTTTACTTCATTTCGCTTTTTTATTCGGTTCTCACGTCTTATCATGCATATTGATGAGCCATACTGACCAAAGTGCAGCAATCATGATGCCTAGAGAATGACAGTATACATATACAAGCATGATAAATTTCTTTGGATAATTTTCATCCGCATAATAATAAGAATCAAGATCTAGTTAATAAGAATCAAGATCTAATAAAAATACCCAAAGAGCCTTGATCGAGTTTTGAAGCAAACACAAAATCAGCAAACCAAGAGATGCAAGGATGGCAGGTTTCAAAGAACTTGGTACAAATGAAAATTTTGCCCAACTTATGGATGGTCAATTTCACAAAATCAAGGGCAAACAATGATAGGTCCAAATCACGAGTCGTGTGAGCCGTAGGTGATATGAAGGAAGCAACCAAAGCAAAGAAGGTAAGTGTACACTTGCGGTGCTAGGTAAGTAAGATACATATATCTAGGGTAGGTCACTTTAGGCCTTATTCGCAATTGTGTGTGTGTGTGTGTGTGTGTGTGTGTGTGTGTGTGTGTGTGTGTGTGAGTGAGTGAGAGAGAGAGAGAGAGAGAGAGAGAGAGAGAGAGAGAGAGAGAGAGAGAGAGAGAGAGAGAGAGAGAGAGAGAGAGAGAGAGAGATAGTGTTGTTTGGTGACCTAGATCACGCATTGCTTTTTTTCCTACTACTACAAGCCATCAGGGCCACTACGCTCCACTATATTTTTTGACCGATACAATCTATGTGCCTCATTTGACATGTCTAAGTGGGTTACATAGCACAAAAGACACCAAATAACCACAACAAGCAAAATGAAAACGGATTTTTTGCAAGGAGTTCAATGCTCGAAGGAGGATAAAAAATAACCCAAATTCAAAACAACTGGGAGAAACACAGAGAAAGTTAAGTGCTTCAAGGATACCTACTTAAATTTCAATTTGGTAGTGGAACATGGATCATAATCCATGTTCCCTAGCACCCAAACCTAGAAATATTTCAGCAAGAGACTCCCCCGACCCACACCAATACTTTGTAGCAAGAACAATGAGAAAAGGAGTCCCAACATGGATAAGCATCCATGGCCCCCAATAGTGCATATCTGGACAAAAACTTGTGAGTAGTTAGAGCATAGCCTTGGGAGGCCACCCCTAAATTTTGGTTGAATTCGAGCATAGTTTGGCCAAAAAATCCCAAATTTTTCCTAAGACTCCAAATGGTCATTTTGACTAGAGCAGGTATCAAAGATGAAAAACCCCAAAACTTGGTGTCTTAGATCGGTGAGAAGTTGAGGAACTTGATGAGATCTTGGTACCTGAGAAAGTTTTGGCACATAACCCTTCGTGGGTGATGTGCCAGAAGATATGCCAGATGAGGATCGGCGAGAAGTTGAGGAACTTGATGAGATCTTGATACCTGAGCAAGTTTTGGCACATAAGGACAAAAAAGTTAAAGGACAAGTTGCAAGACGCTATTTGGTGAAGTTCAAGAACTATCCGCCTTTGGTTGCAAAGTGGATGGAATATAAGCTTTTAGATGGTTTTTATAGGGTATTCACTAGGTCAAGGGGCAGAGAAACAGAAAAGTTTCAAAGTGGCACTAAACAAGTTTGATGTGGTGGTGTCTCTCTCCAACCCACAACCCGACCCCCAAGGGGTGCAATCCATGCAGGATCGCCACATGGCACTATGTGATGAAGAAGTCCAAAAGCACATGATATATATGAAAAACCATGGCTACCCATTCAATATCGCAAAAGAGATAGGGAGCTTTGGCTATGGCTCCCTCCCCCCTCCCATACCATGGTGCTGTGTGAGTGGCCCTCACGGGCGTGAGTTGCATTGGCTAGTATTCATGGCGGTGGGTAGGCTTTGACCTATGCTGACAATTGGTAAAGCCCAGGGAACTGCCCAGCTTGGATTCACTGCCCAACCTCCTTTATATAGCCCCTGGCTATTGAATCCCCTATTCCACACTGGCAGTCGGCCACTTATTACTCGCCTAGGTTTGTGACCTCCCTTGGATATGCCCTTGGCATGACTCCCCCCTTTGGAGAAGCGTTTTTGTCCTTGAAAACAAGAGTGAGTATACATTAATGTTTTCCAGAGTGTCATCCTTCATGGATCTAACTATTTTCTTAGCCCGAACACAGTTCAGTAGGAGGTTCAATGAAAACAAGAGTAACATCTTGATTTTCCACATTGTTGTCCATTTGTATCCATCTTTTATTACCAGATCATATCCAATCATAGTGTGTAGACTCCATTTAGAACGAGCATGATCATGCTAAACGGATTATTACAACAAAGATGTACCTGAAAGAGTACCACTTTTCCCTTTCCATGAAAGTAACTTGCTGGCATAACTCATCATCCAAGTTTAAGTCCTTGACTTGTTTGCAAATTTCATCAGTAAACGACCCCACCATAACTAGTGTTCAAGGTAGAACCTGACTTAAACATGAAGGGACTAAACTGAGTCACAAACATGCTTTACCTTATTGTAAGTAACACCAACTGAGCAATACATTCTTGCTAATTGGATTGCTTAGTGCTAACATACGCACTTTGCATATCCATGAAGCACAAGAGTACACTTGTAACTTGTAATTTGCATCCTCTTTGGATTCTGATAGTATTGAGATGTGTTTTTCTTACGGTTTACAGACAGCCGTCCCACATGCCTGGTAAACAGGGATCACAATATCATACAATATTGTTGAGCAAACAAAAATGTCATGAAGAACCATCTTGGCTAACTTGAAAATTCCACAAGCACTCAAACCGAGCCATTACCTCTATTGGTGATCAGTAGACCCAAAAGTAATCTCAATTAGATACTGCACATAGAGTGCAAAATTCTTCATAGCACTAATGTGATGAATATGCATGCCGCTCCAAATCAGCATTTGCTAAACACTAGGGCCCATAACACCTAGTGTGCATGCATTTAGAAAAAAAGAGATGTGAACCTATATATCCATTATCATCCTTGCCAATGCTTATGGCGAATGTGATGCTCCTAGCACACATTAAAGAGGAATGTAAATAGTTCTAAAAGGAAATTAAATCCTTTATGCTGCAATTAGTTGCAAGCCGTGATGAAACATTTGGACCATAATAGAAGTTGAAACATTAATCACTTCTAGGTACAACCAATAAAACCTTTTCATTAACAACACATAGACTTTCTATATGCTAAAACACCCATATGTAATGTTGTTTAGCTGCACTTGTACCGTAACAAGTCATTCTAAGTATCCGACAATTTTTGGCCATCGAAATTGCTCTTGATATGTCGTGTTGAAAATGGTCTAGAAAACAGATGTGACCAACACCTAGGGACTTTGTCGTGACACATACTCGAAAATAGTGGGTGCCAGTGTCCATCCCAAAGATTCATATTCTCCACATGTGGAATATGTCTCATGTAAGGATGTCTAGAAAAAGAGAATCCTTGAAGTACAAGATTTACTTGTGTGTGGAGGTAACTGCAAACACTCTACGACAGGAGTGAGAGTGACCCTCATTAGCCTTGCTCCACACTGGCTAAACCGAACTCCTTGAGTTCCTAGACCATGTTGTATCTCATGTGACATGTGCCAAATAAAATCCTACAAGTGTGTCCATAGTTGGGCAGTGTAAAAATTTATTTGGACACTACATCCCAAATTTCTTGGCTCTTACCTGACCTTGTCATCTTGCTGAAGAGCGAAAATGGATGAAAACATAGAAGTTTATGCATCCTACTTGGAAAAGAAAACATAAAGCCAAATCAGATACGTACCTAGAGGATGAACATAGTGTTCACTTATTCGTAGTGAAAGGTATCTGTCCAAATTTCCCGCCTGCAAAGGCATAGGAACACTAATTAGAAATTAGGGAAATGCAAGTAGTATTGCATATGTAACCGTGGGTGTTACCTTTGCAATCCAGACCCCTTGGTTAAAGCAACATTGTCAAACCCCTCGGTTAAATGTTGCATGAAAGCTGCTCAACGAGCAGACCTTTGGCCTTTGTCATGACCTCCCTTGGATATGCCCTTGGCATTTCATTAATTCTGAAGTTGAAATAATTCCACTACCCCTTGGCAGTTTGGGGACTTCTTTCCTTGAAAATGCAAGTGTGAAGGTTCCAAGAATTGACCATCAATCCTTACTAAGTGAGTTAGTTATCACAAGCTGGGTCTTACCCCAAAACTGTACTCATATAAGCACTCTTAGTGCTAATAGGAGCTCCATTGAAGTTGGAGTCATACTCACAACTAGATCTTTTTTACATCCAAAAGTCCATAATCTTGGGGTGTTTATGAACAATCATGCTGTCTAAAATGCTGGCTTCATCCATACACCTTGGTAGAGATAAGCCCTTACGAGTTTAAGAGTTCAAAAACTCAACTTGATTGTCACACTTAAAGTGTGGAGTGCTAAAATAATGCCCAAAAAATAACTAATGGCAAGACTCTTGCTTGTCCATTACAATCGCTGGGTACTCAACTGAATAGAGCTGTTCGATCTCGAAATCAATCACTGATGGACTACAAACAGATGGCTCTTATCCATGCCAAAATGCTTGTAGCCCTTACTGTTACTGTATTGACATAAAAAATATTTCAATGAAATCATGCCTAGTTTCACCTTTCCCGCATAGAAGTTGAAAAGAGAGAGAGAGAGAGAGAGAGAGAGAGAGAGAGTATGACGGATTGAAAAAATCCCCTTATTCTAATGTGTTGTATGCCATTTGAAAATGCTCCAGTGCAGATCATGACTGTGTCAAAGCTTATCCTATAAGTGTACATCATTGTAAATGTACTATACCCTCGTAGAGAGAGGTACCAGAAGCCACATCTTGACCCACTTACCTTGTATGTGATCGTGATGTATCAAGGTGCACATATATAGCACATTGCCTGTGAATAAACATAAAAATAAAAATGTTTGAAAACAGTAACAAGTGAGCTCGTCCTTGACAGAGTAGCTAGTGCTATAGCAGAAGTGTATGCAATGATGGGTGTTGTACGTCCATCATACTAGTATGCCATGCATACATATCAAAAAATAGAATGATAAGCCCTTGGCTTCAATGACAGTCTCAACCATGTGAGCCACTCGTATACATGCCTTGCTCAATTACACTGGCATGGATACATCATAGTGCACCATCGCATAAACTATGAGCTTATATCCACATGGTGCCAAAAATGTGTGCCATTATCGTTAATGTGAAGTCAATCGATAAGACCTTGTTGCAAAAGAGAAGCCTTGCTTCACATGAAGTCTAACAAAGCACTTTGCTTTGCACAATTGAAAAATCTTTTTCAAATAAAAGGTTAAATTAAATAAGAAACAAGTATAACTTGAAATTTACTAACCTTGTCGCTCGCTTGTGGCCAGGTTTCTGGTAATTCTCTTGAATCTGGCTCATATACATATATAATGCTCAAGTGAGTTAGCATATGTATCATATACACCCTCGTGGGGTGTAAAAAAATGCAGACACTTGCTTTGGTTGATTACGATCTTCCTTGACTATAGATTTGTCGCGATTGACAGAATCGTTTTAAAACTTTGCATAGGAACCATGTCCTAGCATAAATATAAATCTAGAAGGCGACATAGAGAAACCCCTTGCCTTTAGAGGAGTTGTCGCTGGTGATACTATCAAGTCTAGCCATAGGTCATGGAGATCCTTGTGAGATGCTAGAGAGGTGGTTTGTACTAAATCCGTGCTGAATTTGGGTTTGCAAACTAAGCATTGTTCCTTGCCAATTATATATGCAGCAAAATTTTAATGCATATGATAACTATCACAAGTCGTGCTTGTGCTTGGAGTGTCTAAAGTGCACTATCCTCTAATGCATGCTAGAGCTATGCAATAGAGGTAATACTTTCTCCTTCTCGAGAATATGCTTCATAAGAAATGCACAACCCTACTGTTACAAAACCAAGTCATACTTGCTTATGAGAAATGTGGAAACAATTACGTATCAATGGATGCAAACATTAACCATTGGAAAACATTGTAACTGTTTTATACTCAAGCCATGCTTGATTTTGGTCGTCAAACCAATCATTGGTATTTGGACAACCAAAGTTTGCTAAACACAAACCTTGGCAAGATCCAATGGTGCTAGGTTTTTATGTCCTGAACAAGCCATGCTTGCACGCGTGCCTAATAACAACACTCATGGCATAAGCCTTGCTTGTGCCTTGATGCAACATGTCCTTGAGGAAAGTACCAAGCAAAACTGAAATCTATTGCTTACCTCATTAATGCCCTCAAGAAACTTGTTGTGTCGACCACATGACATGTGCTTTCGCGCATCCATTCATGGACCTCAATTGTTAGAAATCTTTCATCACACGCCGATATGTTTCAATTAACCCTCCACGATGCTTTTGCTCGTTGAGAGTGTGCTTCTATAGATTTGCATGGTATGCATGCCTGCCGATATGCCCTTGCATGGCACAAGTATGGTGGTCTTGCATGCCCTTGCATGCATGTTGGTTCGTAGCCTTGTTAGAATCTACATGTCGAGATCACCATGATGCTGCAAACACTGGAAACAACAAATCAATCGGCAAATAAAACCGCTACGGGAAACCCCTCCTGGTATAATTATTTGGCCAACCCCCAAATTGTAATACCCTTAGTGGGCACCAGGTTTTTAACTTCGTGAGCTCTGAGCGATCGAAAAATGGCGAGCAGTAGAAATCGCGACCAATTTGCTCGTGGTGCTCCTCGCGCTAGGGCGCTCTGATATGACCCCACCCGCGCTGTCTTTAGTGCATATCACCTTACGGTGCCTGTCCATGGAAGAGCTGCTTCCCGCGGCCGTACCCTGCCTGTCAAGGGCTTTTGCCCACGGTTCTCGATCACGACCTTCCTGCTTGTCAAGGGTTCTTCCCCACACATCTTTTCATGGCATGCAAAAATCATGTAAAAGTACAGAGAGACCATGCCCCCCTTCTTTCCCAAAAACATTCAAGCTGTGATACAAATGTAAAGCCCAGGGAACTGCCCAGCCTAGATTCACCGCCTAACCTCCCTTATATAGCCCCTTGTTACTGAATCCCCTGTTCCACATTGCAGTCGGCCACTTACTGGCCCAGGTCTGTGACCTCCCCTGGATATGCACTTGGCATGACAAGGAAAATGGCATTGAAAATCTACTCAATCTTGCTTCAAAAAACCTTGTACAATCCTCTCATACAAGCTTTGGCTTCTCCTTCTCAAGCAGGGGAAAAACCTCGCTCTTGGAAGTTGGCTCCCAAACAATCTCCCCATTGTCCATCAAAAACCCTTCCAAATGGTATAGAAGAACCCATTTAGAGAGGGGGATTCGCCTTGTTTCAACAACTTTCTCTCGCCTATCCATCTGTACAACTTCATTTTAGTAATACTGCAGTGTATTTTCCCCTTGGAGAGCGGTGATGCCTCTTGCTCCTTCCTCTCTCTTTCTCTCTCTCAAGGAATCTTCCCTCTCCCACATGAGCATTAGCGAGGTCGCTATGGGAGGTGGGACCCTCCTCTTTAATACAAAACTTTGGGGAGGAAGGGGCGGGGCATCAGCCCTCATGTGTGAGCTGACCCCAATCGGCCACCACCTGTCAGCATATGTTCAAGCCAATCCACCGCCACGAACACTAGCCAATGTAGCTCACACCCGCAAGGGCCACTCACACAACACCATGGCATGGGACGGGGGAGGGAGCCATAGCCAAGCTACCTCTCTCTTCTACGATACCGAATGGGGGTAGCCATGGTTTTGTATATATATCATGTGCGGGTTGTGGGTTGGAGAGAAACACCACCACATCAAACTTGTTTAATGCCACTTTAAAACTTTTTTGTTTATCTGCTCCTCCTTGACCTAATGAATCCTAATAGATAAAGGGGGAGGGAATTCCCCCCCCCCCCCCCCCCCCCCCCCCCCCCTCCCCCTCCCCCACACGTGGCAATAGCTCCTTCAACCGGCCAGCTTCGAGGTGTGTGCTCTGCAGCATAGTCGTTGTGTGTGTGTGTGTGTGTGTGTGTGTGTGTGTGTGTGTGAGAGAGAGAGAGAGAGAGAGAGAGAGAGAGAGAGAAATTGCTGAGAGTTCCACGGGTCGCGTCGACCTCGCACGGCTCGCCTCAATTCAATTTTCTTCTACACTTTGGAGTCCGGACGTTTCAATTCGAGCTCACCCCACCCCCTCCACCCCCCCCCCCCCCCCCCCCCCCCCCCCCCGCGTGCGCATGAGAGAGAGAGACAGTCCGCCTTCGACGTTGGGCTCAGTGAGAGGCAGGCCATAACTTGGGATTCCATGCGAGAAAGAACAGGGGACCCTGTTGCCAGCAAAAGCGGGCGCGCGCGCTGGGCGGCACGTGAGTCCAGTGCTCTTGAACTTCTTGCGGCGGCTCGCCCAGTACTCTTTTGAAACCACCCAAGCAGGAAGCAGAGGGATTGCCAACATATCCAAGCTGTTACCAGGGTGCGGCCTGCGCGCAAGCTGATGCTGACAAACATCCGGATGAGGAGTAGTTTGGGTAGGTACGGCTCCTCGCTGCTGAGCGTGAGGCTTGGCAAGTAGGGCTCCGAGCTACAGAGCACACGAGCTAGGGTTCAACATGAGCGCGCGCAGACAAGGCGGGCACAAAGGACTTTGATTACATTAAAAAAAAAAAATTGAAGGGAAGAGGACTACTACAAGCCTCAGCGGTAGAAAGAGAGGCAGAAGTCCAAGCGATCCTTGATGGCGCCTAGCACAGGAAGCCCATACCCACCCGGAATGTCACGAAGGGTAGCTGCTTCTCTACATTAGGCGGGGGGGCAGGGACAGAAGCATGAGTAGAAGCAGGGGGAGGCGTAGCTGCCATTGATGTGTAGCAAAGTACTCAATGCACAAGCCTATCACGCGGAGTAGAGTAGGAGAGAGCTCTAGATATCCGAGCAGAAGAGACGTGAGTCACTGCCCATAACCAACCGCGACCTTTCCACCCATTGGCGGTTCCGGGCGGTCACTTTCCAGAAGTGGGACTGCGGCTGCTCACAAGCCGGCCATGCATGTTGCATGAGTGTGTGTATGTGTGTGTGTGTGTGTGTGAGAGAGAGAGAGAGAGAGAGAGAGAGAGAGAGAGAGAGAGAGATGAAATGTTATATTAACATCGTCAAAGGCCAAAATTCTCCAAATGAAATATTGAGAGAGAGAG
The DNA here is from genome assembly GCF_014529385.1 of Adiantum capillus-veneris. Lineage (NCBI taxonomy): Eukaryota > Viridiplantae > Streptophyta > Polypodiopsida > Polypodiales > Pteridaceae > Adiantum > Adiantum capillus-veneris. Next base: position 147,114,392 of record NC_140934.1, read on the forward strand.
AGAGAGGGAGAGGGAGAGGAAATGTTATGTTAACGTCTTCAAAAGGCCAAACGACCTATGAGATTAATTAAAAAAAATCAGGGCAAGGTCTCTCTATCCCCCCCCCCCCCCGCCCCTCCTCTCTCTCTCTCTCTCCCCAGCTCTCTCTTGGGATGGTTTCCTACGACATTAAAAACTTTCTTCTTCTTCTAAGTAAATAGTAGGGTGGCATTGATCGGATCAAGATAGGGTGGCTACCTAGCTAACGGGACGTTGAATCAAGGTCGATAATATGAAAGAGATCAAGGGACATTACAAGAGGTCGCACAACAAGTAGCTTATTACAAAATGGTCGATTGAGGGGAGCGGCCTTGATAGTGGCAAAAGTCGAGGTAGGATTATGTTGGTCATGTTGATCAGCATTGTTTCTAGGGAGAGAGCGGCTTTGATAGCTCATGCTACCAGCTTCATAAAGCATTGTAGTATACTTTGATCAGTCGAACGCAATTCAATTGCAACCAAGCCAGCAAATGGTGTGTGTTAAGAGAGAGAGAGAGAGAGAGAGAGAGAGAGAGAGAGAGGTTTTCACTTAGTAGGAACAATCCAAGAGACCTCAAAGATCTATCCAATGAGGAGTGAGGGAGAGGGAGGGACAAAGGGGGGTGGCGGAGGAGAAGAAGAAGAGAGTTTTAACATCATAAGAACTATCCCAAGACATCTCATACATCTACACACACACACACACAAAGAGAGAGAGAGAGAGAGAGAGAGAGAGAGAGATGAAATGTTATATTAACATCGTCAAAGGCCAAATGAAATGTTCACGGGGAGAGAGAGAGAGGGGGGGGGGAGAGGAAAGAGGAGAAGAAGAAGAGACTTTTAACATCATAAGAACTATCCCAAGACATCTCATAGATCTACACACACACACACACACACACAGAGAGAGAGAGAGAGAGAGAGAGAGAGAGAGAGAGAGAGAGAGAGAGAGAAGCCTTTATACACTCACATTTTTTTTGCTTTAAAAGCTCTAGGTTGGGTGATATCCTGATGGCAAGATAATGCACAGCGTTGGTGGCACTCAAAGACTGTAAAAGAGGTACAGGCTATAATATCATTAGATAGAATTCCATTGGGGGAATGGAAAATGTCCAAACAAAAGTATACATCTATATCTATCTATACTAATAGATAAAGGGGGAGGGAATTCGGTTCCCCCCCCCCCCCCATGTGGCAATAGCTCCTTCAACCGGCTAGCTTCGAGGTGTGTGCTCTGCAGCGTAGTCGTTGTGTGTGTGTGTGTGTGTGTGTGTGTGTGTGTGTGAGAGAGAGAGAGAGAGAGAGAGAGAGAGAGAGAGAGAGAGAGAGAGATTGCTGAGAGTTCTGTGGGTCGCGTTGACCTCGCACGGCTCACCTCAATTCAATTTTCTTCTACACTTCGGAGTCCGAACATTTTAATTCGAGCCCATCCCCCCCCCCCGCGCGTGCGCACGAGAGAGAGAGACACTCCGCCTTCGACGTTGGGCTCAGTCAGAGGCATGCCATAACTTGGGATTCCATGCGAGAAAGAACAGAGGACCTTCTTGCCAGCAAAAGCGGGCGGGTGCGGTGGGCGGCACGTGAGTCCACTGCTCTTGAACTTCTTGCGGCGGCTCGCCCAGTACTCTTTTGAAACCACCCAAGCAGGAAGCAGAAGGATTGCCGACATATCCAAGCTGTTACCAGGGTGCGGCCTCCGCGCAAGCTGATGCTGACAAACATCCGGATGAGGAGTCATTTGGGTAGGTAGGGCTCCTTGCTGCTGAGCGTGAGGCTTGGCAAGTTGGGCTCCGAGCTACAGAGCACGCGAGCCAGGGTTCACCATGAGCGCGCGCAGGCAAGGCAAGCACAAAGGACTTTGATTACATTAAATTTTTTTTTTTGAAGGGAACACGACTACTACAAGCCTCACTGGTAGAAAAAGAGGCAGAAGTCCAAGCGATCCTTGATGGCGCCCAGCACAGGAAGCCCATACCCACCCGGAATGTCACGAAGGGTAGCTACTTCTCTACATCAGGCGCGGGGGGGGGGGGGGGGGAGCATGAGTAGAAGGAGGGGGAGGCGTAGATACCATCGATGTGTAGCAAAGTACTCAGTGCACAAGCCTATCATGCGGAGTAGAGTAGGAGAGAGATCTAGATATTCGAGCAGAAGAGACGTGAGTCACGGCCCATAACCAGCTGCGACCTTTCCACCTAGCCGTAACCAGCCGCGACCTTTCCACCCATTGGCGGTTCCGGGCGGTCACTTTCCAGAAGTGGGACTGCAGCTGCTCACAGGCCGGCCATGCATGTTCCATGAGAGAGAGAGAGTGTGTGTGTGTGTGTGTGTGTGTGTGTGTGTGTGTGTGTGTGTGTGTGTGTGTGTGTGTGAGAGTGAGAGAGAGAGAGAGAGAGAGAGAGAGAGAGAGAGAGAGAGAGAGAGAGAGAGAGAGAGAGAGAGAGATGAAATGTTATATTAACATCGTCAAAGGCCAAAATTCGCCAGAGGAAATGTTATATTAACCTCTTCAAAAGGCCAAACGACCTATGAGATTAATAAAAAAAACTCAGGGCAAGGTCTCTCTATCCCCCCCCCCCCCCCCGCCCCTCTCTCTCTCTCTCTCTCTCTCTCTCTCTCTCTCTCTCTCTCTCTCTCTCTCCAGCTCTCTCTTGGGAGGTGTACATCTATGGGATGTCTTGGGATAGTTCTTATGATGTTAAAAGTCTTTGAGAGAGAGAGAGAGAGAGAGAGAGAGAGAGAGAGCCATGCCGTTGGGCCGCTTTGAATACGACTTCTCGAGCCATGCCATAGGGTCGCATTGACTCGCAGTAATACAGTAATTGACACATGTAGGGGGGGGGGGGAGGAGAGAGAGAGAGAGAGAGAGAGAGAGAGAGAGAGAGAGAGAGAGAGAGAGAGAGAGAGAGAGAGAGAGAGAGAGAGAGAGAGAGAGAGAGAGAGAGAGAGAGAGAGAGCTAAACTGAGTCCTGAGGCTTGGCCATGCAGCAGTGTAGGCGACCACTAGCTCCAGACTCCAGAATTGAAAATGAAGGAGAAGAAAGGAGAGAGAGAGAGAGAGAGAGAGAGAGAGAGAGAGAGAGAGAGAGAGAGAGAGAGAGAGAGAGAGAGAGAGAGAGAGAGAGAGAGAGCTGCCGATAGGGGTAGAGAGAAAGGGATAAATAGAGGGATAGAGAGAAATAGGGATATGGATGAGAGAGAAATGAAGGGAAGGAGGGATAGATATGGTGATATAGGGAGAGAGAGAGAGAGAGAGAGAGAGAGAGAGAGAGAGAGAGAGAGTTCTATTATCGTCCTGGGAGGTCAAATATGACCTATGGGACCAAATGAACATGTCACGGGGTGTGAGTGGCGTTCATAAGTGACTCTGGATGCTAAAAAATGGCTGAAATGAGCGTCGCAATAGAGAGTCCACATCGTGGTTGGGAGAGGAAGGTATGTAGGGAGAGATCATGGCTGAATATATGGGGAAAAGAGGACCTAATGTGGTCAAAAGCTGAGTACTCAAGTAGTGTGTGGTACTCACTCTCTCGCACTTGACGAGGGCATAAGGTGCAAAGTCGATGACACTCCTCGCCAGTGCCCCAACGTCCTGTCTCGCAGCGTAGAGAATGGGAGCTAAGACGAATGGAGGCAATGGTGCGGATCGCACTCAACGGGATGGGCTCAAGGATGTAGGAATGGGTTCGGTTACCTCGTTCCGAGAAGAAGAGATATTTGTAGTTTGGGGCAACGTGTGTGGTGTAATGGCTGAAGCGAGAACCTCCGGATTTCTCCCAAGCCGTGATACATTGGCGTTGTAAGAAGGCCTCATTAACTTGGGAGTCGATCGACGCATCCTTGACCAAGTGACATGCATCCCATCTTCCAAACCATTTCTTGATATCAAGCATCTACCCCGAACTTAGTATTTTGCTCTTGCATGTCTTTTGAACCATTTGACTTGCTTCATATGCGATTCTAGGAAGTCGATGCAAAGGGCTACGTTGTGTCTTACGCATGTACTCCACAACCCTTTGCATGCCCAAGACCTCAATGGGAAGCAATCCGGACTCAAGAAGTAAGAGCATGTAGGGTGTTTGTGTCTTGACTTGGAGAAAGTTGGTGAGAAAACGCTTTTGGACATTCTCAAACTCTTTCCACATAGACTTCCCGATGCTTCCACCCCACACCTCCACTCCATAAAGAAGCACCTGTGTCACCAATGTGTCAAAGAGGTACTTTTTGAGAGCCCAACACTTGATCTCTCCTGCATTGCACATGTTCTCAAATGCATAATAGGCCCTCTTTCCAGCTTCCAAGCGACGCATTGCACAATCCTTCCATTTATGATTGGATGGAACCTCAAGGCCAAGGTACTTGAAGTGATCTACCACTTCAAGTTTCTCATTGTTATATACAATGCATGGATTTTCATCATTGAGGGTCTTTACAAGCATAACCTTGGTTTTGGATCCATTCACGATCAGCCCGCTATGTAGGCAAAAGCGTTCCAAGACACTCATAAGCTTTTGTGTATCTTCTAAGGTATGTGACAAGAGCACTACATCATCGGCATAAAGCAAAAGCATGATCACCGCATTTCCAATCTTAACCTCTTCTATGCCTTCTTGCTGCATAAAGTCAAGAACCATGCATTCCAATTCATCAATGAGTAGCCCAAAGAGGGTTGGGGAAAGTAGGCATCCTTGTTTGACACCAATAGTGCTTGCAAAAAATTCTGAAATTCCATCTCCCATACGTAATCGACATATCACTTTTTGGTAGATGCGAAAGACTGCATGCATAAATTCTCTCGGCACTTGAAGGCTTTGCATACGTCTCCAAAGATTTCCTCACGGTACCATGTCAAAAGGTTTCTTGAAATCCACAAAGCAACAATACAACTTTTTTCCTTTCAATCGAGACGCTTCCATAAGAACTCGAAGAGTGACAAGGTGATCAATAGTGCTATGATGCTTTCGAAAACCTGCTTGGCCAAGTGCACGTTTGCCATTCTGTTCAGCCCATTCACTTATCTTCATCTCCATGATTCATCCAAATAACTTTGCCATTAAAGAACCAACCATTATAGTGCGATAGTTGTTCACATTGTTTACATCTCCTCCTTTGTGCAAAGGTTTGATCCAATTTGCATTCCAATCATGAGGCATGACATACTGAAGTGCAAGGTTAAACATATCACATATCCAATATCGTGTTTTCTTGCTTGTCCATTTAATCATTTCAGCCTTGACACCTTGAAGGTCACCTGCCTTGCGAGTAGCAAGTTTCTCAAGCGCGCGGCATACATCTTCAATGGTAAAGAAGGGAGACATAAATAGAAGGGAGCTACAACACTCCATCTTATCAACATTGGGTTGCTCATAGAGGTTCTTACAATGCATATACATATCCTCAAGAGTCAAGTCACCAAAGCTCTCAACGCGCTTGCCTTTTAGATTTTGCCAAAACTTGCCACATGCATGTGCTAAAAGAAGTTGTTTTTTGACTTCCCACCTTCTCCTCTTCTTTTGAACAAGTGCTTTGTATGTGTGTGAACATTCCAAGTAAACTTCCTTGTCTTTGATTGCATCCAATCTTAGCAAGTGTTTTCGGGCTTGACTACATTCCATGTCAAACCATTTCTTCTTGGTGCTACCCTTCTTAGACCTTTTGCAAGACATGTGTTTCACCGAAAAGCATTCCTTCGCACAAGAGAAAATTACTTCTTTGAAAAATTTCCACTTGCATTCTAATGTTGGGCTCTCTTGATGCTCTATCATGCTTAACATTTGGTCCACCATATCAGCATATATAAGTGCTCGTTTGAAGTCTAGACGTAGGTACAAATGAACAAATGACATAGAGAGAGAGAGAGAGAGAGAGAGAGAGTACTTTTCTTGATTTACTTTTATGAAATTTGTCAAGGGCAAGGGGTTTGAGGGTAAGAGAGGCCATGCCGCCGCCGAAGGCGGTGCCGTTTTACTAGTACATATATAATGGGGGGAGGGATTCTGCCCCGTTGCCCCTCAGACACATGGCAAGAGCTACTTCCTCTGATCAATGCACACTGCAGCTCCGACGACACAGCAGGGGAGAGAGAGAGAGAGAGAGAGAGAGAGAGAGAGAGAGAGAGAGAGAGAGAGAGAGATTTTATTATCGTCCTCGGAGGTCAAATATGACCTATGGGACCAAAGTTACATGTGATGTAGTATGTGTATGGCTGATGAGTGACTCTCGATGCTCCAAAATTGTAGTGATGAGAGTCGCAATGGAGAGACCACACTTTGGCTGGGAGAGGAAAGTGTGTAGGTCTAAGTTATGGCTGAAAATGTGAGAGAAGCAAGTTCGGATGTGATCAAAAGCTGAGCACTCTAGTAGTGTGTGGTACTCAGACTCTCGAACTTACAGTGAGCATAATGTGCACAATCGATTTGACTCTTCTCCATTGCCCCAACGCCCTATCTCGCATCGAAGGAAATGGGAGCTAAGCTGAATTGCTACGATAGTGCGTATCGCGGACAAGGGAATAGGCTCAAGCATGTAAGTGTGAGTACGGTTTCCTCTCTCAGCGAAGAACATGGTTTTGTAGTTGGGGGCAATATAGGTGGTGTAATGTATGAAGTGTGACCCACCGGATTTCTCCCAAGCTGTAATACATTGGCGTTGTAGAAAAGCTTCATTCACTTGAGAGTCAATTGAAGCATCATGTAGCAAGTGTAATGCATCCAATCTCCCAAACCACTTCTTTATGTCTTGCATCCATCCCGTGCTCAAGATCTTGCTTTTATGCGTCTTTTGAACTTTTTTGCTTGCTTCCCATGCAATTGTAGGAAGTCGATGTGAGGGGTTTTGACACATCTTTATCATGTACTCCACAACCCTTTCCATGCCCATAACCTCAATTGGAAGAGATCCCGACTCAAGAAGTAGGAGCATATATGGTGTTTGTGTCTTAACTTGGATAAAATTTGTAAGAAAACGCTTTTGGACATTCTCAAACTCTTTCCAAGTAGACTTTGAGATGCTCCCGCCCCACACTTCAACTCCATAAAGAAGAACCGATGTCACCAATGCATCAAAAAGATACTTCTTGAGAACCCAACACTTGATGTTTCCCGCATTACACATGTTCTCAAATGCATAATATGCTCTCTTTCCCGCTTCCAAACGACGCATAGCACATTCATGCCACTTGTGATTGGATGGAACCTCAAGGCCAAGGTACTTAAAGCTCTCAACAACTTCAAGTGTCTCGTTGTTGTACACAATGCATGGCTTCTCCTTATGGTTGGTTTTCACAAGCATAACCTTTGTTTTGGATTCATTTACAATCAGCCCACTATGCAAGCAAAAGTTCTCAAGGACAACCATAAGCTTTTGTGCATCTTCTAAAGTGTGTGCTAGAAGCACTACATAATCCGCATACAACAAAAGCATGATTACCGCATTGCAAATAGTGACCTCTTCAATGCCTTCTTCTTGCATAAAGTCAAGTACCATTTGTTCCAATTGATCGATGCATAGACCAGAGAGAGTTGGTGACAATGGACATCCTTGTTTAACCCCAATAGTGCTTACAAAAATTTCTGAAATTTCTCTTCCCATGCGCAATTGACAAATCACCTTCTCATAGATTCAAGAAACCGCAAGCATAAACTCACTTGGCACTTGGAGTTCTTCCATCCTTCTTCACAAATTGTTACGTGGAATCATATCAAAGGCTTTCTTAAAGTCCACAAAACAACAATACAATCGCTTGCCTTTCAACCGACTTTCCTCCATGAGAACACGAAGAGTGACAAGATGATCAATGGTGCTATGGCATCGACGAAAACCCGCTTGTCCCTTTGCACGCTTGTTATTCTCTTCAGCCCAATCACTCAATTTCATAAAATCCCATTTTTGGACACTATATGCCCTAAAATGACTCCATGTTTAACCCAAAATTGGCATTTGAAAGGGTTTAAGGAGATGCAATACAATCTACACTTCTCAAACACTTTTCATAAGCATGATAGATGTTCTTTCCAAGAGGAATAAACACAAAGGTCATCTAAGAAAGCTTCACAAAACTCCCTCAAATATTCTCTAAAAGCAGTGTTTATTAATCTTTGAAAGGTAGCCGGGGCATTGGTTAAGCGAAAAGCCATAACACAAAATGCGAACACTCCAAATTCGGTTATAAAGGCTGTTTTAGCTTGGTCCTCCAACACAATTGTGATTTGATTGTAGCCAGAGTACCCATCTAAAAAGCTATAAGCTTCCTTCCCTGCAACTCTGTCAAGCACATGTTTCGAATATGGCAAGGGGTAATGGTCCCTCCTAGTGGCGACATTGACCTTCTTGAGATCTACGCACACTCTCAGTTTCCCATTCTTTTTTGGCACAATCACTATTGGAGACACCCATTCTGAGTGCTCAATAGGGTATATGAATCCGCATTCCACAAGCTTTTCAATCTCTTCTTGAACGATCTTTGCATATTTAGGATTCATTGGGTAGGGTCATTGCTGAACTGGTTTAGCCATGCTATTCATGGGGATTGTGTACTGCACCACGGAAGGTGGAACACCTTTTATATCATGATATGTCCAAGAAAATATATCCCTGAATTCCTTGAGAAGTTCTTTAAGTACACACTCCTCAGTCGGCTATCAGATCTTGGGCAATGAAGACAGGTTTAGACTCTTCTCCTGGGTCTGCTAACTCTATTTTCTTAACTATCGTTGGACCATCATAGACTCCATTGCTCCCATCGATAGGTTTTCTTTGGGCCTTTGTATACACAACCTTACGTTCCTCTGTGGTATAGGATTTGAAATGTTCAAGTGCAGGGTGTAAGTCTGTGGGGTCCTGTTGTTCTGTGGACTGTGATTTAACTTCTGATTCCTTTTTTTGTTGAGCTAACTCTCGATTTTATCGTCTCCTTATGGTACGGCTCAACCTTGTCTTCTCTGTAGCCTCTAGTTGTGCGATGTCAATGGGTTGTGGACTACACCACATAACGCTTTGAAGGTATTCACCCCAGTTATCTACCAACTTGCGATGAGCATCACATGCCCCTATACAATTAATCCATTCTGCGGTAGATTTCTTTTCATTTATTCTAGCACGCACATTGTCTCGATACCGTCGCCTCTTATATCTCTTACTCTTCTTGTTCAATTCTCGATTACGGTCGATTTCTAGTGAAGACTCACTAGATGAATCACTACTTGTGTCTTCTGATCCCATGGATAGATTATCCCACTGGGCCCTGAATGGTTTTTCCCCACATTTGCACTAAGATTTAACTCAGATTCTGCGTCCTCAGAGTCAATTTCAACTGATGATTCTGACCCCAAATCATGTGGGCTATAGTCTTGTGAGGCGGTACTGGTTTCAATGCCAATCAAACTTTCATCTTGTAGATCATCAGAAGCTATATGCATTGCTTCTAGCATGTTTAAGGGTACAAGTGGTGGTATTTCATCCCCCTCAAGTGTTACCCAGGTCGTCCCCCTATTTCCCCAAGTGTCTATGGTTGCTGCTAGGTGGACCCAATCCACATTGTCCGACTTAGTCATCCCAGGTAGTACATCCATATAAGGAGAATCTTCCCCAACATCAGTGTCTGCTTTACACGTGTAACAATACTGCAATGGGGTCGAGTGAACTGTGGTGTCAGATCTATGATCAATTATAAACCTGTTTCCTAGAGGATGTGCTCGACCCGTCACAAGATCCACTTGAATGACAGAATCTTGGAACTGCAAGTAGACATGGTTTTTAGACCAGTCATGCACCATTTTTACTTCCCTCATGAAAGGACGTCCTAAGATCATCTCCGATGCCATAGTGTGTTAGGAGAAATCCATAACAATAAAGGTAATCCTTATTTTATGTCCAAAGACCTTGATCTTGAGATCTTCTAGCATCCCAATAGGTTTAACAATAGACCCATTGGCCATCTTCACTACTATGGTTGTGGTCACAAGGCAAGGTCTTCCCATAGTTTCTCAGCAATTTATAGTCACAATGCTAACCCTAGCGCCACCATCAATGATTCCCTTCACAGTTAATCCCTTAGTAGTGATTGGTATGGTCGCATTGGATTCATCACCCTCAAAGTATTGTCCCGACTTGTTAACAGGTATTTCTATAACAAGGTTCTCATCTAGGTTGGGTTGTGGATCTAAGTGTTCCTCCTCTATTGGCATCTCCCCAGCTCCATCCATCTGTGAAAATTGTGGTAGCCCAAACTTCAGTTCTCCATTGAGGAAGGCTCGAAGAGCTGAGACTAGCTCAGGGTCTTTATATAGTTTGGACATGATGGTGGTTCTAACTTCTGAAGACATGAAATCCATCAATTTGGCAATGTTTAACGGCACCTTTTGGCCTTAAGTCCCTTGCCGTGGGGAAGATGGGATCTCCATTTCTTCGATAGAATTAGGTAGTCCCTCTGTAAACATTCTTTCCATCAAGAAGTGAGTACGCCCACTTTCCCGTGACTTTAAGTCACTTTCTTCTTGGATGACACTAGGTATGTCCAAGGGTCTATGGACTTGGTGAGGTTGTTGTTGCGTAGGGAACACGGTGTCTATAATCTGGATCTTCCTAGGTGTTGGTTCTAGATCCCTTTGGGTATCTTCTACTAAACTCCTTAATTGCTTGACTCGCTCAATCTCCTCTATAGGGTTTGGGTAAGTTCCTATCTTCTTTTTGGATACTGGCCATTGTGGCTCATGAAGATCTTCCTTGTTGGTTTCTATGTTAGTGGTCGTTTTGGTCTCCATGGTTTCACCTGAATCAAAATCTTCTTCAGCTTCGTTCATATATACGGGGTCGTCAGCAGTCCCTATGTTGGTCTTTGAACTAGGGTCTGACTTCGCTGCTTTTTGCGATCTCTTTCTTCGTGTTTTCTTCTTTTTCTGAGATTGAGCAATTGATGCCGTGTCTCTTTCCTCAAGAATATAATTTTGTTTTCGGAGCATCGATCGTGTGAGTACGTTTACTGATACCACGGGTGTACTTGGTGATGGCTTCTCGGTAACTTCAATCAAGTTTAATGGCATGATCTTCGGTGCATTTGGATTATTTGGACATTGGGCGATCAAATGATCTATACCACATCGATTACACATGAGTGTTGGCATTGTAGACGTGCTCGCTTGATTGGTTTGCATTAGTGTGGCGTTCTTTTGTAGCCTAATAGGACACTCGGCTACACGATGTGGACCTCCACACTCATAGCATTGAAGAGGTGGTCTCTTAGTAGTGTAATTGATATTTTGGCCTCTTGTAGCAAGAGCAGCTACTTGATATACAGGTTTGACATGTCCCCAATAGTCCTCCATGTAGTATTGTGGACTTTCTTCAAGCACATCCATCCCATAGGCAATATTAGGATCTATATCTTCCTCACAGCCTTCCAAACAAGCAATAGATGACTCACAACCCACTTGATTCACAGAAGTGATTCTCGGATGTGGTGGTTGCGGTCCTAGCACTGGAGGTGGTAAGGGTGTTGTTTGGACAACATTTTGGGCCCTAGGGACCATGTGTTGTGCTGTTTGTTATACAGGTTGATGCCCCGATGCTTGCGAGCTAAAAGATTTAGGCTCAACAGACACTCTTTCTCCTTGAATCATTAAATTATCCTCCAATTGGATAGCATTGGTGGTGACTGCTTCCCAAGTGGTGATACCTCTAATGACTAGGCCATTGTAGATATCCTCATGTCGTAATCCCCTAATGAATCTATCAAGCAATTGATTATTATTGAAGCGCTCATTTGGATTACAACGAGAATTCAAATGCTTTAAGCTACTAATAAAGTCTCTCACCGACTCTCCTTCCTCTCATTCGGCTTTTTGGAGCTGAGAGGCTATACCCCAAAGCACTCCCTCTCGTATGTATTCTTTCAAGAACAGTCTCTTAAGAGTAGGGTAATTGTTTTTTTCTTCCATCCTTAGGGTTCTATACCAATCCCCTGCCTTCCCACTTAAGGTTAGGCTTAAAGCATTACTCTTATGCAGGTGATTGTGTTCTCCTAGAGAATCACATATTTGTTCAAACACTTAGATATTCTTTTGCACATCCCCGTCTCCACTAAATTTTTGTGTGAGCTTGGCTATTTGTACTGCCTTACTTCTAGGTTCCCTATCAGGCGTGTTACGCATATTCTCACCGAGGATAGATCGACCAATAGCTTGAGCAAATGTTGCCAAGTCACCTAAGTGAGTAGGTACCGTGGGTGGAGGTGCTCCAGAGACTACATGTGGAGTAGGTATTGGCATTGGGACTGGCGCATAGGAAGCCATTGGGTTCCACATTGGGTACGATGTTGTGCCATGTGGTGGTCCATAGTTCATATGTGTGGACCTAGGCATAGCAGATGTCAGATGTGACATGCTAATGCTAGCCGGTATAGTCCCATGGAAATAAGAACTTGGGCGTTGTGGTTGGGGAGCATAGGTAGTTGAAACAATGGGAGGCGTAGGGACTACATGAGTGCGATGACCCATAGGTGCATACGATTGGTACACACTTGTAGGTACTGTTGCAGGTATTGAGCTACCATGTAACGGTGCTTTACTAACAAATGAGGTCCATGGCGTGTTTCTTGGCATGTCCATCATTGGGGTAGGCATGGTATCCGTGGTGTGATCAAGGGAAAGATGAGCTAGACTTGGAAAAGTAAAGCTATTACTTGTGGGCTTAGATTGCACTGAGACCCCTGGCAAAACAACATATGGGGGATCAATGGGACTCAATGGGGGAGTCTCCATTTGTGATAGAGTGGGTTGTTTCCCTTTGCCCGCGTCTAAAAATCGCATAGGACCCGTCGAAGGTATGTTCATTCCTTGATTTTGCCTCTCAGACTGGATAATCCTATGGATGACATTGCAGATCATGTGTTGTTGTTCCTCTTGACTAGTGGAACTAGATGTGGATTGTACAACTTCTAACCAACCCACATGGTATGTGTAGCCCATGTATAGGTCGGTCAAAGTCTCTGTGTGTAGGTCATATTCCCAATTTTCATTGAGAAATACCACGTCCAAACTTGGTGTACTAGAGGGTTGCCATGAGGTGGATGCAATGTTGCTTCCCGTGTTTTGACTTTTAGTCACCGCTACCTTAGAGGTGACTTTGGAAGGTGGTAGCTCGTTAGGGCCCTCATTAAATGAGGTAGGTAGAATGTCCACGTGGACACTCTGAGGGAGTGTGGGGTCTACAGGAGATGTGAATGGTGATTCTACTTCCCCACCCCCTTCGTTTACTTCACTATCCGCCGCAGGTTCAGAGCGCATAGCTCTACTAAAAGTTTCCATCAAACGGCTAAAAAAACTAGTTCCAGGTTGTTGGGCCCAGCTAGGTACGGTTTCATTTGTTCCCCCGGGGATTTGTGCAAGATGCTCTTCCATAATATCGTAGTCAGAGGAAGAGTCGCTAGCCGCTATTTTTGGGTCTTGGGTTGCACTACCTTAGGTCCCCGCCGAGGGCCTAGACCCTAGCGTGGAAGGATGGTGAGTACCCCCGTAAATCGAAGCACTAGCTAGTTGTTCGGACTCTAGCACACGACCAGAGCATAGATACATGTGCTTTGGGCGCTCTACAAGTGTCGGTAAGTACCCTCAAAGGTTACTTGCTTTGTTTTGTGGGTGTTTTGCACCCCGTTTTCTACTTGATTTTTTCTTGTTTTTGATGTTTTTTGAGGTTCGAAAAACGGATTGGGATGTGTGATAGCTCGAAACGAGCGTATCGCTTATTAGACCTAGGCGCACTTTATAGAACACTGTTTGACTATGGAAAGCTCCCAAAGTCCCTAAAACAATCAATTTCTCCTAGTTTTTACTTGGGCACATGGCTTAAAATAGAAAGTTGAAGGGTGACTTGTGAAGGGAAAGGTGAAGGCTTTGCCCCACATGCCTTCTCCTTTCACTTGAGCATTAGCCTATATATAGTGAATAGCATTAACCTTATATCATAAGACCAAGCTCAAGCTCAAGCCCATCAAATGATCCCGATCCCGATCTATCTTTTTGGGACATACTTAGAACTAATTTTTGTGTGGAAATAAATATCCCCCTCACAAGAGAGCCTTGCGCATGAAACCTCACCCAATTTTTTAAAATTTTTTTTTTTACAATTGCCTTTTTTTCTGTTTTTTGAAGATAATGTTGACAAAAACGTATAGATCTGTGGGCCGTGAAACTGCTGCGCACTGAGCTGAACTAAGTGCGGATAACAAGATCATGCAAACCAGATCTGAGCCGTTCCGACTGTGCAGAACACAAACTCAACTAGATGTACCGAAAACGAACTGAATTGACTGTGCTGAACCGAACTGTAAGCAGAAATCGAAATGTGCAAACTTGTTGTGAGCTCAAACAGAACTGTGTGAGCTGCAGCAGAACTGTAATAGAGTGTGCAAATAAACAGACCTTTCGTACACTAACCCACAACTCTTGCAAATCTACACCAGATCTACGCACACAGTCACCATGCTTCTCTTTCTTCCTTCCTACTTAAGCTTAGTGACTCCACGGGGCAGCACAGAGTGCTTCCCAGATCTTGGTGCAGGGCAACTCCCCGGAAGCGGCGCTAAAAATGTGCATGTCTGCCGCACGTGTCGGAGCTAGGGACTTTCCGATCACCGTGTGCGAGCCACGAAGGCTGCAAGCACACAACTACCAAACCTAGCAAGCTCACAGAGAGCAGGGGTGTGTCACTCACCTCCCTGCGCTTGTCTCCGTGAAGGATTCCTCGCCACGAAGAAGAGGGAGCCACCGCCGTACTGCGCTCAACCGCCGCACCGCCGCAGGTGCCGTCGCAATGCTTGATCACACACACACTCTCTCCCTCTCTCCCTCAAGAGCACACACACACACACACACACACACACACACACACACCTGTGAGCACACAATGGAGATGGGGATGGAGATAGGGCAAGAGCACTTCTTCTATTGCACACTGAGAGAATAGGTCAATTTTAGGTTTAGGTGACTTTTATATGAGCTCGCCCCATTCACATTTGGGCGCCCATGCTTAGCCAACTAACCCTTGCGTGTTCCAGTTAGAGTGCGCCTCTCATCGACGATCACTCTACACTTTTTCTATTGGACCGACAAGCCCAGTGCCTGACTCTACTAAATAAATAATACGGTGTCCGTCGTAGGCGATAGGGTGTCCGTGAGCCACGAGGGTTAACACCTCTATGTTCTCAAAGTAATCTAACAAAAATGCTCACTCTAATTCTCTTAATTCCGCTATTCTCAAAGTTCATAGACCATTTCCATTACCATTGGTATTAGAGCATTTGGTTTCTCTTTTCTTGCTTAAGAAGAGAGGTCCTTTAGTAGCCTATTAATGGTTGATTCCGTTAATTATATTAGGGTAAGTGGGACTGGCAAAGAAGGTTTTGAATTGCCAAAGTAAACACATAAGTATAATTAGCATGGCTGACAATAACCAAGAGAGTAGAATGAACATTGATAACTTTGATTTTGCACATGAAGGTGCTAATGATGAGATGCCCCCATGTTTATCAATTATCTTGTTACTAGGTTACATCAAGTTATGGGAAACCCTACTTTGCAAGCTGAAGTTACTCACCAACTTCGTGCTTATGGGGTTTCTCTTCCTGTCCAACAGGAGAGAGAGCTTAGGAGGACTCTTGATGAGACCCCCAAAAGAATACTCTCTCCCATACGAGAGGAGGAATCTTTCTCTCTCTCTCTCTCTCTCTCTCTCTCTCTCTCTCTCTCTCTCTCTCTCTCGTATTATCTAATTATTTCATTTGGACATGTGTCCTCTTTCTCCTCTTTGAGAGAAAGAACTTAATTATTTATTTTTATGTATCTAAACATTAGGAAGAGAATGGGGTCTAGGAGGGCCTCTTTATTTGGCAGTTTAAGGAAGTCAAAGCTCTACTATTAAGAAGAAATCAAAGGATAGCTTTTGAATTCAAATAAGAAAAACAGCTAGTTTATTTGCATTCAAATTTTCCCCCCAAAATGAAATTTAAAATCTACGAAAAGAGCTTGGCGCTTAGATTACAAATCTACAATCTTCGCTCAAATTGGAGATTATATGTGGGAACTATGGAAAACTGAAATCATAAAGTTATTCACCCCCTTTTTTGGGAGAAAAGTGTATCCTTTGACCATTCTTACACCTCTCTTACACAACCACCATTCTTGTACACATGGCATGTATCTATTTGTCAAAATGTTTACCACCTCCATAATCTCATGGCAAATAAAGAGGCCCTCGTAGACCCCATCCTCTTCCTAATGATTCTCATTGGACCCCTTTAAAACCTATCCAATAGCATTCAAGCACATCATGAGGGCCACATCTGGAGGATCATTTGAACATGTGTCTTTTATGCTTATTAAGTCATTTGGTTTGAATTGAATACTTCAAGTACTTAGTCAATCAAGCATGGGAACGTTGATGCCTCTTGAGAGTTTATCTTTGAATTGAACACTTCAAGAACCTTAGTCATTTAAGCATGTGAGAAGCACCTCAAGCTTTTGGGCAAGGTTCCTACTAACACTTAGCAAGCCGACAAGCACCTCATGCTTGTGTAGGATTCCCACCTCAAGGTTAGTCCTAGCTTGCCTAAGATCGAAGGAATTTTTAACACTAACTTTTGGAGTTCTTTAATAAAGATAACCCTAAGGTCTTTAAGCTCCATTAGGTAGCATTGCTCTTTAACATGCCATCTCTCATTTGGACCCCTTTAACCTTGGCCCTGTGTTGAGATAGATCCATAAGTAAATGTCTATATTCTAACCCTTGTTCCTGTTTATTCTCCCACATTAAATGATGAGTTAGTATGAGAAAATAGTTTGGGTTCGTTAGATATTAGATTTTATGACATTACCTCTCTTGAAATCATAGTCGTGCTCTACTATGAGGTAAAAAAGATAAAGTCTTAGTCATTAGTCTACCTTTCTTAGCAGGTAGAGGATCCCTTTTCAACCTACGACATCATTCTAGAATGGATGACTAGTCCATATGGTGCTTGGGAGACATAGCTGCTGCAAGCATGTTTGGTTTTTAGTCCATATCATACTCCCAAAGTAGAGTGACAAATTCTACTTGGTGTTTGAGTGATGTCGTCATCACAAACATGATTCTAAGCATGCATACTATTTAAATTTTTTCACAAAAGAGGATTAGTCTTATAAGACAAAAACATTTTTCATTTAGAAAGCATTTACATTTTCTTAGTCTACTACAACATTGTAAGCATTGACAAGGTTCATACTATCCTTAAGCTGTATTCCTTGCATCCATCTAACATCTTCAAATGGATAATTTTTGAACTTAATAAGATACCGTTGGATAATCTTACCATGCCGTAGTACCTTGTCTTCATGGCGAAGGATAGCTTCAGGTTGTAGCACCCTTTCTTGGTCTTTGATTTCTGGAGGGTCTTCAATAATTGGTTCTATTGGTGGCTCTACATTGTAGGGCTTAAGTAGTCTCACATGAAAAGAATTTTTTATGAGCCAATGGTTGGGAAACTTGAGTTGATAATCCACGTCATTGATTGGCTTCAAGAATTGAAAAGGACCATAGTATCTTTTTGCTAATTTAACATAATACTTTTGATGGCCCGTAGGATTTTTGCCCGTCGTTTGCCTCAATCGAGCCTTGGAAAACTTAAGTGAGACCCAATCATTTTCTTTGCATGTTAACACTAGAATGATAACCTAACAGGACATAAAAGTGTCCTTTCAGGGTTTTGGGAAAATTTTCCAAAACCATATTAGATCCACTCATTTTGAAAAATCCTTTCATGAGATTATAGTTCAATAACTACTACATATGGAAAAAATGAGAAACTTGTAATTTTTCTCATCCCTTGGTCACTACAAGCCTCCAAATTTGATGCACTAGTACATTTTGCCCAAAACAACAATTTCTTACGGCGGTTGATTGCATATGAATAAGAGTGGGGATTTTTGTAGGACATGAGATAAAATGCCAAGTTAACTTCAATGGGCTAGTGACAAAAAAATATGGTTTCTTTTACCTTACTAATTTCTTTTTGGGCAAAAAAATAGATACAAAAATGTTGCATTTTTGCCATTCTGCGGACCTATCATCAAAGTTTCTATAGTCACGCTCAATACAGATACTATATACATGCTTTATTAGTTCCCTTTGGGGCTTTGGATTCAAAAGAATCTATGGAGCATGTCAAAAGGATAATGGATCTCTCACAATTGGAACCTTGGGGACAATGATAAAGTGCTAAATACAGCAAACATGAAAAAACTGGGTTTAGCATTATGACCTCTAGAAACCCATAGATACTACTCAATATCTAGCCAAGTTTGTAGTCTATGATTCGATATGGTTACTACCTACAAAATACACACAATTGTCCTAAGAAACTAGCAATATTGAGAAATTTATACTTGCTATTCTAAAATGTATCGTATTCTTCAGCAATCAAAAACCTCAACCATCATCATATACTATGCTATATAGCATATTAGGTCCCCCAAAACTCAAGGAAGATTAGCTTTATGTTATATATTACACTTACACAATCAAAATTGAATTTGGATATCAAGAAAGCCCCCCAAAAAATCATAAAAGTGCTAATTTTGGCCAAAAAACTGGATTATGCAATTCTTGTAAATTGGTCATAACTTTCAATTTTAACACTTAGCTCCCCTACAAGCATCCAAATATATTGAGAACTATGAAGGCCTAACCTCTAGCCATCTAAACCTCACAAACATGAAGTTTAGAGTGGTATAGTTGCCAAAAATTGTAAAAAAAACCAAAAACAGGACCCGTTTCTTCACACAGTTTAGGTTCAAAAATGTTGTGCAAGAGTAAGGTTAATGGTGAGATCGATACTCCAAAAAAAATTCTAAGTTATTTTCAGATCATAAGGCAACTTTGTGGATATATAGCACCTAGAAATTCATTCTCATACTCTTCAAATAGTTCAAGCAAAATGGTCACTTAACAGGACACAAAAGTGTCCAAGGACATAAAAGTGTCATGTTACCATTCTAGTGTTAAGGCCCTTCTGTGCTTGTCAGCACAGCTTTTTGCCTTTGTTGGGATTGTTGATCTACTTTGGTAACATAAGTCTTTAGTAGATCGAGTATCGTAAGATTTTCTATCTCACTTTGGCCATTCGTTTGTGGGTGGTAGGCCGAAGAGAAATTCAATCTTGTACTAAGATTTTCAAAGAGACCTTTCCAGAAATTACTGGTCATTCTAGGATCTCTATCTGACATGATGGATGTTGGTAATCCATGGTGTTTGCAAATCTGAGATATAAAGATGGTTGCCATTTGGTGTGCCTTAATAGTCTTTTTGACAAGAATAAAGTGTGCTTACTTGCTAAACCTGTCGACTATTGTCCATATTCCCGTATTCCCATGGATAGACTTGGGTAATCCAAAGATAAAATCCATGGATATACTCTCCTATGGTGAATTAGGGATGGGCAATGTCTGGAGTAATCCAGGTTTTTCCCTCTATCATACTTAGTCTTTTGGCATACCACCCATTTTAAAACATACTCTTGTATGTCCACTTTCATGGTAGGCCAATAGAATTACATCTCTACTCCGCGAAGAGTAGGTTGAATGTTTCTATGCCCCGCATAGGGAGGAGCATGAGATTCATACATGCCTTTCTCACGAAGGGAGTGGGTAACACAGCCTATTTCCATGGAGAAGATAACCATCCTGCAAGGTGAGTGGCTCCTCTTTCTTCCCCAAAGCAAGGAGTGACATTATATCTTTAAAGTCAGGGTCATGTAGCATTCTCATCTATCATAAAAGATAGACAATTGTGAGTTGCTATAGACAACGCATTGACTTTTGGTCGTCGTGAAAGTGCATTGGCCACTTGATTGTGCTTACCAGCAATGTGAGTGATATGAAAACAAAATTGTGAAAGAAAATTTTCCCACCTCATTTGTTTGTCAGAAAGCTTGGTTTGTGTCATGAAGTCACCTTTTTGGTGGTCTATTCGTAAAATGAATGGAGTCCCCATTAAATAGTGCTTCCATGTGTCTAGGGCATGTAGAACAACTAAAAGCTCTTTGTCATAAATGCCTAAGACCTGTTCATCTGTATCGAGCCTTCGGCTCTCATATGCTATGGCATGCCCTTCTTGAAGAAAGAGTTCTCCAAGGCAATCACCACAAGTATCACATTGGACCTCAAATGGCTTTGATAGATCCGGAAGCATGAGGACTAGTTGAGAGGTAAGCTTCTCTTTGATCTTGTCAAAAGCTTTTTGCTCCTTAGCAATCCATGAATTCTTAACGTTCCTCTTTGTTAAGTCATGTAATGGTCCTGCTAATTGAGAAAATATTTCTATAAAGTGTCTATAGTATGCACATATACCAATAAAACTTCTTAGCTTATGTAGATTCCTTGGATTAGGACATGCTTTTACTACCTCTAACTTTGATTTATCCATACGAATACCATCTTGAGAGATAATATGACCTAAGTATTGAATCCCTTGAAGAAAAAAATCACTTTTCTTTTGGTTGAGAAAAAGCTTGTTCTCCCTCAATGCTTGAAAAATCACTTGGAGATGTTGCTTGTGTTCCTCCAAGGACTTGGAGTAGATGATGATATCATAAAAGAACACTCCAATGAACTTGCGGTAGGGTCTAAATATTTTCTCCATCAAACGATCAATTGTGGTTGGTGCATTGGTCAAGCCAAAAGGCATGACTTGATATTCATAAAGACCGAATGTTGTACAAAACACGGTCTTTAGGATATCTTCATCTACTATCCTTATTTGATGATAGCCACTTTTTAGGTCAATCCTACTGAATTAGGTATATCCTTATAGCTTATCAAATAGATCTTCTACCCCAAGCACATGAAATCTGTTTCTGACAGTGATATGGTTTAGTGCTCGATAGTACACACACATACGGTATGCACCATCTTTCTTTTGCACTAAACGGACTGGAGAACAAAAGGGAGAGGAGCTAGGCCTCACCATCCCTTTGTCTACCAATTCTTGTACTTGCCTCATGATCTCCTCTTGTTGAGCTTGGGAAACTCGATAAGGAGGCTTGTTAGGCGATGAGCTTCCTGGTAGGAGCTCAATTTGATGGTCATCATCCCCTCGTTTTGGAGGTAAGTACATAGAGATATCATCGATGAAAACATCTTGGAATCCATTTAGAAAAGTAGACAAGTCTAACTCTTCTTGATTCCTATCATTTTCATTTGATAAACCATAAGCGTCATTAGTGGATTCTTTGACAAAAAACATGTATGCAGAAACCGAGCTTTTCATTAACTTATCAAAAGAATTTACAAGTGGTATAGTACGACCAGACTCATTAGCATCTATATACATGTTCTTTCCCTTGTAGGTGAAGTAGATTCTCCTTTCAAGGAACTTCATGTTGGCAACCATGCATCAAACCATGGCGCCCCTAGGATAGCATCCTCATGTTGGAGAGGAGAGATGAAAAAGTCTTCTTTGTTGCCATAGCTTTGGACATGAAGCCTCAACTTCCCAATCAAGGGAGTAATGGAGGCTTGCTGTCCCTTGAAATTTGTTTCAACCATTACAATATCTCCCATCTTGAAAGCTTGAATGCCCAACGTGGTGGCCAAATCCATTGATATGAAGTTGTGAGTAGAGCCAGGGTCACAAGAACGAGCATTTTTCTTGGGGCAAGAACAATAGCCATGTCCTTTCTCCCCACACTTAAAACACTTATGTTCCTTGCGAAAAGCTTCAAGCTCTTCATGAGAGTTTTTTTTTACCTTTGTAAACTCCCTTCTCCTTGACCTATTGTTGTTGTAGTTGTTGTTGAAGGAAGTGCCTTGAGAAGAATTTTGGGCATTGGTTTTTCCCTTTGCATCATTTTTGTCTTTGTTTTCCATGGGTTTGACATTCCGTCTAGCCTCCTGTTGGAAATTGATGCAGGAAGAAACCATGGTGTGGTGAATTACTTCGGTGATAGAACCAGGCTGTTAGGAGTTGACATACTCGGCTATTTCTTCAGGTAATCCCACACAACATTGTTACTTTTGCTCGACAAAGTCTATCTTTTGGAAGACAGTAGGCTTGAGATGTAAATCCCAAAACTTGTCCACATATTTGTGAATAGACTCGTGTGAGAGAAGCTTCAAACTACTCCATTCAATAAGTACTTTGTCCTTTGTATCGCTTGCAAGGAATTGCTTCATGATGGAAACTTGTAAAGTTTTCCATGTCTTTGGGGCTTCACCGTTGCCATGAAGTCTAGCTGACCACTGACGAGCCAATTTTGGAAGTGCATAGCTACATGGCATAGCTTGGAGGACTGACCATAACCAAGATGATGAAATTAGACTGCCAATTGGTGATACAAAAGCTACGGATTACCATGAAATGCTTACGTCGATGCGTAGAGCCCTTACCTGCGGTTGCAACACAACAGACAACACTGCAATGTGACAATCGAAAAGGGAGTAGGAAGCACAAGAAGGAGAGAAGCAAGCACCATTAGCTCACACTGTGCTTCTTTTATCCAGAAATTATAAAATACTTACAAAAATTAGCTTTTATACCTTAGCCAAGGTTTTTGTGGTCAAAACTAATAATCTGGGAGCTCTAACTAAAGATAGGTTGATACAATCTGGACGCTTGTAGCCCCGGCTCATCAATTACACTGTTTATCTGAAAAGTAGGAGTTACAACATTCTCAATTTCTTCAAAATAATAAGTGTTTTTACAAGAAAAGCTCTGAAAAATGTTATCTGAGTTAGCTTGCTGCTACCATTCCCCCCCTCCTTGATTGTGTTGTCCCTTGACACAACTTCATGGACTGAAGTAGTCTTCAGGTTGATGGCTGGTGAGGCAGTCTTTAAGCACGTGTGATGCTTTCTTATATCTCATTCTTCTCTCTTTCTTAGAAACTTGTAAGAATTATATGGTGACTGTTTTTAAGCTCAATGGTGGCTGAATAGCCAACAAATCTAGATGTAAGGTTATTAATCCACTGGCCCAAATATCTTTGTTCGACAAGTGAAAAAACCTGTATAGAATGCTTCCTCAAACGCCAACATATTGCTAGAGAGCAAAACATGCATCGGGTGTAGAAGCCGTAAAGGACTTCTTCTGAAGGCTGGCCACTTTAAGTCGTAACCAAGTCCCTTATTTCCTTTGAGGAAAGACATCCATGGTGCTCCTGCTTGCTCTGTCTCTTGAAAGGTTGAATACATGTGAGAAACATTCTGTAAATCTTATATAACATGGCACATGATCGGTCAGGGAGGTTCGTGAAGAAATTCATGGCACCCGTTAGGGTTCTCACCATGTATTCCTTTGTGGGTGTTCCCTGCTCTGGAGCTGGCAATCATGGGTAGTTGAGCCATGTCAGCCTCTTCTTTCTTAGTGCTTCATATGCCTGCGAGGTCCTTAATCTTGGTATAGGATAGAATGTTGGGTCTTTCTGAAGTGTTGCACTTGCTCTTGTGAAGTGTTGCACTTGCTCTTGTGAATAGAATTAGATATCTTGAATTCTTGTTCAACCATCTCTTTCTCCACTTGGGGTGGATATCCTTTGAGCCTTATGCATGCATATCTTTGTATAATCTTTCTTTTACCTGTAGTAGATCTACTTTGATCAAAGGGAGTGAAAATTTCTCAACTCCCAATCCATCATTGCTTTCCATTTTGCCTCTATTTCTTGGGCAACCTGCTCTTTGAGTGCATCTTTCTCAGCTTTAGAAAGTTGGACCATGGGCAGTTGCTCAGCTTCAGTGAGTGGTACCTAAAAATCCTCATTTCCTTCTAGCCCTTCCGTCGGCTGTGTTTCCATCTCAGCAAAAGAGATTGAAGGAATGTCAACAGTTGGTTGCTCAGAGGTACCGGCTTCTTCCTGATGTTCTGGTTGCCCCTCTCTCAGTAGCTGATTGACTCTCTTTAGTTCATCTATCTTTTTGAGCAGTTGCTCCTCTCTTTGGACCCGTATCAAAGCAAGGTCTCTTCTTTGTGATTGTTCTAGCTTCAGCTCCAGCTCAAGATCCTTGTTTCTCTTTTCCAAAGTCTTATAGGCTTCATATGTACTTTTTATTGAAGCGACAACAATATTTTCTCGTATCTGTCTCAAAAAGGCTACCTGATCATTTATCCTTTGCTATGAGTACTGCAGAGAAGCATTTGCTACATCGAGCTACACTTGGATCTTCTCTACTGATAGAGTAGTGATTAGGAGTTCATTTGTTACCTCTGTCAGCTGTTGATCTTTGGTCTTGTAGGCATTGGGTAACTTGGTTAGAAGCTCTCCCAGCTCCTTCATTTCTTTCCGTTTCTTTTCTTTTGCAAGCTGGTGCTGTTCTCCTTCATCCTTCCGCTTTTTGATCTATCTTTGTAAATCTGAAATTATATTCATCATGTCATCCAAATCTCCTTGTAGAGCATCGAGACTAGCTCAATCTCCCTAGCCTTAGCACTAAGGCTAAGTGTTGATGTTCGCATTTTTCTGTCATCATCTAAATCTGTTTGACATATTCATTGACTTGCATGATGATTTCATTGTTTGTTTCCCAATCTTCAGGCTCTGTAGGCTGTCTAGAAGTTTCAGCCGTTTCAGTGTGTGGCTCCTTGGGTGGTACTATGGTAGCTTCTTATGGTTGCAGCGGGGATTCTACTTCTCCTTGAGGTGTTGCAATTTCCTCGGTTGCTTTTCCTTCTTGAGGCTTAGTAGATGCCTCGGCTGTTTCCGGTTCTATTGTCGTAGAAGGTTCAGCTTCAGTTTGTTCTGTTTCTTTTGGCTGTTCAAAACATGTTGCTACCTGTTCCTACTTTTCAGGATCTTTTTCCTTGGCTTCCTTGCCCTCATTGGGTTTAGCTGTTGGTGAAGGGCGTAGGCTTGGCATTGGGTGGTCTTCTTGCTCCGTAGCGGGTGAGGTGGGCTTCAAAGACACATCTTCATGGTCATGGTGTGACTCACCTTGCTCAGTAGCCTCAGTTTGTCTCCGTTGCTCTTCTGCATTTTCCCTTTCTTTCCTCTCTGCTTCTTGAGCTTCTTTCAACTCTAGGCCTTAAGCTTCTGCATACATGCGTTCAAGAAATTTTGTGGGGTCCTTTGCTTCTTTCCTTGCAGGTTTTTTGGTTCTGGGTCCCCTTATCTCTTTTGGAACCCATATTTCCGAATTCTCACCTGCAGCTTGGCGGCTCCTTTCATAAGTTTTCTTTTCTCTTTCAAACCTCAACTTCTTTTGCTGAGGTTCTTCTTGATGTGCAGCTACTATTTTCTTCTTCATCTCTTCAATTCTGGCCCTTCTCTCCTCATTGTCCGAGCTGTTACTACTATGAGCTTTATGAGAGCTTTCTGCAGATTCTTCATCTAACTTATATACTCTCTTTGATGAACGTGTGGTTCTGGGAGAAGGTTGTGGAGAAAAAATCCATGTCTTCTGGTCTGGGGCTAGCAGCAAATTATTGGCCATGCCAACATCATGATCTGCTATTCTTGTCAGCACTTCAAGGGTGCCCAGAATATATGTGATTTTACCTTCTTTATTCGTGCCTTTCACCGTTGTTAGCACATACTGTGCATGATCAATTGGCTGCCTGGTTGTCGACTTCAACACTTGGGTGAAGGCGCTCGTAACCGAATGGTTTGGGGTGGTGTACTGTGGCAGTCTCTCTGCTAAGAAATGGAAATGTTGATGGTATAGGCGTGCTGGTTCTTCCACTTGCCTTTGGATGAGGTCGAAAAAGGTTGTAGCAACAGTCTCCTTGGTGAATGTGCATGCTGTCTTTTTGTCTCTCGGGCCTGCATCGTCATTCCTTTAGTTGGCAACTTCAGTGCCTCAACCACAATCTCTTTTGTGATTACTACTTTGACTTTTTGCCCTTGTTAGTCGATGATTTGGGCTGACCATCCTCTTTGATTGTGGACAGTAGCTCATATGCTTTCTGGAAATCTACGTCGTATGGTTCCTGGTCGTAGAAGTCTCTGAGGCCCAGCCTTCTGTTGGCTTCTTTGGTGTCTGGCTTGGCAGCTACACCATTTATCTCTTTTGGTAGCATTTGTAGATCTACCTCATGTCCTTCTTCACTCTTATACCTGCCTGTGAAAATGGTGGTGTTGTTTTCTTCAAGCTATTCTCTTGTCAAGTATGCTGCCTTGGATCTCTCTACTGAACTTGGGTCCAGTTGGTAGGGTGGCAACTCTTGCAGTTTGTCTTTTTGGGACACCTTTTTCTTGGCCTTCTTGGCATCTTGCATTGCTCCTGTTAGGGGAATACAATGCCAAAGTTAGAAAATTCAGCAAATTCCGCTTTGAAATGCCTTGAGTCTGAATTGCTGACAAATCGAGTCCAATTTGGAGCATGCATAGATGCATAAAAACATGTAAAGATCAAAATCATATAGTTCAGGCAAAAATTTGCAACCAAAGTAAATAATCACGATTGGGTATAGCTGGGGATTTTTTCCAACTTTTTGCATTCTTGACATGATAGGCTTGGAACATATGGTATTTAGGTGCTCTGAGTGAAGTGTGGACTCATTTGAGTGCACAGGAAATGGTGCCAGATTTAGGCTTTCAATCTCTGAAATTGTAGATATAAAGAGATTTTGAGATCCAAACTTGGTCAATGGACTTCGGACATCATGTTCTTTGGTCCCATAGGGTCAAAGTTGCAGATTTCACCCATTTTGGCAAGAAAGTAAATAATCGAGATTATTAACTTTTTCACCAAAATGTACATTTTTTGGTGCAACTTGGTTCTATTGTGTTTGAGATATGGGGTGATTTGGATCAAAAAATGTGACAGATAACTCAAAAATTGGATTGGAAAGACTTCTTTGCGTTTTTTTTGACAATTTCCAAGTTTTTTCTTGATCATTTTGGCTTCTACTTGAAATGTGGCATGTAATAGATGTGGAAAAGTGATAGGTGAGGTGAAGGTATCATTTCAAGCAGTAAAAAAACACAAAAGTAAATAATCATGATTATTTACAGCAGTCAATTTTTTTGCTAAACTTGACAATTTGATGACCTAAACATATTCAATACATCTAAAACAAGTCCTAAATTGAATTTGGTAAAGTTTTGTCGTGTCGGCATCACTTTGTGCTTTGTTGACTCTAAAATCACTGACTTTTGTGACTAGATGGCATATGGAGTTGGTTAGTCGCTTTTGAAGCTATGGACTTGTCCGCTACATAGTCCTGAAGCTACCCGTTCAGTTTTGGCCCATTTGGGGTCAATTTGACTTCATATGTCAAATTTGACGCTTTGTAGCCTTCGAGCTATTTTCTGCTTTTCAAGAGCTTGAGCCTTGACTGTTTTCATGAAACCATCCATGTACATTGTGTATAGACCCAGTCTATAAGTTGTCTATGGAGTCACAATCCAATTCTCGCATCTGGCAAAAACCTAGATTTTCTACTTGGGACCCCCCTTGACCCCTGCCGAATGGTCATCTGGTGATATAGAAGTGTTCTATTATATAGGGGCATGCTACAGTTCAAGTCCCGTCCAATTTGGTTGAGATGACAGGCCACTATGGTCAATTTTTGGTCGTAGGACTTCATGCACTGCTGGGTTTCTAGGGTTTTTTCCCGAGCCTAGACTTTCTACCCGGCCATATAGAATTGATTATTGATAAGCTTAGAACTTACCCCTCATGTCTTGTGTGAAACGGCGCTGTAAAAGGGCGACTGTGGACTCCGGAAATCGCGCGCAAAGAGGTCGAGAGCTCTCTTCTCCAAGAGTGATTAGTGGAAATGAGGTGACTTTGGGCTACCTTGGATATCTATACTCAGACTTCCCAAACCTTTTTTCCCCAAATTCCCGTGTTAGTCCTTCTAGGCCGTGAAATCTATGTTAGACTCAAAAATGTCTTCAATTGGATTTCGGTAGCTCATTCTACCAGAATTTGCGAAAGCAGGTCTTGGCAACTTAATTTAGGCTTCCCACTTCCATCTGCCGATTTGATTGAAATTTTTTGTGACTAGCCGCCTTGTCCTTTTGATCATCAGCGTATCTTTAGTTTCTCAATCTGAGCTCATCTGCTATTTATTATTAATTTTTTGACCTATTTATTAAAAAAATCAAAGAAAATAACAAAATGCGCTAAAAAGGAAAAGTAAAAAATCAATAATTAGAAAAAATCATTGAGAAACACTGCTTTATTGTTTTTTGGTGGATTTCTTCATTTTTTAAGTCCCAATATCAAGAAAAAATGATAAAAATAACAAACAAATACCATTTTCTGATGACTTTTTGATAGTATATACACTATTTACACTCATCGGGAAGATATCAGTTAAATTTCCCCCGTTGATGATTTTGTAAGGACATTATTAGGTAATTTTGGAAAAATCACACGTTAACATCAATTTTTTTCTCCATCTTCAAACGTTGCCCTTAATTACTTACTTTCCTTCCACCCCTCCTAGATGGTGTACTTCAGGACGACTGTGTCTATGGGTTGAACAATCGTATCTATGCATAGCCTTGGTTGGCTCTATCATGCTTTGAAGATCAATGCATTGCAAACCATTATGTTGTGCAAGAGTTGGTTCTTGAGTAATTAACTCAGGGGTTTCTCAGGTCGAGATTTTCTGTTGTTGTCTCCCAAAGAGCAAATCTTGTAGTGCCCTTTGCTTGATTGTACCATCAAGATGCTTTGGCATGCTCATTTCCTAAGCTATTGGTATCAATAATGATGGTTGTTGAGCTTTAACCCGCCATTGGTATCTTGGTTTGTCTTGGTTAGAATGTTGCAGTGGTTGAGTATTTTGAGACTTAACTCTCCATTGCTTTATCCCCGGGGAATTCACTCTATATACAAAATGAGACGCCACCTGCGAGCAAACAACGTTGGTAAAACCCCTATATACGACTCATATCAAGGAATATGACCCCCCTTTCTACGCTTTTACGACAATCAATGAAGAAAACTATCATACCCCTATCTTATATATAAAATGTAGGCCGTCTCACATGATCTAACTGAGTAAAACTAGTCAAAGAGTGTGTAGCATAGTGACTGGCAATATACTAAGGAACCACTTCTGTTGATGTACCCTCAATGTGTCTTGGTTTGACTTTCGCCCGATGAGCCTGCACTTTGGCTACTCATCTAATTTTGACCCATCTAAATTACTCAAAAAACATGGTTATAACATTGTTCTAGGTTCTTCCTGTAAATTTGCATCTATACAAAGTCTTTATAGCTTTCATCCCTCAAGAAATGAACTATAGTCACAAAAGAAGCAATTGATACAAAGAAGTGTTAGTTCTTGCATGTATCTTTGTAGCTATTGACTCATAAGTTTAAGCCCAAACTCTTTTGGGAAGCCAAGATTTTGAAACACAAATCCTTCCTCTCATTTTTTTTTCTCACTCCCCCCTAAATATGATACCTCCCTCCCTTATTTTTAAGTTTGGGTTATAAATTATTGGGGGCCTGCGCCTAACTTATACACTTATGTTCCTTGTAAGAAAACCCCCTCCCTTGCACTTACGTGGTGCGGTAAGTTTTCCATGGTGAATCCCCAAGGGCTTTATCGGTGTTACGGTTTGTGGAGAAGAAAAGTGCTCCTTTTTTCTCCAAATCCAATTTGTTTTAGGTTCCCTCCCCAAAGATGCTCTTCTTTGTGTTTTGAATTTTGGAATCGTCTTTGTACAGGAGATGAGGTTTTGGGCACCCAAATTTTAATCAGCTTGTCCTTAAGCTGTGCTTTTGGTACCCAGATATGCCCGATTCTTGCATGCTACTTGTAGCATTTGCTTGTCTATAGGAGGGAGAAGATTGATTGCTTCGTGATTTGCTCTATTGGTAACCTCCTTTCCATTTCTCTTTGCTTGGTGCAATTGGAACAATGAGTTTTCCGCCTTTAATAGTTGGAGCTGATTGGTATCCCAACCTGGTACTACCTTGTACCTCCGCATCCATGAGATTGCAAAAATCATTGTTTCATTCATGTGTTCATCGGGTAATCATACAAACTGATGAGGGAATGAACATCCATGTACTACGATTTCTACCATACATCGAGCAAACTTATCCGAGCAAACTCAAAACCGAGAAAAGTTGGGCCAAGTGAGTTTCTCATGTATATATATAATGCTTTTCTAAAAAGAGATATAACACACAGACACACACACATGGAGAGAGAGAGATTTCTCTAAACCCAAATAATAAATGTCAGCATCATTGCTCCCCAGTCATGATTATACAAATCTAGTCGTCCTTATACATGTCACCATTGCTAGCAAAATTATGTTTTTTTGAAAGCTTAAATAAATAGCAATCTAGTCGTCCTTATGCATGTCACCATTGCTAGGTCAAATGTGTTTTTTCACTTCATCTTGCGCACTCTCCCACTTAAGTTTTAGTCCTCATGAAAACCAAGCCAATGTGTGAGCACAACCAAACTACCTTGTAGGATCTTCTCTCTCTCTCTCTCTCTCTCTCTCTCTCTCTCTCTCTCTCTCTCACACACACACACACACACACACACACAAATCTCAAAAAAATTCTGCGTCTCTTTCTATGTTTAGATTTCAAGTCCGCTAAAACATAGTGCTAAGAGCCATTTGAAAACTCAAAACAACCAATTGAAGGGAAGGAAAGAAGCATAGAATCCGCTTTGAAAATTCAAGAAAATAGAGTTTAATTGTAAAAAATGCCGTTATTTTGAGAAATTTTCTCTATGGATGTTTGTGAAATTGTTTTTTTCCGAACATTGCCTGAAGCATGTGAATCGGTTCTCTCTCTCTCTCTCTCTCTCTCTCTCTCTCACACACACACACACACACACACACACACACACACACACACACACACACACACACGTTGAGCATACACTAATTAGAAATATAACAAGTTGAAATTTGTCCAAAAATGATTTGCGGGAAAAACCTAGTAGCGGTACCACAGAGTAAAACTTACTTTAGCAGTGCTACATTCCAGAGAGGCACCTACCTAAGATTAATTAAGCTAATTCTCTGGAATCTCAACATCTGGTGATGCTAATCGCTCCCCTACTTCTAGCCCTGTTCTAGTTCAGTGTGACCATTGAGGTAGCCACCCGTAAACTCCACTAGATGGTAGACATAAAGCTGAGTGATGCATGTTTTGCACCGACGATGAAGATGCAATGTTGATAAAGAAAGGGCAGCAAGAATATGAGGAGGTGGTTTTTGTTGATTTAATAGAAGGGAAAGTTGGAGCTACCTCTTCATTGGTGTTCGAGATCGGGCCTCTAAGTCTGTTGCCCAAGAAGACGACATTGCCAAGGAGACTACCAAGGACTGGAAGGACTTGCACTTTATTATCAAGCTCACTGTCCAAAATCGTCAAGCCAAGGTTGTTGTAGTCCCTTCCACTATCTGCGAGGGATCCAATTTGGACGGCATCTTTGTTGGTTTCCTCTCCTAATTTCTTTCTGCTGCTTCCGCTTCTGCTCGCACAACCCTACGTTGCCCTCACTTACTCAACGATCTCTCTCTCTCTCCCCCCTCTCCTCTCTCTCTCTCTCTCTCTCTCTCTCTCTCTCTCTCTCTCTATCTCAAAAGAAAACCTTTTTTGAAATAACTATGTAGCCAATATGAGATAATTTAACATCAACAGAGTATGTCTATTTGAACGGTTGCAAACCTCACAATTAAAAAGTGTCATTTTTTGCACTCTTACATCTGCAAGAACATGCTATCATAGCCCACAATAAGCATGGCACATCTCAATTGTATGTATGCAGCAACCCCCAACCTCATAAGGCATGACAAAGCAGAAGGTTACAAGAGTGCACTGACCTATCTTTTCTAGAAACCATATTTCTTACGTTTATAGAACAAATCATGTTTGGCACTGCCAAGGTTCACAATTTTGGGGCAACCATCTCTATCCTTCTCCTGTTGGGTGCTCTCTTTGCAATAGTAAGCATAAAAAATGCAGACCTTCGCAGATGACGCAGTGCTTTTGGAAGGAGCAATAATTGCTCTAATCGTACACCGTACATGGATGCACGTATGCAAATCACGCACATGCCATCGCACTTCTCATAGTCGCTCTATAGCGATGTCCAGCTGCTTGTGACACATTATCAGATCAGGATGATGCTTTGCCATGGTTGCTCCTGAGTGCCGGCTTGCCCCACGTGTGTTGAGAGAGTCTCTCTCTCTCTTAAAAAAAACTCCAAAAACTCAACTCTCTCAAAGAGCGCGTGCCGGCGCGTGCTCTTTGAGAGAGTTGAGTTTTTGGAGTTTTTATGAAGGAAGCAGAAGCAGTTGACAATGCCCCCTCAGCAGATTTTTTCTAGTTCACCGTAGGTCCGTAAGCAGGTAGGGGGCGGTAGTGGTGCAACATGCGTTGTAGACCATGATAGCATCACCTCCGCCAAGACAAAGATTCTAATAGAAATGGATGGTGGTCCTCGGCGCCGCGCTGCAGTGAAATCGTTTCTCTCTCTCTCTCTCTCTCTCTCTCTCTCTCGCGCGCGCGCGCGCGCGTACGCACATGCGTGCACACACACCCGTTTGCTTCCTTTCTCCCTCCCAGCTTGCAGTGAATCTAGCTCCACTTTGCTCCACGAGGAAAAAACTTGGTTTCCGTGTCCTGCTGCACCCCCCTCGAGCTCTCTTGATAACTGTTGTGGATATATGATGTTGGGGTTTGATATTTCGGATTGATTTTTTTTTGCTATTTGCATAATAATGCCTTTTGCTAGTTAGAGCATCCTCTGCACAAGCTGTTGTACTGCGTGTGCCTCACAACGGTTAGCAATCAAGAGCTTCGCATGTACTCCCAGATTCCCTTTCACCAGGCATAGGGCGGTTGATGGTGTGCTTACCTTGCCCAATGTGGTATAGCTTTTGAACCAGTGCTTGTATTTGTTTAGGGCATCGAATCCTATATGCAGTAGAATTTTCAGTGGTTTTTGCTTTTATCTTCGAACTTGCAAGATCTATTCATATAAACTCTTTCACAGTAACTTGGAATACTTCCCGGGTTTTGTGCTTCAGACTCGCTTGCAGCTGATGAACTAGAAGGGACTTAAAAGTGATCATTGTTTTGGAGAGTATTATTTAGGGAAATGGTTTGGCTTAAATAGAGAAAGGAAATGTGCTAGGTCGAATGCACATTTCTGCACAAATATTTTTCTATCTTGCTTGATATTTTATTCATGTTCTGAATTTGTTCTTGGCAATGCCTCAATTTCAACGTCATTTTGTTTTTAGACCTAGAAGATAGACGTAATTTTAATCTATTTTATTGGCTCTTTGATCAAACAACAGGAAAGGGTGGCAGACTATCGAAGTAATGGCTGCAAGCCATAACATTTCTTGAAAATTGAAAGAAAAAATAAACATTTACTCTTATGCTTTTCAATAGGATAAAACTGTGGTAAAAGGGGCCATGACCCACAATTTTGTTATGTAGCTCTCTTTAGTGCTTCAAGTACTTTTACTTTTACTCGATGAATGGCGATTGGGCAGATGGATACAAAGGCTGATGTGTTTGGTGCCACTACAGATCCCATACATGCAAACTTCTCAGATGCAGTTTCATTGGCATCCTCCATGGGTAAATAGAGCAGTGGCAAGTCCTACCTTCTTAACCATCTTTATGGTATAAGCCTGCTTGAGGCAAATGCACGGATGGTGTGTGGATGACTGTAAGATGTGAGTCAGTCTGTTTGTATGTGCTTCTTGACTTCGAAGGGTTGGGAAGCTTTGAGCAAAGTGAGCAAGGAGACATATTGTTCCTGTCCATTCTCAATGCAGCAATTAGTCTTTTGGACGAGCTTGCATCTGATTTTTTGAAAATGTCTTCCTAAATTTTTTCCCAAAAAAAAACAGAGAGAGAGAGAGAGAGAGAGAGAGAGAGAGAGAGAGAGAGAGAGAGAGAGAGAGAGTCCGACTTGCTTGTGAGACTCTGAGAGTACGTGACAAAGAGAAGCCCTGCAAGTGAATAAGAGACACGACATTGAAAATTCACTAAACTCGGACTATGTCTTGATCAACTATTCTTATTTGATAGTAGCCACTTTTCATGGCAGTCCTATTGAAGTAGGTCGACCCTTGTAGCTTATCAAATAGGTCTTCTACCCTTGAAACGGGAAACCTATTTTTTATAGTGATCCTATTTGGTGCTCTATACTCGACACACATACGATATGTGTCGACTTTCTTTTTCACTAATAACATTGGTGAATAAAATAGATATGAGCTAGGCCTAACCATGCCCTTCTCAACTAGCTCATGCACTTGCCGCATAATCTCCTCTTGTTGCGCTTGGGAAACTCTCTAAGGAGGTTTATTAGGCGGTGAACTTCCTGGAAGAAGTTCAATTGCATGGTCATCATCATTGCTTCATTCTGGAGGTAGTTCACAAGGTATATCGTCAATAAAAACATCTTGAACCCCCTTGAGGAAATTGGATAACTCTAATTCCTTTTGATTGTTTACATTTTCCTTTGCTAAAGCATTAGGTTCATTTTGAGAATCTTTAACAAAAATCATGTACATGGAAATAGAGCTCTTTATTGACTTGTTGAAAGCTTGCTTATGTACAAGAAATATGGTACTACCCAACTCCTTAGCATCTATGTACATATCTTTTTCCTTGAACCTAAAGTAGAGTTGTCTTTTAGGGAATTTAACATTGGCATCCATGCGATCAAACCATAGTGCCCCTAGGATGACATCCCAATGCTTGGGAGGAGAGATAATTAAATCCTCCTTGTCCACATAGCTTTGGACATGGAGCCTCAATTTCCCAATTGAGGGAGTGACCAAGGATTCTTGCCCCTTGAAAGCACAATCAGCAGGTAGGACGTCTCTCATCTCATAGGCTGCCTAGCTTGGTGGCCAACTTTGTGGATATGAAATTGTCAGTAGAACCAGTGTCAAAGAGAATAAAAGCATCATGTTCTCTTATATTTCCCCAAGCATGGCATAGAGGATATCCTTTGTGATGAGCATCCTCTTCTTGAATTTTGACGAAGGTAGCTCTAGGAGGCTCATTACATATATTCTTGTGGGGGCAAGCATGATAGGCATGCCCTTGCCACCCGCACTTGAAACAACAGTAACGCTCTAGCTCTTCAGGAGAGACTTTATTTTTTCCTTTATAAACTCCCTTCTCCTTAGCTTTGTTGTTGTTGTTGTTACCTTTGGGAGACTTTTGGACATTTTCCTTCCCCTTAGGCTCATTACAGTCTTTGTTTTCCGTGGGCTTAGGATTTCTCTTCGCCCCTTGTTGGAAATTGATTCATGAAACCACCATGGTATGGTATATCATCGCAAATATGGTGCGTGTCCTTTGGGAGTTGAGATACTCTGCCATATTTTTAGTTAAACTCACACAAAATTGTTGTTTTTGCTCTCGAAAATCCATCTTTTTGAAGACAGTGGCTTTGAAATGTAAATCCCAAAACTTGTCTACATATTTGTGAATAGATTCATAGGGAGAGAGCTTCAAGCTTTGCCATTTGGTGAGTTCTTTGTCTCTGGCATCGGCAGCCAAAAACGGCTTCATGATGGAAGCTCTTAAAGATTTCCATGTTTGTGGAGCTTCACTATTTGCTCATAGGCTAGACCACCATTGCCTGGCAGACTTTTGAAAATACATAGCTACATGATGTAGCTTAGAGGACTCCATGAAGCCCTCATCTCCAAATGTCGCATCGAATTGTTGGATGAAGGCCAAGACTTTGTCTATAGCACCAAAGGTGCCATCGTAGGTAAGGAAAGAGATGTTCTATCCTCCCTCTTTGAACTTTTTGAGCTTGCACAACCTCTTCCATGCGGCATAGGATTTCTTGTGGCCTCTTCTTCTAGGTGGTTCAAGAGCTGCACCATGACTTTCTTCAAAAGAGGAAGAGTATGAGGAGGATGGAGAAGAGGGTGACCTCTTTCTCGCCTTTTTCTTCCCTTGTTCCTCCTTGTCTACACCATCACTTTCTTCAGAAGAGGAAGAGGATGAAGAAGATGGAGAAGAGGGTAACCTCTTTTTCACCTTTTTCTTCTCTTGTTTTCTCTCCTCCCTCTTTGAATTATGGTAGATAATTATGAAATGGTCTTCTCCATTTAGGGGGTGTTGGAGAGCGCTTTGCCCGTCGTCTTTGTGGAGCCATCTCCGTCGAGGTGGCAAGAGACTCGTTTCTTTTTCGTTCTTTTGGTGGGGGCTGTACCGTTGAAACTTGAGTTCTCCTTTGGGAAGGAGATGCGTTGTCAAGTAGTAGATTTTTGAGCCCTTCATACGGACCCTCTTCTTCTTCCCTTATCTGAGAGAGGCCTCTTTTGGAAGTCTCACAAGGAGGCTTCCTAGGTACTCTCTCTCCTTGGTGGGGAGTTTGGAAAATCCCATGAGTACGTAGCTGCCGTTGCACTTCACCTAGGAGGGATGTATTGCCCATGGCTTGTTCAAGCCTAGTAACAAGGTAATTAACAAGCATAGGGGCATCCTTAGTAGCCTGTTCATTAGCAAAATCAAAGCTATCAACATTAATTTCACTCTCTTTACTATTGTCAGCAATTCTAACAAATTTAAGGTGTAAATTTTGTAGGTTTACTTTGGCACTTCAAGCCCTAGTTGCTACTCCTCTTAACCCTTAAAAAAAGCACTCAAGCTCATGTACCCGTGGCTCAAATATCATTAATTGCAAGGAATAGAAGAGAGGGTCTTTCACCACCAAAACAACACCGGCTCCTGTCAAGCTTCTATTATCTCAATAGTGGTTAAGTTGTATGCAAGCCCCGTAGGACTCCACTATTAAGACCATAGCTCTCGACAGTGATGCGCCGTTATCTGCACAAAATAGGCACACTACAAGGTTGAAAAAATCTGTATTCTACTTACTCGATTGAAATTAATAATACCAAACATTAAAGTCAGCTTGAGGACCTCTCTTCTTGAGCAAGAAAAGAGAAACCTTGTGCTTTGATACCAATGTAACATTTAATGGTATAGTAACTTGTGTGTAGCAGAAAATAACATAGACATAGTGAGCATTTCATTAAGAATAGATTCCTAATGAGCATAGCAAGAGTGCTTGGTTGAAGAGAGCAACAAAAGCATAACACCTTGCTAGATAGGCATGAACAATACTTCAAAGAGAGAGAGAAATTAAGCTATTGACAACAATTGAGAACTAGATATACATGGACCCGGCCCCCCCTCCAAAAGGCTTTGTATCATAGGTTTCCCCCATCAAGGGATACATTTTACAATACAATACTTTGTGTTCCTTCAATAACTTGCTGGTGCAATGAAGATGTAAGCTTCAAGCAGGCCAAGCTTACACTTGAAAAACATAACATCAATTCCCTCATGGTCTCAGAACCAAGACATCACACACCTTCAAAGATGGTGAGAGCTAGTGGGGTATGAGAGTAGCTCTAGAGGAAGAAGAAGTATTCTTACCAGAAATAAGTATTTCTCCTCACATAATCACTCTTAATAGCTTAGCATAGCTTAGTAATTAGCATGGTAGAGGAGATGAGCATGCATTGAAGCTTGGTTCTTGGTTGGATTTGCATCACAAAGCCAAGAGTTGTTGGTGTAGGCCTCCCTTCTCAAAAGCTTGGAGAAGATGATGAGCCATTAAAGCTTGGAGAAGCAGAGAGAGTTCTTTGCTCCATGCATAAGTTGTGTGAGAGTGTGTGTGTGTGTCTGTGTATGTGTGTGTGTGTGTGTGTGTGTGTGTGTGTGTGTGTGTGTGTGTGTGTGTGTGTGTGATAATGCCTTTGCAAAATCAGTCCCCCCCTCTCTCTTGGTCGACCCCTCTTGCTATTTCCTCACGTTGGCATCCCATTGGCCCATGTAAAGCTTAGCCAATCATAAATTAGAAGCATAATTGCTAGTCTTGTGACATGTGTCCCCTTTCCCCTTTTTTGAGAGATTTAGGTATTTAAATAATTCAATTAAATTCTTATTGGACCTCTGTGTCTTCTGGCCAATAGGAATCAAGCAAGCCATTGGGTTGTTGAATGCTCATCGGATCCCTTGGTAGATTGTCCAGTGTTCTAGGGAGCTTAATTTCTATTGGTTCTTTTATCAAGCATTTTTAAATTGATTAGACTAAATTTACTCTAGCCTAATTCTCATTGGTCCACCTCTATGGCTATCCAATAGGATTTTAATGGGAATTGTGTGCAACTGGGCTAGGAATATGACATGTGTCCACTGTGCCCTTTGTCTAAAGGGAAGCCTTGAGTATGTGTGTGTATTCTCTCACCTATTCTCTCTCTTCCCTTATCTTTAGGGCTCGCCCCTCCCATCTAGGGATATGTGAAGACTTTCTAGGTCTTTACAAAAGCATCCAATTCTATTAAGCTTGACCATTTGGAAGGTCTTTGAAGCACCATTCATGCACATCGCTCTTTTGCAGATGGCCCCCCCTTTGGATCCCTATTCTCCCTCCTTTGGATCCCTATTGTGATCGATATGCCAGCGTAACCAATATTCTAGCTTTTTCTCCCCTGGTACTTCTCCATATTAAATGATCAGTTTAATATGAGAAAATCATTTACGAGAATTAGATATTAGTTATTATGACATTTTATGACCCCATTCACCACAATTGTAACATTAAAACATATCCCCTTTTACATACATGCCTCTTTCTCTACCACATGTAAACCCCTTGTTGCTTCCATAGCCCCAGCCATATCCATAGCTTCAAGACCTATTCCACCTCCCTTCATATGCACACTAGGATTATTTATAAGACCTACAACCTCTTGCATCTCCTTGCAAAAAGCATTCACATCATGAGAAGATTTTTTATCATAAGCTCGCTCCCTGATGGGGACCCTTGGCTGCTCTACAGCTTTCACGACCTTTGACTTGAAATTGATTCCCAAGTTGATGAAGATGCTCTGCTTTCCACTATTTATTCTTTGAAATTTCAATTTCCTCCTCAAAGGTCCTTCGTTGCTTAAGCTCCACCTTGAAGTGCAAACTACTTCTCAAACTTACAAGAAACATATACTTCTTCAACATGGCTAGAGGAATTTCAACGCCCAAAGATGTACACCACTTTGTCCATAACACATTGATGACAAGGGACTCACTGTTAGCAAGTGGACACACCCAACGGAGGATGATTGCCTGGCAGGATATTATTTTTCTTTGTAATTATTCCTTAATTGAGAAAAAAACCGTCATTTCACCTTTGTAAATAGTGGGGCTTGCAGAAGCTTCCACATTGTATCCCATTTTTGACATTTAGACTAAGTGAATGGTTAAATTGGAACATTAGGGTTTGAGATTGTGAGGTATTTTTACCACTTTTGACCTTAACGCAAAAAAACTTTTGTCATTTTATAAGTTTTTGTCTGTGTGAGTTGAGCGTACTCTGTGTACGAGAGAGAGTGAGAGTTTTATCTTGACGCTACAAGCGCACCGGTGGTCATAATCGAGTGCGGAGAAGTGCAGCGTGTTGCCCCTAAAGAGAGCTACGTGCCAACAACGACATTGCGTGCGTACGACCCGACTTTGCGAGCTCGATCCATGAGCTATATCTGGTGATTCGATGAGCATACATTGTCTGTTTTTGTATTTCAGCATATCCACACGTTCGCATTGAGTAGAGCTACACATTAGGAACTTTAGTTTTCGAAAACGATGACCTGCAAATTTCGACCAAACATCCTTCGTGATTTTGCACCGAGTGTTTAGGGTTGGGGTTTTGGTTCATGGACCTTAGGGAGAGCGACCTATTGGTGTTAATAGGGTTTCCTTCAAGTTCCATAGAGTTTCGATAACGTTTGATGGGTATTTGGCTCTTGAAAGCGTTGTAGGAAATCTCCTCTTATGCACTACCGAAGGCTGTAGCTTAGACATTGGGTAGAGACCTCTGTAGGAAGTAGTCGAGAGTCGGTCGAGTGTAGATTGATACCCTATGCTTGCTTCCATGCGCCTACGGGTCGAGCTTCGTCCTTAGCTGACAAATTTTCTTAGGTGAGTTCTCACTCTGCTGACGTCCGTCGTGGCGTATCCGCCAACATTGGTGCCGCTGCCGGGGACGAAAACCCTAGGTAGGTGACCGAGACTAGTCCTTGAGAATAGGGATTCTCTGGCTTGCCAAAGTCTTGTTTTACATTTAGATAGGATCAGAGGGTGGAGGACTCTCGACGTCTTAGGAGGAGTCTAGGGAGCGAGTGTCTGGCCTAGATCCTTCGACTTAGGTAGGCTCAGGTAGACTTAGGTAGTTTTAGGTATTAGTTAAGTTGTGGTGTAGAGAGTAGGAGTTGTAGTGGTAGAGGCGGTGAAAGGATAGCTTGAGAGTCCGGAGAGGTCAGGAAGCAACCGAGACACCAAAATCACCATCTCACATGATGAGTAGGAGTAGGGTAAGTAGGACATTATGATTTATGATCTGGAGCACTTCATGCATGTTATATTTGCTGATAGGCTTATCAAAGAGTTGTAAAAGACGAAAAAGAGTGTTTAGAAGCTGAAGTGAAGTCCAAAAGTTTCTGTGACTATTTTTGAGAGAGCTACAGAGCATAGGGAGTACTTCTGTCAGAAAAAAATTAAATTTTAAGACAGTAGACATGCTACGCGTAGGATGTCTACAGGGTGTTCTGGTGAGAATTTTGAAAATGTGAGTTGACCAGTGTGTTTAGAAGGTAGGTTTTACCCTATTTTCACCTAGAAAGTGGAGGTTTGACCATATCTTGACAAGATAAGGCCAAAAGAAAGGAAATTGCCAGACATCCTACCCAAATTGAGCCAAGGCATTATTTTAAGACCAAAACCATAGGATGGCTTCATGAGCATGATCTACATGATTTATTGAGTGCATGAGAAAGGTTTCATCTCAATTAAGTGAGAAAATTGGGTTTTAAGCAGACTTTAGCATTTTTGACTGAAAAAGGCTAGGATACCTAAAATTGGGGTCTTTTGAAATCCAAACTAAAATCTAAGCATAGCATTGGGTTGCTGACATCAAGGGGAAGATGTGGCTCAAGATTGGGGTCAAACAGATCACTAAGACATCCTACACGTAGGATGTGTTCTGTGTGATTTAGCACTCCAAATCCAACTTTGAGCATACCAAAGTGATCAGCACCTTAAGAGGAGTCTGTGGTTTGCATTTGAAGAAATTTTGAGCAGTTAGACATGCTACACGTAGGATGTCTACTACATGATATTGAAGTCAAAATCTGAATGTAGGCATAGCAGGGTGTTGTATAACCTGAGGCAAGCCTCCTAGTCAATTTTGGCCCAAATTGGAGTTGATTCGACTGGTCATACCAACATCAGGCTTCTGGAACAGATTTTTTATCTATTGACTAGCTTATAGGTGCAAATCAAAAAGTAAAAACAGATGTAGACTCAGCACATCAAGGGGAATCTATAGTCAAAATTCAGCCAAACCAGAGTAGGTAGACATCCTACGCCGTAGGATGTCTATAGGGGCTTAGTGAAGTGAAAATCTAACTGTGGATATAGAGTGATGTTCTAATTGACTTAAGAGTTCCAAAACTTCTTTCAGAAGTGAAATTGGACCTTGTTTGACCTTTTGACGGAGCAAAGACTAAATTAAGACTTTCCCTCTAAACTGACAAACATTCGAGTGAAGTACAGTTCCAGATTACCATACCACATCAAGAACATCCAAAGTGTATAAAGTACAATAGTGGTTGAGGTTAAATCTCCAGTTATACCAATCATTACTAAGACCACCTCTAGCGGTTAAATGCTTTGATTTGATTGCCGAAATTAAACGCTTGTGTACAAGTATGTTCAGCGACGACAAGGCAAGAAGTTGTGCGGAAACTGATCCTTTGCCAGGTGAGTGGTAGGATTTGTGATAAATTGCATTGCTAAGTTTGATGAATTTAAGATCAGGAAGACACATTCCTAGAGACCAAAAAGTGGCAAGTGATCAAGGTAGCTTAGTGTCCATTGAGGAGAGTGTAACTCAGGCAAGGCTAGATCCATTAGCACCGATCATTGAGGAGGGTAGTGATACTGACACTTCATCAGATAAGTCCTTCTTCATGATGGGTAGTCAACAGCCAAGAGGTTTCTCTGATGAAGGACCAATGCTAAGAGGAATTACCTCCCAAAACCCTTTGAACGATGCCAAGTTCACTAGAATCTTCTTAGAAGGAACAAACTCTAGGGGAGCCCTAGTTTATTCTGACTATCGGGGACACAAGTGTATTTATACAGAAGAAAGACCTGCTCAGAGACTGGAGATAATTCGAGTCTATGATGATGGAGATAGATTCTGAGACAAAAAGGGGAACCACTATCTGATATAGTTAGTAAGCCTGAGGATTACAACAGATATGGAGATAATGTGGCAAAAGGAAAAATGGTCTCAAAAACTCAAGAACCGCCTCCAAAAATTGATCGACCTGGAGCTCTTTTTATGTATGATAAAAAAATAACCAGGGTCTCTACCTATAATGAGAATGTGGGAATTTACAAGCATGAGAGCAAGGGAGTAATCTCTTATTTTCGATGCAAAGAACCCTACCCAAATGAATTAAGCAAAGACAAGGTTCTTTACTTATTCTCTTATGAAATTGCGATGGGGAAGGATATCATTTTTGTTGATAGGTACGGGCGAGAATACAAATGTATTCTCCAAAGGAGGTAGAAAAGGCAACAGTTCCAGAAACATCAACATATGCCCCTGAAGAAGTTCCAAGGTTCACCTATACCCCTAGCAAGTCGACAAATCCATTTTCAGAAGCGTACGACGCAACATCACATTCTAACCGACAACAGACGTTCAACTACCAGAACCAACAAGAAACCCAACAATCATTGCAGGCATGGCTTCGACAAAGTGCGACATTAAAACAAGACCAAATCGAGATGGTTATCCAGCCGCACGAGGGCTAAGAGATTTACAAGAACCACCACTCTATTCATAGTATCAAGGTGAGAGTAAGCCAATAACTCAAGAGTCGACGGAGCCTGGAAGACAACCCATAGAACGAGTTCAAAGAGATGAACCACCTCTTGCAAGAACCATTAGAAATTATGGCTTAGGGGCACCTCTAGGAGAGGAACCCTCCCACTACCAAAGGCCATAGGAGGTATATCGAGTAGGACAAGGAGAACCAATGATGAGATTTGTAGACCA
The DNA here is from genome assembly GCF_014529385.1 of Adiantum capillus-veneris. Taxonomy (NCBI): domain Eukaryota; kingdom Viridiplantae; phylum Streptophyta; class Polypodiopsida; order Polypodiales; family Pteridaceae; genus Adiantum; species Adiantum capillus-veneris. The sequence continues at coordinate 147,157,487 of NC_140934.1, forward strand.
TCGTAGACTTAGACCTTCTGAGATGCAAAAATGGGTAAACAAGAAATAGACGAGAAACAGAGATCCTAGGGATCATGTAGCAGCCTTTATGCGTGTAATTAGATCTGAAGAGGTGTTAGACCTCCCTACCCAATTTGCAGGGTTTGGACTTACCCTAGAGGAGGATGCCGCTACTTGGTTTGACTCTGTGGACCGTAGAGACTTTGAGTCTATGGAGGAGGTGTTTGACGAGTTTATTGAGGAATTCTCACAAAGGGGTATAGCTCATAATACAGTCTCACAAATCCATAAATTCAAACAGAAAGAAGGGGAATCTGTGCGAAAGGCAGCCCTAAGACTAAAAAGATATGTGAAGTGCTGCCATGTGGAAGAACTGCCAACTCACTCCAGACTTATGCTTATATTTATTCAAGGACTAAGGAACACAGATCTCCAGAAGGACTTACATATGAAGAGGAGCACAACGTTAAATGAGTTAACTAAGGAGGCTCTTTACCTTGTAGAAAATTGTGCGGTCTACAAGGAGGGTGAATTCAAGGATCTTGATGATAGTTCATCCTCACAACAAAGTGGAAGCAAGTCCGCTAAGAGAGCACCGAAAGGAGAAGTAGCTATAAGCCAGGAGCAGCTTGTGGAGGAAGTGCTAAAAAAAATTAATATGTATGCCAAGCCTCATGCTAAACAGTCGAAGTGGTGTGCTGTTGAAAAAAAAGGACAAACCATGTGATGGAGGAATGTTATTATAACAAGGGATATGTGAGAGATCGACCACATGCTCCCCAAGTTCAGGTAGCATCTCCTTAACTTCCACCGATGCCTCGGTATCAAGCAGGCAACTACCAGGACCTGTAGGTGTAGAAAGACCCAACCAGTATTGGGGAAACAACCACCCCTACCAAGATTATGACCAGTCGGCATAAGATACACACCAGCAGCAGTAAACGAACCAGAAGAGAAGGCTTTGGTACCTATGCATGCATATTACAAATATTCGAGTGGATATGTAGCAAATTCTGTCTACTATCCACCGGAAGAACCCCCAACGCCAAAACCTTGGAGCATGATGGGAAGTACAGGACCACCAACAGCTGCACAGGCAGCAGGAGAACAAAGATACACCTTGGATGAACGAACATTGTTGTTCATAGCCAACGGAGGCATGGGCGGGTAGAGGCATGCATACCAACAAAGAGGAGCTCAAGGAGCACCTCAACAACCTAAGGGACCTTTCTACAAGTGTGGTGGAGACCATTGGCTAAGAGACTGTCCTCATGATGAAATCATTAGAGTCAACGCATATTGCACCGAGTGTGGAATTACTCATTTGATTCCTGCATTCCCTAAGAACCCGAGCAAAGGAGCAAAAACTACTTTGAACATGCTGGAAGCAGTGCCTTCCAATGGAGGGTCAAAAACCGAGACAGTAATACCTATTCAGGCAGTGATACGAGCCCAAGCTCAAAGAATGACGAATGAACCCATAATTGAAGAGCCAAAGACCGATGCCCCAAGTGTAGAAATAAAAAATCAGAGAAGCACTTGGAAAGCTAGAAAGGCGTGTATGAAAGCCAGAAGAGAACGAGAGCAAACGGCTCTATCCGAGGAGTTAAAACACAGAAAGGATAGATTAGAGCGGTTAGAGGATCTAACTAGTCTAAGCTCACACACTACGGCAACCATAGGGCTCAAGGAAATAGTAGAACCCAAAAGTGCAGGATTAGGAGGATTGGTGCTGGTAGAAAAATTAAATGAGCAGTTAGACGCACTTTTAAAAGTGTACAAAGCCAGACTAAAAAACAACCAAACCCAAGAGCAAAGATGGATGACTTATCCATATGTAGAAATAGAAAAGCGGAGGTTGGAAATGTGTTGGAAGATGATTGAAACAGCCCAATCCTTGATAGAAAACCTGTTTGGCAAACCTGCAAGTTGACACAAGGTACTAGCTCCAACCCCTATCAAACCAACTCTAGAGAAACAAGTAGACACGAAGGAGAGACTCACGACTGCCTCTGAGTCTAGGAGAGAACCTATCATAGTGCCAAATACAACAGATGAGACAATTGATGGTTTCCAACTTAAAACATTGGTAGAAATGGGTAAAGATTGTAACAGTCTAGATGACCTGTGGAAGCAAATCCGGGAAGCCAATAAGGCTAGCAGGGTGAGCCACCAAATAAATAGCACGAGAAAGGAGGAAAATGAGATCTTACCTCCCATTGAAGAATTTGAGGCAAGATCACAAATGAACTTTGATATGCAGTCACAAGGGGGAGACCAGGGTTCAATTAGTTCGGGGCACAACCAACCAGAATGGCTAAAAACTCTACCCTCCTACCTAGGCGAGTATGAAGCTAAGTCTGAGGTGAGAGCATTCCCATCTCAAAGACTTTCTTCCAACAGAGTGATGGATTCACAAGGGTTGATTGAGTTATTTTCCACCCCTGTGGCATGCACAATCACATTAGCCGAACTCCTGAGGTTACGACCAAACATGTGGACCATCGTAGGCAAATGCTTAGAATAATTTGGAGTAAAAGACCCCACCTCGAAGCTTCAAGAAGGGATCAGAGAATTGGCAAGCCTCAACTAAACACTAGGCCAATACCTTTAAACAAGGTTGGAGAATATTGCAAGGGAGAAGATGGAAATACCACACTACCAGTAGAATTCCAAGGTGTAGTTTCCAAAGCTATTATTGATAGTGAAGCAGGAGTCGCTATCGCCACCAAGGAAATCTAGAAAAAATGAGGAAAACTGGCTTTAAGAGCTACCAGAATGAAATTGCAACTGGTAGATTGGTTCATGGAAAAGCCTCTAGGACTTTTAGAAAAAGTAATTGTCACCTCTTGCGGAATCGAGTATGAGCATACATTTGCAATAGTTGATTTCGACAAAAAGAACAATTATGAGATCATCTTGGGAAGACCATTCATTAGACAATTAAAGATGGTCCAGGATTGGGGTTCCAATCACATATACCTCATACGTGGGGAGACTACAACCAAAATATACCTAAAAGACCATAGTTACAAGGATGTGAAACAGACACAAGTGGAACAGTTTGATTCAGCTACATTGGCAGGGTCCGAACTCCCAGCATGGTTAGGGTAAAAAAAGAGCCATGGATTCCAGAACCTTTTTCCAAAGATGCCTTAGAACCTCTGGAATGGGAACACATACTAGCAACAGTGGATGTCTGTACCATTACAGATAGCCCAGCGATAAAATTTTGCGATAAGGATGGCTATGATGTGCTACCCTATTACATGGTAAGCCTTATACCAGCAGGAGATGCAAATGTAGACTCACCAGAACAAGAAGAGTTTTATGACTCCTCTGAGCATCTGGAGTTAAATAACGATGCAGATAATGAGTGTTCAAACAGCTCAAGCGAGCGTGGGGAGACAACAACGAATATCAAGTTTTATGATTTTACAAATCAACACCCTAGACGCCAGGAATGCTATAGAAAAAAGAGAGCAGAAAAACAATTTGGAGAGAACCTGATGCCCAGGATAAAAGATAAAACTCACTATCTCATGCTTGTCAAGGTAGAGGATTGTGTAAAGACCAAATATCAGGAAGATTCTCAAGAGTTCGAAGGGAAAGGACACATGAGAAAATAAAACAAGCACGGAAGACTAAAACAGAAACAAAATCAAGAAAATCTCAACAATCAAAAGAGGAAAAGACAAAAGATCCAGAATGGACCAAAATGGAGCGTAAAAAGAAATACCAAGAACTAAAACGGTCGTTACGAGAGGTATGGAATACTGAGGGAGAAAGTGATGGTAAGGAGGAGTCAGAAAAAGGAAACATGAATGTACCATCCCACTATCGAAGATTCACCATCTAGAACAGAAAAATCATAATGACACCACCGATATGGGAAAGAATAAACCAAGAATCTTACGATGGGCCGGAAAATAAAAAACGGATAGACCTCGCTGCGCCAGGCGAAGAGCCTCAGCCTGTCTATATAGCAATTGATTTGGAGTCTGTTTCCATGGTCCTACAAAGACCTCAAAGGAGTTGATGCATCGATATGCCAACATACAATTCCGTTGAAAATCAGATGCCAAACCTAGCAAACAGCGTCCTTACACATATAATGACACATTTGCTAAACGAATCAAAGAGGAGATTGACAAGCTGATGGATGCTGAATTCATCTATGAAATCGAGGATACCGATTGGGTGTCACCCATTGTGGTAGTCCCCAAAAAGAACCGAAAGCTGCGTGTGTGTGTGTGTGAACCTCAAAAAAGTGAACGTAGCCACAATAAGGGATAATTATCCCTTGCCGATCACAAAACATGTGCTTGAGAGAGTGGCTGGGAAATGGGCTTATTCCTTTTTAGATGGGTTTTTAGGGTATAACCAATTAGCAATTCCAATAGAGGATCAACACAAAACAGCATTTGCCACAAAGTGGGAAATATATGCATATAGAATTATGCCTTTTGGCCTAACCAATGCCCCAGCTACCTTCCAAAGGTTAATGACTCATGCGTACAAAGAATACCTGAGAATATTCTTAGAAATATATATGGATGATCTCTGTGTCCACTCACTTCTACGAGAAGAACATATTGACCATTTACAAAAGGTATTTAAGAAGTGCAGAACATATCGAATCTGTCTCAACCCGGAAAAGTGCATTTTTATGGTTAGGCAAGGCCGCATCTTAGGACATATTGTTTCAAGAAATGGCATAACCACTGACCTAGACAAAATAAGAGTCATAGTAGACTTGCCCATGCCTACTAATGCGAAACAAGTACAATCCTTCATGGGACACTGCGGATATTATCGAAGATTCATATATATGTATGCAGTCATTGCAGAACCTCTGTATCGCTTATTAGTCAGTTTCGACTGGACTGAGGAGTGTGAAACTTCATTCCAAAAGCTTAAGGAAAACCTTGTATCAACACCTGTACTTAAAGCACCAGATTGGGAAAAGATATTCCATGTTCACATTGATGCATCTGCATATGCAATTGGGAGTATTCTGGCTCAACCTGGAGACAGAACAATGGATTTCCCAGTTTGTTATGCGAGCCGACAGCTAAATAGTGCAGAAAAGAACTACACCACCACTGAAAGAGAGGGATTAGGAATGATTTATGCTATAAAGAAATTATGGCATTACTTGCTTGCAAACAAATTTGTGTTCTTCACAGATCATCAAGCTCTTTTGTATCTAGTAAATAAACCATGCAATACTGGAAGAATTGTACGCTGGTTTATTATATTGCTAGAGTTTGACTTCACAGTGATAGTAAAAAAGGGTAAAAATCATCTACGAGCGGATCATCTTTCAAGGCTGCAAAACGGGGAAGCTCCTGAAGGGGTAGACGATGACATACCTGATGCTTATCTTTTCAATATTGAAATGATACCCAAATGGTCTCAGGAAATTGTTAGCATTCTTTCCTTTGGAGGAAGATTTGATAGCAAGGAAGACAGATCCAAAAAACAAACATTTCAACAAACAAAAAACTTTCAGTTGATTTCAGGACGACTGTACCATCTAGGCTCGGGCGGACCAAATTCTACGATTATATATAAATCCAAAGGAATTCGAGTGTTATCTTGAAGAAGCACACATCCAGGATTGTGCATTTCATTGTTCAACAATGAAAACACACCAAAAACTAAAACAATTAGGAGTTTATTGGCCAACTATGTATGCTGACACACATGTTTATGTTAACAATTGTACTATATGTAGTGCCAAACGATCGGTGGATCACGCGACATTGTTTCAAGTAAACATTGCACCTGCATGGAGTCAATATATCATTAATTTCTTAACAACAAGGAAATTTCCTAAAAACATAACAAAAGCGCGAAAAAGGGCTATAGAGCAGGAGGCTTGCGACTTTAATTTAATTGGAAATCAACTCTACAAGCGAGGAAAGGACAATCAACTTAGAATCTGTGCAAGTGAAAGCAAATACCTGCTGATTCTAGAACGCGCACATAAAGTAATAAGTGGAGGCCATTTTTCAGGCGATAAGACGGCAATAATTGTCTTAACCGCAGGAATATGGTGGCCTACATTGCACATGGATGACGAGGAGTTTGTAAAGCATTGTGACGCATGTCAGTGAACTAAGGTGCCGATAAAGAGAGATGAGATGCCACTACAGCCAATGATGGGAGCAAGGGCATTTGCAAAATGGGGAATTGATTTTGTGGGACCTATTTCACCCCCCACATATCGCACCCATACCCAATATATCATTGTGGCTACGTACTATCCCACGAAATGGACGGAAGCCAAGGAGACAATAAAGCAGATGCACGAACCACTCCACAATTTTTGTATGAGAATGTCTTTGTACGATACGGATTACCAATAGAAATTGTCAGTGATCGAGGAACACATTTTCTTAATGAATTCATTGAATATCTGCTAAAGGAATTCATGGTCATACATAGAAACTCTGCTCCATATCATCCACAGGCAAATGGACAAGCTGAGGCCACAAATAAAACACTATGTATTGTCTTGACTAAAATTGTATCAGAGTCAAGGACAGACTGGGATCAGTAGTTACACTCAAGCTATGGGCATAGAGGGTAGCTTACAAAACATCAATCTGAACAACACCGTACAACATGGTGTTTGGTCTAAACGCTATATTACCCATAGAGTTTTTAGTTCCAACTCTACGAGTAGTGAAACGCTTAGAATGGACAGGGCATGAGATCTCTTCAAGAATAGATGATCTTGAAAAGCTAGATGAACTTCAATTGAGAGCTGTAGCTTTGATATATGCTAACAAGACAAGACAAAAAGAGTTTTTTGACAAGCATGTGTGTACGAAAGAGTTCAACACAGGTGATTATGTACTTGTTTATACATCAATATGTTTACCCCCACAAGTTTTATGTGGTTGAGAATGCGAGCACACTACACCCCATGTTGTTGGGACAACCTTGGCAGAGTATAATGTGTAGATAGATTGGAATTCGTATACAGTCAAAATTTAGCATGCACAAGAACAACAGGTGGTAGTCTTTGCTCAGACAACCCGAAAGAACCAGATGATAGCAACACAATCACTGGATAAAGAACAAAAAGGATGGGTGCCAATAAAGAACAACACGATACCCATGGAGAACAAGTAAGGAACTGCCAACCATGTTCACTACAAAAATAAGACAACATAGACCACAGTGAATAGATCAAGGTTAGCAACACACGAAAAACAAGTATGGGTATGGAAGGATAGAGGCGACTTGACATACAAACCACAATCCACCAGCCAAATTCAACCGAAGAACACAGTTAAACCAACAACCACGGGAATAAAAAAGATATGGATCCCAAAGAGAATGCTCAGTAACCACTTAAATGCGACTTGCATTTGGCTCCCAAAACGCAAACAGGAACTCCCTTCAGTACAAGCAACACCAGCCAGACACTCACTACATATGAAACCGGCAAACCGATCTATGTGGGAGCCGATCAGTAGAACAACAATGACCACAGACGTGGCAATAAACCTACAAAAACCTCCAAAAGAAAGCTACAAATGGCAAGAAAAAGGCTACGGCCAATTCAACCCACGACAATTCTCTCCACGGAGACAACCACGGACATATCGACAGTAGCGGCAAACCAAGCGACTTTTGCAAGAAAGACGATCAAACAGAGAGCTGTAGAGTTACAACTTTTACTTGCAAAGAAAATCCACCGACCAAATCAACAACAAATAGGAAACCTCGACGTCGAATGCCAATAAGCATCTTGCTTATTCCCTCCTCTCGCACAGCATTGATTTTTCCATGCATTGACTGAGTATGCATCAAATAGGGCCACATTACAAGGCCACGCATTAGCACAATTTTTAACCCATGCACTGCACATACCCCGAGGCGATACCTTGTCTTCCGGGAGGACTCCGACTAGGAGGGGGGGAGGCATTCTCAATGCGGACCCAATGAAGGTAAAAAGAGCAAAAAAAGGGCATGTTTTTCGACTATTTTGAAGGGTTTTTGTTTGATTGCGAAATTTTCTGAACTAACTTAAGTACATATGCCCTTATACAACACAAATCTACAAGCATATGGGGCCAAACGCTAAATCAGGCCCCTACATGTGTGTGTGTGCGTGTGTGTGTATGTGTGTATATGTAAAAATAGCCATTTTTTGAGCAAAATATTGATAAAACGAAGAAATCTGGCCATAAAAATTGCATGCGAGTGTATATAGTGTTTTCGGTGATGTTTTTGAGTTATTATGATTTTTGGGGATTTTTTGGGTTTAATTTGCTATTTTCTTTTTAATTTTACTAATTATCGGCAGAAAAACTTCAAAAATACAAAAAGCAGGTGAAATACGGTCGTAATGAAAAACAAAAAATATGGGGATAATCAGTGACTATATGAAAACCTATGGTACAATGGGGGTGCAATTATGTGAATGGAGCGGAAGGCGTATTTTGGCCAGATTTTGACCGAAATGTCAAATTTCTTGGAAACTGGGCAACGGAGTCCAAATCAAGAACTTTTCAAGCCTAAACCACATCTCGCAAGAAGTTGGGAGCACATGTCAAATTTCATAGAAAGTGGTTTGGGGACCCCCATTATAAGATTTTTTTCACTTCACTTAGAGCTCATTTCTACTATTTCCTTCTTGAGAGAGATCTCTTGCCACCTACAGTGAACCGGACTTCCAGTTGCTTCTACGACGCGCACGACCACCCGAAAGGATCCAGATATGAGAGGTAGGCTCACCACCTTGAGCTTTTCGCGTATGTTTGATGTTTTGTCGTGAAAACTAGTGTAGGGTTCACACGGGAAACGGGCAGTAGAGACTTACAGGTAGAGGTGGCCACCTAACGGCTAACCCAAAAGCAATAAGGTTTAATAGACAGTTTACCCTAGCATAGGAGACCACTCTTGAATGCACAAAGGCGGCAAAAAACCATTGGGAAAAAACCTAACTTCTAGAGCCCTGCAAGAGGCCACCAAGTTGTAAATCGGCGGAAAGTCGCCCAAATCCTACCAAAACTCATGGGTAGGAGCATTTTGACATGCTCTACAAGGCTATATAGCCCACATGGCCATAAGGCAACCCAGAGCGGGACTAAGCTTCAGAAACGGCATCAGACACACAAAGCGTCAACTAGCTCTCACAGCCAAACCGGATGTTCGTTTGCCACCAAACTTCACGAGCAGCTTTCCTAGACCATCAACAACCAAGTCCTATGGTGGTAGACCACCACAAGTCATCGACGACATGTAAACGCAATCATGGGTGCTTCCAAAGCGACAAATTTCCAAACGGGCCTACGGTGAAGCCAAAGCCAACAAAAACCATATGGCAAGGATCCCCAAGGAATAATGAAGCTATGGAGACTAACATCAAGAAATTTCATCTCGCCGAAAAGCACTCCAAGAGTCAAAAAACAACTCAGAGGCTCTGAAAGCCAAACAGGGAGTTTCTATCTATCTTTTTTACTTTTTTATTGACATAGGGCTTAAAGAGGACTCAGGGGGGCTCAGGGCATGTACTAGTAGCATTTCTCATAAAAAATTCATCAGGAGACATCCTACACGTAAGATGTCTCAAGGCCATGTTTGGGCACCAAACTCAACATCTCACCTCATACATAGCTTCTGCTTAGCTTATACATGCTAGCCATCAAGTTTCATCACATTTGGACAAGAGTTTACCTCATATGCATCAAAAAATGGAAAGTCAGAGCATAGAGGCAATGATGGGTCATTGACCTACCACAACTAGTCCAAATCACATGAAACTTGCACAATATACTCATTAGCACATTGCCAAGCTAATTGTCGGGTCATATATGAAAATTAATGAAATAGACATCCTACGCGTAGGATGTCTAAATGACCTATTTGACCTCCAGCTAGTGTTTTTGAGTTCCAGATATCTTTATTACATCTTCACAAGCTCATATATCAAATTTCAAGTCAGACAAATCACATTTGGCCCCCAAAACCTCCAAGATGCATTTTCTGAGCCTAAAAACACTACACATGCTCCTAACAACACCAATGCTTATCCAAATCAAAATCTAAGAGCAAGGCCATGTTCTACATGCTAAGGGCTACCCACAAAACCAAATTCAAGTCATTCTGAGAAAATAGACATCCTACACGTAGGATGTCTCCAGTGTTATATTGGGAGCCTTTTACATGGTATAAGAAGCCTGTATATCAAATGTCAACCCAATTGAATATCATTTGCCATCTATATAGGACATCCTACCCAATTTGTGAGCCAAAAGCCTAAATTTGCTCAAAATTGCACTTTTTGATGTCCAAACAAAATTCCAAGTACATAGCCATGTTGCACAAGTCAAGGGCCACAAGCCTGACAAGTTTCATCAAAATTAGAGCAGGTAGACATCCTACGTGTAGGATGTCTACATACTTATTTTTCAGCCACAAATCTACTGTGGACACATGCATGGTTTCCCTAGCCGCTTTTGAGTTCTTATTTCAATTTTCAAGTCATTTGGGTAGACAGAACTTAGTTTCTCAGCTAATCTGTAAAAAATGCTAACTTTTGGACTACTGAGTGTAACAGGATCCATGGCAGCCACAAAATCACATGCAAAGAAGAAGAGGATGACTATCAAGGACTACGTAGAAGAAGTGGAGCCTTTTGTTATCCCAGAGGGAACCCTGAAGCCCACAAGCACTTGGATTCAAGATGACCTGCTAGAAACCAATGATCTGAGAATCTACCAAGGAGTATTTAAATATCCGGAGAGAAATGCAGTGGAGCTACCCATGATACCTCAAGAGCTCAATGAATTTGTCAAGAGCAAGATGGGGGACTACTTGGAGAAACTGGATCTCCACAATTACTTTGAAGCCTTTCCAGTAGGGATTGATGTTAAAAGAGTGTGGGAATTTTTCACCACAATCAAAGAGGACGGCATAGTCAGAGTTACAGATCTCCAAGGCAAGCCTAATACAATGATTGTCATCACAGAGAAGGTGGTGGCAGCAGCACTTGACATCTCTAACAAAGGAGACAGTGTGACAAAGAGGCGAGATGGCATTAAGGTCTACTCAAAAAAGAAGAATAACTATACATTTGAAGATATTATAAACCCGAAGGTGGCTATCATGAGCCAACTATACAATCAGTACTTCCACATGTGTACCAAGCGACCACAGAAATACAGGATGCCACCTGGAGCTATTGCCACCACTTTCACCCGGGCGATGCAAAAGAGAAAACCAAAGGAGATAAACTATGCCGCTTACATTCACGAAAATCTTGTGAAGATGGGGACCAAAAATCCCACCTATATTGTGCCTGGTGGGTTGATAACCAAAGTTGTCTATGGAGCATTGCATGCCAAGGGAAATTGGCCTCTACCTCCCTCACAAAATGATTGGCTCCAGCTGAAGGAAGACAAAGAAGAAGAACCTCCTAAGGCGCCCAAGGTAGCCACAAGGTTGAAGCGCCGTTTAGAGACAGTGCTAGAAGAGCCGCCCGAGCAAAAGAAGGGAAAGAAAGAAACTCTACAGGTGCCAGTCAAGGAAACAAAGTCACAGAAAGCAGCAAGGCTAGGAAGACTAATGGGAAGTTTCAGAGCTGAGAGAGCGCTAAAAGGGGATCTGAGTGAGGTATGGAAGCCATCACTTCACGCTATGTCTAGATCATCTCGAAGGATTCAAAGGGATCGGTTTAAAGATTATATCAAGAATTTCAAGATCTTAGATGCTACAGCGGAGAATATCCCAAATATATCTTTTACGGAAGAAGAGGTTGACGAGGTGAGATGGCAGCTGCTAGAAGAGCAGGAAGACCAAGAAAGAGAGAGGAAAACAAAGGTGGATCGGGATTTCAAGAAGAAGCAACCAACTCCACCATCAAGCCGAGAATCCAGCCCACCACCATCACCACCTCCTCTTAGTCCTCCCCAAACCCGACAAAAAGAGGAGTTGAATAAACTTGATGGGCAACAAGACTCCAAGGAAGAGAAGAACAAAGAGGAAGAGCAGAAGGCAGAAATTGAGCCAAAAGATGAGAAGTCAGATCCAAAATAAAGAAACTATAGAATATTTCTTGATCTCCTAGCTGTTGGGTACTCTCGAGAAGAGGCAGCTAATGCAGCTTTTGAGAGCAATAGACACAAGGAATATATGCTGAGCCCTCGATTAGTGGAGTTGAAGGAAATGGCCACAGATACAGTGGATTTACAGCCACAAACCAATGAAGTGATGCAAAAACTCACCGGGCTCAGAGCAAGGTCTATGGCCACTGAGATTGAAATTGATAATCTCAAAACAAATGAATTTCATATCAAAGCCGAAGTGGACTTGCTGTAAAAGCAGGACCAAGAGAACACAGAGAAACAAACCAAGCTGCAAACCGATCTAGACGCGGCACTAAAAAGATGCCAAGATATGGAAAGACAGAGTCAAGCAGCAGAACAAAAGCTTCAAAGAGCTAAGAGGAGGAGTACAAGAAAATCAGCAAATCACTGACAGATGCGGAGAAAGAGAGGGACAATTTGACACTCCAGCTTGCTGATGAGTCCAAAGAAGTTGAAACTTTGAGGAATGCTAAGGAAACAGCTGAGCTAGAACATGAGGCAAGCCAGGATGAAGTGATAGAGCTAAAAGATCAAATGAAAGTGAAAGATAATACCATCCAGAGGCTAACGGCATCTCTGGCCAGAGTCAGAGCTGCTACCTTGACTAGCACTGCTTCAAAGAATCATATATATGAAGAACAGATGAAGGAACTCCAAAAGGAGTTGACACTAGAGAAGAGACAGACTGATGCTAGCCAAGGGATCCCTAGTAATGCAAAACCGTCTGGAAGATGAGAACAAGGCCATGAAAGATGAGCTAGAAGCCTTGAAAAAGAAGATGGACGAGGATCAAAAGAGGATGCAAACAGAAAATGAAGACACCAAGAGGAAGCTAGAAGAGGCTGAAAAAGCCAATGCAGAATTGGACGACCTCTTAGTGAACATGGGGGATCAAGATGAACAGAAAAAGAAAGCATATCAAAAGCAGATAGATGAGTTGAAAGGCCAACAGCAGACTGAAGAGCAACACTTGAGCACAGGGCCAGCAGCAATGGAAATCATTGACATAGACAATGTGTCAGATCCAATGGACACCACTATGCAAGAGGACATCCTTGTGGGACCATCCCAAGAGCCCCAGGATCTGACACAAGAAGAAGAAGAAAATCTACAAAAGGCAATAGAAGCGGCAATAAAAGACACGGACAAAGAAGCAATGGAGTGGGAGCAGAGATTATTTAAGTCTATGACCATTCTGAAGTTAGATGCCAATGTCATTCAGCATGAATGGCTACAACCTTCTCTCCCATATCCTCTTCTCAAGTATGAAGCTACTATAATAAACAAGCTGATTAAAGAGGAGGCAATAGTGCCACTATACAAAGAAGATATCTCCAAACTAGAAGGAGTTAAGCTGATTGTGGACTCTCAGCCAAAATGGAGAAAGGCACGGCTATCTCCAAACCAGAAGGAGTTAAGCTGATTGTGGACTCTCAGCCAAAATGGAGAAAGGCATGGCTAACCAAATACCCACAGTATTTACTTCATCTGGTAGAGGCGCCTAAAAGAATCAGAGACAACCTTAGCTTTTGCCCTCTACCAAGGATGCGGGCTTGGAAAAAACAAGAGCTACTGCAGAAAAGCCACCCCACATGGCTCAACTACCCAAAGCTGCCAGGCTTGAAGGCAGGCGAGAGAATGAGTGAGCAATACATGGTGAAAACCCTAACAGGCGCCAATAAATTAATCACTAGCTCGCTTGACCTCTCTTGCATCATGCTCAGAAAAACCTGTAAAACCCTTCTGGCAGTTTTTGAAATCTTTAAACCTGGACAGGCACCAGACAACATCTTCTTCTTCCAAGACACATATAGATGTGCATATGATCTGCCTGCTCAGCCTTCCCATGAGGTGGTACATGCCCTTTATCAACGAATCATGTTTTTGACCTTGTATCATCTCCAGGCCTTTGAAGAAGCCTTCTACACTGGTTTCTTCACCATTGATACAGAAACATTCGGCCCTACATTACTGGCCAAGCATGCACGGTATGAGTCTCTTTTGAAGATGCGCGAAAGCCTCCACTGAAGAAGCAGCTCTACTGCCATTTCAGGAATGACATGAACTAGGAGGGGGGGAGTGTTAGCGGCTGGACACACCCAACGGAGGATGATTGCCCGGCAGGATATTATTTTTCTTTGTAATTATTCCTTACTTGAGAAAAAAAATGTCATTTCACCTTTGTAAATAGTGGGGCTTGCAGAAGCTTCCAGATTGTATCCCATTTTTGACATTTAGACTGAGTGAATGGTTAAATTGGAACATTAGAGTTTGAGATTGTAAGGTATTTATACCACTTTTGACCTTAATGCAAAAAACCTTTTGTCATTTTATAAGTTTTTGTCTGTGTGAGTTGAGCATACTCTGTGTACGAGAGAGAATGAGAGTTTTATCTTGACGCTACGCGCGCACCGGTGGTCGGAATCAAGTGCGGAGAAGTGCAGCGTGTTGCCCCCGAAGAGAGCTACGTGCCAACACCGACATTGCGTGTGTATGGACCGGCTTTGCGAGCTCGACCCACGAGCTATATCTGGTGATTTGGTGAGCATACGTTGTCTGTTTTTGCATTTCAGCATATCCACGCGTTTGCATTGAGTAGAGCTACACATTAGGCACTTTAGTTTCCGGAAACGACGACCTGCAAATTTTGACCAGACATCCTACTTGATTTTGCATCGGGTGTTTAGGGTTGGGATTTTGGTTCATGGACCTTAGGGAGAGCGACCTATTGGTGTTAATAGGGTTTCCTTCAAGTTTCGTAGCATTTCGAGAACGTTTGATGGGTATTTGGCTCTTGAAAGCGTTTTAGGAAATCTCCTCTTATGCACTCCTGAAGGCTGTAGCTTAGAAATTGGGTGGAGACCTCTGTAGGAAGTAGTCGAGAGTCGGTAGAGTGTAGGTTGACACCATATGCTTGCTTCCACGCGCCTGCGCGACGAGCTTCGTCCTTAGCTGTGTGACAAATCTTGTTAGGTGAGTTCTCGCTGTGCTGACGTTAGTCGTGGCATATCCGCCAACACTCACCTTTCACAATTGAATAACAAAACCAGATTTTCAACATCAACTCCACAATTCATAGATACATGCCCTCGGAATCCATCACCATAACCCTGCAGAGAACTAGTCGTAACTTGAAGAGCACAACTCCAATTGGGGCACTTTAAAGCTTTAAATAAATCTTGAAAAATGAATGGCAAGAAAGCTTAAGATTATCAAAATTTATTCTACATGCCATAGTGTGCAAAATTGACGTGAACAGAGAGTTGTTCGAGTATGACTACATGTAGAGAAGGCAAGATGAGGGCAAAAGTTGCATCCAAAATCATCAAGGAATCACAACAAGCTAAACCTAAAAAAATTTGAATTTTGGCTGAACTTTTCTAAGTTTTCACACAAGTTTTAGTTATATACAAGTCTCACTTCAAAAAACTCACTAGCGGGCACTTACAGTAACCCAAAAGCTGGGGCTACGCTATTGATTTACCTTCCATGTACATGTGCTTACTAAAGCAAGCTAAAAAATTCACACAAAAAAATCCACACACCCTTTTGACAACATGCGTTATGTTCATATGAGAAATTTACAAAAAATGGGGTGTCAAAAATGCGCCCAACAATGCATAAATGGTCTCCTTAAAATGGCATCAAAGTTGTTGCTCTTGCCAAAACCTACTATTGTGAAGACATGCTCATCCTCTATCCCACAAGAGGTCACTATAATCTATTCCAACACACCTACAGGTTTCTCAACATAACCATTTGCAAGTTGTAATTCCATCCTTGTCTTTCTAAGAGCTAGTCCTCCCCATTTCTCATATCTCTTTGGTGGCAATTGCCACTCCAGCCCCAATATCAAGTATATCAATTTCTCTAATCCCTTTATGTTCCATTAGTAAGGTGGTATTCCCTTATTCTATATAGTAATCACCCACCTTGTTTATAGTAGGTATTGGTTTCACCTTTGGTTTGTTATGTGTCATTTTAGCCATTTGATCATCTAAGGGGATGTCTAGAAGAGGAATTTCTAATCCCATCTTCTCTAAGTTTTTGCCCACCTCTCCCCATAGATGTGGTGTAATTTGTAACAACTCAGGGACTATTATTGTGCATTGTATAGGAGTTGACATTAGTTAATGTAGGCTTTTAGTGTCCATCATCCTTGGAATTAGCTTTCATTGTGAAGGCACTACCCTAACCTCCAATTTCTTTTAATGTTTTCCTTTAAAAAAATGGAAAATTTTTCAATATTTCAAGTTTACTCTCCATAGATGCTTTTGTTCATGCATCACTATATAGAGATTTTATGTCTTAGTGGGTAAAATGTGTCATCCATGTTGATCTCAGTGATAGGTGTAGACTTAAAAGTCACACTACCATCCTTCCTATTCCTTATTGTTTCAGATAAAGCTTGTGGCCATGGCTCATCCACTTCAGCAATTGGCATCATCACTTGTGACTTTGATTCGTCTATGGTATTAGCCACTATTCTATCTCCCAATGGTGTTCCCTTTTTTATTTCATTTGATCTTTTTTTTCCCTTTGTGCTAAGTTTCCCTATCCCTTTCATAGATTAAAACTTCTTGTCTAAAGATGTTTTATTTTTTTGTCTCCATTAGAGCTTGAGTTTTCTCAACAAGACTTTTGCACATTGCAAGTCTTTGTTTCTCAACTTCTAGGTGTGGATATGTCAATCATCTCTATTTTATTGTTTGATTGGTTTTCAATCTAGCCTCATAAGATTGTAATATAGCCTCTAAGGGTTATGACCTTGTCCACCAGGGCTAACCTCCCAACAGTGTCTCGGATGACACTGCTCCTCTCGTTTGCTCCTTGTTTTCCTTTCCTGTTTTAGCTTCTCTATGGTTTGTTACAGCTTAGTTTCTAAGGTAAATTTCTCTATTAGCCTTTTTCTTTTATTTTTTCTCATTTAGCTTTCCACAAATTTTTTGAGCCCTTACCAATATGCTCTCAATTTTTGTATGGACATGTAGTTTGTGTTTGTCCTCGATAGGTTTGTTTTTTACAACTTCTTTGCTTGAGCTCTTGTCACCACATTTATTAGAATTATAGGCTCCTCTTTAGATCCACTCAAGCACAAAAAAATCCCAATAATATTCATGTTTCTTTTCCTTTGTTGTCTTTATTTTTTGGACACTCTTGAAGAACATGATTAATTACAGATTCATCGCACAGTATCCAAAAATCTTTATACGTTCACCCTTGTGTGGACAACTCCTTTGTCAATGACCACCTCCACATTCATAGCACTTATCAGCCTGTTGGGATGCTTTTAGAGCCCACATTAGATTTCCTAACCTAGAGGATAACTTGTAGGTTTATAGTTGTGGTTCGTTGTGAACATGAGCGTATTCTTGTCCCATCATAAAATGATTTTTTGTTGGCTGCATAACATATGATGTCTATGCACCATCATCTGTACCAATCCAAGAAGAATGACCTTCATCAAAATATGTGTTACTCTTGAGTTTCCTCTCATAGAGTTTGATTGGCTCTTCATAGTATCAAGTTGGTGGTATCATTCTCTGACTTGCAAGTGTTTCCACATACTGTGTATATCTAATGATTGCTTGGTTCTCTTGAAGTAAAGGATGTTGTGGCCCAACATTGGTTGAGGCTTGTCTCCCCCTTGGGCTGTGTTGTTTGGGCCTATTTGGTATCTTAGTGGTGGTGGCAATGGTTGCACCCCTGAAGGTCCATATGGATTTTCCTCACGTAATCCTTGTTATAAAAACATTCACTCATTTCATGTTTGGTCCAATTTTTCTCAATAGAGCACCACTTCAAGATACATTGTGCATTGACTAATGTTGGTCTCAAGTGAGTTTACACCATGGGGTGGTATAGTCCTTTCTACAAGTGTCACATATCCTCATTGTTTGTCGTCATAAATTTGGGTTGTGTATATAGCTTTGGCTCATTCTCCTAGCCACTTCTTCATCCAATTGATCAATGTTCAGCATGGTAGCATTTTGAACATTTCACTTGGTTGTGAATTCACTCATAGTGGAAGAGGCATTGCTGGTCACATTCTCTGCATCTTCAATCACCTCTCTGTAGGCCTTATAATTCTGATTTGGATATAAAGCTTCTCTAGTGCCTTGCTCAAATGTCATGTATGCTTTCAAATGCAAGTCCTTCTTGAGAGTCTCATTCCCAAGCCCTCTATAAAGAGATATGATAGTGTCTCACCTTGTGGTAACTCTCTCAAAAGACACCTTTCTATATATTGTTTGAAGCAAAGCAAAGGTTCCCTTACTTTCTCAATCTCTCTTTGCTTGAAGGCATAGATTTTGGACACGATAATATGCTTGATTTCCCATTTTTAGAATTTTTTGGCAAACTCATGCAAAATTTTCTCTATGTTTGGAAAATTTTATCTATTCAAGGGTTGGAAACACGTCAATATTGTTCCTTCCAATGTCAATCCAAATCCTTCATATTGAGTGTGTAAATATGCAATCTTTCATCTCTCAAAACTTGTTTGAAGAGTGAGACATGAGCATATGGATCTCCTGACCCATTGTACTTTTTGGCAACACATTTAACTAGTACCTGAGATAGTCATATTCATCATAAAGTTTTACACCATTCTCATTACTTTTGGCTCTCTTTCTAGGGCATCTCTTACCTCGTAACCCCCACTAGGAGCTCTAGTCGTATTCATCATGAAGTTTTACAACCATTCTCACTACTCTTGGCTCTTTTTGTAGGGCATCTCTTTACCTCGTAACCCCCACTAGGAGCTCTAGTAGGAGTTCTCTCTATGTTTATCTCCTCAGGATGCACATCTCTTGCTTCTATCAAGGTAATTGGAACTTTCATTGTATGCAATGTGCTAGGAGCTTCACTAACCCTATATGTAGTCATCAAAATCCTAGAAACCAAGGATCCCATCGGTCTAAGCACTAAAAAATGTTTTTGGCTCATTGAACCACTAATTCTTGATCTTTTTGAACTCAGTCTTCTCGTCTCTAGTCAAGTTTTCAATACAGTAGGTCTTATGATACTAGGAGTAATATAATATTGATGGAGTGAACCTCCAAAATATGTATACCTCTCACATTCTCTCTAGTGTACTATCAAATACCTTTGTCCATACTTGTCAAGAATGATTATGTGGGTATCTCTCCCCTTAGTGTATGTAAAAACATAAAATCTTTTGTGCTTTGAAAGCTCTCCAATGTAGGGTTAATCGCACTTGTGATAGTGAATTTGTTTACCATTATCATATTTGAACAACCCCACATGGGTGCTATCTATGTTGAATGGTTTCACTTCATTTACTTGCCTTAGTTTCGCATTTTGCTTGTCCAAATTAGGCGGCTTATTTTTTTACTCTATGTCAACTTCATGTTTAGTGCCTATCCTTCCCCATTATTCCATAATATATGGATTTTCCACAACTAGATATATTGTTTTCTCATCATCAAAGTATGAATCACCACTATAGTCCATAAGCATTAGGTCTTTGAGCTCACTAGGCCTTTCCTCTAATTTTTCACACTAGAAATCCATAACACCTTTGTAAATCTTTGCAATTTGATCATTTTTAAATTGATACTTCAAGTGCAATATTTTTTCTTTGGGTGCTGGTTGGGATGGTCCCGCTCCCATATTTAGTCCCTCCTTAAAACTCACCTTATTGAATCCTTCAACCATGTAGGTGTCAGATCTCTTCAATGATGTATCAGATAGACTTTCCTCGATGATCAGCTCCAAGGAAGCCAATGGTCTCTGATTCACATTCTCTTTAGTTGAAATATTGCCACTTGGTCTCCTATGGTAGGTTCCATTAGGAAAATTTTGGACTCAATTTTGACCCTTTTAGCACTAGAGAGAGAATGTTTCACAACCAATGGATGGCGGGCTATCATAAACTTTGCTTGGTTTTTCCTTTTTATGTCAATTTTTTGCATTTTTGAAAAACATTTTTTATTTGTTTAATATTGATATACATTGCAACTTGCTCGAATCTCTTTGCTGTCAACACCAAATACATGACAACAAATATAGCATAACTCACACTCAATGTAGTTGTGTGCACTTTTTTTATATGAGAGATTTCGTGCTATCCCCGCTCATTCCCATCTACTCGCACTCAATTTACTATTCTACTAACATTCAATTGCATGCTCTTTGTGCTCACTAACACTTCTCAACACTCTCCCTCTCTTTAGTGTGGTGTGTATCCTAACACCGCCAAAGAAGCACTAATTGAGAATAGAAAACCTCGACGACCATCTGCAAGTATTAAGTCTATGGAAATATTCAACATCTTGGATTTGGACAATGGTTGTTGGCTTTTCACCACCATTTCCATTAGAAGTTAGGTTCTTCTGCAAACAAAAAAGAGAAAGTGCACGGAAAATAAATTTGTGAATAGTTACAAAGGCAAGGTGAAAGACTTTCGCTTGTCAAAAAAGGGAAAAATAGTCAAAGAGGTGTTCATTAACTTACATGTATATATGGACTCAGAGTTACATCTAAGAGCAACACCGACAGGGTTTCTAAACTCACCCACTAGACTGTGCATTTACTAACCTCCAATAAAAGAAATTTGTTCACCGTTTAATTTATGTTTTATTTACTGTAGATATCTATCCCTCATACAAAGAACACTAGCAGCTGGTGGATTGCATTATAGGAATTTTTAATGCATTCTATGCAGTGGAGAGCAAACTATTGTGTATAAAAGTAGTGCTAGAAGAGCATTGGGTGAAGGGGGGGTATTTTTCTTTGACTACTTTTACAATGCACTGAGTTCTACACTTGGATTTGTCAATCTTCAATATCACTTGCTTCCTCCTAGTTTTGGATTGGATCAAGAAGTGGTTTTGATGGTTCATAGTGGATGAGTAAGGTTAGAGACCTTGTACAGTTTGACCATGTACAGTCTGACTACTTGGAAAAGATTATTTGTGCATATGGAAGATGCTATTGTGATTGGAATCATTTGAAATATCTCACATTGAAGCGTCACTATGAGACTAGGTCACCTACATCGCTTAGCCTTAGACAAAAGGGTCCATGACCTGGGGGGGTTTAGCAGGGGTCTAAACTAGGTCTTCTTTTTTGTTAGGCTTATCTACACAATTAGTGCATTAGGAGTTAAGGGACGTACATAGATATTGCATCAGGGATCTTGCCTTGTCTTTGCCTAAACACCAGACATTGGGCACTGAAGGGGCTTGAAACCTAAACTGGTATGGTTGGTGTTGATACCCTACCAATTGTTAGTATTTAGGATCCTTTTAGAGTTTGCGTTCATAGAGGGGGGCGAAGCAGCCTCAACCTATGTCTGGCTCACGTAGGCTGGAGGTCTTATGGTCCACTCTCGAGACGAAGTTAAATTCTCTATGTACATAGTAGAGCTAAAGTAGATGGGTGGACTGGTGTCAAGAAGTTTGCGGTCTTGCCAGGAAAGCATCGGGCTTTTGGCTGTGAGAGTTTGTGAGAGAACTCCAAATACTATATGAAGGAGTTCTGCCACAGATGCCACAAAGTCTAAGGGTTGGAAGGAAGTGCAATCAAAGAATCCCCACTCTTTCTCTCTTGCACTCACACACACAAAGAAAGAACAAAAAAGAGCATATCAAAATGACACAAAGATGAAAAAATCAAGGCTATGGTCGTATCGTATCATGGGTAATATGAAAGGGTTAATAGATGAGTTAATGGCGTTCAATCTTTGATTGCCGACCAAATAGGCTACAAATTGTTCTTTGGAATTGTAATTTTGTGCTTACCTTAATATATATGTTTTGTCTAGTGATTGAGATCAATTGTGTGTACAAATCCTATTGGTTCATAACAAGATAACTACACTTATGTCAAAAGAAAAGTTATAGTCTGTAAGAGGTGGTATGATGGAATCCAGTGAAAAAAGTATTTCATTGAGCCTTTTTGGGCCAAAGAGAAACACTATATGTTGTTGAAAGTGTATTTTACGACTAATCCATAGGTTAATTGTAATAGATTGTACAAAGTGGAAGCGATTGAAATTCACATCATGTGGATTATTCATATGGGATAACTCTAGTATGTGCAAAATGTAGATATGAGAGAAGTGAAGAAAAGAGAAGTTTCTCTCCCAAGCCCTATTCTTGTCCGTAGGTAATAAGTATACTTCGGGGAGAGATGTACCTGTAGCGGGGAGAGATGTACCTTGTGCACTAGTATTTCTTCACAAGAAGGTTGTTGATAAAGCGTTGTGGCTTGAATTCCTTCAAGAGAAACAATTAGAACACAAGAGATATGGGTATAGGAGTAGAGGTAGAAGTAGTAGAAGACATGGAGGTATAGGTTGGGCTTGGAGATTAAATTTTTTTTAAAAAAATCAACAAAATAACAAAGCAAAAAACACCTTACTTGTCCACACATTCAAGAGTATTTGCCAATTTGATGAAGATGGCAAGAGATAGAATAATTTGGACTTGATTGACTGGAGTTGATGTTTACAATGATGCTTTCAAGTTTAGCGAACCTTCTTCAAAGGCAAGTGTAGGGCTAAAGGCTAATTTGGCATGAATCCTCTCCCTCACTCTTGAATGTATTTCCAGGAAGAAGAGGGCTCTTTTAATAGGTGAAGGTGAATCTTGATTAGGGTGGGATTAAGTGCTAATTGTAATTAACATGTTACCCCCATGAGCCTCAGGATTGGTTTAGTAGCGTCTATGGACCAATTCTTAAGATCAATCCTCACAATGTCACTATCACTTTCAATGACTATGAGAATCACATATGTGTTTGGGATTTTGCTCAAGAATATCTAATGGTGGTGAATTCAAGTAGGTAATTTCTATAAAGAAGATGTCAATGAACAACACGTCCATGTAAACTGCTTTCATGCATTACCACCGACAGATACCTCTCGGGGGGGAGAGTGGTATGAGAAAGAGGATGTAAATATCACTACACAAGTAGAAGTTCTAAACTTTTAAACTCAAGATGTAAGTAAATACAAGGATAGAACCTCGATCCTAGAGACCAAGAATTGGTTCATTGGACCTTTTCGCATTTACGCACCTTCTTCAAGGTAGCATGTAACCTTCTATCATTTATAATTAGAAAAAAACTAGTTTTGTTATGATTTAAATTTTAAGGTCATAATCCTTGAGCTCTAACATATGCTTGGTCAGTTCTAACTAACTTGAATGATGGGTGTGTATGTAGATGACTGACATTCTACCTCCAGCGATATGGGTGGATATACTCTCCTGCCTTAAGGGAAGAGCATTTTCAGACCGGAGTGGAAGTACAATGGCTCATCACGACCACACACGATGGGGTGAAAAAGAAGAGGTTACTGTCAACAGATTGTATTTTGTCAAATACATTCGGATCATGGTACCATTATGCCGTGCGAAACCCAGAATTCATACCGCTAGGGCATTTAAACCTTCACCTATAGGGAATATCGAGTGGATGCAATCCAAGGTAAAGAAGGAAATCATTCACTAACCAATTGTTGTATATATTGATAGCCGTTTTTCGGCTCTTTGTAATTGCCACAGTGAGTTACCTCACCCTACCAAAATCACCCAAACACTATGGCTATCCCTACCATTTCACTGTACATAGGCGTGCGTGAGTCACGGGACTTTTCCCATATCTTCTTAAAAACCCTCAGCTAGCTAGTCACTGGGCTAGGTGAGCCAAAAAAAATAAAAAAAATAAAAAAATAAAAGAATATTATGGCCTCTTTGTGTGTAAATATTTCGTTGTATATATGGCCTAAATATAGGGATTTTTTATAATTATTTTGGTATTTTATTTAAATATTTCTACTTAGGTGTGTGTTTTATTAAACCTATGTACACCTTCTTTCATCCTCTTACACCATAATTATATATATATATTTTTTTGCCAATATGTACATACTCTAACCTCATATTTTTCCTTTATACAAATCACTCCTACATTTTCACCCTCACCCTCGTGAAAACAAAAAATTGATTTCTACTCATTGGTTACTTTTATTATATTATTTACTTGCATACCTTTTCCTCTTTCACCCAAAATAATTCAAGGAGGGACCATATCATATGATTCCAATATCTTTCCATATCCATAACTCCTCCATATTTTTATTATTATTTTTACTCATTATTCTAACACCATGTGCTCATTGAGCTAAAGTCCATGAATAGTCCATACACTAGTCCCACCATGTATATATTTCTTTATTCACCAATAATCCTCCTCCATGCATGTGTCAAGGGCAACTTGGATGCTTTGTATTATGATATGACAAAGGAGGGGCTCACTCTTGGATGCATTGTACAAATTCAACAAAGGAGGGGTCCACTAAAAGACTTTTGCAAGCATAAAAACAGGCTTTTTGGTGAGAATTTTGGCACCTATCTCCACTCCGAATTTGGAGCAGTGGTCAAAAGAGAAAATGTAGCCCACGCTCTGAATAATCACCTCAAATTTTTTCATGATTTTTGGAGCTACCAGCGGTGAGCTATGATTTTTTGAGTGGACCCCAATCTACCCACTTTTTTCACAAGTAGCCCATAGTCTTCTCTCACCTCTTTCCACACTTCTACACACACACACACACACACATTTCTCTCAATCCCTCACTCAAACCTGCACCTTCAATGGTTTCTCTCACCTTCTTCACCATTAACCTCCCCACTTACTCCCATAGCTCTCATATGAGCTCTCCATGTACATACACCATCTCTATGTCTCTCTCTATTATCTCCAAAGTACAATTCCATCTTACTCCTTATATATATACATAAATTCAGCATGTGTACCATGCTTAACCTCTGCAAATCAAAAGATCTCATCAACGGAATTACCATTTTCATCACGATGATCAACCTTGGCAGCGGTGGCGTAAAGAAGAGAAGACGAAGAAGAAGATCGATGGTCATTTAAGAACCTACACAAGTAAGTCCAAAACTTCTTCAAGCTTCACCATCACAAGGATTTGTTCACTTCATTCAACCATCTTACTCCAACCATCCCACCCATTCTACCCATTGTAAATATATCATTAACTTTCTAGTGATTACTAACACTAACCACTAACATACTAACACAAAATAGCCATTGACCTAACCATAAAAGACACCTCACCTCAAGACATGTGTATAGTAACTCTCTCTCTCTCTCTCTCTCTCTCTCTCCTTACTTACTTTCACCTTATCTACCATCAATAATGCTCTCTTTTGAGCCCACACCCATGACTCAAGCAGACAAAGAAGGCCCGCAATGTTTTGATATTCAAAAAAATCATAATCTTGATTTGTTAGCTTGTAAATTAGGATTTCTAATAATCTTAATGAGGGGTCTCCAACCTATAAATAGGCCCCTCTACTTCTTGTAAAACAACCTCCAACATCTCACATAGCACCCCAACACTCTATGCGTGAGGAGAGACTTAGGTGTAGCAACCACTTGTGAGCTTCACTCTTGGTGTGAGAGAAGCCTTCAAGCTACACATTGCAAGTGAGAGAGCGTGAGTTCCACAAATCTCAAAACCACTATTTTACATGCTCCTTCATCATCAATAAATTGAGGTTTGGTGCATCAAAGGCGTGATTCGACGTTTAAATCTTCGTCCTTCCATTTGTGCAATACGGTTTGGTAAATTCAAGGTGACTTGTGTATTTTGAGTTTTATCGGTTGATCTTGATTTTAGAAAGTGTTTTAGTGTGTTTTCCATTGCCAGTTTTGTGTCCATTGTAAGAGGGTATTGTGGTGAGAGGTCTCCCACACCCTAAGACAGTGTGTGTGTGTTTTGGCAATGATTAGCAATCACTAAGCATTGAGTGAGTTTTGTACAAGTTCTACGATAGCATCATAACGAACCATCTCCATTTGCAAGTCACAAATAAGGTATTACGCAAGATCCTTCCCTCTCTCTCTTCCCTTTGCTCTAGCTCTCTCTGGTCCATTTCATGTGTGTCTTGGTGTGAGGTTGTTTGTGTGTGTTGTGTGGTGCATCTTCTTGGTTGTGCCAAAATCTCTCTTGCGTCTTAGTTCGCATACCATAACTAGGTGGTGCCTCTAGCTTGTTTTGGTTTGGCTGTGGGTTTGTTGTTGTGTTGTGCTTGTGGTTGCCCCAGCCCCAATTGAGCAGCACGGGAGCCTTGAGGGGTGTTTAGAGGTCGCCTCTCTTGTTGCCCGCCCCGGACCGCCTCAATTTTGGTGCTCCCACTGAGGACGGCTTGTGTATTTTTGTGTAGAATCAACCTTTAGCATAGTCAAGTAGTTTGCATGAATCACGAAGCTTTGTATGATCCCTTCATTCCCATTGCAAGGCAAAAGGTACACATAATTGTTAGTACTAAGTTGCAATTTCAACGTGTCATTCGTAGAATTTTAGGTCCTCTTAGGTTGGCCGAGATAAACGCTTCAGTAAATCCTTTTATTTTGCCTCTCATTAGGTACGACCTTAGTTTGGACGTCTATATTTTTGTTTTGTTTTAAGCATTAGGACATGCATAGGCCATGGATAATGGCCCAGGAATAGAGGTTTTTCCCTTTCATTTTACTCCACACATTAGAATAAACGTTGCAATTAGTAGAAAGATCCATTTTCAACAACGAATGGTATTCATGTTTGGTGCCCAAAGAGTAGGAGAAATTCTCGCATCACCAAACCCTGTCATTCTACCTCTTATTGATTATCATACGTCATTTGATGTGAATATTTTTATTTTGTTGTAGAATAGATTGCAATTTAGAAAATATTATTGTGTAAATCTTTTAAAGAAAGAAAAAACAAAAACGCGTCACTTTGAAATTAATTCAATGGAGAGCCAACGCCAAATGTCTGGATATCCTCTTTTCTTTGGAGAGCCTGGAGAGGATGCAGAATTATTTCTAGCGAATTTCAAGATGTCTTGCCGTATCAAGAGGATAGTAACTGATCAAGAACGTGTAGAAATGTTTGAGGTGGTCCTTAGGAAAGATGCTAGTACTTGGTTTGACTCTTTGCCTGAGGAAGTTAAGGGGAATTACACAGAAGTTTTGAATCGTTTTAAGCGATACTTCTTTGATCCCCAAAACACTCAAAAACTATGGCAAGACATTGTTTCTCATAAACAAAAAGACTTAGATGACTACTACTTGTACAAGCAAGAGTTTCTACGTCTTTGGGCTCTATGGATACGAAATGTTACTAACCCTGGTGATGGTGCAGAATTTTTAAAGAAGGAGAGGTTCATAGCCGGACTCTTTCCTGACCTTAAGGTAAAAGTTGAGGCGGGTGCACCTGCTACTTTTGATGCAGCTGAAACTAGGGCTGCTGAGAAGTATAGGAAACTCAAGTGCTTAAGGGGAGAGGTTCCAATAGAAGGTCTTAGACCCAAAGGTAAGTCACAAGCATCAACATCGAGGGAGATTCCTGAGGTAACGGCGGAAGTAATTGAGAAGTTAAACGAATCTTTAAGCAGCCTGTCAATTCACCTTGCACAAGCTGTAGGTCCAAAGGGACAAGCAAAGAAGTCTGAAGAGCGAGATCCACGACCTAGGAGAGTCTTGCAATGTTGGAATTGCGGAGAGTCTGGACATGGGATGTATAATTGTCCTTGGCCCCGTGGGGAGCCAGGGAGGCCTAACTTGAATTACCCAGTGATGAATGCAGGAGAAGGAGCTGGTCAACAACCAAGGCTTCTACAAAGGCCAAATGGACCAAGACCACCTCCACAAGGGGTAGAAGGAGTTCCACCTTTGCCAGATCCAAATGTGCATGTGGTAGAGGTGACAAATTCAAATAAGCTTGACATGGAAGCCAATGGCATTAAGCGTGGCCGACGAAAAGGTAAAGAGAAAGAAGGAGTCACATCACAGAGTGACCATGGACAAGGCAAGAAGGCAAAGGAAACCAAGGAAACCAAGAGGACTCGACGTCGTATCAACCTCCAAGACATCCCTCTTGGACATGGTATGGCTCCGTACAACTTGTTGGAAGACATGAGAGGTAAGGGTCCTGATATTTCATGGCCTCAATTTCTTGCATTATGTCCACAAGTTAGGAGGGATTTAACAAGGGCAGTTAGCACTAGGAGAAAGGTAAAAGAGAGTGTGCCTGTTGTAAAAATTGCACAAGCTGAAATGAATGAGGACATTACACCGGTGCTAGACTGTTACATCAAAGGGAGATTGGTTAGGAAAGGTCTAGTGGATGGGGGTGCACAAATTTGCATCATGACAGAGGGACTCATGCAAAAACTAGGCATGCACATCCATGAGACACCTGAAATTAGGGTCAAGATGGCAAACAATAGCAAGGCTAGGTGCGTAGGCATTTGTAAAAATGTTTTTGTGGAGGCCTTTGGCATTAAGAAGGCAGTGGATTTCTATGTCATGTCTACCAAGGGAAATGGTTACCCATTTATCCTAGGAAGACCATGGCTAATGAAAATGCGAGCTTTGCAGGATTGGGAGAGTGGAAAGCTAATTTGCAGGAATGACAATCACAAGAAGGTTGTCTTTGACATGAAGGAGCAACGCCAAGAGGAGCTCCATGAAGAATCATCTCAAAGTGAGACGGAAGAAGGTTGGACCGATAGCACTTCAGAAGAAGAAAGTAGCGGCAGCATTACTGAAGAGGAGTCTTCCATCGAAGTCATGGGGGTAAGGTTTAAGCCAAGCAACCAAGAGACCTCTTGTCAAGGCTTGGAGGAGGTAGG
The DNA here is from genome assembly GCF_014529385.1 of Adiantum capillus-veneris. Taxonomy (NCBI): domain Eukaryota; kingdom Viridiplantae; phylum Streptophyta; class Polypodiopsida; order Polypodiales; family Pteridaceae; genus Adiantum; species Adiantum capillus-veneris. Next base: position 147,186,273 of record NC_140934.1, read on the forward strand.
TCCTCAAGAGAACGAAGGTGATCAAGATGAAGGGATGCTGGAAGGTATGCTATCAACAACACTTACAAAGGATGAAAGAGAGGAGTTCAAATGTGTGCTAAGGAAGTTTCCTAGGCTTTTTGCTAAAGACTACACCGATGTGCGTGGAGTAGATGCTGTTCAACACAAAATTGAGTTGAAGCCAGAGGCCACACCTAAGGCTCAGAAGCTACGAAGGCTAGGAGTCATCAAGGAGCAGGCTTTACTCAAGGAGGTAAGAAAGCTTCTAGCAGCAGGGTTCATTTATCCAGTGGAGAATTCAGAGTGGGTCTCTCCTGTTGTTGTCACTCCTAAGAAGAAGGGCAAGTGGAGGGTGTGTGTGGATTACCGTCCCCTCAATGAGGCAACAAAGAGAGATCACTTTCCCCTCCCATTCCAGGATGAGATACTAAATGAGGTAGCTGGTCATGAGAAGTACACTGTGTGCGATGGTTACTCGGGTTACTTTCAAATAGGGATTGCACTGGAGGATCAATTGAAAACAACCTTTATCACTCCTTGGGGTTGTTATGCTTTTAGAGTCATGCCATTTGGTCTGACAAATGCTCCTGCAACATTCCAACGTTTCATGAATATGGTGTTTCAAGCATTCTTTGGAAAGTCAATTAGGGTGTTCATTGATGATTTCTGTATTTATAGCTCAAAATCATTGCATCTACAAAGGGTAGAAGAAGGTTTAAAGAAGCTCTACGACATGGGAGGTCAACTCAACCCCGACAAGTGCCACATAGGTGAGGATGAAGTGATCTTGCTCGGTCACAAGGTTTCCTATAAAGGCATTGAGGTGGATCCTTCAAAGGCAAAGGCTCTTATTGAGCTCCCATCACCGAAGAGTCTTAAGGAGGTCATCTCTTTCATTCAGAAGGTGAAGTATATGTCACGCTTCATTCACTTAGCCTCGGAGTTGCTTCATCCTTTGCAAAAGTTGACACAACAAGTAGAATTTGCATGGTCTGATGAGCTTGAAGAGTATTTTTGTAACATTAAAGTCATTTTGTCAGAGCTACCAACACTCATGCCTCCTTGTTGGGAGTACACATTCTTTGTTAGCTCTAGTGTTGGAAGGGAAACAATTGGTGCTGTGTTGCTACAACAAGATCCCCACAGTACAAGGATGCGACCCATCTACTTTGCTAGTAGGGTCATGAATGCTTTGGAGAGAGACTACACAGAAGCAGAACTCATGATGCTTTCTCTCATGTTTGCGGTGAGAAAGTTTAGATCCTACCTACTACCAAAACCTTTTGTAATTCTCACTGCAGAAAATTTGTTCCCTTGGGTGTCATCTCAAATGAATCTTAGTACTAGGATCTCAAAGTGGATTATGGAGTTGCAAGAGTTTCAATACTCTTTCAAGGTAGAAGATAGTGTGCGTGCACAATTGGCAGGGATTCTCACTTATAGGGTGCACGAAAAGGAGATTAAGGTGCCTGAAGTAAAGACCCTACCATTGCCACCACCAAAAAGTATTCCTAATGCTTTTACTTTGTTCTTTGATGGAGCTTTTCGTCGAGCCACAGGAAAAGCAGGGGGAGGGCTAGTGTTGCTCAACCCAAGTGGAGAGGTGGTCATGAAAGAGAAGTTCAATCTACCAAGTTCAGCTAGCAACAATGAAGCAGAATATGACACTCTACTTCATGGTTTGAAGATGTGCATTGGCCAAGGGATACAACGCCTCATGGTAAAGGGAGATGCACTTCTCATTGTTAAACAGATTTTAGGCATTTGGGCATGCAAGAATGAGAGCTTACGGACAAAAGTTCATGCCATTCGTAGATTGTTTAATCAATTTGAAGAAGTGCAACTATATCATATTCCTAGGAAACAGAATGAAGATGCTGATTTACTTGCACAACAAGCCGTTGCATGTGTAAAGAAAGAAGTGCAGGTCATCATGGTGGCGGCTGCTGTGAAGCAACCGAGGTACCAGGGATTGGAGTCATTGGCTCCCATCATTGGCTACATTTTGGAGGGTGAGTTTCCACCAGACTTCACAAAAGCTCAGAAGAGGAGACTCATGAAGAAGGCAAGCGTATATCTCTTCCTAGAAGGCTCCCTCTATCAAAGAGGGAAGGATCAAGTGTGCAGACGAGTACCAACTATCAAGGAAATTCCAGCCATTCTAAAAGGTTTGCATGAAGAGGCATGTGGTGGTCATTTTGCCCAAGAATTAACTGTGAAGAAGATTTTGCTTTCGGGGTATGTTTGGCCAAGTTTGCATGTGGATGTTCAACATTGGTGTAAAAGTTGTCACACTTGTCAGATAAATGGAAATAGAAGGTTGGTGCATGGCCCGAGGCAAATAGTGCTTGCAAATGGACCCTTTGAAAAGTGGGGCATTGATGCTATGGGTCCTCTGCCTAGGACAAAAAATGGTAAACTCTACATTCTAGTGGCTGTAGACTATATGACTAGGTGGGTGGAAGCACAAAGTGTGGCAAAGGTAAATGAGAAGACAGTGAGCAAATTCGTCTACACTCACATTTGTTGTAGATTTGGCACACCTTTGGAGATTGTTTCTGATAATGGTCCAGGGTTTAGAAAAGGATTGCTCACAGAAGTTTGTGAAGAGCTTCACATTCTACATCGTCATAGCACACCATACTATCCACAGTCAAATGGTTTGGTGGAGAAGGCTAATGGTGTCATTGCAGGAATCATTAGAAAGATGGTGCAAAACAAGACAAAATTATGGGATGACTTCTTGGATGGTGCCTTGTGGGCATATCGAACCACATATAGGGAAGCCACGGAGTTCACACCATTTCACTTGGTCTATGGTCAAGAGGCTTTGCAGCCTATCGAGCTCAACATTCCAACAATGCGACTTCATGGCAAAGGAGCACAAGATGATCAAGAGGTATGGATGGATCGACTTCTTACGTTAGTGGAGCTTGAGTGGAAAAGAGAAGCAGCATATGAGTGCTACAAGAGGAAAGCCACACAAGCGAAAGAAACGCACGACAAGAAACTGAAGGACAAAGGCATCAAGGAAGGAGAGCTTGTGCTAAGGTATGACAATCGACTTGACAATCGTTTTGATGCCAAGTTTGAAACTAGATGGCAAGGGCCATACATAGTCAAGAAGGCTTTCAATTCTAGTTACTATCAGCTTATGGACTTGAATGGTAAAGAGCACTCCAGGAAGGTAAACGGGTATCGCTTGAAGCCCTATTTGAGTCGCCTTCTACCAAAGGATCTACCAAAGATCTGTCCAAAGGCCGCTGTCTCATGTAAGTATTGTTACATGAAGCATGAGTGTAACTCCAGCCAAAATTCTGAGGGGCCAAACAATGAAGATCTCGTCAAGGACTCTAAAGCACTCTCTTTGGAAAAGATGCTCTATGATGGTACATGAATATACCATCATCCAGGGGGAGGGCTAATGATAGCCGTTTTTCGGCTCTTTGTAATTGCCACAGTGAGTTACCTCACCCTACCAAAATCACCCAAACACTATGGCTATCTCTACCATTTCACTGTACATAGGCGTGCGTGAGTCACGGGACTTTTCCCATATCTTCTTAAAAACCCTCAACTAAATATATGGCCTAAATATAGGGATTTTTTATAATTATTTTGGTATTTTATTTAAATATTTCTACTTAGGTGTGTGTTTTATTAAACCTATGTACACCTTCTTTCATCCTCTTACACCATAATTATATATATTTTTTTTTTTGCCCATATGTACATACTCTAACCTCATATTTTTCCTTTATACAAATCACTCCTACATTTTCACCCTCACCCTCGTGAAAACAAAAAATTAATTTCTACTCATTGGTTACTTTTATTATATTATTTACTTGCATACTTTTTCCTCTTTCACCCAAAATAATTCAAGGAGGGACCATATCATATGATTCCAATATCTTTCCATATCCATAACTCCTCCATATTTTTATTATTATTTTTACTCATTATTCTAACACCATGTGCTCATTGAGCTAAAGTCCATGAATAGTCCATACACTAGTCCCACCATGTATATATTTCTTTATTCACCAATAATCCTCCTCCATGCATGTGTCAAGGGCAACTTGGATGCTTTGTATTATGATATGACAAAGGAGGGGCTCACTCTTGGATGCATTGTACAAATTCAACAAAGGAGGGGTCCACTAAAAGACTTTTGCAAGCATAAAAACAGGCTTTTTGGTGAGAATTTTGGCACCTATCTCCACTCCGAATTTGGAGCAGTGGTTAAAAGAGAAAATGTAGCCCACGCTCTGAATAATCACCTCAAATTTTTTCATGATTTTTGGAGCTACCAGCGGTGAGCTATGATTTTTTGAGTGGACCCCAGTCTGCCCACTTTTTTCACAAGTAGCCCATAGTCTTCTCTCACCTCTTTCCACACTTCTACACACACACACACACACATTTCTCTCAATCCCTCACTCAAACCTGCACCTTCAATGGTTTCTCTCACCTTCTTCACCATTAACCTCCCCACTTACTCCCATAGCTCTCATATGAGCTCTCCATGTACATACACCATCTCTATGCCTCTCTCTATTATCTCCAAAGTACAATTCCATCTTACTCCTTATATATATACATAAATTCAGCATGTGTACCATGCTTAACCTCTGCAAATCAAAAGATCTCATCAACGGAATTACCATTTTCATCACGATGATCAACCTTGGCAGCGGTGGCGTAAAGAAGAGAAGACGAAGAAGAAGATCGATGGTCATTTAAGAACCTACACAAGTAAGTCCAAAACTTCTTCAAGCTTCACCACACAAGGATTTGTTCACTTCATTCAACCATCTTACTCCAACCATCCCACCCATTCTACCCATTGTAAATATATCATTAACTTTCTAGTGATTACTAACACTAACCACTAACATACTAACACAAAATAGCCATTGACCTAACCATAAAAGACACCTCACCTCAAGACATGTGTATAGTAACTCTCTCTCTCTCTCTCTCTCTCTCTCTCTCTCTCTCTCTCTCTCTCTCCTTACTTACTTTCACCTTATCTACCATCAATAATGCTCTCTTTTGAGCCCACACCCATGACTCAAGCAGACAAAGAAGGCCCGCAATGTTTTGATATTCAAAAAAATCATAATCTTGATTTGTTAGCTTGTAAATTAGGATTTCTAATAATCTTAATGAGGGGTCTCCAACCTATAAATAGGCCCCTCTCCTTCTTGTAAAACAACCTCCAACATCTCACATAGCACCCCAACACTCTATGCGTGAGGAGAGACTTAGGTGTAGCAACCACTTGTGAGCTTCACTCTTGGTGTGAGAGAAGCCTTCAAGCTACACATTGCAAGTGAGAGAGCGTGAGTTCCACAAATCTCAAAACCACTATTTTACATGCTCCTTCATCATCAATAAATTGAGGTTTGGTGCATCAAAGGCGTGATTCGACGTTTAAATCTTCGTCCTTCCATTTGTGCAATACGGTTTGGTAAATTCAAGGTGACTTGTGTATTTTGAGTTTTATCGGTTGATCTTGATTTTAGAAAGTGTTTTAGTGTGTTTTCCATTGCCAGTTTTGTGTCCATTGTAAGAGGGTATTGTGGTGAGAGGTCTCCCACACCCTAAGACAGTGTGTGTGTGTTTTGGCAATGATTAGCAATCACTAAGCATTGAGTGAGTTTTGTACAAGTTCTACGATAGCATCATAACGAACCATCTCCATTTGCAAGTCACAAATAAGGTATTACGCAAGATCCTTCCCTCTCTCTCTTCCCTTTGCTCTAGCTCTCTCTGGTCCATTTCATGTGTGTCTTGGTGTGAGGTTGTTTGTGTGTGTTGTGTGGTGCATCTTCTTGGTTGTGCCAAAATCTCTCTTGCGTCCTAGTTCGCATACCATAACTAGGTGGTGCCCCTATCTTGTTTTGGTTTGGCTGTGGGTTTGTTGTTGTGTTGTGCTTGTGGTTGCCCCAGCCCCAATTGAGTAGCACGGGAGCCTTGAGGGGTGTTTAGAGGTCGCCTCTCTTGTTGCCCGCCCCGGACCGCCTCAATATATTCCCATGAAATGTTTGTGAGACCAATGAAGGATACATGGATAGCTAGAAATATACTTCCCTTAGTAATGGGATCGGTAGTGTCTATTAGCCAATGACAAACATTCCTTCAGCCCAACACCCTGGAAGCTATTATTTGGCTTATTTGGGGAATCCATAATCCACAACCTACGCAATGTAAAGCTTTTGCAAGTATATAAAGCACTGATGGATGGGACGCACCATACGAGTTTCCCAAGGACTTTGCTTATCTTGATGACTACTTTGACTATAAAAATGCAATGACTCACAACAAAATGAAAGTACCTGTGACCAACCATTCACTCATGCAAGAGTGATACAACTCACATGCCAAAAAGGAAATGTTTCAACCAAAGATCAGGAAGGATTATTGGGACAGCCCATTAGATATACTTCTGGAGCGGGACCACTATGATCAATTAGTCAAAGGATTTCACAATGATTATTACAGAGTACATTACGTTAAGGACATTAGTATTTATTAAAGGCTCATGGGATGCATTGTAGATTTTTGTACAATGTAGACTTGATTTAATTCATTCAACATCTTTATTCTACTCTCTTGTCTTATTCTCAATTTTCTATTTTATTTTGTTAAGGACTTCAAGTGGAGTGGGATATATTGTACTAAGAAGGATCTTCATTGATTTGGTGCAATAAGTTACCATGCCTCCCAGAGAAAATGTGGCAGCCATAAATGCCAATGTGCAAATCACACCTCAACAAATGATCATTGATACAAACATTGATGCTATACTCAGCAAGTCTCAACCTGTTTAGCATGGAAGGAAAAGGTGTAGGCAAAGTTCTTGAAGATTGGATTGAGCATATGGATGGTTACTTCAATTTGGCTCATTCATCTACAAAGAACAAGGCTATCATTGCTAAGTTCAAACAAGAAAAGATGTCCAAGTGTTGGTGGAGAGACCATTGTACTGAGAATAATGTTGACCCTAATTCAGTAAATTGGGATTATCTGAAGACTCAATTAAAGAAGAAATATCGAAAAAAAATCATTCAGACCGCATAAATGAGTTTCTTGATTGTACACAAGGAATTAAAGACCCAGAGTTGTACTATGAACCTTTCTTGCCTCTTGTCGAATATGCTCCAACAGGAATGACTCAAGAATTCAAAGTAGCACGATCCTTGTCAGGATTACATAATCCTATGAAGACCAAACTTCAGAGCCTATAGGTTACCAACTTTGGTGATGTCCTTGATGCGAGAAAACCTATTGACCTCGAGTTATCAAATAGTGGAAAGCAAAAACCGAAACCTGCTTCTATTCAAGAAATAAAAATACCTCGTCCTGAGGAGGAACAAAGGTTTGGGAACTCACATCAAAGAAGGTAGAACTTATCACGTATTAAGGTCATACAAGATTATCTATGTTGTACTTGTCTTGATCCTGAACATCAATCCAAAGATTTCCCATTCAACAACTCAAGATTCATAGGATTGATGGATAATCATGAACCCAGAAACTTCAACCCAAACTAGAGCTTTAGAAATTATAGACCTAGACCGCATGTAGCTTAGCAGAACTTCAACCAGTAGAACTTCAACCAAAATCAAAGACCTCATCAAAACCCAAGGGAACTTTAGACCAGGGAATCCACCTTTTATTTGAAATGGGCCACCCAACAACAACAAGAATGGGAATAAACTCAACCGTCAACCTTGTCCAGAAAGAGGAGGAAGGAATCAAAGACATCAAGGGATAGCCATGACAACAAAGCTCAAGATTCTAAAGGTGAGAGAATCAAGCAAATGCATATGTTCATGTTGCAATCAAACATTAGGGAATTAATGAACAATTTTCAGTGATTCAAACCCCAATAGAGTATCAAGGTAACCATTTCACCTTGTTGATCTCTCCTAGATGCATTACAAATCTCATTTGCTTAAACAGCCTGATTTAGACCTTACAATGGAATTGGCTATGGGTGGGAACGTTAAGTCTTTTACTTTGGTAGGTAACTTGAATTTTGTTTTGGATGTTCACTATACTTAAGCTCATTTTAGAGCCTTACCTATAGGAGTCTATGATGGAATTCTAGGAGTGGATTGGCTTAGGGCCAATGATGCTCACATTTTGCAAAAATTCTTCATTGAATTTCATAAATGACCAAAAATCTAGAGTTACAATTACCAAGAAACGGGGGAAACCTAAACTTCAACTAGTAAACTTTACCAAACTAATGAAGTTCTACAAAAAGAATAAAATGATTTATGCAATAAAGCTTAACCCTGTAGAAAAAAAGGCAGACACACATGAACCCAAATGGATGACATAATTTGATGATGTATTTTCTGAAGAACTGTCACAATTACCACCTAAGCATGAAGTTGATCATGCAATAGAGCTTATTCCAGGAGCTCAACTAGTTGTTCATAGACCATACAAGATGTTGGTGCATGAGTCTGCAAACTCAAAGAGCAACTTACTCAACTTCTTGACCAAGGCTTCGTTCGACCCAATGTTTCTCCATGAAGTACTCCTATTTTTTTTAACCAAAAGAAAGATGGTACTCTACATCTTTGTATTGATTATCATGGATTGAATATGGTAATAGTCAAGAGTACGTATGAAATACCAGAGGAATCCCAATCTCTGAGCGATCATATCCGACGAAAACTAAACCAAGCAAACTAATTTAAATAAAATGAAAGCAATCAAAGTCCATTGTTATTGACCTTCAATAGTTTTTTTTTTTAATTGTCAAAAAAATAATGCTTACAAGGCAAAACCAAAAGATCTAAATGCTAACAAAAAATGGATGCAATGGTGTCTAGCACATAATTTAAACATTAGGATAAGTAACCTAGTGATGCACACTTGCTCGAGTCCCATTAAGAGCCTGAAAATTTTCTTCCTTGCACTCTATAAATACTTTACTCATTATAGTGGGTCATTTTGTATAACGGAAGTATATAAAATATAAATCACATTAAGTAGTTAATCACGTTAATCAAAAAACGATCATCATGCATTCAAAGAATAAATTGCTCACACGTATTAGTGAATCTTGTAGGCAACAAAAATTAACGAACCATGATCACAACTTCACAAGAATATATTGTTTTATTTTGTCTTGGGAAGAAAACTATAAGTTCCCCATTGGACAAGTTTTGGTGGACATCATATGAAAAATCCCAAAATATCCCAATAAACTTTAAGTCAATACTCACTATTATATTTGTACTCGAGAAAGATCTCTTTGTGTTGTAAACCCAAAGCATAGCCACTGATTCGGTGATGGTCACTTGAGGCTCAATTATCAGTAACCTAGGTGGATAGAAGAGCTTACATTGTCATCACGCATCATAACGAGCCGACTCAGATCTACTAAGGGTGGATCTGCATGTGGGAGTTCTACCCCCACTTTGTGTGCATGAACAATGCTACCTACTTTGCTCAACTCTGCCAATTCCACTAGAGTTGGAGACTACCCCCACTTTTGAGAGGAAAATGACAAGAGGGTCCCATGCTTTTGTAGCTGTGCCAAAATGGGCATAGTTTCATGTAAGGGAATCTTATCCTTTTTTTGTGTCATCTTGTAACGTTCTAGCTGTTAATTCCCCTGAGAAACATCCTCTGGCTATACCCATGTGGGCTTCTTGCAATATGTATAAATACTCATTCTCACGGAAGAATATCATCCTTCCCTAGCCTGTAGAGAGTTCCTGCAATGAGAGAATAAGGTTCACATTTAACAGTTTTCAAGCTATGTCCTTACGAAGCTCTTTGGGTGGAAAACCATTAACTAAAGAGTTCACAATCTTCTCACTCCATTCAGGTATGGTCTGGACTAGGAATAGAGAAGTATCATGCAATTCATCATCAACTCCAGGAGGGGCTTCACCATTGGGTATGCAAGACAAATGATCCGCCATGACATGTCTTTTACCAAGTCTCACCACAACGGTAAAATCAAACTCAAGGAGAATTAACAACCATCGTGTAATTCTTCCCGTGGAACACGGTTTATTTACTAGATACAACAAGGCTTGATGATCCACATAGAAAACAAACTTGTTGGCAATAAGGTAGTAGCGGAATTTCTTTACTGCATAAATCATAGCTAAACCCTCTCGCTCTATAGTGGTGTAGTTTCTCTCGGAATCATTCAATTGATGGCTTGCGAAGCTAATGGGGTAGTCCAATTTATGTTCTCCTGGTTGAGCTAGAACACACCCAATTACAAAGTTCGATGCATCAATATGCACATGGAAAATTACATTCCAATCGGACACTTGTAGAATAGGAGTGTTAGTCAAGGCCTTTTTCAATGACTCATAAGCATGGTCACACTCCGCGGTCCAGTGAAAATAAGAAGTGATTACAATGGACGAGCTATCTCAGCAAAGTTTAAATAAACCGTCGTTAATAACCAACATGGCCCATGAACCTTTGAACTCCTTTATAGTTTGTAGGTGGTGGAAATTCAACAATGGCTTTAATTTTTCTCTCATCTGTGGAAATCCCATTTTTGGATACTATATGCCCTAAAATGACTCCATGTTTAATCCAAAATTGGCATTTGAAAGGGTTTCAGGAGATGCAATATAATTTGCACTTCTTTCCAAGAGGAATAAACACAAAGGTCATCTAAGAAAGCTTCGCAAAACTCCCTCAAATATTCTCTAAATGCAATGTTTATTAGTCTTTGAAAGGTGGCAGGGGCATTCGTTAAGCGAAAAGCCATAACACGAAATGCGAACACTCCAAATTCGGTTATAAAGGTTGTTTTAGATTGGTCCTCTAGTGCAATTGTGATTTGATTGTAGCCAGAGTACCCATCTAAAAAGCTATAAGCTTCCTTCCCTGCAACTCTTTCAAGCACATGTTCTGAATATGGCAGGGGGTTATGGTCCCTCCTAGTGGCGGTGACGAAGGAAATTTGGAATGGCGGCCTCTACACCAAAACAAACTCCATTGCGCCACAAGGGAAATGAGATGAGGGCACCACCTAGTCTTGGAAGCGTGGACTAGGACTGCTACACAAAGAGAGAGAGAGAGAGAGAGAGAGAGAGAGAGAGATCACTATGAATGAAGCATTAACCGTAGTGTGTGTACAAGGAATGGATGACTTCAAACACTCCCAACACAAATAGCATATAGATTACCAAACAATCACTCAAGGATTAGCCAAGATCACATCAAGCATTCTCACACACATATAAAACATTTCTCTTAATTAACATAAGTAAGAGGAGGAGAGGTTACTAGCATGAAACAATTTGCACTCTAGGATGTGCAAGAATAGAGTAAATGAATGAGCTTATGGGCTCATGGTGAGTGATACAAAGGCTCAATGGGGCTGAGGGAGGCTTGAAATTACAAAGGGGAAGGCCTCTTTATATAGGAAAGAGAGTGATTAGGAGTGAGGTTAAGATCCAAGTGTAATTTGTACAAATGAAGCTTGATTAGGGACATTCACCCAATGAAGAAGCTCCTTCCAAGTGATTTGTTGACCAATTAGCTCCATCATCACTTGTGTTGTCTTCACTCCTTCCTCCATAGCTTGAGTCCAAGAGATTCCTTATTTTAAAATGTAAAGAATCTACATAAATCAATACATATCTAGTAATAATAGGAAGGGGTTGAATGAGAACTTATGAATTACAACAAGATTAAGCATGACTTGAAAGGTGATTAGAAGAAGAACTTTGATGGGTTTTTGAGCTTGAGAGAGAGAAGGAAGGAGAGAAGGGTGAGAAGACTAATGGTTGATTTTCGAGAAGGTCTCAATGTGGAAAAGGAAGGGTGTGTGTGTGTAAAGGTAGAGGGGGTGGTCTCCACCACAGTTGAAAAAACTGGCGTCCACCATTTTGGCCATATCTCCTAGATCGTAGATGCAAAAATTATAAAAAAAATATGGCCAGATTCTCCAGCTCATCAGCTACAACTTTGATGAAGACAACTTTTCTTGGATCAGAGTGGAAGTATTTTTTAAAAATTCAGCAAAATCATGTGTATGGTTTCTTCCTTTACCAAGTCTTCCACTTGGGTCCCATTTGTTTGAATCATCATATGGCTCCAAAGCCATGATGATATGAGCCACTCATGACCCTTGAATCATGGGTGCATGGCTCCACAACCACATCATATCTTTTCTTTTCACATTTACATATTTTCCCTTCCCTTTACCACTAGGTTCTCCCTCTACCTTTCACCTCCGGTGAACTAGTCAAGAAAAAATCATTTTTTTTAAAATTTTTCCAAGAGGTTGTTCTCACTCTTTCTTTTATTGTAAACCTCTAGAAGCAAGGAAAACCAACAAAATATGATAAACAAAAATTTGTGATAGGCTCGGATCATAGCCCCCCCAAACCTGGCTAGGGGTATTTATGCCTCTAGTCTACTTTCTTTGATCTTGAGCTGACCTTATCCTGATGTGATAAGGCTTTAGACGCCATCCATTTGTCCTGGTCTTGTGCACTTTACCATCAATGTCTTGAAATCTGTAAGAGCCATTTTTGAACTTTTTGGTGACCAAGAACGGGCCTTCCCATCGGAAAAGAAACTTTCCATCCTTACGAGTGTCGAAGCGATTGTCATATCGAAGCACTAGAGATCCCTTTTTGATGTCTTTGGATGCTAGATTTTTGTTGAACTTTTCTCTGCGCTTCTCTGCTTCTTGAGAATAGTGGTTGATGGCTTCTTCACGATCCAATTGCAGCCTCTCTAGATCCATGATCCTTTGATGTACTTTCTCCTTTTGAGAGCCTACCTGGCTACCCAATATTCGAAGACTTGTTAACTTCACTTCAATGGGCAAAAGCGCCTCCTTTCCATAAACCAAATGAAAGGGTGTGTACCCTAATGTGGTTTTGAAGGAGGTTCTATAGGCCCATAGAGCTCCATTCAGGTGTTTGTCCCAATCTTGGCGCCTGGCATGTACCTGTTTGGTGAGAATTTTGCAAATGATTCCATTTACGTTTTCCACCAAACCATTGCACTGAGGGTAGTAAGGAGTAGAGTGTTGATGCTGAATATTTAGCTTCTTCATGAGTTCTCCTACCAAGTCTGCTCTAAACCCTGGTCCTCTATCAGATAGTATTTCAAGAGGGGTGCCAAACCGGCAACAGATGTGGTCAAAGATGAACTGACTCACATCCTTAGCAGTAATTCTATTGGTCGGCATAGCCTCAGCCCATCTAGTCATGTAGTCTACTCCCATGATGATGTACTCTTTACCTGACTGAGTGCGTGGTAGAGGCCCTATGGCATCAATTCCCCACTTCTCAAAGGGCCCATATACCTTTATTGGGTTCTGAGGTTCAGCTATGAGCCGTCGTGGTCCTGCTTTCTGACATTCGTCACATGTTTGACACCAGTATTTGACATCACGATGAAGACTTGGCCAAGTAAACCCAGCTTGTAGAACCTTTCTACTAGTGACGTCGTGTGCAAAGTGTCCTCCGCATATATCATCGTGACAAGCTTTTAAAATTTCTTCAATTTCACTCTTCAAAGGCACTCTCCTAAGCATACCATCCTTACCTAGACAATACAAGTCATCATTTACTATGCGATACCAGGTAGCCTTCCTAGCTAACCATCGCCTTTCCCCTGCATTCAAGTGTTTAGGAGCCTCTCCTTGCTCCAGAATGTGCATAATATCTTCCAAGTCCTCCTTGCCTTGCTGAAGTGGAAGTTTGATGGCCACTGCTCCCACTATTGACTCATTTAACTTTGATGATGCTAGGTGGTCTGCATCCTTGTTCTGGTCTCTTGGCACATGATGTACTTGTGCCTCCCTAAATCTCCTCATAAGAGCTTTGGATTCTCTCATTTTAGCAGAGAGACGGGCATTTTTGCAAGCCCATGTACCTTGCATTTGCCTTACCAAAAGCATGGAGTCACCAAAAGCGTTTAATCTCTTAATTGAATTATCGAGGCACCAACAAAGGCCATGAATTAGAGCATGATATTCTGCTTCATTGTTGGAGTGGACATCTTCTAGAGTGATCCCTTCACCATGGATCCTCTCTCCCAATGGAGATAAGACCACAATGCCTGCAGCTGCCTTATCCTTGGTTCTCTTGTATGCTCCATCAAAGTAGAGGCTATAAGAGTTGACCAAAGCCTCTGGAGCTGGAGGTGGTGGAAGTTCCTTTCTCTTCAAATGGAAAACTTTTTCATAGCACTTGTTTGTTAAAATGTCGGCTAAGCATGCTCGAGTTGTTCTTTCAACCTGTATTGTATAATCAAACTCTTGAAGTCGCACCACCCACTTTGCTATTTTGTCAGAGATTTCCATATGTTGTAGTGCATAGGGAAACATATCCTCCACAGTGATAATTACAAACCTCTTCGGCAGCAAGTATGGCCGAAATTTGGTTACCGCAAACATGAGAGCTAACACTAGCTGTTCCATCAGGGTGTAGGCCTTCTCTGTGTTTTCCATGGCAGCTAGCAAAATACACGGGCCTCATAAAGGATGTTTTTGGATCGTTTTGTAGGAGGGCAGCACCAATGGCTTCTTCTCCCACACTAGGGTTTACAAAGAATGTTTCTTCCCAACAAGGTTGGAGGATTATAGGGAGTGACCCTAACATTTTTTTAATCTCTCTAAAATGCCCTTCACTTTCTTCACTCCAAACAAGCGTCTCTTGACGAGTCAGCTGTTGTAGAGGAAATATCACTTGGGAGAGTAAGTGTATGAATCTATTCAAATATCTTAGCTTTTGCAAGAAGGAGGTTAATTGTTTGATGGAAGTTGGGGAAGGTAGATTTAGCAATGTTTCTATCTTTTCAGGATCTACCTCGATTCCATCAATGGACACTACATGCCCTAATAGTGTAACCTTGCTTTCCCCAATGTGACATTTGTCCTTGTTTAGTTGTCCACCCAGCTTAGCTAAACGAGTAAATCCTTCATCAATCTTGCCGAGATGCATACTTTTGGAGCTGTAAATACAAAAGTCATCTATGAAAACCCTTATGGACTTACCAAAGTAAGGTTGGAAGACCATGTTTATGAATCGTTGAAAGGTGGCTGGAGCGTTGGTGAGACCAAAAGGCATGACTCGGAATGCAAAACATCCCCATGGTGTGATGAAAGTAGTCTTTTTCTGGTCCTCCTCTGCAATGCGTATTTGAAAGTAGCCAGAGTAGCCATCACACACTGTGTATCTCTCATGGCCTGCTACTTCATTTAGAATCTCATCTTGAAATGGGAGAGGGAAGTGGTCCCTCTTTGTTGCAGCATTTAGTGGCTTGTAATCCACTCACACTCGCCATTTACCATTCTTCTTTGGCCTCACCACTACTGGGGAGACCCATTCTGAATCTTCTACTGGGTATATGAATCCTGCTTCTAAGAGTCTCTTCACCTCAGACAACAGTGCATTTTGTTGCACAACTCCTAATCTTCTTAGTTTTTGTACTACTGGCTTGCTCCCTTCTTTTAGATGGATATGATGCTTCACTGCAGTGACACCTGTAATGTGAGTGTAATCAAAAATAAACAATGATGCATGCTTCTTGAGAACATTTACATAACCCTCCTTTTCTTCTTCCTTTATATCCTTGGATAACATCTCCTCTAGGCTGGCATCCCACACATTCTCCATTTGGATCCTTGGGTTGTCTTCTGATGAGGTAGTTTCCTTTATGGTGACGCCCATGACTTCGAGAGTGCTATCACTCTCTTCACTTGAACTCTCTTCCTCGTCCATAGATGAGGAGCATCCACTTGAGCTCCACTCATCAGCTGACGTCTCTAGTTCAAGGTTCTCTTGTCGCCCATTCTTTAGGTTATAAACCACCTTCCGACTATGGCCACCCATGCGAGGCCTCAACTCCAAGTCTCCTGTTGCCCAATCTTGCCTAGCTCCTATACCCATGAGCCAAGGTCGTGAGCCAAGGTCGTCCTAAAATAAGGGGGTATCCTTCTCCCTTTACTGGCATCACATAAGCATCAACCTCTGTAGTGATTCCAAAAACAGAAACTCTCAAAGCTTTCACTACACCCACACAAGTGACAGAGACATTATTGGCCATTTTTGCCCTAAAGTTTGATGATTCCATTACCTCTAAACCCAATTGATGCATTAGCTTTTCTGTCATGACACAAACCTCTGCTCCACTATCAATGTAAGTTTTTGGAATCCGTTGTCCCTTGATTTGAGCCTCCACCAAAGGCACTATATCCTTGAGACCATATGCTTTGATTACACTTACTAGCTTACTTCGCTTTGCCCTCGTGCTCACCATTTTTTACCATTGTCGTCGAAGCTTTGGGGAGATATGAAGTAGTTGTGGCCAAGTAATCTTTGGTCCTTGAGAACTCACATCAGCTGTCAAGTCATAAGGTTGTGTCCGAGATCCCATAGGGAAATCAGAGATGTCAATTTGAGACCTAGTACGGGTCTTCCTCTTCTTGGCTTCATCTTTAGTTGCCCGAGATGTACTTGCTTCATTGCTTGCATCCTTGCTTGTTTCTTTACCTACTTCATCTTGGACACGCACACGTTTGATAGGCATTGTAGCCACTTCATCTATCTTCATCTTCCCTTTAGCTATTTCTTCCTGGTTGCTTCTGCCCTTGAGGACCTCCTCCATCCTTATGATGCTCACATTTGGTTGAGTAGCAGGGGCTTGAGCTTGAGCACAAGTGGCTGCAAAATTTGAGGTTGCGGTTGCTCTTGTGCTTGAGCTCTAGCACGGGGTGGACTTACTTGTTGTCAAGGACCTCTGACAGGGTAGTCATATCTTCTGGGATGAGGGCAATTATACATGCCGTGGCCAATTTCCCCACAATTGTAACACAACATTTCCCTTGCTTGACGTCGCATTGGTGGCCGGTTCCCACCATTTCCCTCAATAGGCCTTCTTGCACCCTGCACAAGATTTACTCTCAACCCCTCTAGCTGGTTTGTGAGATTGTTTATTTGTTGGAGAATATCTTCTTGTTGACCTCTATTGAGGTCTGGTGCATTAGGCACATTTGGAGGTATGTGAGAAGCTTCCATAGTTGTGATATTGCCTCCCAAAGCTAGCTGGCCAGCTTGGGCTTGATAGAGAATCTTTCTATTCTTTTCCCTAGCAATTCTTAAGGCATCTTCAAAAGCATTTGGAAATTTGCTCTTTACCTTCTCCCTTAGCAAGGGGTACAAACCTGAGATAAATCGATCCTTTTGGAGGCAATTGGGAGCTCGCTCACCAGGGTTTAGTGAGTCTGACCATTGGCCCCAAAGTTTCAAAAAACCTTCCTCATAGGTTGCATAACCATGAGGGTCAACTTGATGAAGGGACAGAAGCCGTTGCCATAGTTCTTCTTCCGAATTGGCTCGTTGAAATCTTCGTAGGAAAGCCACCTTCAATCCCTCCCAATCAATTCTTTGGGTTGGATCTAGAGCCTGGAACCATACCCTAGCTTCTTCTTTGAGCACCAAAGGAAAAGCTCTCAATTTCAATGCTTCATCATCCCTCCCAGAGACAAGGAAAGCCATCTCCAAGTTATCCAAAAATCCCCAGCATTTTCCCCACTACGCCCAAAAAAATTTGGGAAAGCCATCATAAAAGTGGGTTGCCTTCCTCTCAATACAGCACAAAGATGAAAACGTCTAGGCCCAAATCATATCTTATTAAGGGTAGAATAAATGGATTGATAGATGCATTAATCTCAGCTAGACGACGAGGGCCTAGTAAGTCCCTTATGATGTTTTGGAACCTAAGCTTTGTGCTAGCTATTATATGCACAGTTTGTCTATCAAGAGGTTGGAAAGGTCCATATAAATCCCTATGATTCATGGAGTATGCTTAAAGCAAGATGAAGATGTGAACATCAAAAGATACATTTTACTCCAAAATAGGAAATATTATAGGCTCAGGGGACAGCAATATCTCTCTCAACCTCTCAGCTCCAAAATAGAAGACCAATCTTTGTTGGAAAAAAATCTTTCTATCAATGCGCACATTCACCCTAATATTTTGAACTGATTGAAAGTTGTAGAAAATGGGATTATTCATTGGTGCATTAATTACAAACTTCCATGAAGCACTTCATTGAAGTTGAGCTCTCTTGGATCCCACCATTTGAGAGATGCAAAGAATTTGCTCACCAGTGATTAGCCTAGCTTTGGTGTGACCATCTTCAGCTTTGTAGAGTTCATAGGGTTCGATGGCTACCCTCTCAACCACCTTGAGCCTTCTTGCTAGTAGTAGTTGGAGTGCATCACCATATGTAGCCTCTTGCCAATACCGCACCCCATTGATGTGTAGCTCCCCCTCCAAAAACTTGTTAATTCCTGAGTTTGAGAGTGCTTTCACCACCTGAAGTCGAGGCTT
The DNA here is from genome assembly GCF_014529385.1 of Adiantum capillus-veneris. Taxonomy (NCBI): domain Eukaryota; kingdom Viridiplantae; phylum Streptophyta; class Polypodiopsida; order Polypodiales; family Pteridaceae; genus Adiantum; species Adiantum capillus-veneris. Next base: position 147,204,639 of record NC_140934.1, read on the forward strand.
CAAAGGAAGTGTCTTCACACTAGCCACAAAGCACTCAACACAATTTTTTGACCTAGGGACTTGATGACTACAAGATTTTCCTTGAAGCAAAGAAGGGTGTGTGTAGTTAACTCTCTTTACCCGTATACGTGCCGTTTGTCGATAAAGACGCTTCTTTTCTCGAGCTTCTTGGGGAGACCATAGTGGAAGTCTCGGAGAATTTGATGGATCTTCCTTCATAGGATTGATAGAGCGCTGCTTGAGAACTCCTCAGTGGGGGCACCAATTTATGACGAAGGAAATTTGGAATGGCGGCCTCTACACCAAAACAAACTCCATTGCGCCACAAGGGAAATGAAATGAGGGCACCACCTAGTCTTGGAAGCGTGGACTAGGACCGCTACACAAAGAGAGAGAGAGAGAGAGAGAGAGAGAGAGAGAGATCACTATGAATGAAGCATTAACCGTAGTGTGTGCACAAGGAATGGATGACTTCAAACACTCCCAACACAAATAGCATATAGATTACCAAACAATCACTCAAGGATTATCCAAGATCACATCAAGCATTCTCACACACATATAAAAAATTTCTCTTAATTAACATAAGTAAGAGGAGGAGAGGTTACTAGCATGAAACAATTTGCACTCTAGGATGTGCAAGAATAGAGTAAATGAATGAGCTTATGGGCTCATGGTGAGTGATACAAAGGCTCAATGGGGCTGAGGGAGGCTTGAAATTACAAAGGGGAAGGCCTCTTTATATAGGAAAGAGAGTGATTAGGAGTGAGGTTAAGATCCAAGTGTAATTTGTACAAATGAAGCTTGATTAGGGACATTCAACCAATGAAGAAGATCCTTCCAAGTGATTTGTTGACTAATTAGCTCCATCATCACTTGTGTTGTCTTCACTCCTTCCTCCATAGCTTGAGTCCAAGAGATTCCTTATTTTAAAATGTAAAGAATCTACATAAATCAATACATATCTAGTAATAATAGGAAGGGGTTGAATGAGAACTTATGAATTACAACAAGATTAAGCATGACTTGAAAGGTGATTAGAAGAAGAACTTTGATGGGTTTTTGAGCTTGAGAGAGAGAAGGAAGGAGAGGAGGGTGAGAAGACTAATGGCTGATTTTAGAGAAGGTCTCAATGTGGAAAAGGAAGGGTGTGTGTGTGTAAAGGTAGAGGGGGTGGTCTCCACCACAGTTGAAAAAACTGGCGTCCACCATTTTGGCCATATCTCCTAGACCGTAGATGCAAAAATTATAAAAAAAATATGGCCAGATTCTCCAGCTCATCAGCTACAACTTTGATGAAGACAACTTTTCTTGGATCGGAGTGGAAGTATTTTTTAAAAATTCAGCAAAATCATGTGTATGGTTTCTTCCTTTACCAAGTCTTCCACTTGGGTCCCATTTGTTTGAATCATCATATGGCTCCAAAGCCATGATGATATGAGCCACTCATGACCCTTGAATCATGGGTGCATGGCTCCACAACCACATCATATCTTTTCTTTTCACATTTATATATTTTCCCTTCCCTTTACCACTAGGTTCTCCCTCTACCTTTCACCTCCGGTGAACTAGTCAAGAAAAAATCATTTTTTTTTAATTTTTCCAAGAGGTTCTTCTCACTCTTTCTTTTATTGTAAACCTCTAGAAGCAAGGAAAACCAACAAAATATGATAAACAGAAATTTGTGATAGGCTCGGATCAGCGGCATTGACCTTCTTGAGATCCACACACACTATGAGTTTTCTATTCTTTTTTGGCACAATCAATATCGGAGAAACCCATTTCGAGTGCTCAATAGGGTATATGAATCCGCATTTCACAAGCTTTTCAATCTCCTCTTTAGCGATCTTTGCATATTTAGGATTCATTGGGTAGGTTGTTGCGAACTAGTTTAGCCATGCTATTCATGGGGATTGTGTGTTGCACCATGGAAGGTAGAACACCTTTCATATCATGATATGTTCAAGAAAATATATTCCTGAATTCCTTGAGAAGTTCTTTAAGTACACACTCCTCAGTCTTTGTCAGATCTTGGGCAATGAAAACAAGTTTGGACTCTTCTCCTAGGTCTGTTAATTCTATTTCCTTAACTATCGTTGGACCATCATAAACTCCATTCCTTCCATCGATAGGTTTTCTTTGAGCCTTTGTATACACAACCTTACTTTCCTCTATGGTGTAGGAATTGAAATGTTCAAGTGCAGGGTGTAAATCTGTGGGGTCCTATTGTTCTGTGGACTGTGATTTCACTTCCAATTCCTTTTGTTGTTTAGCTAACTCTCGATTTTGTTGTCTCCTTACGGTGCGGCTCAAATTTGGCTTCTCTGTAGCCTCTAGTTGTGTGACGTCAATGGGTTGTGGACTACACCACATAACGCTTTGAAGGTATTCACCGCAGTTATCTACCAACTTCCGATGAGCATCACATGCCCCTATATAATTAAGCCATTTTGGGGTAGATTTCTTTTCATTTATTCTAGCACGCACATTTGCTCAATTTTTTGTCGCCTCTTATATCTCTTACTCTTCTTGTCTAATTTTTTATTACGGCCGATCTCTAGTGAAGAGTCACTAGAGGAATCGCTACTTGTGTCTTCTGCTCCCTTGGATAGATTGTCATCTAGGGTACCACTGGGCCCTGAATGATTTGTTCCCACATTTGCACTAAGAGTTAACACAGATTCTTCCTTCTCAGAGTCAAATTCAATTGATGATTCTGACTCCAAATCGTGTGGGCTATATATAGTCTTGTGAGACGCTACTGGTTCCAATGCCAGTCAAACCTTCATCTTATAGGTCATCAGAAGCTATATGCATTTCTTCTAGCATATTTAAGGGTACAAGTGGTGGCATTTCATCCCCTCAGGTGTTACCTAGGTCTTCCCCCTGTTTCCACAAGTATCTATGGTTACTGCTAAGTGGACCCAATCCACATTGTCCAACTCAGTCATCCCAGGTAGAACATCCATATAGGGAGAATCTTCCCCAACATAAGTTTCCATTTTACATGTGTAACAATACTGCAATGTGGCCGAGTGAACTGTTGTGTCGGATCTATGATCAATTATAAACCTGTTTCCTAGAGGATGTACTCGACCCGTCACAAGATCCACTCAAATTAGAGAATCTTGGAACTGCAAGTAGACATGGTTTTTAGACCAGTCATGCACCATTTTTGCTTCCCTCATGAAAGGACGTCCTAAGATCATCTCTGATGCCATAGTGTTTTTGGAGAAATCCATAACAATGAAGGTAACTCGTATTTTATGTCCAAAGACCTTGATCTTGAGATCTTCTAGCATCCCAATAGGTTTAACAATAGACCCATTGGCCATTTTCACTACTATGGTTGTGGTCACAAGGTGAGGTCTTCCCATAGTTTCCCAGCAATTTTTAGTCACAATGCTAACCCCAACGCCACCATCAAGGATTCCCTTCACAGTTAATCACCCTCAAAGTATTGTCCCCAACTTGTTAACAGGTATTTCTATGACAAGTTTCTCATCTAGGTTGGGTTGTGGATCTAAGTGTTCCTCCTCTGTTGGCATCTCCCCAGCTCCATCCATCTGTGAAAATTGTGGTAGCCCAAACTTAAGTTCTCCATTGAGGAAGGCTCGAAGAGCTGAGACTAGCTCAGGGTCTTTATATAGTTTGGACATGATGGTGGTTCTAACTTCTGAAGACATGAAATCCATCAATTTGGCAATGTTTAACGGCACCTTTTGGGCTTCAGTCCCTTGATGTGGGGAAGATGGGATCTCCATTTCTTTGATAGGGTCAGGTAGTCCCTCTGTAAACATTCTTTCCAATAAGAAGTGAGATTGCCCACTTTCGCACGACTTTAAGTCACTTCTTCTTGGATGACACTAGGTATGGCTAGGGGTCTATGGACTTTGTGAGGTTGTTGTTGTGTAGGGAACAACGTGACTGTAATCTAGATCCACCTAGGTGCTGGGTCTAGATCCCTTTGGGTATCTTCTACCAAACTCATTAATTGCTTGACTCGCTTGATCTCCTCTGTAGGGTTTGGATAAATTCCTATCTTCTTCTTGGATCCTGGCCATTGTGGCTCATGACAATCCTCCTTGTTGGTTTCTTTCTTAATGGTTGTTTTCGTCTCCATGGTTTCACCTGAATCAGAATCCTCTTCAACGTCGTTCATATATATGGGGTTGTCACCAGTCCCTATGTTGGTCTTTGAACTGGGGTCTGACTTCGCTGCTTTTTGCGATCTCTTCCTTCCTGTTATCTTCTTCTTTTGAGATTGGGAATTGATGTCGTGTCTCTTTCTCGAAGAATATAATTTTGTTTTTGGAGCATCAATCGTGTGAGTACGTTTACTGGTACCACAGGTGTACTTTGTGATGGCTCCTCGGTAAACTCAATCAAGTTTAATGGCATGATCTTTGGTGCATTTGGATTATTCACATTGGGCAATCAAATGATCTATGCCACATTGATTACATATGAGTATCAACATTGTAGACGTCCTCGCTTGATTGGTTTACATTAGTGTGGCGTTCTTTTGTAGCTTAATAGTACACTCGGCCACATGATGTGGACCTCAACACTCATAGCGTTGAAGAGGTGGTCGCTTGGTAGTGTAATTGATATTTTGGCCTCTTGCAGTAAGAGCAGCTACTTGATATACATGTTTGGCTTGTCCCCAATAGTCCTCCATGTCATATTGTGGACTTGTGCATCAACCCGTAGTCAATATTAGGGTCTATATCTTCCTCACAGCCTTCCAAACAAGAAATAGATGACTCACAACCCACTTGATTCACAAAAGTGATTCTCGGATGTAGTGGTTGCAGTCCTAGCACTGGAGGTGGTAAGGGTAGGCCCTAGGGACCATGTGTTGTGATGTTTGTTCAAGAGTGGGACGAGCATCAATGCAGGCACTCGAGATGTATATGTCCATGCTAAGGTTGGTCTTTTGGCAATCGCGTACTTAAATACTATGCAATCCTTAGCTTGATGACCATACCTCCCACAGGAATTGCAATTCCCATTGAATTTTACTCTAAAAGTAGGGCATTCACTGGTACTATGCGGACCATAGCATACTGAGTACCATTGTTCCTCCCTTCTTGGATACATATGATTGTTTTGCGGAGCACAATTGTCTCTAAGACTCTTTTGAATGGCCTTGGTGAGATTTGTTAAAGTCGTCTCAGATATCTTTGGCTCCTTAGCAATAGACTTTAGGGTCATTGGCTGATACCTTGATGCTTGTGAGCTAGTAGATTTAGGCTCAACAGACACTCTTTCTCCTTGAATCATTAAATTATCCTCCAATTGGATCGCATTGGTGGTGATTGCTTCCCAAGTGATGATACCTCTAATGACTAGGCCATTGTAGATATCCTCATGTCATGATCCCCTCATGAATCTATCAAGCATTTGATTATTATTGAAGCACTCATTTGGATTACAACCAGAATTCAAATGCTTCAAGTGACTAATAAAGTCTCTCACCGACTCTCCTTCCTCTCGTTGGGCTTTCTGGAGCTGAGAGGCTCATTAGGAGATTTCGGAGGTCTTTTGGAGGGCCTTTTGGTAGAGAGAGGAAAATAAGCTCCTCCAATGAGAGAAGAGCCTATGTTACGTAGAAAAATAGATTGATATTAACAAAAATATAAAAGGTGTCCCTCTCCTCATTTAATAATCTAGTGGTCTTTGAAGACGAGCACTCTCTTTTATTTAATGCGAGCACCTTTTTCAGAAGGTAGATGCGGTGCATTTGATACGGGATACGTCATCACTAGAACTCAAAAAGTCACAAAACTATCAAGTGGTGGAAGATTTTGAAACTTTTGATACTGCCAATGCGTCCGGAACGCACATATCTCCTAGAAATGAATGTCCAATTGCCTCACTTAGACATCCAAAGAGGCCAAAAATGTCAAACACCCCTAAAAGAACATTTTACTAACGGTGCGCGAGGAGGCATTCCAAAATTTTGGAATGCCTCCTCGCGCGCCGTTAGTAAAAAGGCCCCTTTTTCCTCTTTTTAGGGAGCTTTTTGAGAGGAAAATGTCCAAAAACCTCTAAAAAGGGGCTTTTTGGAAAGATAAGTGTCCAAAAATCACTAAAAGGAGCTTTGTACTAACGGCGCGCGAGGGGGCATTCCAAAATTTTGGAATGCCTCCTCGCGCGCCGTTAGTAAAAAGGCCCTTTTTTCCTCTTTTTAGGGAGCTTTTTGAGAGGAAAATGTCCAAAAACCTCTAAAAAGGGACTTTTTGGAAAGATAAGTGTCCAAAAATCACTCAAAGGAGCTTTTGGAATGCCTCTTCGCGCGCCGTTAGTAAAAAGGCCCTTTTTTCTTTTTTTTAGGGAGCTTTTTGAGAGGAAAATGTCCAAAAACCTCTACAAAGAGGCTTTTTGGAAAGATAAGTGTTCAAAAATCACTAAAAGGAGCTTTGTACTAACGGCGCGCAGAGGGGCATTCTAAAATTTTAGAATGCCTCCTCGTGCGCCTTAAGTAAAAAGCCCATTTTTGGGGGTTTTTTGACATTTTTTGCCTCTCCGGATGTCGGAATGAGACAAGTAGACATTCGTTTTTAAGGTATTTTGGCGTTCCGGATGCATTGGTGGTGTCAAAATCCTCAAAATATATCACTATTTTATAGTTTGTGACTTTTCAACTTTCAATGATGACGTAAGGTGCATTGAATGCGCCGCACCTGCCTCCTGAAAAAGACGCTCGCATTAAATAAAAAAGTGACCGTTTTCAAGGACGATTGGGAATATAAATCTACTTTTTAGAGTGTCTGGTTGTCCTTTTGGACGTACTCACAAGGTGCAAGTGCATTTTAAAAAAAGTTTCTAGAGAGAGAAATACAATTTCTTACAAGGCCCTCCAAATGACCTCCGAAATTTTCTAATGACACCCCAAAGCACTCCCTCTCGTGTGTATTCTTTTAAGAACAGTCTCCTAAGAGTAGGGTAGATCGTTTTTTCTTCCACCCTTAGGGTTCTATACCAATCCCCAGCCTTCCCACCTAAGGTTAGGCTTAAAGCATTACTCTTATGCAGGTCATTGTGTTCTCCTAAAAAATCACATATTTGTTCAAACACTTTGATATGATTTCTCACATCCCCATCTCCACTAAATTTTTGTGTGAGCCTGGCTATTTGTACTGCCTCACTTCTAGGCTCTCTATCAAGCGTGTTACGCATATTCTCAGCAATAGATTGACTGATGGTTTGAGCAAATGCTACCAAATCTCCTAAATAAGCAGATACAGTGGCCGCAGGTGCACGCGCTCTTGGAACTACATGTGGGATGGGAGTTGGCCTTGGCCTTGGCATACATGCGGCCCTCGGGTCCCATACCTTGTATGGTGGTGTACCACGTGGTGGTCCAAAGTTCATAGGTGTGGCCTTAGGCATAGCCGATGCCGGATACGACATGTTATTGCTAAATGGTATGGCCCCACTTGAATAAGAGCTCGGATAATGTCATTGTGGAGTATGAGCCCTTGGCATAATTGGGGGTGTGGGAGCTACGTGGGCATGAGGTGCGATAGGTACATAGGCTTGATGCACACTTGTAGGTATTGTTGGGGACATTGTGCTACTAGGTAGCGGTGCAATGCTAACAAACGAGGTCCAAGGTGTACTTTTTGTACTCATCACCGGAGTAGGTGTCGTAGCCGTGGTGTCATCAAGGAAAGATGAGCTAGATTTGGAAAAGTGAAACTACTACTTGTGGGTTCAGTCTGTACCAAAACTCTAAGCGACACAATATATGAAGGGTCCATTAGACTCACTGAAGGAGTTTCCATCTATGATAATGTTGGTTGTCTGGCCTTGCCCATATCCAAGAATCTCATAAGTCCCATTGAAGGAATGTTAATCCCTCGGTTTTGCCTCTCCAATTGGATGATGCTATGGATGACATTGCAAACTATCTGTTGCCGCTCCTCTAGACTTGCGGTGCTAGAAATAGATTGTATAACTTCTAACCAATCTATATGGTATGTGTAACCCGTGTACAGGTCAGTCAAGGGTTCAGTTTGTAGGTCATATTCCAAATTTTTGTTGAGAAATAACCCTTCTAGGCCCGGCGTACTAGAGGTTTCCCTTGAGGTGGAAGCATTGTTGTTCCCCAGAGTTTGACCCACATTGCCTACTAACTCAGGAGCACCCGATTGTTCGATTGCTATGCATGTTTTCCCAATGGTCTTTCCCTTCATGGCTTAGTGTTGTTCTAGGAAACTCTCCATTTCCCTCTCCCTAGCCACTTGCATATAGCACTCAACTTCTTGCACCTCCGTAAGACTCCTACCATCAGGTAGTAGAACTTCGGGGAGTAATTGCTTTGCATGGTTTTCCATGAAAGCAGGGGGCAGGATATCGATGTGGACAATCTTGGGGAGTATAGGCTCTCCCTGAGATACCAAAGGTGAATCTACCTCTCCCTCACCTTTGTTAACTTCACTAACCGCAGGTTCAAAGCGAGTAGCTCTACTAAAGGTTTCTATAAAGCGACTAAACACGCTAGATCCAGGCTGTGGGGCTCAGACATGTACATTTTTGTTTCCTTTCTCGAGGTTTGGTGTAGAATTCCCTTCCATAATATCGTAGTCATATGAAGATTCACTAGCCGCTATGTTTGGGTCTTGGGTTGTACTACCTTGGGTCCCCGTTGAGGGCCTAGAACCTAAGGTAGGTAGGTATTGAGCACCCGCGTAAGTCGAAGTGCTCGCTAGTTGCTCCGCCTCTAGCACACGACCAGAGCATAGATGCATGTGCCTTTGGCACCCTAAAAGCGTCGATGAATACCCTCGAAGGTTAACCGCTTGATTTTTTAGGCGTTTGTACCCCGTTTTCACTCGTTTTTTGATGTTTTTTAGTGTATTTTTATGATCGATTTTTGGATTAGAGCGTGTGATAGCTTGAAACAAACATCTCACTTAGGGGGTCGTGGTGTGCTTTACAGCACAGTGTTCGGTTACTTGAAGCTCCGATGGTCCTCAAAACGGTCAATTTTTACTTAGGCGTGAGGCTAAAATAAGTAAGTCCAAATGGTGATTGAGGCCTGAGCCTGGGCTTGGGCTTGGGCTTGGGGAATGTTCCCGTTCTCGGTCCTTCCTTTTACATAAATTTTTTATTATTTTTTTATTTCTTATTTTGGGATAAGGTCGCCGCGGCTGCGCCGCACACGCGCACACACACACCTAACCTACCTACTTGCAACTAATAGAGCTATTGTTACACACTATTTAGCACAGTACTAGAGCAACTAATCAACTAACAAATCTGCTTACTGCACCTTATAGATCTAACATTATAGATCTAATACCTTAAATCTAACACCTTATCAATAGATAACAGTACATTGCAACACCTTATTAACAGAAAACAGTACACTGCAGCAAAAACAAAGTTCACAAATCCTTCTCAACAACCACACCTTCTTTCTCTACCTTTCCTACATCTCAAATTGCACCACAAAGCAGCATAGTTTGAGCTTAGTGCAAGGCATCTCCCCGGCAACGGCGCCGAAAATATGCGCGTCTATCGCACGTGCCAAAGAAAGGGACTTGTCGTACACTGTGTGTGAGCCACAAGTGGCTACAAGCACACAACCAGACTAATCTAGCAAGCTCAAGAGAACAAGGGTGTATCACTCACCGCCCTACGCTCGCCTTCGTGGAGGATTCCTCGTCGCGAAGAAGAGGGAGCTACCGCCGTGCCGCGCTCAACCGCCTCGCCGCCGCCGTGCCGTCACAATGCTCAATCTCTCTCTCTCTCTCTCTCTCTCTCTCTCTCTCTCTCTCTCTCTCTCTCTCTCTCTCTCTCACACACACACACACACACACACACACACACACAAGGAGATGAAGACGAAGATGGAGATGGAGCAAGAGCACTCTTCAATTGCACAAATGAGAGAATGAGTGTTTTTTAGGTTTAGGTGACTTTTATATGAGCTCTCCCATTCACACTTGGACGCCCATGCTTAGCCAACTAAATCTTGAATGTTCCACTTAGAGTGCACCTCTCATCGGCAATCACTTTTACCCTTTTCCTATTGGACCGACAAGCCCGGTCCCTGACTCTACCAAATAAATAATATGGCATCTGTCGCAGGTGATAGGGTGTCCGTGAGGGTTAACATCTCTCTCTCTCTCTCTCTCTCTCTCTCTCTCTCTCTCTCTCTCTCTCTCTCTCTCTCTCTCTCTCTCTCTCTCTCTCTCTCTCTCTCTCGCCCTCAAAAAGACAAATGATTACTAATTAATTTCAAGTGGCTCATGAACTGGGCTGATAGAAGATAGAACAATGTTCCAACTAAAAATTAGCATCAATGCTTTTGTCAATCAAAATTACATAGGCCCTGATGAATACACGGAGCGACTGTCAGGTTTCATGTGGTGGCTTGCATGAAGTTTTATTGGCTCAAGCCAATACGCTGGTGCAGCCAAAGTTGGTCCGAGCTAGAAAGTGGTCCATGCCAAGAAAAGGCAGTATGCAGATGCAGTGCAGAAAGCTAGGGCGGGTATTAAGGTCCCAGGTAGCCAAAGGGTAGAAAAAATGTATGCTCAATGCTGCTTTTTAGGCTAAAACAGCTCCAAGGTGGCTCAATTGGGATAGAAAATGAAGGTGCCCAAAGTGTTGAGTTAGTGCTCTGGAAGGTAGTGTTCAATGTGCTCTAGAATCCAGTCCAGATGGCTCGTCAAACGGAGCCTCGGTGCTCAAGATATTGCAGTGCAAAGTTAGAAGGTTTAGCAGATCCCCGACGAACAAGGCAGATGGGGACAGGTGGTCTAGGCATATGAGTAGATAGACGTGTAGAGCTTGACTTATGGAGTATGTCTATCTTCTCGGATTGCCAATTAGAGCTCTGGATAGCAAGTTATGGCCATCAAAAGTTTTTATTGGGGGCAGTTATGGGCCAAGTCGATCGCATGGGAAATCGGGCCATCTGGCGTTTTTTAGTCCTCGACAGAGTTCAAGCAGATAGAGCATACCGTGTGGAATCAGCAAGAAGTCAGATTTTTCCAATCAGATTCTCGAGCATCGAGTTACGGCCTGGTGAAGATGGGAGCATTTAGCGATGAAGTGCATGCAGATAACTTTCTCAGTTTTGGCCACCTCGGATCGTGGGCCCGGGAAAGTTGGAGTGCGGAGAGCACGGGGGATTTTAAAGTCAAGAGCCGTGTCTATTTGCTGGAACTTACCGCTCAAGTATTGGACCTTGGAGGAGCAAGTTAAGCATGCTTGAAAGTGATAAGGAAAAAAGTATTTTTGGGGGGTTTGGTGGCTTTGGATCGCCCCCATGAAGCCTAGAACCCTAGACGCTACCACATGGTGGCCAATAGACCCATAAGCGGGCACTTGTACACAAAATTCATGGTATATATCAAGTAAGTGGGCATCCCATTCAATGTCGAAGCAAGAGTGAGCTCTCAAGCTGTTTTGCGATGGCGGCCCGCTCAGGGCATTGTGTTGTGGTGGCGCGCGGCCCTACAAGGGCGTTGGCATGGAGGTTTTGGTTGTGTTGTGGTGGGGCGGCGGTGGCCACAGAAGTTGAGGAGCGTATGCGTGCGGTGGAGACGTGGCGTACCCGTTAGGGGACGGTTCTCGCGCCCGGCCCTTGAACGCCCTTTTTGAGAACAATAGGGGAGGGCATTAGCGATATTGCTAATGCCTCCCTGACATGAAATAAGGGACGTGCTCCATGAAGAGAGAGAGAGAGAGAGAGAGAGACAGAGAGAGAGAGAGAGAGAGAGAGAGAAGTCTGAGTGTAGACTGCAGGGAGTGCAAAGGGCGGGCCCGTTCTAAGGTCCGACAAAGCATGGGTCAAAGGGAAAATGAGAGCAGTGTAGTCCAAGAATGGACCAGATGGGAGAAAGAAGGGGATCGAAGGAAGGCCAAGCCAAGCCAAGGTGGGTAGATAGAGTGCAAATGGGTCAAAAGCCCAAAGGATCAAATTCAAAGGTAAAAAGGGTAAGGGTAAGAGGGAAAAAAAAGGAAAAAAATAAAAATGCCAAGGGACAGTAGGAACATCACTACCCCCCCCCCCCCCCCCCCCCCCCCCCCCCCCAGTGCAAGAGAGCGAAAGAGAGCAGATGAAAATAAGGCGGCTCCCTTCTTCCAGAAGATGCTAAATTAAGGTGCCAGATGGACCAATTAAGGTGCAAATTTCAAAGTTGAAGACCCCCCACTATAAAAGTCATTTTTTAATCAAATTGGGGGCTATGTTGTGCCGTTTGAAGCCTGCAAAGTGGAGCACTCTGAAAAAGTAATTCCTTTGTACTTTTTTCTTGAAAATGGTCATGGTGATGGCATTGCAAGCTTTTGTATATGCCTTGTGAAGTGTAATCAAGCCATTGTTGCCCCGTTTGGCTGTCGTTTCCCCTTCCCCCCTTCTCTTTCTCCAGCTCTCGTGTTCCCCCTCAGTGTTGGCAGTATGGATGTATGTGCCCCCCCGGGCCAACGGTATTTTGTGTGAGAGAGTGAGATTGAGCGGATGTGTTTGTGTGTAAGGGTGGAGACAGATCATGGCAGTAGGTGTGCGTTGTGTGGTGGACTTGTGGAGTGTGTGAGCAGTGGAAAACGTGCAAGTAGTGGTCTGCTAGAGTAAACAATGTTTTTGAAGGTGTTTTATGAGAGGATAGGGGTGTTGTGGATACCTTGAGCTATAGAGAGGCCTTCGTTGTTGTGCCAGGTGTGTTCCCACATTCCCCCTCTCCATCTTTTGGTGCCCCCACTAAGGAGCAGACTAATTGCTCCCAATGGATCAAAAAGAAGTGGTTTTTTGCGTTGAAGGTCATGGGGGCAAGAAGCTATGGACCAATTTTCACAGGCGAGGAGAGCCTCAATGAGTGGATGTCGAATTTCGAGCTGTATATACTAACATTGTGTATGCCAAACAAGGATGGCAAAATGCAAACATTTCCTTTGGTGATGTGTGGCAAAGCTAAAGTTTGGTATGAAGCTCTGGAAGGCGATCCGAGACAAGTGTGGAGGGCTCTACGGGCGAGGTTTCTTCACGGATTTCACAAGGAGGTGCCCTCTCTCAAGATGGATGCGAAGCTAAAAGCACTTAAACAAGATGTAAGTGAAGAGTTCAATTTGTTTTTAGGTCATTTTGAAGAGTGTTGGGCAGAACTAGGGACAACCATGCAATTGGCTAATGGGGATTACTTCAAGCTGGATAAGTTTATGGCGTGTCTGCACCTCAAGGTGAGAGAGAAAGTCGACTATCTAAGTCCAAAAAATTACAATGGTGTGGTAGCAATTGCACGGTTGAAGAGCAGAAAGATAAAGAAGAAGATAGGGCAAGATGTGTTGGGCTATGAGACGATGGCCCCCCTTCAACTGCAGAGTCCGAGTAAGGCTATGCATGAAGAAAATCATGGAAACCGAGGTGTAGCTGTTGTGCCACAAAGTTGGGTATGCATAGTGCAGGATTTGTTCGAGAAAATGCAGGAGCTACGGCTAAGCGTGATAGATAGAGGACAGCCAAGAGGAGCAAGGGGCAGGGCAAGGCCGCTGCAAGGTAGGTGCTACAATTGTGGAGAAGAGGGGCATTATGCACCTGATTGTCCTCATCCATAGAGAGAGAGAGGAGGCATTTACCCGATGTTTGGTAGAGGTCGAGGCCAAGGGCAATTCAATGGTCCAAGAGCAAGCAGTGAATCCTGTGCAGCTAGTTCCGCCAAATGGAGGTGAGGTCCCAAGAGTGAATATTATCGGGGTGGATAAGCAGGATATCAAAGTTTTGGCCAATAAGAGGGCAAGAGCTGAGAGAGAGACAGAGACAGAGCATGAAACCAAAGCTCACAAGGGCAAAGAGAAGGTTTACGACGGTAGAGAGCAGCCCGAGCCTAGCAAAAGGAGGAGATGTCGCAAGATCAAGCAAGCGGATTCCAATTAGGACGTGGCTATCCCAAGGACAACCTGGTAAGTGATGTTCAAAATCAGAAAGCAAACATTACTTTTGGTTAGTTGTTAGCTTTAAATCCAAAATTGAGAAGGTAATGGTCTACGAGTGTTAGCACTAGGTTGCCAAGAGCTAAGGGGAATGTGCAAGCGGTGCAAAACATGGCTTTGAGGGTAGAGAACCCGGCTGATGTTCTTCCGTTGGTGGATGAGATTGTAGAAAAGAGGATGCAGGTACAGGCCTACATAGATGGTGGAGTGGAGGTTTGTGTCATGATATAAGCAGCCATGAAAGAGACGAGAGTTAAGGTGATAGCCAAGTCGAATGTGCGCATGAGGATGACCATATTAAAGCCAGGTGTCTGGGTGTGGTTCAGGATGTGAAGGTCAAGGTGATGGGCATAGAGTTCCTGATATACTTTTTTGTGATGAAGGCACGAGATAATGCTAATCCAATCATTTTGGTTAGGCCATGGCTTTTGGCAATAGGTGCTAAGCAAGATTGGGAAATCAAAGTATTCACCTTGCCTGACAGAGAGAAGGGGAGACAAGTTGTGCTAGATTTAAAGACCAACGAGAGCAGTTCCCGTCCTATGGCAGCTAAGGATGAAGGCAACACGACAAGCTACGAATACGAGATAGAGACGTTCTATGATGAAGGCTACACTAGCATAGAGGAAGAGAAGAGCAAGGACGACATGCTGAAGATAGAGGCCGACTTGTTCGGTGTCACCATAGATGACTCCCCTCCTAAAGAAAAAGGTATGCAGCCTCAAGCTCATGGTTTAAGCATAGAGGAGGTTTCAAGCATGTTAAGTGAAGATTTGACCAGGGTGAGAAAGAGAGTTATGCTCAACTGTGTGAATCCTATCCAAACCTATTTGCAACAGAATACAATACTTTACATGGTGCAAAAGGGGTAGAGCACAGGATTGTTCTCGAGGAGGGGCATAGGCCTAAAGCAAGATTAGGGGAAGTCCAAAAAGAGGCCCTTTGGTAGGAGATCAATAAATTGCTCGATGCAGGCATCATATACCCTGTGAAAGAGTCAGAGTGGGTCTCACCAGTGGTTATAACCCCTAAGAAGAATGGGAAGTGGAGGGTGTGTGTCGAGTACAAGCCACTAAAATGCAACAACCAAGAGAAATCACTATCCGTTGCCGTTTTAAGACGAAATCCTAAACCAGGTGGCTGGGCACGAAAGATACTCGATATGGATGGTTTCTCAAGATATTTTTGAATAGGGATTGCACTCAAAGACTGGTTGAAGACCACATTCATATCTCCATGGGGTTGTTTTGCTACCGTTTGGATTGGTAAATGCATATGCCACCTTCCAAGATTGGATGCATGGTATTTGGTCTATACTTGGGCCTCTTTATCAGGGTCTTCATGGATGATTTAGGCTGCTACAGTTCAATATTGGAGCACCCATTGAAGTTACAATTATGCTTTCAAAGGCTTGATGAGGATGGAGGTCAACTAAACCCCAAGAAGTGCAAGCTAGCACAACCTCGAGCATAGCTGTTGGGTCATGTGGTGTCGTAGAATGGTATAGAGGTTGATCCCAAGAAGGTGAAGGCGTTGGTGTTGATGGAGCCGCCATCAGATGCTCAAGGTTTGTCTTCATTTGTCCATAATCTGAACTATCTTTCGCGCTTCTTTTGGATGTTTTCACAATATGTACATCCTCTTCAAAAAAGAGCTCAGCAAGTGCACGGTTATGAGTGGGATGAGGAAGCTTAGGAGGCTTTTGATAGGGTCAAGGAAATTTTGTGTCGATTGCGAGTGGTGTGTCCTCCCAATTGAAAGGACGACTTCTATGTGTCTATGACAGTAGGCACAGTTCCTATTGGAGCAGTTCTACTGCAAAAGATAGGAAGGAGCTACAAGCCGATATACTTTGAGAGCAGGGTGATTGGCCCAAGAGAGGCTACCTACATTGAAGCAGAGCAATGGGTGATGGCTTTAGTCTTTGCTTGTAGGAAGCTTAAGGTGCATTTAATTGAGTGCAATTTTTTTGTGTTGACGGCTAACAATCTAGTGCCAGAAGTAGTGCTACATTTGAAGCGGGGAAGGAGGATTATGAAGTGGGTGTTGGAGCTGCAAGAATTCGAGTTCGAGTTCAAGGTAGATCACACGAGTCGGTCTCACTTGGCAAACATCCTTGTCATCAAGGTCGTTGATTTGCCAGCCTATCCAAGGGTGGTGAGAGATGAAGCTAAGGAGGAGCCTGATTTGGAGGATGCTTTTATGATGTGGTTCGACCGAGCGTATTGAAGGGTAGTACAGAAGGCAGGAGGAGGTGTGGTGATACACTACGCACACAAAAAATCTATATTTTTGAAGTCGTATGACCTGGAGGATGTGGACACCAATAATGCGGTGGAGTATCTCACTCTGCATTTGGGTTTGAAGTAGTGTATAGAGTTTGGCATTTCCAAATTGGTGGTGAAGGGAGATGCGTTGCTAGTCATCAAGCAACTGCTAGCTGGCCAATGGCAGGTAAAGAGGGCTTCTTTAGCATTGGTTCTTTTCCATCAAGGAAATGCTAAAGTCTTTTGAAGAGGTTCAATTCAGGCATGTAAAAAGAGACCAGAACCAAGAAGCGGACCAGTTAGCAAGTAGCAAAGTACAGGTGCATGTTGCAGGTCTATATGTGGCCCTAGCCACTTATGTAGGTAGGGAGACTCTGAAGGAGATTGAAGGGTTTTTGAGTGTAGGGCAGTGTCCAGAGGGTTTGTCCAAGTTGCAAAGAATAAGAGTGGTGCAAAAGGCCCACAAATGTACACTCGTAGGTGAAGATTTCATGAACTATGGGCGTGACGGAGTGCTAAGAAGGGTGTCGTACAAAGAAGAGATAGGTATGGTGCTGGAGCAATGCCACGAAGAAAGTGGACATCAAGGCAAAGACTAGGTTCTGTTTTGAGTGCTTAGAGCAGGCTTTTGGTGGCCTTCCATAGTGAAGGATGTGCATTATTGGTGCAAGATGTGCCGCGATTGTCAAACTATAGGAGAAAGATGACTGGTAGCAGAGTCAAAAAGTGCCATCACCACACAAAGTGCTTTTGAGAAGTGGGGTCTGGATGCCATAGGTCTCTCCCAAAGTCTACAAGCGGTAAGAAGTACATGGTGGTAGCTATTGACTACCTTACGAGATGGGTCAGCCAAGGCTGTGAAGGAAGTAAATGCTAATGTGGTGGCTCAGTTTGTGTTTGACAACATTTGTTGCTGTTTTGGTGTTCCATGGGTGTCAGTTTTTGATAGGGGTCAGGGGTTTAGAAGCAAGCTCATGAGTGCATTAGTGGAAAAGCTAAAGATTCAACATCGATTTTCCTCACCCTATCACCCCCAATGCAATGGTCTAGTCGAGAGTGCTAATGGGAAAATTGTCAAAATGTTAACAAAGTACGTGTATAAGCAGGAAACTCAGTGGGAAACAAATCTAGAGAAGTGTCTGTGGGTGTATAGGATGTCCTTTAAAGTAGCTACACATTTCACTCCATTCGAGCTATTCATTGTAAGGAATCTATATTGTCAGTGCATGCATAGTTAGGTGCTTTAAAGGGTATGTGGCATGTCAATGCCACTCAACAAGGAGTTCTACACGATCAGATAGCCAGTTTGGAGGTTTTACAAATGGATAGAGAGGCAGCAGCAGACTACTATGTGAAGCAAAGAGAGAAGCGGGTTGCCAAGTTCAATCAAAACTTCTTCTTTTTTCGACACACCATAGGGCCCACAGGGGGAGGTGCTTATCCCTTCCAAATATTAGCCATGTTACATGGTCAGGCAAGGGCCACGTACCATCGGGCAAGAGCCATGCGTAGGCATCACCATGGCCACCTAATTGATGCAACACATGCTGGGAACGACGAAGAGAACTCGTAGCAACCAGCTAGGAACCTCCTCCTCGGGTGACCCACCCCAGGAGGAGGATGCACTCGAGTGTCCAAGGGCAAGATCCCTAGCAACGTGAACACCAGGTGAGCACAAGGTGTCCCTCTAGAGTGTGACCCAACAGGGGCTTTGAACCCACAACCCGTAGGTTGAGAGGCCAAAGCCTTACCGTTAGACCAACTCTTTGGGGATAGTTCAATCAAAACTTTCCATACAAAAATATAGAAGAGGGAGATTTGGTCATGAAGTACAAAATTTGCCTGGATTTCACATTCCAAAAGGAGTTCGAGAAGAAGTGGATAGGTCCGTATAAAGTTCAAAAGACCTTTTCGAATGGGACCTATCAGTTGTGGTAAGGGCGAATGGCAAGCTTCTTAAGAACAGGGTGAACAGTGTGCGGCTCAAGTTGTATTTTGAAAGAAATCTAGTGCTTGACGTGAATCAGATTGTAGTCAAGGGGGGTGGGCAACCCACCTAAAACATGCAGTGGTCAAAAAAAGATGAAGCTTTTGTACATAGAGTTATGATTTTGCAGGTGCTTTCAGTTGTCAGTTTGGTGTGCAAGTTTCCAAAGTTCTGTAAATATGCTTTGGTCGAACATGAATGTTCGACGAGGGGGCTGGGGAATGATGGTGCAGCCAAAGTCGGTCCAAGCTAGAAAGTGGTCTATGCCAAGCAAAGGTAGCATGCAAGTGACGTGCAGAAGGCTAGGGCAGATACCAAGGTCCTAGGCACCCAAAGGGTAGTGGAAATGTATGCTCAATGCGGCTTTTCAGGCTAAAACAGCTCCAAGGTGGCTCAATTGGGATAGTAAATGAAGGTGCCCAAAGTGTTGAGTCAGTGCTCTAGAACATAGTGTTCAATGTGCTCTAGAAGTCGGTCCAGACGGCTTGTCAAACGGAGCCTCGATGCTCAAGATATTGCAGTGCAAAGTTAGAAGGTTTAGTAGATCCCTGACAAACAGGGCAGATGGGGACGGTGGTCCAGGTAGATGTCAGTATAGTTAGATGTGTAGAGCTTGAATTATGGAGCATGCATGTCTTCTCGAATTGCCAATCAGAGCTCTCGATAGAAAGTTATGGCCATCAGAAGTTTTTATGGGGGCCAATTATGGGCCAAGTCGACCGCATGGGAAATTGAGCCATCTAGCATTTTTTAGGCCTTGACAGAGTTCAAGCAGATAGAACATACCGTGTGGAGTTAGCAGGAAGTCATAGTTAGGCGATCAGATTCCCGAGCACCGAGTCATGGCCTGGTTAAGATGGGAGCATTTAGCGATGAAGCGCATGCAGATAATTTTCTCAGTTTTGGTCACCTTGGATTGCGGGCCCGAGAAAGTCGGAGTGCGGCGATCACGGGGTTTTTTTAAGTCAAGAGCCATGTCTATTTGCTGGAACTTACGGCTCAGGTATTGGACCCTGGAGCACTAAATTAAGCATGCTTGAAAGTGACAAGGAAAAAAGTATTCTTGGGGAGTTTGGTGGCTTTGGATCGCCCCCATGAAGCCTGGAATCCCAGACACTGCCATGTGGCAGCCAATAGACCCATAAGCGGGTTCTTGTACACAAAATTCATGGTATATATCCTGTAAGTGGGCATCCCATTCAATGTTGAAGCAAGAGTGAGCTCTCAAGCTGATTGGCGATGGCAGCCCGCTCAGGGTGCTGTGTTGTGGTGGCGCGCAGCCCTGTAGGGGCACTGGCACGAAGGTTTTGGCTGTGTTTGTGGTGGCACGGCAGCGGCCAGAGGAGTTGAGGAGCGTGTGCGCACGGTGGTGATGTGGCATGCTCGCCAAGGGACAATTATCGTGCCCGGCCCTTGAAGTCCCTTTTTGAGAGCAATAGGGGAGGGCATTAGCGATATCGCTAATGCCTCCTCGACATGAAATAAGGGGCGTGACCCATGAAGAGATAGAGAGAGAGAGAGAGAGAGAGAGAGAGAGAGAGAGAGAGAGAGAGAGAGAGAGAGAGAGAGAGAGAGAGAGAGAGAGAGAGAGAGAGAGAGAGAGAGAGAGAGAGAGATAGAGAGAGAGACACAGAGAGAGAGAGAGAGAGAGAGAGACATAACTCTGAGTCTAGACTGCAAGGAGTGCAAAGGACGGGCCCGTTCTAAGGCCGAACAAAGCATGGGTCAAAGGGCAAATGAGAGCAGTGCATTCTAAGGCCAGATGGGAGAAAGAAGGGGATCCAAGGAAGGCCAAGCCAAGCCAAGGTGGGCAGATAGAGTGCAAATAGGTCAAAAGCCCAAAGGGTCAAATTTAAAAGTAAAAAAGGTAAGGGTAAGAGGGAAAAAAAAGGGGGGGGGGAAATGCCAAGGGGTAGTAGCGACATCGCTAGTGCCACACCCCCCCCCCCCCCCCCCCCCCCCCTCAAGTGCAAGAGAGCAAAGTAGATGAAAATGAGGCGGATCCCTTCTTCCAAAAGATGCTAAATTAAGGTGCCGGATGGACCAATTAAGGCGCCAATTCTAAAGTTGAAGACCCCCCAACTATAAAAGTCACTTTTTAATCAAATTGGGGCTTTTTTGTGTCGTTTGAAGTCTACAAAGTGGAGCTCTCTGACAAACTACTCCCTTTGTACTTATTTCTTGAAAATGGCCATGGTGATGGCATTGCAAGATTTTGTACATGCCTTTTGAAGTGTAATGAAGCCACTATTGCCCCGTTTGGTTGTCGTTTCCCCTTCCCCCCTTCTCTTTCTCCGGCTCTCGTGTTCCCCCTCGGTGCCGGCAGTATGGATGCGTGTGCCCCCACGAACCAACGGTATTTTGTGTGAGAGAGTGAGATTGAGTGGCTGTGTGTGTGTAAGGGTGGAGATAGACCGTGGCAGTGGTGGACTTGTGGAGTGTGTGAGTGGAAAAAGTGCAGGCAGTGGCTTGCTAGTGTAAAGAGTGTTTTTGAAAGTGTTTTATGAGAGGATAGTGGTGTTGTGGATACCCTGAACTATAGAGAGGCCTTCGTTGTTGTGCCGGGTGTGTCCCCCATTCCCCCTCTCCAACGCCAACTACTCAAGAGGACCCTTACAATATCCTCCATTGCTTTATCAGATGGCCTCACTAAATACATACTTCGGCACCTCATACTTGGCACTGCTTTCATCGTAACAAACCAGCTGCATGTCCTCAGAGGTCACAATGATGCGTGCAGTATCTATAATTGCCTGAGCAAGATCCAATTGGGCCTCTGCAGCAGCAGTAGCATGAAGAGCATCCCATATTTCTACCTTTCTTTCATAGTGAGGAACAATATCCCAAAATTTCTCACGGATTTTTTTTCAGCTCTGATCGGGTTATTGCCTCCGAATGTTTCCATGGTTTTGTTTTTCTGAACTTCTTTGTGGTGCCTTTTTCAGATTTATCAGTTGAGCCCGTGCACCCCATCGCTTGCAGAACATATTGTTTGTCTGCCCTTCCGGGTTCACATGCTCTCTCTGTCTCTCTCGCTCGATGTCTCTCACTCTCGCTCTCTCCCTCCTCAGAGTCTTCAAATTAAATCTCTCTCTCTCTCTCTCTCTCTCTCTCTCTCTCTCTCTCTCTCTCTCTCTCTCTCTCTCTCTCTCTCTCTCTCTCTCTCTCTCTCTCTCTCTCTCTCTCTCTCTCTCTCTCTCTCTCTCTCTCTGCACACTGTCTCCTCTCTTGTTCTGGTGCACCTCAATAAAGGATTGTGTCCTCAAGCTCAACAGCCAGGTGGGCACAGGCTACAGAGCAACAAAGTGTGGAGTCAGTGCACGCAACGTGCGGCACTTGTACTAGGGCCTCTAACTTGTGAAAGAGGATCTCTCTCTCTCTCTCTCTCTCTCTCTCTCTCTCTCTCTCTCTCTCTCTCTCTCTCTCTCTCTCTCTCTCTCTCTCTCTCTCTCTCTCTCTCTCTCTCTCTCTCTCTCTCTCTCTCTCTCTCTCT
Source organism: Adiantum capillus-veneris (assembly GCF_014529385.1). Classification (NCBI taxonomy): domain Eukaryota; kingdom Viridiplantae; phylum Streptophyta; class Polypodiopsida; order Polypodiales; family Pteridaceae; genus Adiantum; species Adiantum capillus-veneris. The sequence continues at coordinate 147,226,336 of NC_140934.1, forward strand.
CTCTCTCTCTCTCTCTCTCTCTCTCTCTCTCTCTCTCTCTCTCTCTCGGCACACTGTCTCCTCTCTTGTTTTGGTGCACCTCAATAAAGGATTGTGTCCTCAAGCTCAACAGCCAGGTGCGCATAGGATACAGAGCAACAAAGTGTGGAGTCAGTGCACGCAACGTGCGACACTTGTACTAGGGCCTCTAACTTGTGAAAGAGGATCTGAACATAAGGAGTGGAATTAGTGCACATCGTCATGCAACATTTTCCAAGGCAACGGGTGTGGTACCTAAACAAAGGGCTACATACTCAAGCTCAACGGCCAGGTGGTAGGACAAAGAACAACAAAGTTTGGAAGAGGGGTTTGGAATCACTGCATGCTGGTGTGCGGCACTTGCCCAGCCTCTGACTTGTGAAAGAGGAGCTGAATGTAAGGAGTGGATCAGCGCATGCCAATGTGCGGTATTTGCAATGGCAACGGGTGTGGTGTGATATCACGTGGGGCATATTTAGATCATGGTCATGTGAAGCTTAGTTTTCTATAGTACAAAACTAATCCTAATGTGCTTAGATGCACTTAATGCATACAACAATTCTTTGTGTCATGGTCACACAAGCTTAACAACTATGGGCACTAAGAGGTGAGATAGATGAATTTGCATAACAATTGAGATTGAGAGAGAGAGAGAGACAGAGAGAGAGAGAGAGAGAGAGAGAGACCTCGTGTGTTGCTAGCCTTCGGAGATGCTACAAGATTTTGTGCGACAGAGATGAAACTCTTTGGTTACTTTACGTAAGCCTCCAAGGTGGTCTTTTTCCACTTTAATGCTTCACTATGCAGTGCACATTAAAATCAAGTCCACAATGTTATGCAACTATGCCAATTTTGATGTAGTTGCAAAACATCTAGCATAGTTCTACTAAGCTTGGCTACTATGCCTCGTGTGACCGTAAATGGGGCATAGTTATTAGAAAATTAATTGATAATTATTTCCTTACCATTTAAATTAATTGATAACTATTGCATTAACAATTATTTGTAACTATGCCTACTATGCCCTTGTGCGTTGTCATTGGCGTGACAACGATGTCATCGTGTGGTCACGTGATGCAAATTGTGAGAAATTGAGTCGGTTGCCACTTTTAGCTAGAGATCAAGCACGAAATACTGCATCAGTTTTTTTTTACGCAGTTGATATGTTGCGGATCTTTTTTTTTGTGTATCACTGACAGGTGGCATGTACTAGAGAGAGAGAGAGAGAGAGAGAGAGAGAGAGAGAGAGAGAGAGAGAGAGAGAGAGAGAGAGAGAGAGAGAGAGAGAGAGAGAGAGAGAGAGAGAGAGAGACCTTTAGGACCCCTACAAGAGGAATGAGTGTGTTGCAACTTTTTCTCATGGTGGATTTTGGCCAACATTGCACCATGCAAGACTTTGTAGTGCTTATCCATTCTACTAATCTCACTTACCACGTGGGGGGACCTGGCTCTTACATTTGCTAACTATGACAATTTTGCATAGTTATAGAAGGGATGCATAGTTCTACAAGGCCAACATAGTTGAAAGCGCATAAATGTGCATGCTTCGGACTATGGCCTTCATATTGAACCATCACACAGGTTAGATGCTCCCGAACATCTATAACTGTGTGCTTTATTGGGTTTTCAAACTCAATAGAACTGGAATTGACAACCTTTACATATACTGTTTTGTTGACAACATGTTGCATTTCAAATTGTTTTGGCTCAATCAATGCAGATGAATCTTCCTAATTGAATTCAATTCTATCATCACTCTAGGGTTGCATTGCAAAATGGCCCTTGTCAACAGACTTTGGCAATACATATAATTTTTTTATTTTTGACTATCAAGACCTACTCGATAATCATCATGTTCATTTTGCACAGAAGATACATCTAATAGTGTGCCACATGTCGATGTGCATATTAAGAATTGGATGGTGGCTTGTTTTATTCTTACATATTTTATATTATAAGAAGTACACCATCAACTACATGTGAGAGGTCCAAGAAGGGAGGCAGGGAATCGGTTCAAAGAGGTACACTTGAAATGGATCTTTCCTTCAGTGGATTTCACATGGGATCTACTTCTCTATCTTGGTGGGAAATTTTTGTTGAGGTCCATGTGTGGCTGGAATCCATTTGGCATTCTTGACAATTGCAAATTCTTGATGGCTACTTATTATGGCATCTATGATAGGTGTGTATTATTTGTTTAATTTCATGCTTCATAAATCCATGTGTTCTCTTAATTATTTGCTCAGATTTGTGTTTGCTTGGAAAATATTGCTCGAGCTATGGTAAGACTCCCAATACCAAGGATTCTTGATCGATTGCATTGAGCTTCTATCTTCACAAAAATTGATCTTAAGTCAGGGAATTATCAAATCCAAATGAAGGTGGAGGATATACCAAAGACAAGATTCAACACTTGATTTGGACATCAGGATTTTACAGTCATGCCTTTTATATTTACAAATGCTCATCATGTAACTTTTAATCATCTTATAAGACCAATGTGTTTAAAGAACATCTTGATGATTTTGTTCTTGTTTTCTTTGAGGAAATTATGGTTTAATCAAAGAACAGAGAATAACATGAACAACATGCAGTGAGTACTTGACTTCTACATCAGAATCAGCTTTATGCTAAGATAGAAAATGCACCTTCTTCACTAACATAGTGGAGTACTTGGGATTTATTGTATCCAACGAGGGTATTTCTTCTGATCCAAGTAACATTGAGGCTGTTGTAGCTTGGTCTACACCTAAATCTATCAAAGAAGTACGTGGTTTTCTTGGCTTAACAAGATAGTATTGTACTTTTATTGAAGGCTATGCTAAGAATGTATCTCCATTGACTAATACCCTTAAGAATGGACCAGATATTTATATTTGGTTGAATTTGCGTATGAATTTTCATTCCAACGCTCTATTGGAATGTCTCATTTCCAAGCTTTGTATGGATAAGAGTGTCTTACTCCACTAAAATGGCCAGACCCTCTAATAAGAGTTCAAGCGTCCAAAGAATTGTTAGATGAAATGCAATTGCAGACGGATCTTATACACTAATACATAAAGACTGCTCAAGATAAACAAAAAAGCTACGTTGCCTCTAAACAATCTATTCGACTCTTTGAAGAAGAAGATATCATATTTTTTAGAGTGAAACCTAAATATAGCTCTTTATCAATGGGTAAATGTAAGAAACTCAGTGCCAGATATTGTGGACCTTTTGTGATCACAAAGAAAATCAATGATCAAGCTTATAGAATCTTGTTACTATCACATATAAAAGCATATGATGTTTTTCACGTCAGCTTACTCAAGAGGTATGTACATGATACAAATCACGTTCTTGATGATTCTCTATTATCTACTTCCATCGATGGAGCTTTTGAAGTATACCCTAAACCAATTCTTCAAACTAGAACTAAATCTCTTTGTAATCGGCCCATTATTGCACACCTTGTTAAATGGTCAACCTATTGTGAGGAAGATGCTACTTGGAAACGTGATGATGTAATGAGACTAGATTATCTAGATTATATGTTGAGTGAGGACACCTAGAATTTTTCAAGTGTGGAAGGATGTAAGATCTCTGATATTTGGGTCTCTTTAAAAAATAAAAAAAATTGTTTCCAATATCTCTTTCGTCAGATTGTAGCTTAGAATGCTTGTTTGACAGTATTGTAAGGTTCTAAAGTGAAAGCAAGGTCATTTTTGTGTTTCAATAGGTCATGCGGATGTTTGGTTCAGTTTTGGAAATTTTTTCTTTTTTTAGCTTTTTCATGCCTTTCGGTGCTTTTTTGCAAAAAGCAAAGCCAGATCTGTAATCTATGAGTCCTGGGAAGCTATGGTTCAATTTTATTAAATTCTGCATTTTGGACACTTTTCATGCTGTGAAGGATTGGAGGGCTAGCCTCTACAACACCTCAAACCAACACAGAGAAAAGAGGATGACGAGAATAGCACTTTGAAGATAATGTGGGATGATCTTCACTCATAAATTTTGATAGCCTCACTCACACTCAACCAGCCTCAACTAGCTTCCCTCTACACCGCTACAACTCCCACTACACTTGGATGCACTAAAGGAAGCAAACCGATTCAGAAAACCAAAGAAAATAAGTAAGGAAAACAATGAAAATATATGCACTTTTTCTCATAAAATCAAGGGCTTCATTTCTTTTCAAACACCTTCCATGTGCTAGTAGAGACTCCATAGGCGCTCCTATATATACACATAGTTTGGCAAAAAAATTAAAAAAAAGTGATGAAAAATTTGGGAAAAATTTTTCCCTTTTGCATATGTGCAAGCAAGGAATTGTAGCGCATAGTCTACCCTCGACTAGCCGCACCACAAGGAACTGCACATAACATGGTTGCCATACCTCAAACCAAGATGTGAAGGGGATCGGGGAGCACCACAGACGGAGAGTGAGAGAGAGAGAAGGAGACACACGATGTGGGTGGGGAGACTCAAAGAGTGAGTAGCCCCCTATACACTTATGCTATGTATAAGGTATACAAGTCAGTGGGCGCCCAGACTCTGGGCGGCCGGGCAAGGCACAGACACCTATACCCCAACAACCTCCCACTTAAAGGCGATTGTGCCTTTAAGCAAGGGAACCTAGTCTAAAGACTATAAAAGGCGAGAGAAAACCGCTCTCAACCGATGCCCACTGGCTGGCTGTGATCGTGTGCATCCGGCTGTCCTGCTCCCGTGTAAGTCCATACACCACCAAACGTACCGCACACGTACTGCAAGTATGTATGCAATACCTGCATATCTCCCTCGTGCACTATGCCATCATCAGTCAACAAACGACTGACAACCCCAACTGCAAATGCTCCCACTACAGCTACGATATCCGGTCTCAAGATCAGCATCTCATACATGAGACCACCGAATGCCGATGCAATGCTAGCGGGCCCTGCTAGCTCTCGGAGCATGCATCAACATATATATCCCTGGCAATAGGCATCTGTGACTGACAAGGCGTGTCAGCCACATGCATCTCCTGACTGTCCGCAAAAGACGCATCAACCTGTCGTGCAACCTCAGAGCAAACCAGCTGCTCTAGGTGTCTGTTGGAAGACATATCCTGCACAACTATATCCCCATGCTCACTGTCGAGCATAGAAAGGAATGATTGCATAAGCGCTGACGTCTAAGCATCCATGTGAGTCATCTCTGTCATCACCTCTGATGACTCATCCTGTTGTGACTCACTAGAGCTGTCCCGCTCTACCTATGCATCCGTAGACGCAACTTGCACAACAAGGTCGCTGCTCTGCACTCCATGCAAAGCATCCTGCAACCCACAAGCAAAAGAGACTCGCTTGCTCTCTCGCTCTCTACCTGGCTGCATGATCACAGAGACAACACCATCTCTCCGGTGATCCACATGCAATGGGTAACCTGTACCACTCCTGGCACCTCTCGCAATCACTAGCGAACCCAAATGCATCACAAAATCTCGCTCTCGTAGCGAAATCTGACATCCACAATCTCTAAGCTGACCAATCGAGATCAAACTCACTGTCAAATCTGGTACATAGCGCACATGTCGTAACAAGTAAGATGCACCACTCGGTAATGACAGTCTCACATCTCCTGCACCTGCTATCGCATGCACCGATCCATCGGTCAAACGTACACTGCCAAGCATCCCGCTAGAATAGCTACAAAACCATGCACGATGCGGCGTGACATGAAACATAGCATCTGCGTCTAGCAACCACTGCGAAGCGAGTGCACTATCCACATGTATAGCATCTCGTTCATAGCTCGAGGTAAAAGTGACATCCCCGTCACTAGTATACTCCGACACTACATGTGCCTCAACTGTCAAAGCAACTGAGTCCATGGCATCACTACATACATCTCTGAGACTGCCATGTCTCCTACGATGTCGCATACGATGAAAACAACGCCGTCTAACGTGTCCAGAATGACCACAATACCAACATATCACCTGTCGACATACTCGTGAATGTACATGTCTCACACGAGTCCTTGATGACTCATATCTATCATACATATCATGTAATCTGCGCCAAAGTGCTCTCGAAGTAGTCTCATACATAACAAGAGCATATACAGATTCCACAAGGTGCAAAGAGAGTGTAGATAGTGCCATCTCCTCTAGCTCCTGCCACTGATCGTCAAACATGTTTGAAGGTCTACCTGCATCACCACTCAATGGTCAATGCAACCCTCGCTGTGTCAATGCATCAAGCATACACTCTCTCCATGCCCCAAAGTCTGACCCATCAAACACGCGCATCTGTGAGAGGTCACAATCTGATCGATCACATGTCTCTGCCATGAGCACAAGTAGCAAGCTAGATAGCAAAACCGCCTCACCAACAACACCTGGAAACTGTCTACAAATATGGCCAGAAACACAATGTAAAACCTGTGAGACACACTCCAAAATAGAGCTCCCGCAATGTCAATACAAGCCTCGCATGCTCTAGTATCACACTGCAATCTGTGAGCTAATCACCAAGCCCACACTATGCGGTATCGATGCATACACACGCACAAATCTCCCACCTACAGAGAACACCGCACGCAAATGCTGAGTGCAACCTGCAATCTCTACCTAGATCGCATAAATGATACGCATAAAACTCCTGGGAAAATTTCGCCAGAGTTTCGACGCACAATGGCTATCAACACAAAATAACCATTGTCCTGCAAGCTCAATACAATGAGCAATCAATGCGCATCAAACTACACTCAACATACATCAACGGAGTGACTTCGCATAAGCAAACGCCAAAAGATTTACAATCCGGAAACTTGATCAATGCGAAAACAATGCTCTCAAGAGAGCTTACCGGCACTTGAAAGTGCTCGCCAAAATGCATATATAATGGGCATCAACCATGCGCCATAACCATATGCAAACCATCCGCAAAGACCATGAATCCAAGCACAAAATCACTACCAAAGTATCCTGTGAAACCAAGTGAAAGAAGCTCCACCTGTGTGCTCCAAAGACCTGCGTCTCTCAAGAGACCGCTTCGGTGGTGTGTAAACGCCTCCGTACTTTGTTGCCCAAGTCTACCAAAAAACCCTCAAACCACAAGCTTAACACAAGTTGCAATTGCATCTTCAGCTCAGAATTTATGCACTCAACTTCAAGCATCTCCCGTGCTTCCAAAAGTGCATCAAACTCGCACACAATGCGACAATAGAAAATCTGGAATTTCTGTATACAGTCAGTCTGAGCTGAATATCAGCAAAACGGTGAGGAATTTGCAAAAAGTTTCTTCTGCAAAGTTGTAGACCACATCGAAACGGATGGGATGAGCGGACAGAATTCTCAGATCTGCATTCTACAAGGAGAAAAACGAATCTGAAAACTGTGCTGTTGCGCACACACTTTTAGGGCAGCACCTTCACTTACACACAATCTTCCACACTCCTTTCTTAGCTTCCACAAGAGCATACATCACTCTCAACTGAGCTCACAAGCTCCCATTGCATTCTCACAAAGCTTCAAGGCTTTCTTAATCTCTCTACCGTCGAGAGCGAGCGAGCTATCACCTAGAAGCTCTCAAAGCCGTCGTGCTCTCCGCAGTCACCATAGCTCTGATACCAATTGAAGGGGATCGGGGAGCACCACAGACGGAGAGTGAGAGAGAGAGAGAAGGAGACACACGATGTGAGTGGGGAGACTCAAAGAGTGAGCAGCCCCCTATACACTTATGCTATGTATAAGGTATACAAATCAGTGGGCGCCCAGACTCTGGGCGGTCGGGCAAGGCACAGACGCCTATACCCCAACAAGATGAAGAGAGGTCAATATGCAGAGCTAAGCACACACTTTCATCAGCCCATTAAGGAGAGACACACTCTCAACTCACCACATCAGGCTCTCGCAAGGCAAGAGGGACACCCCTACACCAACACCCCCACCCTTCACCGTGCAGGCTGCAGTAGCACAGAGTTTCTTCTTCATAGCTAAATATCCCTCTTCACTCATGACCGCAAGCTGATAAAAGTTCAATTTTTCTTCATATTTTTAAAGAACTCACTCACTCTTTGAAGTTTCGACACTTCTACGCACAAAACAACAAAACTATGTACCCCACACAATTGGCCCGCATGCGTAGAGATAGCTGGCACACACTACCTTTGTACACTTTGTAAAAACATGCCTATTTACATCCAATGGTTCCAAAAGCATCAAAAACATCCTCTCAAAGTCTTTGAGGTATCCCAAACCATTCCGCCAAAACACGTCACATATTGCCCCCTCAACAAGCATGGAACACTTTCAAGTGTTTCATGTGCATACTCTCACATCATTGTAAACATTCTTCTATTTTTCATGCCGTAAGCGCACCAAAATATAAGATGAGAGCTAAAAATAACATAGATTCTCTCATCATCTACCTCCATGATGCATCCAATAACCATATGCATAACATAGTAGGAGCATCTCCCACCAAAGGAAAATCCCGTATGCTATTGACATGAGACATATGTCGCTTCCCTCTATCATACACATAATTTTGCATTGAATCAGAGCCAAAATTTTCATGCTTCATTTTATATGGATCACTAATCTCAAACTTTTTCATCAAAGCTTCTACATTCTCAACCATAATTTGTCTAGTCAAGACATTCAAAGTAACCTTGAATGCCAAACCACAAAAGGGCAGTTTCTCTTGCCCATCACAATTGAGACTATAAGGCATGCCATCATCCAACTTGACAAGCATATCAAAGCCATTAGCACAAAGAATATGACCATCCATCTCATCAAGATTTCCAAAGCAAATACCCTCTTTCATTATCCTCAAAACTTTCTCTAAAATTATCTCTTGGTTCACATTAGAGCTTGCAACAACAAGTAGTTCACCAAACAAGTCACTAGCAGATATACTATCATCAAAGCAAATAACATCATGCATAAATTTAGGCTACAAATCAACATTCAAAGCATCCAAATCAATACTTTTAAGCTCAACATGGGACTCCATAGAACCTTGTGCAACACAACCTTCCACATGATCGACAACCATATGCATATCATCAAACAAGCCATAAGTGGAAACAAAGTCTTGGATATCAGCCACCTTATCCTCACCACTGGATTCTTTGGTGACATTAAATGAATCCATATTGGTACCATTAACATACAAGTGATAATCTAAATCCCCAACAGCATTTACATCATCATTGGAAACGATAGGAAACTCATCAAACAACCCATAAGTAGAGGCATAGTCTTCATGAATCAAACAATTTCATGCATACATTTGATGTCTTCATTGGCATGAAAAGAAATCATCCTTGCATCATAAAACTTATCTTTATGCTTCAAAGCATCGTATTTAGCGCAATGGTCTTCACCATAAGTAGCATCAATGGACATGTCATCAAACAAGCCATTCATGGAAATACCACCTCCAAGAAGAATCACATCTTGTGTACTAAGAGGCTTCTCATAGTCTTCAAGGGCATTGAAATCAGCATTTTCATACTCAACATTAAATTCTGAAGTTTGCATATCATGAGCTTCAGCTATAACATTTGCTTCCACACTAGCACTAAGAGGCTTCTCATAGTCTTCAAGGGCATTGAAATCAGCATTTTCATACTCAACATTAAATTCTGAAGTTTTCATATCATGAGCTTCAGCTATAACATTTGCTTCCACACTAGCACCTTCTAATGCATTGTCATTAAACAATTCACATGTAGACACATAGTCCTCCTCCATCTCAATATCATTCATAAAAAATGGCTTCAAATCAGCATTACAGCCATCAAAATCATCACTTTTATCACCAAGACAAGTATCCATGAGAGCATTTGTAGTATCCAAATCCACATGACAAGTATCCATCTCATCTACAGGTTCATCTTCCACACAATCACATGATGCTTCATTCTTACACTTGACTTCTTGGTCACAAAGACCTACCTCAAGCTTCCACAATGCATACTCTACCATAGGCTTACCAAAATGATCTTCTTCATATTGAAAGTTCACATTTACAATTTTCATAACCTCATCCCTTTTACATGTGCTATCAAAAACAATGTCTTCCTTATCCCACAAATATGCATACTCGTCAACGTAACTTGCTTCTCCACTTGCAAGTCCTTTGCTAAAATCCAAAAGAGCATCCTTTGTCTTTGCCCAACTACCACATATTTCATACATAGCATCATCCATAACAAACTTCTGAAGTACTTGTAAGAATTCAAACTGCCTGCATTGGCAAGCCCACAAGAAGAGCAAACCCTCCTTATAGTCATCAAACTGTCCACAAATCTCAAATACATCGTTACAAGCTTTCAAGTACCTTCTCAAGTAATCAAAATCTTGCAAAACCATCTTTGAACCAAGATTAGGGAAGGCCTAGAGTTTATTACCAAGTGGACTCCAACCTAAAAATCAAAGCAGCAAAACACTACTCTCTCTTCCTCAGTGGGGGCACCAGTTTATGTGAAGGATTGGATGGCTGGCCTCTACAACACCTCAAACCAACACAGAGAAAAGATAATGAAGAGAATATCTCTTTGAAGATAATGTGGGCTGATCCTTGGTCACAAATTTTGACAGCCTCACTCACACTCAGCCTCGACTAGCTTCCCTCTACACCGCTACAAGTCCTACTACACTTGGATGCACTAAAGGAAGCAAAGGGATTAAGAAAACCAAAGAATATAAGTAACAAAAAACAATAAAAATATCTTCACTTTTTCTCATAAAACCAAGGGCTTCACTTCTTTTCAAACGCCCTTCCATGTGCTAGAGAGACTCCATATGTGCTCCTATATATACACATAGTTTCATAAAAACCCATTCAAATCAAGCCCAATTTGAAAACCCACAAAGTTAAGCAAAAAAACTCAAAAAAAAAAGTGATGGAATACTTGGGTAGAACCTTGCCCTTTTTCATATGTGTAAGCAAGGAATTGCAATGCATAGTCTACCCTTGACTCTCTGCACCACAAGGAACTGCACATAACATGGCTGCCATACCTCAAACCAAGACGAAGGTCAATATGTGGAGCTAAGCACCCACTTTCATCAGCCCATTTAGAAGAGACACACTCTCAACTCACCACACCTAGCTCTCGCAAGGCAAGAGGGGCACCCCTACACCAAAACCCCCACCCTTCACTGCCGCAGGCTGTAGCAGTACAGATTTTCTTCTTCACAGCTGAATATCCCTCTTCACTCACGACCCCAAGCTGATAAAAGTTAATTTTTATTCATATTTTATAATAACTTACTCACTCTTTGAAAGTTTCGACACTTCTATGCACAAAAGCAGCAAAACTATGTACCTTGCACAACTGGCCCGCATGCGTACAGAAAGCTGGCACACACTACCTTTGTACACTTTGTAAAAACATGACTTATTTACATCCAATGATTCCAAAAGCATCAAAAAACATCTCTTAAAGTCGTTGAGGTGGCCCAAACCATTCCACCAAAACACGTCACAACGCTATTTTTAGCTTTTCATGATTTTTAGTGCTTCGAGCCCGCTTTCTTGTTTTGGTGGACAAGAGGAACTCGTGATTCACTTTTAGAAACAAAAACTGCTTATTACACTATTTAGCTTTTTGTGCTTTTTGGTGTTTTTGAAAAGCAACGTGCTTTTTAGGATAACCTAAATATAAAATATCATTTTTAGTCACTGTCAGATTTAAAAACGCTCATTCGAAGAAAAAACGAGATTAAACGGGACTTTTAGGGGATAATTTATTCAAAAACAACACCATAAATACGTCAAATTAGTACAAAAAAATCATAATTATGTTGGGACATCACGATGCAGTGTAGTTTAGTCACGATCACATTAGTTATCGAGATACTAGCCAATTAGTCAATCTTTATTGTAAAAATTGAATGGTAAGTGGGAGACTTGACTAGCAAAAGCAAAGCCATGTTTTTAGAAAATTTCCTAAAAGCTTGCAACTTTTCCGGTCAAAAGAGGGAGTGCTACCTCCTGGGTAGGGCAACACTCCGGCTTGGCACAGTGCTTATAAATTGGTCTATAGTCCTCGGTTTTCAGTGTAAATAGTTGCGTCTGAAAATAGTTTTCAGTGTAAATAGTTGCGTCTACTACCGCATGGCAATACATATCTGTTATATGGAGTGGTGCAAGCTCTTCATCACCATCTCCATAAGATCTTATCTCTCATTCTTGGGAAGAAGAAAGAAGAAGGAACTTCTCTCTCTACTTGCTTACTATCTTCTCTTCTCTTTTCACTGTGTGTCTTCTCTTCTCTTTTCACTGTGTGTGCATTCTCCAACAACTTCGTGGTGAACACTCTACATAGCTCTCATCACCGCTCTCTTGCAGCAAGTTAATAAGTCTTTCGATAGCCTGTAATCAACTCTAAAGCACGGTAAGAAGCTCTAAACTCCATAGTCATCATCTCTTTCTCTCTCTACTTCATTTTTTAAGTAGCTATCCTCTCGTGGTTGATTTTTCGTATATGAGGGCATGAATGAACTTTCCATGTGTGTATGAGGTTGCTCCATGTTTATTTCATCATGTTTAGCACGTTGATTTATGCACACGATGTGTTTATGGTCACATATCTACATAAAAAGTGCTTTTTGTTTCACGTCACATAGGTGGTAGGAGCATTGTTTTAGTCATATCTCACAAACCGCTATGAATCAGGTTGAACCCTCCAAATCAAAGATAAAACACATCATTTGTAACATTTCCTCTCTCAGGTGTCATGTGAAAATTCCGCACAAGCTAAGAGTTATGGTTTAAAAAAAGCTTGCTGCCCACAGCACTTTACTCAAAACATTGGACCCAGGCTCCTTGAAGAACCACTATATAGACGCAAATAAAAATATTGATTAAACTTGATAATAAATATATTTAGATTGTCGATATCACTTCATGAGTGCGGGTATTAACTATTCCATATACGGGTTTACCTGTTGGGGTATAGGCGCATGTGCCTTGCCCGACCGCCCAGAGTCTGGGCGCCCACTGACTTGTATACCTTATACATAGCATAAGTGTATAGGGGGCTGCTCACTCTTTGAGTCTCCCCACCCATATCTGTGTGTCGTGTGTCTCCTTCTCTCTCTCACTCTCCGTCTGTGGTGCTCCCTGATCCCCTTCAATTGGTATCAGAGCGTAGGTGCGGAGGGAGCGCGTGTGTGCATAGTCACGACGATAGCGGAGAGCCAGTTTCATTCCCGAAATCGTGTCCGTGCGCGCGCGCACTTTCAAGAGTGCAAACAGGGTTTCGACTTCGGCATCGGAAAATATAGCTTTTCGAGAGTGTTTCCACCAGGCGCCTTGGCGTTTTACTCCCTTTAGAAGCCATTCGAGCCATCAAAAACTTCATTCGAGCTACGGTTGAGGAGCTGCCTTTTTCAGCCCTCTTTTGGCAGTTTATGCTGCGTTTTTGGGTCGATACGGAGGTTTTTGGCATAGCTTTCACACCCAGACTCGGATACATGTGATCCAGGAGTCTACCTTGGGGTTTTGGCACGCTCCGGACGCACTCGTCATATCAGAATTTTAAAATTCTGAACGTTGAATTTTTTGCAGTAGCAGTTGTTTATTGTGTGTCGAGGATTCCACACATGGTTTGCTCTCAGATGTGAGAGTGATATTTGCTGCAAGTTTCCTCACAGGTGGGAGGATACAATGTATGCCTTATGTGGTTTGATGCTCAGGGAGACTAATGTGATTGCATTTTGAGCTCGGCAATGTATGCCTCGAGCATGTTTTTTGGCAGTCACAGGTAGAGAAGATATTTGTGTACTAGATTTGCAGGTGTTTGCAATGATGTATGCAAAGTGTGGAGATTGGTGCATGCATTTGGAGTGTGGTTTGATGCGCTTTGGTTGCTCATGGTTTTGAGTGTGCAGTCAGTTTGGTTACTGGTTTTGTGGCCGTTTTACTGACGAAACTCTGGCGAAATTTTCCCAGGACTTTTATGCGTATCATTTATGCGATCTAGGTAGAGATTGCGGGTTGCACTCAGCATTTGCGTGTGGTGTTCTCTGCAGGTGGGAGATTTGTGCGTGTGTATGCATCGATACCACACAGTGTGGGCTTGGTGATTAGCTCACGGGTTTGACAGGCGTACAGTTATCTTGGCACACTCACAGGAGTGAGTATTGTGATGTATGCTTGTGTGGCTACGAGCTAGGTAGCCGGATTCGAGCATTAATGGCTTGAGGTTTTTCAGCAGGTTTCAGCTACAGGTTTACAAGTTTACAGGCACGTTTGAGGTCTTATTTGGGCGCTGAATTTTCAGCAATTGTTTCCTCTTTGCAAGTGTCCATGTATGGCTCAGTTGTAGGCTGATCTGGGACATGTTTGTGACTTGTTTATGCAGCTGTTTAAGAGCTGAATTTTGGGGCTGTTTTGGGGCTGATTTGCAGCCATATTTGCAGACTTTTGTTGATGCGATTCGAGCCAGTTTAGGGCTGATTTGGTTGACATTTTCTACTCATTGTCGGTTGCTCTTTTGCGAGCATTATGGCTGATTTTTCATTTGACTTCCAACGTTATGGTCTGACACAGTTTGATGGTGCAGATTTTGTTGCTTGGAAGGAGCATATGCTTATTGCATTAGCGGATTTGGGGCAGGATAAACCCTTGTGTGGTTTATCGGCGAAACCCAAGTCTATGCGTGATGATGATTGGCAGGATCTTGATGAGTTAGCAATGTCTACGATTCGTTTGCATCTAGTTGAGTCTGTTTACTGGCAGGTCTCGAGGGAGACTACAACTCATGCTTTATGGCAGAGTTTACATGCTATGTACGCGACATCCATGTCTACAGGGGAGTCTAGTCCCACTTCTATGTCCATGGGAGAGATTGGTCCCACACGCAAGTCTCGACGGCATAGAGACTTGACATGTTGGCATTGTGGACATAGAGGGCACATTAGGCGTCGATGTTTCAGGCGTTTGAGACAACGGAGGCAACAGATGCGTGATGCAGATTTGGGCATGACAGATGCTAGTGAGATCAGTACGGTGGTTACTGAGTATGCTTGTGACGGCGATGTCACATTTACATCTAGCTTGTCTGCAGACGATCTTATGTCTACGGATTGCACATTGTCTTCACATTGGTTACTAGATTCAGATGCTACTTTCCATGTCACGTTGCATCGTGAGTGGTTTAGCACGTTTTCTAGTGGGAGACTTGGTTGTGTGCACATGGATGATGGTGTTGTGTATGACATTGAAGGTGCAGGAGACGTATGTTTGTCCTTGCCCAATGGTATGAGATTTACCCTGCGTCATGTGCGTTATGTGCCAAATCTGAGACAGGATTTGATCTCGATTGGTCAGCTTGGAGATTGTGGATGTCAGATTTCGCTACGAGAGCGAGATTTTGTGATGCATTTGGGTTCGCTAGTGATTGCGAGAGGTGCCAGGAGTGGTACAGGTTACCCATTGCATGTGGATCACGGGAGAGACGGTGTTGTCTCTGTGATCACGCAACCAGGTAGAGAGCGAGAGAGTAGGCGAGTCTCTTTTGCTCATGGGTTGCAGGGTACTTTGCATGGAGTGCAGAGTAGTGAGCTCGTTGTGCACACAGTTGGGGTACGACTTGAGCAATCACACAGAGAGGTGATAGAGTCAGACATGCATGCTTTGCTAGTGACTGAGCAAAGAAAAGAGTCAGTTGTGCGAGATACTTCTATGCAGGATAGACAGGTAGAGCGGTCTTGCTCTAGTGAGTCACGACAGGAGGACGTTGTGCAAGAGTCTATGCATACGGAGTTAGAGCATGAGAGCTCTAGTGCGTCACAGCAGATTGAGTGGTCATGTTTGCAATGGATGATTGCAGAGGAGACTGAGATGTCAGCGATTATGCAGTCATTCCTTTCTATGCTCGACGGTGAGCATGGGGATATAGTTGTGCAGGATATGTCTTCCAGCAGACACCTAGAGCAGCTGGTTTTCTCTGAGGTTGCACGACAGGTTGATGCGTCTTTTGCGGATAGTCAAGAGATGCATGTGGCTGACACGCCTTGTCAGTCAGAGATGCCTATTGCCAGGGATATATATGTTGATGCATGCTCCGTAGAGCTAGCAGGGCCCGCTAGCATTGCATCGGCATTCGATGGTCTCATGTATGAGATGCTGATCTTGAGACCAGATATCGCAGCTGCAGTGGGAGCATTTGCAGTTGGGGTTCTCAGTTGTTTGTTGACTGATGATGGCATAGTGCACGAGGGAGATATGCAGGTATTGCGTACATACTTGCAGTACGTGTGTGGTACGTCTGGTGGTGTATGGACTTACACGGGAGCAGGACAGCCGGATGCACACGATCACAGCCAGCCAGTGGGCATCGGTTGAGAGTGGTTTTCTCTCGCCTTTTGTAGTCTTTAGACTAGGTTCCCTTGCTTAAAGGCACAGTCGCCTTTAAGTGGGAGGTTGTTGGGGTATAGGCGCATGTGCCTTGCCCGATCGCCCAGAGTGTGGGCACCCACTGACTTGTATACCTTATACATAGCATAATTGTATAGGGGGTTGCTCACTCTTTGAGTCTCCCCACCCATATCTGTGTGTCGTGTGTCTCCTTCTCTCTCTCACTCTCCGTCTATGGTGCTCCCTGATCCCCTTCATTACCTACGCGTGTATGGATGCTACCAAGGAGGGGTATCACATGGCATCATGAGTTAGATGATTT
Organism: Adiantum capillus-veneris; assembly: GCF_014529385.1. Lineage (NCBI taxonomy): Eukaryota > Viridiplantae > Streptophyta > Polypodiopsida > Polypodiales > Pteridaceae > Adiantum > Adiantum capillus-veneris. The sequence goes on from NC_140934.1 coordinate 147,243,025, forward strand.
GTCCATATCTGAGTTATGGTTTGTTTTGGTGAGTTGATTTCAAGTGTTTGATGTCCATAAACTTATAATGGGGGTATATGGTTATCCAATCCGAACCGTACGTGCAGATATGAATAAAGTGGCTTTCTTTTCATGTTACCGTTTGTTGCATGAGTCTCATATGGAAAAAGTGATGTAATTGGGTGCTAGTATATATTATGGGACTCAACTTGATGCTTTTTTTTGCGATCAAATACATTCATTTGCGTGTTATGCATGCACCTAAAAATGGTAAAATGTTGTTTTTCGCATATATGTGATGTTATGGTTTATGGATGATCAAATTGATGGGGTTGTTTTGTATCATGTTTATGTTGATGGAATGATGTCGTATGATATATGGAACCCCACGGATGGATGTGGATGCCTCATGTGCATGTGTATGTTGTTTTCCACCCTTCTAGGTCAAAACTAGCTTTATGTGCTAAGGGGGTGAGGTGTAGTCATAGTGCATCACTAGCAGATGGAATGCCTAGGATGGGGGCAAATCTTGGCCATCGGTAAGACATCAAAATGAGGCGGGGTGGTAGGGTGTTTGCCCTCATTGTAATTATGATCCCTGGATGTTGTCATTGCTTAACATGAGCATGACAAAACCTTGTAATTTTTTGGGCTGCTTAATATAATCCACTCACAATTGTGAGTTTTGCTACTAAAAAAAAAAAAAAAGATTCACTACAACTAGATACATAGATTAATCTATGTATGCACTTAGTATAATGAGTTTGGAAAGAAAAACAAGATTCACTACAACTAGTGTACAAGCCCACTAGTGAAAAAAGTGACTCTCTTTTCTTTGTGTCGTACTCACAATTGTGAGTTGAGAGACTTAAAATTAACTCGAAAAGAATACAATTTTCCTCAATCACGACATGTGCCAAAATAAGATACTCTTACCCTCTAGAGTGTTCTAAATAGCTCATTGCAGACCTCCATTCTTCACCCTTGTTAGTTGCTCCTCTTGCTCCTATGTCAAGCATGAGCTCAGTGATCTGACGCACAATATCGTCAAAATGAGCTACATCCAGTTTGCCCTCAAAAACTCGAAGGTTTCTTGTCTTCCAAACCTGGTTCAGGTAACGGAATCTGATAATTTTTGTGCACACCAAAACGGCCTGGCTTTGGATACCACCCCCTCCCAAGATCACGTCATCCGTAAAGAAAATGATCTTCCAAGTCCTTCTTGCCCATTTGCAAACCCTAGCGGCTAGTCCCCCGCGAAGTAGGGCACTAGATGGACATATGTATGGGGTCTTCACAGGCTGCCCTGCAGTAGCCAGAGCAAGTGTCAAAGCCAATCCCTCTAGCATGCACCTTGATCCCAGTAGGCAAGGCTCCCCATAACACTTTCTAAATGAATATCTTTATGTATTCTGGCCCTTTGATCTCCCAAATGGTATTAACACTCCTTTGCCAATGTTCTTCTATCCAATTTTTCTTCTAGATTCTTTTGTGTGGGGCAAACCAATCCGTTTTGTTACACTAGCACCTTATAGATACTCTAGGTGTTGGGAAGCAGGAACACCTTGTCTTTTGGCCAACGACAGGCTCTCCAATCCAATTCTGCTCCATCGGCAAGTGGAAATGAGGATGAAAGCACTTCCAGGAGTCGAATAATCGTAAGCCTTTCGTATAACCCCAACTTATGTTGAAACACCATGAGCTCCACATCCTTCCAACAAAAGCTTCTGTCATCCCAAAGATGAGAGAGTTTAGAAATTCCTTTGTCGTTGGCCAGCCATGCAACTTCCCTCCAAAAGGGGTTCAAGGAGTTCTTTCCAAGTTTGAAGAGCCAGAGGAACCAATTGCGGGAGGAATCCATGAAATATCTGAAGTTATTTCCCCATTCCAGGGTTGAAGCTGCTTTGTTACCTTGTGCAACCGCCAAGTTTCAGGGATGTCGAGAAAGGTGCCAAAATATTCTCTGGCACAGTGGCCTTCTTCCATGTGCCCCCTTTTGAGGAAAACTTTGCATCGTTTATCATATCCCATGCCATAATAACCAATTCTTGTTTTTGGTCCGTCAAAGAGGCAACAAGTTTGGCATACAAGGCTTCTGCATGCACCATAATCCCGACCCCGCCTTGATTCTTAGGTGTTGCTACCCATTCCCATTTTCCCCATTGGCAAGGGGTTGTGGTTTTCATGTTGCTTTTCCACAAAAACTGTTTGATAGGCTTCAAAGAATTCTTCCAATTGGATTTGCTCAGTTTTAGCAGTGGCAACACAAAAGCAATGTATGGAATCATGAAGGCATTTATCACTGTGAGCACAAACTTCCATCTTTCCATTTTACTGTTTATATTCGTCAACAAATAGTCAAATCTCTGCTTATCCATAATACCCACCCCAGGTGGAGCACCAAGGTGCCTGAACACAATGCCCTTGCTTAAAACTTCTGCTGACCATCCCACAGGGTTGAACGAGTTGCTTTTTGAGAGAAATCAATCTTGATTTCTCAGTACTACACATTGAGCGGGAGGTAGAGGCAAAGAGCTGAACAATCTCAAGGGCTCTTTTTAGCTTTTCTGACTTGACTTGAAGAAAGAGCAACGAGTAATCCGCAAAATTCTTTGCAAGAAGTTGTTTACCTGCCAGCAGTGAGAGACCTTGAATTTCCCCTTTTACTGCAATGTCCTCAAGTAAAATCACTAGTGGGTGAGAGCCAATAGGCAAAAGCAGTGGTGCTAGGGGGCATCCTTGTTTGATTGAACGCTTGAACTCAAACCATCCCACTATCTTGTGGTTGAAGAGGAGCTCATAGTGACTTCCTTCCCCCAGCATGCGAACTATCGCACACATTCTGGGTCCAAAGCCTAAAGCCTTCATGGCTGCCTCAATAGGACCATGTGATTCTATCATACGTCTTATCTAGGGAGAGCTGAAGGAGGATACATTCTTGCTTGGAGAAAGAAGCGTAGTCAATGCCATCTGTTCAAGGTTGGAGCCAGTCTTAGAGAAATCACCTTAGCACACAATGCCTTCCCAAACACCTTGACACAAGGAGCATCTCCACTTGAAGTACTCATGGAGGAGTCTACCACATGAAAGAAGAAAGCACCAACAAAAGGTAAGCCAAAGGACTCAACCTATAAACTACAATCTAGTGAGGTGCTACAGATTTAAAGAAAGTCAACGGAGGATAAGATTATTTGGGATAATTTCTTGGCGTAGCCAAACGTGACTTCCACGAGGAGATCATTGATAACATCAAAAGAAAGAGGAAAACTCTTGTTGAGGTTGTTCATCCCCAAGCTGAAGTTGAAACCTTAAAGGAATGGGGGATACGGTTGCGTGCTAGGGAGGGGATGAAGGTGTGGTAGGGTGCTATCAATCAAGTGGGAAAGTAAAGTAATTGCATTTTTCTAATGATGATGATAGAAAACTTTTGCTGTGTACAGAGTAGTGCATCTATGCATGGAAATGTGTAATTTGTTTTTTTAAATGCATGGATTTGGAAGCTTCACAATGTGGTTTTGGGTCTCAAAGATGATGCAACATGTACACAAAATAGTCAGGGTTTTGTGCAGGCAGTCGAACACATGTACATGCCCTCACAAGGTGTTGAAGCCTTAGATGTGGTTCCAAGTGGCTTCTTTTGGATCTAGGAAATGCGTTTGAGCTTTCTAGCATGAAAATAATGCAAGTGGAAAGTGTGGTCACTCTCATTGTGCCCCAAAAGTTTGACGCGTGTGGTAACTATCTATTTACAGTGCCCAATATGCAATGATGTACGAACCACCTCAGAAGTGGTGAAAAATAGAATATTGGTAGGTGTCAATAAATTTTGATGTTAAGAATCAAGTCTATAAAATTCGGTGGATTTTTTGAGTCCATTTCTTATATGAAAAATGCTCATCGGGGGAAAATTGGCCAAAGTTGGCCCTACAAAGGTCCAAAATGGTGTGAAATGGCTGAAAATTGCCACATCACTCATGCTGCTATGAGTGTCCAGGCTTGAGGAGTGTGTGTGGAGTTGAGAATCAACACTTTCACCTCTCTGTGTGAAGGAGGAAGCAGGGTTACTATAGGTGGTCCTATGCAATCCTGTCTTGTTCACCTCCTATTTTTGAGTGTGTGGATGAGTGAATGAGAGTTTCTTTTCTTTAGTTTTTCACTTCAGAGAGTCTATGGAAGTTTTGAGGTTTCCATGGATGTGTGCGTGTAAGGAATTGAGGGAAGAATGTGCAGCTTTCTACAAGAGTATGTGACCCTCTATCGGTGCCATTAGGGTCAAAGCTACATGAAAGAGTCCATAGAGTGGAGTTTGGTAAATATTTTTCAATGGTTCTAAAGAGGCCTTTTATGGCTGGAATTTTTAATTTTTTGACGGTTTTTTGTGTGTGTTTTGGTTGCTATCAAGTGTTTGTAGTCACGCAAGGGCTTGTAGCTTGAGACGTTTGGAGCTTGAATTGTGTTTGGGGGGAGGATTTTCTTTGAGCTCTTGAGAGGATGTGTGTCAAGTGAGGGAATTAAGTGAATTTTGTGTATTTTGTTAAGGTATGAGGATGTGTGAGTGTGTGAATGGTGTCTTTTGCTCCATCATCCTTTAGTGACTAGTTAGGAGAAATTGTGCACCCAAGTGAAGTGGTTTTTCTAGAAAGTTTGATAATTCTTGAAGAAAAATGGTGGTGTAATTGAAGCACAAGACCTTAAATTTTGTGGAATTACTTATTCAAGGGAGAAGCAACTCCAAAGGGATGGCTTATAGTAGGCCAATGTTTACAGGGAAGGAGTTGTGAAGGATTGGATTGTTGACTTCAACTGGCATAACCTTGGTATGCGGAAGACAAAAATCAAACATGGGAGCAGGTGAAGCTGGAAATTTGTGACAGGTTTGGAAAGAGATTGACAGTGATAGAATCAATGACAAAGTTGAGAGGTTTGCAACAAGATGTTCATGCTAGATTTGAAGAGTTTTTGCAACACTTCAATGGAATTTGGGTGCAATTAGAGGCAGCATTACAAGTACCACTAGGAGATTTCTTTAAAGTACGATAATTTATGGATTGTCTTCATCCAAGTGTGACAGAGAAGGTCGATCAACAGGAGTGTGCTACATTTGAAAGAGCGGCGGAAAGTGCTGAGGCCAATAGCGAAAAGATCAAACAAAGGTGTGAGAGATACCCCTTCTAAGGGGTCTATGCACTGAATACACAATTTACACTTCTATACAATATTCAATATACATCATAGTTACAAAAGCATTTGCATACGGAAGGAGTTCTCAACGTCCGACCTAGCATGGAGTTTAGGCCATGAGCGGGACTGCATCCAGAGGCACCTAGAAACTAGTGCTACCTCTAAATGGGTGATATGAATGAAAGTGTACTTAAGAAAAGCATTGTTGTGGGTGAATATATGTGTACACTGCAATGTGGGAATACAAAGAGAGAGCAAGATAGTGGAGAGTGAAATGGAGTGCATAGAGACACATGAGAATGACAAAAGAGAATCTTCAAATGCCCCATCTAAATGAAACATGCAATCATATATTAATGCAATATCAGAATCTGGGTGTACCAAAACATCAAAAATATAAAATGACTAGCAGAGCACCATACTTGTGTAGGGATAGTTTGGTCCACCCATCCACTTCCTCTCTACTACAGATAGAGGTAATTTTACTTCACTGGGAGCAAGCCAAAAAACCTCCAACCTACCTGAACCAGAGGATGCTTCGCCTCCCTCCATGAACCCAAGCTCTGAAAGGATTCCAAATACTAGTAGGTGGTAGGGTATCAACACCAACCATATCAGTTTAGGCACCACACCTCTTCAATGACCATCATTGGGTGTTTTGACAAAGCCAATGCAAGATCCCTGACACCTTAGCTCTGCGGGTCGTTCAACCCCCTTCGACGCATTAACCGTGTAGAAGATAAGTCTAACAAAAAGTAAGACCTAGGCGACACCCCCGATCCAGCAAAGCCCTAGGTCATTGACCCTTTTTTCTAAGGCTAAGCGATGTAGGTGATCCTAGTCTTGTAGCAACGCTGCCATGAGAAACATATCACATGAGTCCAATCACAATAACAGGGTATTGACCCTTAGGCGTCCACTATGAACCATCAAAACCACTTCTTGATCCAATCCAAAAATCCATAAACCATAATCCAATCACATCACATGGGTGAGCACTCCACCCAACGCAGGGTTATGCTCATCCAATCCTACAAAACTATTTTAGCACATAACATGGCTGCAAAACTTTTGGCAACATTCCGATATCACAACCATATCCAAAAAATTTTCCAAAAGCCACACCAGATTCCACAATCAAAATCACAACCATAATCCGTGAGGGACCACCATATTCCATACTGAACCAACTCCCACTAAAACACAATTGGAAGCATTGTAAGAAATTGAAAGGAAAACTAAAAAGGCCGGATAGGAAAGATTCTAGGATTCAAAGGCAATCCACCAAATCCAGGCGCTTTGAAAGTGTTACATGATATGCAAGGAAATGCCAAGGATGTTACTGGAATGGCAAAGTATTAAATAGCAATCCGTGGCAATAAATGGGCCTTCTCCCAATCTACTCATCCAAAACAAATTTAGTAAATATTGCATAAAAGTAACAATGCATAGCCAAGGTGCAACCATAGTGTGCATTGCCAAAGCCCCAATGTCTACTCGTCCCTTGTAATCTACTAACATAATATGGCACAAGGGCTCCCCTTTACACGTGTCGCAATCTGCAACCTGAAGGTTAAAGTCCAAAAACGAAAAAAAGCCCAGTTGCACGCGATAAAGAGGGAGAGAGAGAGGCCGCCGAAGACGGCCGACCGTACTAGTTATCTATATGTTTTGATGCATGCGTAAAACTATGGATCTATATTAGATTATCTTTGTAGCATGCACTTAGTTTTGATGGTCTACTTTTGAAACTTTTGAATCTTCATCATCGGAAGTTGGATTGGTTGAAAAATTTGGACATTGTACATGGAATGGCTATGGTAAAATTTTCCATTCCATGTGGATTGGCAATCCTCAAATACGAGAGTCCATCGAAATTCTCAGTTGCATGGCAAATCCTAACAGTGCACCCAATGCCCTTTTTTAAAGGTAGAGGTAAACAAATGTCAACACCTTCTCACAAGGACCTAAAAAAGAGTGAACAAGGAAGTTTGTCATCATTAGCTTGCCACGTTGCACTAATCAGCAAACTTTGTCCACTGATCCTCAATTGCTCCCAAAATACAAGGCATAATGCTACCGTCTACTACGGAATTAGGAACCTATCACACACGTTCCCCCGAACATGTGTGCAAATGAGATGGCAAAAACACATTGGTTTGCAATTGTGTCCATCGAAAGGTGATTTTACCCAGCATTACCCCCTCGTCCATCTTTTCCTAGATGCAAGCACACACAAAAATTTGCACGTGAAGTGCCCAAAGGGGGGTTGAACTACGAACATCTCACTGTTGCAGTTGTGCCTTTGCTAGCATGCTACGGCTCATTGACAAAAGATGTTCCGGAAATTTCTCTACATATTTGGCCATCCACTTGTGTGTGACTCTACAAATGCCCAAACATACTTTTGAGCATGTCTGATGATACCCGTGTGTGACTCAAGCCTTGTGCAATCCAAAAAGTGGGGCTTTAGGCTAGAGAAAATTGAGGAAAGGAGTTACCCTAGCGGCTTCCGTTGATGGCCCTCAACCAATCCGAAAGAGAAACATGCACGCAAATTCTTCTCCACCGTCACCCTTTTTCTCCTGTTTTCTTTTTCGGTCCAAAAAGGTCATGTAGGTTGAAAAAAAAGACATAAACATTTCCTTGTCAACGCCACCGACTCCAATCTCTCAAAAGCAAAAGGGAATAATAAAGCAGCTGCCCTTCAATGTAGGAACAAAATAAGTGAATGCTTGAAACTTGACATATGGCTTTACATCAACCAAAAGGCCTCCTGAAGGCCGAGTCTCCTCAAAGAAAATTATTATTATCCAGAGGCTAGACTCTTATTCAAAACTTAGAGTCGAGTCGCACCCAAGGCGAGCAGGGGTAGTGAGGATAAAGATGAACTTTGGTCGCACCCATAGGGGAAAGAGTTGGAGATGACAGCTGACGAGAGGAATGCGTTGAAAAGTGACTCAACCTTGACGTTTCATTGGTCTGAAGCTTCCGCCAAGCGCGCTGCTTGCTTTGCTTCCTGAATTATAGCCTAATACCTTCATTTTTGTGTGGATTAGTGGAACGATTACAGGGCTACAAGATTCCATGGACTTTACTATCAATGGCATTCATAGTTGATCCTTCCCTTTGCTCTCCCTGGGTGCGACCCAACTCTTATCGTCTATTATGGGTTTTGCAAAAAAAAAAGTTTTTTTAAAAAAGCAATAAAATCACGATGCCTGCCAAAAAAAACCCTATGTGAAAAGTTGCGTTATGATCTTCACCATAAGTGATAGGAATATACTCTTAATTTAAGAACCTCTTTTTAAATAAGAAGATTTAATAGTTTATTGATGTTTCTTTATATAAAAAATATCTTGTTTAAGTAGAATTTCCAAAGGTCTATAATTTGTCATTCAAATGTATACCATTTTGACATTACCAAAAAGCTATACTAAATTAAAACAACAAAAATGAAGGTTTTTTTTTTTTTGGCAGAACTCAGGATTGTGAGTAGAAGTTAAATCAGAAATTCAAAAATTTACAACCATAGCTATGCTTAGAACGAGCCATGGCATCATAGACCCATCCCATCATCAAATAACCAAGGTAGCAGGACAAACCTACATAGACGTTTGATATGGGAGCCACCCTCGTAAGGAAAATAAACATAGTTGGAGACACAACCCCCACCACAGGAAGAGACACCACCCGAACACAACAAAGATAGCAGTAGAGTCGAAAGGGTTGTGGCCCATAGTCCCCATCACCATACCTGATCCCGAGGAGTGCCACCTTATCGAGGTCTCTGTCAACGACGCCGACAAGTCCCTAGAGCCACATGAGAAGACGCAAAAATCACTAGCTACCATCACCATCGAGAATTGGGCCATTAGGGTGGACCAAGCACCCGTATGAGAGAGAACTCCATCGAGGTAGCCTTGAGAGAATGAGGTGCCACCATGCACCCCCATCTGCCACCTAGGAATGCACGCCGCCATCCCTCAAAACTAGCCCAATTATAGATCTGATCACCAGTTCGCATGTTGCTCCTTGGCGCACAGATTCACTCCCGACCTCGAACCAAGTCCTCCAAGCCATGGCAATGGGCATGTTGGGAGTTAGTCGCTCGGCCAGTAAATCAGGGAGGCCTCGGAATTCTCAACCCTGTGGCCCATGCAGAAGCTTGCTATGCCAAATTTGTAGTCTCCTTGGCTAAACAGGACCATGCTTGGGCTATCATGATCAGAGATATGCTAGAAGCAACTAAACTTGGTTCGAAAGGAGGAAAGTGGAGAGGGGTAGAGTTTCATGACAAACTTTTAGCCCCAACGTGGGCTACCCTAAGTCTGGGGGGCGGCTCAGGGGAATTGGTAAGGAAATGCAACAGAGCAGCGGGAGTCCTAAAGTGGGGGGAAGAAACCAGATACTTCAAGAACTCCATTCTGCATTGGTCCCCCTGGCTTTCCAAAGTTGTAGATCTACCGCAAAATCCCTATTGGATAGAAGTAGCCAGGAAACTAAATAATAAGGGTCTGACCCGACTGGGGCACTTCTGGCATAGTAATAACAGCAAGAGCTGGAAAACTATTGAACTTCTGGTAACCCAATTCCAACTTAATAGCTTAGAGGTTTTGCTTGTCAACAAAGTGATGGAAGAACTTGACAGTGCAGTGATGCCAATCTATGACTCGGAGTTTGACTGGAATGCCTGGAAATGGCCCTGAAGCAGCCTCTTATGGAAACCCTATTCTAAAGGCATTTACCATACAATGATGCTAAAGAAGAATTGGTCTAGCCCCCTTAACAAGATTTGGAAAAAACTATGGTCGGAGGAAAGGTGGGAGCAAGTAATGGAGAACATCTGGGCGCCAAAGGTTCCGCATCACATGAAGGTATTTCTATGGAAAGTAATTAGGGGTGCCCTTCCGACGGGGGTGAAGATTCAGGAGAGAGGGATAGGGACAGATCGATGCCTGGGGTGCAGGTTGGCTAGTGAAGATATGACCCACATTTTTATGGAATGTCCAGCCATCAAAGGCCTTACAGGAAAAATGTGCAAGTGGGTCCAAAGAACATGGAAAATTGGTTTTTTAAAGACTGATTTACTCCTTGGAGGTAAGAACTTGGGTAGCCCTGCCATTCTCATCTGCACTCAAATTATCAAGTTTTGCTTTTTACACAATGTGTGGCAAGCAAGGAACCGCCGTGTGTTCATAGGAGTTCCTGAGGTGGCAAGCTTCGCAGAAAAAATACAAGAAAGTAGAGTGCTAATATGGACGCTCGGGCGCAAGCAAAACTCGGATGATTGGTCTAGGGTTACCTGTGGGTTGTTGTCAGCGGAATGCTTAGATAAGGGGAAAATCATGAAACGAGAACCTTGTGTATAAGGGGCATGGGGGCAGGTTGTTAGGGGTGGCTCCTCAGATAGCTGATGTAAGTTTGGTCTCTCGATGGTGTCATGGCTCGGCACAAGCATGGCAAGTTCTTGTAATTTTTTTGAGATGATCAATATAATCCACTCACAATTGTGAGTTTTGCTATTAAAAAAAAAGAAGTGATAGGCTTTTCAAAATGTAAAGTCAATAGACTTTCTACTTTTGCATAGAATAAATGTTCCAGTTTAAATGTACACTAGTATGTGACTTGCGCGTTGTCGCGGCTACATGTGCGCCAATTGAAGCAACCATTGTTCTCCTTCCCTTCACAGGGAGGGCAATGTGGGCAAATGCCTATGATTCTCATGTGAGCTTTTATAGCTCTTTAATACACTTGTGCATCAACACCACTATAACTACTTTCTAGCTTATTATGTATGACAACACACAAGGTCTAAGTGCTCTCCACATTCACATGAACCAAGCACAAATCTATCTTTTGGATCAACACTCTGTTTACCTTTTTGAGTGTAAGATCAAACAACTAATGAAGTGTAGTTACTCTCCACATTCTGGTGGATTGACCAAGGACAAATCTCCTTCTAGTTGGTCATGCCAAGCTCCAACATAGTCCTCCTATCATGGAAAGTTTGTCCCCCCACCCCCCTTCTCTCTATCTATGTGTGTGTCTATGTGTGTGTGTGTTGGGTTCAAGAATTATCAGGTCAATTTGAGGTCTCTTGGTAATGAATTAAGCAATGGACTCCCTTCGCATGATGTCTTTTTTTAACATCCTATGTTTCTCTCTAAGGAGGCAGTGAATTTGTGATTAGGCTAGAGATGTCCCCCTCACACATTTGATATGGGTCCCTGGTGAGTGGTAGTGGCCCTCTAAATAGACTAATAGAGAGCTGGTATCCTTCTTTGGATATAGTGTTTGCATTGAATGACGAATTCTTTAGATGCATTAGCATCCCCACTCACCATCCTTACCAATAAAGGCATTGGTCATGATAAAAAATCTCACATGCTTCATTCGTGTAGTTTTGGTGTTGCATTTGGGGCACCACAATCAACTAAGTTATCAACTGCTATTTGTTGGAACTTAGGATGCATGTAGCAGCCATGACTCAACATGCCAACATTACACCACATAGTATTAGAAGAAACTTTGCCGTTGGTATGCACAACTGATTTGGTGAGTAGTGTGGCGTTTGCTTCTCAAAGGCAATATTCATGATGGGTGTGGGACCTGGGGGTTATTGCATGGCTATAGAAACTTTGTCTCTATACGTGGATAAATTTAAAATTTCACGAGTTGGATTGCACTCAGTCTAGCTAGCACGTACACTTGCATCTACCAAGACTATCTCATGGATGTTGAGGTCTCTTGCAATTGACCATAAGCATGTTAGTAATATAAGGTGCATATTGGTTTTTTGTGTACATTTGGGCACCATTGGAACCTTAAAATGTGAGGGCAATGAAAGCAGAAAAGTTCACTTAATCAATCATTTCTCTTTGCAAGAGTTTGGGGCATCATGCGAAAAGAAAGGGTGTGCCACAAAACACACACACACAAACATACACACATGCATGTTCTTCTTTGAGAGAGCACACTGTATTCAACCATTCACATGCTTGCCCTTACCCATATTTTATACCATAGCAACCATTTGGCTTAGCTCCCACTCCCTTCAATGTGAGACAAAGCATTGATGTATTACATTAGAAGAGTCTCTTTTTGTATGCAAATTATATCCCTTAACAATTTGACAATGTGATCATCATACCCTACATGAGTGCTCACCTTTTGATCACATCAAACTTGCTTTACCTACATTTTAGTCCATACCATGGCCTACATACCTTTCTTTCCTAGCCACCTCATGGATTCAACTTGTCAGTGACACCCTTATATCCATAGTCTTCAAGCATGTCACATGTTGTACTCGGTCCCATTGGTCAATCGACCTTTAAGGATGACCCCTCTCCCTCTCTCTCTCTCTCTCTCTCTCTCTCTCTCTCTCTCTCTCTCTCTCTCTCTCTCTCTCTCTCGTTAACCTTTGAGGTCACTGTGTCCCCCTCTACTTGTATAAGTATGTGAGCATGCAAGCCCTTGAGTTCAAGAATCAACATTCATCGGCTAAAAATTTTAGGTCTCTTGTGATCTTGTTCTTCTTTCTCTCTCTCTCTCTCTCTCTCTCTCTCTCTCTCTCTCTCTCTCTCTCTCTTAGGCTGCATGTCTAGTTTGTAGTATTTAATTGAAGCATGTGAGAGACGAAGAGCTTAGTCATGTGTTCCAACGAGCCTGCTTTCTGCCTAGTCACGAGCCGGCTCTTCTCTCTCTACCTATCTAAACATGGTAGTTAAGAGCCTCAAAACGGGTATAGCCTTTCACATGGTTGACTTTTGAGGCCCTCTAGGTTAGCAAGAACCTGTTCAAGATCTGTCTCATCACTCAGTCAAATCAAGCATTTATCTTCGAAAGGCCACCAGTTTTCTTGACTTGCAAACAAATCTAGAAGGCTATTTAGCTGTTCCAAAGTGACCATACTCTAAATGTAAGCAAAATGACATGGAGGCAGTTCTACAGTGGAGGCACATGCATGGAGGTAGCCCTACAATAAGAGACCGGAGTCACCATTTCTAGGGGGAGAAAAATGGCCCACATCAGGTATGCAACACCAAGGAGGATCCAAATGAGAAAAGGATTGCTAACTCCAAGACCAAGGCCAATACCCTCGACTAGCAATGATCATCCTCCAATGCAATCACATCAGTGTTCTAGAAAAATCATTTTCAGAATTGCTTCCTTTAATTTTTGAAGAGGAAATTTAGAAAATTAGGTTTATTTTGCAGGTTTTTACACTATTTTGTCTATTTTGGGGTGGGATTTCTCCTTTTCCCCTTGCCCTCAACCGACATTTTTTAAATTGAAAACGACATGATCTTAAGTTGAGACACATTTTTCCCAAACACTAAATGGAAGACCCACCTTGCACGACCGTTGCCATGAGCATTGTAGTAGTAGGCAATGCCACCTGTCCCCTTGCAGAACCCCTTTTTTCTTGCCTATGTAAGGAGTTCGAGATGTGAAAACTTGGGAAATCTAAAAAGCCTTAATGGTCACGTTGGAGCTCTCAACATTGTAGCATCTGCTGACTGGCCAAAAAAAGGATGAATAAACTGTGGAGATGGATGTGGGACTCTCTCTCTCTCTCTCTCTCTCGTTCTCTCTCTCTCTCTCTCTCTCTCTCTCTCTCTCTCTCTCTCTCTCTCTCTCTCTCTCTCTCTCTCTCGTGGTGTGGAGGGCCGTAGCTAGGCAAAAATGGAGCTGGTCAGGATCAAGGGTGGCGAACAGGCAGCGGTAAATGAGTAGGTGGCTCAGCAATCGCTTGTGGCGAGTGGGACATGTATTGGATCCAGAGTCTTGGCGTCCTGGCCAGCAGAGGATTAAGGGGTGTGGGGCTCATGGTGGATCAGTTGTTGGAAAGGGTGTTGATAAAGGAGACTACATGATGCCTGTTGCATAAAAATTTGAGAATTTGTACATGAAGTAAGTGGTGGGTTGTGTTCATGATCGAGTTTGGCGGGGAGGGGGGGGGGGGGAGGGAGGGGGGTTGGAGCATTCTTTGTCAAGCGCCAAGGCCAATCAATGACATACTCTCTCTCTTTCAAACAGAAATATACATATTGGCACTCCCAACAGGACTAAATGGAATTGCCCCCCCCTCCCCCAGCCCCTCTCTCTCTCTCTCTCTATTTTTTCCAAACACTCAATGGAAGACCCGCCTTGCACGACCGTTGCCATGATCATTCTAGCAGTAGGCAACGCCACCAGTCCCCTTGCAGAACCCCTTTTTTCTTGCCTATGTAAGGAGTTTGAGATGTGAAAACTTGGGAAAGCTAAAAAGCCTGGATGATCACGTTAGAGCTCTGAACATTGTAGCATCCATAAACTGGCCGAAAAAAGGTGAAGAAAGTGTGGAGATGGATGTGGGACTCTCTCTCTCTCTCTCTCTCTCTCTCTCTCTCTCTCTCTCACACACACACACACACACACACACACACAGCTGCATCAAATAACAAAGATCTCTCTCTCTCTCTCTCTCTCTCTCTCTCTCTCTCTCTCTCTCTCTGACACACACGGCGGTGCCGTAGAAAATGAAACCTGATCTCTCTCTCTCTCTCTCGGACCTGCGATGTGTCTCATCTCTCTCTCTCTCACACACACACACACACACGCTCACACACACACATGCATGCACATTTAAGGCATACCAATTTATCGACGTGTGGCATAACTCATTGCTCGTTATTTTTCAAGGTACGAAATAAAGCCACCTTTTACAAAAACAAAAGTAATCACCCTTCAAAATTGAAGGTTGGAATGAAACTCAATGGTCTTGCTAAAGAGTTTAAATAATATAAATAAATATAAATAGTACTAAGTATTGTGACTTTTTGACAAAACTTCTATACTATATATAATTGAGCTTAAAATATCCATGTGTCACTCTCTCCTTCTCCTTCGTTTCAAAAACACATTTGGTTTGAAATGTAAAAGTATATACTATATATAATTGAGCTTAAAATTTCAAAGGAAGGAGAGGACATCCATGTGTCACTCTCTCCTTCGTTTCAAAAACACATTTGGTTTGAAATCTAAAAGTAAAGTGAAGGGTAAGTAAGAAGTACTCTGATGGTATAAAATAAAAAGACTTAGTTTGAAATGTAAAAGTAAAGTGAAGGGTAAGTAAGAAGTACTGTGATGGTATAAAATGAAAAGACTTAGTTTTGACTTAGTTGTGTCAAAAAGTCACAATATTTAATACTATATATATATTTATATTATTTAGAACTCTTTAGCAAGGCCATGGAGTTTTCACTCAGCTTTGAATTTTGAAGAGTGAGTACTTTTGTTTTTGTAAATGGTGTCTCTACTTTGCAGGCTTAGAAAAATAACAAGCAATAAGATGTGCCATGCATCGATAGGTTGGCTCACCTCAAACGTGCGTGTGTGTGTGTGTGTGTGTGTGTGTGTGAGAGAGAGAGAGAGAGAGAGAGAGAGTCCCACATCCGTCTCCACACTTCTTTGTCTTTTTTGGCCAATCAACAAATTAACAAGAAACAAGATGTGCCATGCATCGATAAGTTGGCTCGCCTCAAATGTGCGTGTGTGTATGTGTGTGTGTGTGTGTGTGTGTGTGTGTGTGAGAGAGAGAGAGAGAGAGAGAGAGAGTCCCACATCCGTCTCCACACTTCTTTGTCTTTTTTGGCCAATTAATAGATGCTACAATGGTGAGAGTTCCAATGTGACCATTTAAGCTTTTTAACTTTCTCAAGTTTTCACACCTCGAACTTCTGATATAGGCAAGAAAAAAGGGTTCCGCAAGGTGACAGGTGACCTTGCCTATTGCTACAGTGCTCACGACAACGATCGTGCAAGGCGGGTCTTCGATTCAGTGTTTCAAAAAAAATGTGTCTCAACTTAATATCATGTCATTTTCAATTTTAAAAATGTTGGTCGAGGGCAAGGGAAAAAGGAGAAATTCCGTCCCAAAATAGTGTAAAAACTTGCAAAATAAACCAAATTTCCTCTTGGAAAATTAAAGGAAAGCAATTTTGTATGTTTGAAAAAATGATTTTTCTAGAACACTGATGTGATTGCATTGGAAGATATCATTGCCAGTCGAGGGTATTGACCTTGGTCTTCAAGTTAGCAATCCTTTGCTCATTTGGATCCTCCTTGGTGTTGCATACCTAACGTGGACTCTTTGCCTCCTCCTAGAAATGATGACTCCGGTCTCTTATTGTAGGGTTTCCTCCATGCATGTGTGTCGATTGTCGGACTGGATCCATGTCATTTTGCTTACATTTAGAGCCTGGTCACTTTGGAACGGCTAAATAACCTTTCAGCTTTCTTTGCAAGTCAAGAAAATCGGTGGCTTCGAAGATAAATGCTTGACTTGTTTGAGTGGTGAGATAGATCTTGAGCAAGTTCTTGCTAACCGAGAGGGTCTCAAAAGTCAACCATTTGAAAGGCTATATCTGTTTTGAGGCTCTTAACTCCCACGATTAGATAGCTAGAGAGAGAAAAGTTGGCTCGTGACCGGCAGGCAGAAAGCAGGTTCGCTGGTATGTGCGACCAGGATCTCAACCTCTCACATGCTTCATTTTAATACTACAAACTAGACATGCAGCCTCAGAGAGAGAGAGACACACACACAGATTTTTCTTCCTACTGACGTGGTTTGAGACCCGTTAGTCTTGAGATCGATTAATCTCGACTCTAAGCTATTATGTTTAGGCAAACCTTATCCAATCCAAACATTGTTGGCAAAAAGTCGTCATGTTGTATACAAATTGTTAAGGGATATAATTCACGTACGAAAAGAGACTCTTCTCCATGTAGTGCCTCAATGCTCTGTCTCACATTTAAGGGAGTGGGAGCTAAGCCAAATGGCTGCCATGGGTAAGGGCAAGCATGTGAATGGTTGAATACAGTCTGCTCTCTCAAAGAAGAACATGCATGTGTGTATGTGTATGTGTGTGTGTGTGTATTTTGCAGCACGCCCTTTCTTTTAGTATGATGTCCAAAACTCTTGCAAAGAGAAACGTTTGAGTGAATTTTTCTGCTTTCATTGCCCTCACATTTTAAGGTGCCAATGGTACCCAAATGTACACAAACAAACAATATGTGTCTTATATTACTAACCTGCTTATCATGAATTGCAAAAGACCTCAACATCCATGTGACGAGTCTTGGTAGATGACAGTGTACATGCTAGCTAGATTGAGTACAATCCAACCTATAAATTCTAAAATTTACCACATATAGAGACAAAGTTGTTATAGCCATGCAATTACCCCCAAGTCACACACCCATCATGAATATTGCCTTTGCACACGGTTGGAGCTTGGCATGACCAACTTAGAAGTAGATTTGTCCTTGGTCAATCCACAAGAATGTGGAGAGTAAGTAAAGTTCATTAATTGTTCAATCTTACACTCGAAAAGGTAGACATAATGTTGATCCAAAAGATAGATTTGTGCTTGGTTGATGTGAATGTGGAGGGCACTTAGACCTTGTGTGTTGTCATACATTGTTATCTAGAAAGTAGTTATAGTGGTGGTTGATGCACAAGTGTATTAAAGAGCTATAAAAGCTCACATGAGAATCAAAGGCATTTGCCCACATTTGCCCTGCTTGTGAAGGGAAGGAGAACAATGGTTGCTTCAATTGACGCACATGTAGCCGCGGCAACGCGGGTCACATACTAGTAGGAGTCAAAACTAAGTCCTTTCATTTTTTACCATCAGTGTACTTGCTACTTACTCTTACTTTTACATTTCAAACCAAATGATTTCCGGCTTACCCTTCTCTTTTACACTTAAGTTCTTGAAATGAAGGAGAGAGTGACACATGGATGCCCTCTCCTTCCTTGAAAATTTTAAGCTCAATTATATATAGTATAGATAACAAAAAAAAGGGATAATTTCAAGGGGTTTTTTGGCTCAACTTTAATTTATTAGACCGAATCTGCTTAGATGTCATCACGCATTAGCTCGAACAGGTTCGTAACAGAAAAGCAAATACATACTTTATTACACGTGGTCGACTCAAGCAAGCGGGCGCCATGCTTTGACTCATTGCTACCACCTGCATAGAGTCAGATTTGATTCGCAGGTTGGCTTGAGTGCGCAGGATATTTCTGCCAATAAGTAGTCCCAACAGTATGTCCCATGGAAAGCTTCACGGCTTTGGATACATTGTTTCATGGAAACATCGTCTGAGATAAAAGATTAAACATATCAAGATGGAAACATCGTCTGAGATAAAAGATTAAACATGTCCTCATAACATCTCCAGAGCACCTTTGTCTTTCCCAACTCCATCCCGCGTCCCTGGTACGGTGTGACCCATGATGAACAAGGGTAGTATTTCCCAGTTTTAAGCATTTGGTGTAATGTCGACAGGAAGTCGTTGCCTAGTGGGTGTTGTAGTTTAAATTTCCAGAACATAAAGGCTCTATCGAAAATATTTATTGGTGTCAAGCAAACTTTTTTTTTCAGTTCATCAGCACCATATAAGTTGTATATTTCGACCCCTTCATTCACATCATCTGCTTTGATATTGTGCATCATTATCTGAGGTTCGTCCTGGTCCTT